>NC_064626.1:685998581-686627831 GCF_023864275.1 Schistocerca cancellata
CTAGCTTTTGAACTCTCTGTCTACCAGTAGTAGAAGAGAGAGCAAATGCACTCAACCGTGCCTGCATTGTGTGCGTGAATGTGTGTATTTTCTCTAGAGGAAGAGCAAGAGCTTGAAAGCAAGTATAAATAAGATTTTCTGTTGCATGTTCCTGGGTGCAAGACATCAGTCAGCTATAGGTTAGTGGTTGCCTTCCCTTTATTTTATGTCTTATTCCATCAAGGAATCTCCATTAGGTTAAGAACATAAATTGTTAATTGTGCTTTCTGCAATATTTTTGAAATTGTTGGAGTCATAAATAACACTTTAAACTTACATTGAAGACTGAGCCCCAAACACACCTAACTACAAAGATAATAGCTTGTGTGAGCTGTAGACCAAATGCTGGGATGGCTAATACCGTCCACACCTTTACTTAGAGTCAATGTCTTGTGATTTATTTATGCATGGCCTGAGCCATATCCTGTAATTAAGTTTCATGCTTCTGGTTTGATAGCCTTACCTACAGCATTGTATTCTGATACCTCTTAAGCTGAATAATAATTTGTAGTTAAAAACACAAATGATTATGATGAATTATGTCATTTAAGATGTCCTCAGATTCATTGAGCAGTACACTGTCAAGGTTTTCACCAATAAGCATATTACTTAAGAAGTATTCACATGATATGTAACTAATTTTTGATGTTTTGTCTTGTAAAGTATCTGTTTTTGTGTCGTAAATCTATGCCTAGTGCCAGTCTGACAGTGTTTCATTTACTGTTGTATATTGCTGTTGTCCTGTGATGAACCTTTGAAACTAAATGAGGAAGGATGGTATGTACATACTGCTTTAGTTAAAAGTGGGTTGTATATTAGTTTTAATTTAAGATACATACTCAGAACTGATAATGGGTTCTATTAGAACAATGATATTTGTAATGACTTATATTTACAGACCTATCAGGACAGAAAGAAACTGGAATACACCTGCCACACTGCGTTTTTCGTAACAATTGTGATTGTGCAGTGGGCTGATTTGATCATCTGCAAGACTCGTCGCAACTCTATCATTCACCAGGGAATGAGGTGTGTACAACTTTTTTCTCTTTCATTATTTTCACAATTATTTCTGCTATTTGTGCATGATGTCCTTCACAGTTTTCAGCGTATGTGGTATTGATCAAGTATTTATACATTAAACATTGACAATTTCTATAGTGTAAGATTAAAAATATGAAAATACGTGGAGTATATATATATATATATTTATCAAACATGATGGCACAGTGGTTGAAACTCTCGATAAATACAATTCACACATGAGAGGAATGAGATTGAAATTGTCATCCATACATGTTGATTTAGGTTTTCAAAAAAATAGATATAAAGTCCATGTTTTCACATGGAAATACACAGATTAAAGAAACAAGATCAACCATAGCATACACTCAAATATTTTGATGCTTAAAACTGAAAGCCCTGCAGTATCACCAGGACAAAAAAGGAAGGAGGGGCAGGGGGGGGGGGGGGGAAGGAGAGAGAGAGAGAGAGAGAGAGAGAGAGAGAGAGGAGGGGGAAGAAATTGACAAACATAACTGCTACAGAAATATTTCCATTCTTGCGAGTATTCTGTTGTGACTGAACTTCAGCTTACTTCAAAGTGGAACAAACACTTCATTAAATAATGAATGTGGTACGTAGTATTTGATAATAAGTTGGTCACTGTAGACCACTTCTTAAATAATTTTGAAGTATGCAAAATAACAAATATGAAATGAAATCTATTGACAGTAGTTTGCAGGAACAGAATGAACATAATGAAAAATAGTTAGGTCTTCAGAGGAGGAGGACTGTTTTCTGAGACTGGAGAGAGAATAGAAGTAAGAAATGACTAATAAGTCATAACAAATGATTGATAAGTCACTGAAATGGCTGAAAAACCTAAAGTCATGACTCTTTTTGTCATTTTTCATTCTCTGTTTGTAAGTTTCATTACTGTTGAAGTGTCTGGCTAACTTAGAAATTGGAGATGGTATCTTACTGTGCATGTTACTATTGAGCAAAAAATTGTCACCAAAACTTCAGATATGTACCAGCAAAATACGAAGAAAACCTTATGTCATCTGATATGGTATACCTAGTTGGCTCATAATTGTGGTAGAGAGCTGAAAATTCGAAGAATGGAGCACTTCTTTTTTTGAAATTTGTTTATTTCATATTTACACAGTAGGACACTCATCTAGGAGAACTAACAGGTAAATAGCAAATGTCGCAATTATTCCCTAACCCTTCTTGAAAGTGATATAAGGTTATATATTGGATAATTTAAGGTAAAACCATCATTGGTGTAACATTAAACTGGGACAGGTGATGAGGAAAATTTAACAGTAGAGGCTCGTTATGTAGAAACCACTGTGCCAAAAGCAAAGTGCAGTTCTACATTCTGGCCCTGATGGACCAAACGAGACCAACGGACCACCTTGTCATCCTCTGCCATTGGCTCCACTGGATTGTGGTAAGGAGGAGTGTGGCATTAGACATCGCTGACCTGGCTATTGTCAGCTTTCCTGACCTTGGAGCCATTAGTTCTTATTCAAGTAGCTCCTCAGTTGACTTCATGAGACTGACTGCACCTGTACCAGACCTCCTACCAAGGAAAAATGCTTCACAGTACTGGGAACTGATCGTGGGTCCTCCTCATAGCAGCCAGACACACTGACCATGAGCTGCGGAGGTGGATGCTTTGTCAAAAAGTGAGAAACAGTAAGGGTGAACACACAAAGCTGTCAGTTATGGATTAATTCAATATATTACAATTAATTGTAATTGTGGGGCTTTGTGTAAAAATCAGTTGTTAGTTTTGGTTAAAAATGAGTTAAGAGTATGCTTAGTGTACAATAGTTGATTCTGCATCTTTGGGTACCAGAACAAAACTTTCGTTGATGTATACAGCTCCTTGCAAACACATACTCAGGAGGTTTTTTACTTACCTGGATCTAGCATCAAAACTGATGTACACCTAGAAGCAGAGCAATGACCATATAAAGTGGTCACTAGTGGTAGACCATACGATAGCAATGAGAACTCTGTATTGAGTGAGTATGTATTAGATACTGAAGTGATACACTGTATATATTCAGTGACCTGTGCTGTGTTGCTAAGTAACATTTTACATACATGGTGATTTTAATATTGTGTACTGTATCTGCATTGGTTTTGTTTATTTTTATTTTATTTTCAATTTAAATAATCTCAGATCAGAATTTATGTGATATAGTCCAAATTTAGATATTTGATGCAAGTACCAGACGAGTCAAATTTATTTTTATAGGTTTTGCCTTCAGGCATGAGGTTTCATCTCTCAATAATATTCTTGTACTAAATATTTTACAGCCCCAGTGATTCAGTGGAAACATCAAGTTTTGTTCATTATAGATTTGTGTAAGCCAAGGTATAATAAAAAATAAATAAAAAAAAAACAAGTGTTAGTAGGTCTCACACTCTGAAGGTTCTGTACAAACTGGATTATTTACTGTGTATAGGTAGTTCACCTATAGGTTTGGCGAGTGTCAAAATAGGTGACAAATAAATAGTTGTATCTTTTGATTGCATTGACTCAGAAACTTAAATTTTTGCACTGCCAAGGGAATAAAGACCTTAGTACTTGACATAAATTTCAGCTTGTCACCAGTACTCGTTCCTAGGGAAACGGGGTCTTGAAAGACAAACAGACTGACAAAAACTGATCCTATAAAGACTTCTATTATTATCAATTGATGTGCGGAATCCTAGAAAGAAGTTTGGCTTTTCAAATCAGCTGGGAGATAATGGAAATACAATAAAGTGCAACAAATAAATATGATGATTTTTCAATAAAAATTTAGTTTCTCCTCAATCTTTTATGTACACTTGGATGCTAAAAAGGTTGTTATATTTACAGGAACTGGGCTCTGAACTTCGGTCTTGTTTTTGAGACTGCTCTGGCTGCCTTCTTATCATATTGTCCAGGCATGGACAAAGGCCTGCGGATGTATCCTCTGAAGTAAGTTGATATCTCATCAGATGTTTAGCTATTTTCTAGGCAAATAAACAATCTTATCAACACAAAAATTCATATTTTTATTTTTTAAATGTGTATTCAAGTAGACATGTGATTTTATATTTTATCTGGCACATCCCAAAGGAGTATGCTATAAAATTCCTGTATGAACATAAGTCAGTTAATAATCTTCAAAGTTGTTTCCACCAGTGTGTGTGTGTGTGTGTGTGTGTGTGTGTGTGTGTGTGTGTGTGTTTGGAATGTAACTGGTATTGTTGGGTTATGGTGTGGGGTTGCACTCCATACATAATCTGTGACTCCATTGCATGTGTGTGTCAACTTTACCTACGAATAATTCACAGTCACCGTTCTTGAAGTTAATTGATTTAGTGATCCTGCTGTGCAGTGCCACTAAATTGTGCTTTGTGACTTCTTCCTTTGCAATTGGAGTGAGCGCTGGAAGAGCAGTGATCTATTTAAGCTACTGAAAGAACGTAATCAGATTGGGGATAACTCTTCTGTATTATAACTGCTGTTACAGTTTTACGGTTTTGTTTGCTGGAGGTTGCTCATAACTTGTAGCCTACAACAGATTGTAGCATGTATGTTTAATGCTTTGGCATCAGAGACAGAATGACAGTTCTCAAGTCTTCTTCATTTGCATTGGGATGCCTGCCCACACCTCCTTCTTTGTGACTTAAAAGGCTCTGCCAAGCCATGATGCCAAAGCATAAGTGGGCCTCCACAGCAGGTGGAGGTATGCACTCTCCCATTGCACTATGTCCTTGTCCTGAGCTGACAGTTTTTGTACCCCATCTGCACATACGTTAAACCAAGGCGTACACAGTGGGCTGTTCCATACTTAAAAGCTACCGGAACACAGTGTTACGTTTCCAGGTACATCATCAGATGCCATGGGCTTGTTGTTCTGGAGCTTCAGCACATCTGAGCAGTTAGTAGTGGAACATGTTATTCCCTATGACTTGTTAAACCATAGTTTGCCCCTGTTGATAAGGAAGGAATGACAGCAGCTGAAATGCAGTAATGCACAGAGAGAAAAGAATGTGGTAAATGGAAAGTATGAAGTGAATTGTGATTCTTGACAGTTAGAGGGGGACAGTCACTATAGTACTTTCAAATATTTCTGTATTTGAGACAAAAAGGGGCCATAAGTATAATTTATGCAATTACAACTTGAGTCACATACATGTAATAATCACACACTGCTTTGTTTGTGGAAGAAGGGCAGCAGACCTGCTGCAAGCCATGGCTGTTTTAGCAGTGTTGAAACGGATGTGCCCAATTATCATTACTTAAATACGTCATTGGCTGGAGCAAGACTGCCCTCTTTCATAAATGAAGCAGTGTGGTGGTATTATAAATATGGTCTCAAAGGGGCCATAAGTATAATTTATGCAATTACAACTTGAGTCACATACAGGTAATAATCACACACTGCTTTGTTTGTGGAAGAAGGGCAGCAGACCTGCTGCAAGCCATGGCTGTTTTAGCAGTGTTGAAACGGATGTGCCCAATTATCATTACTTAAATACGTCATTGGCTGGAGCAAGACTGCCCTCTTTCATAAATGAAGCAGTGTGGGGGTATTATAAATATGGTCTCAAGTCAAAATTGTGGAAATAAGACTTGCACCTCTTCACCTCTCATAGGCAAATATTTGAGGATGTTGTCTCACCAGAGAGAACAGGTTAATCTTCTTCTTCTTCTGCTTTTACGGCCTCATTGGACCACTTCAGTCATTCATTTCTGGTCCTCTTCTTTGGTATTTTCCCCTTCCGAGTGGCCCAGTATCTCTTCATTCGTTCCGATGCTTTTCGTCGTTCCTCATCTGTAAATACCCTTTTCATTGTATGTCGTTTGTCAATTTTTGGTTTAAATCTTATTTCTGTGTCCCTCAACTTCTTTAAATTTGGCGTTTTGTTCTGCAAATCATCCAGAGTTATTTCCAGTTCTTCCATATCCTCTCTTATTTCCTTAAGCCATCCTCCTTGTTGTTTCAAATTCCAGAGTTTCTCAATAATTTTCCTTGATAATCTGGTTTCTGGTGTCCTCAGAATGTGACCACAAAAAGAGATCCTTTTCTTTCGTATAGTATCGGTGATGGGCTCCAGTTCTCTGTATACCACTTCATTTGGAACTATCCGCCATTGCCCAGCTTAAAGATATTTCTTATTTATGCATGTTCTAGCAATTCTTCTCTCTACTTTTAAAATTTTGTCAATTCTGTTTTTCTGGGTGACTTTAAAAAGAGTTTCACTTCCGTATTTAACATCTGGTTGAACCACCGTCTTGTAATGTTTTAATTTTGTTTTAATTGATAGACATTTTTTATTGTACGTAGACCATGTTAGTTTTTGAGCTTTTATCATTTTATTAGTTCTTGCTCGCCATGCAGGTTTCTCGTCCAATTTATGTGTTATAATTTCACCCAGGTATTTAAATTGTTTCACTATTTTAATTTCCCTATTGTTCACTGTGATGTGATCTATTACAAGTGGATCCGTTACCATTATTTCAGTCTTTTCAAATGATATCTGGAGTCCTAATTTTTGTGCTATATTTTGTAAGCTTGTTATTTGTTTCGTGGCTTCCTGAATATTATTAGCTAGTAATGCTAGGTCATCAGCAAATCCCAAGCAATTTAGGTTTATTTTATCTTTCTTAGTTCCAATTTTAATATTCATAGGATTTTCCTTGTACCATTCTCTCATTACATATTCAAGAGCACAATTGAATAGCAATAGTGATAAACAATCTCCCTGTCTCAACCCTGCTTTAATCGTAAATGGTTCAGATATGTCTCCTCTAAATTTTACTTTGGATTTGGTGTTTGTTAAGGTTAACTGTATCATTTTTATTAATTTAGGATGAAGTCCAAAATTCCTTAATATTTTCATCATTGAAGATCTATGGATGCAATCATACGCCTTTTTGAAATCTACAAAGGTTATGACTAGTTGTTTTTGCCTTCTTTTATAGATATCCATAACTAACTTCAAGGCGATTATCTGTTCTGGGCAGCTTCTCCAGGATCTAAATCCTCCTTGATATTCTCCCAGTTCCAGTTCTAGTTGATCTTTACAGCAGTTGTATAGTATTCTTGCTGTGATCTTATACGTGCAGTCCAAAAGGGAAATTCCTCTATAGTTGTCTGGATTTGATTTTTCTCCTTTCTTATGTAATGGATGTATTATAGCAGTAGTCCAATTTTCTGGTAATTTCTCTTCATTCCAGATTTTTACTATGCATTGGTGTAATGCTATCTTTACTGGTTCTACTGCATATTTCCAAAGTTCAGCAAACGTTTGATCTTCTCCACTTGCTTTGTAGTTTTTGAGTTCTTTCAAAGCTCTGTAGACCTCATTAATTGTAGGTGGATTTGTATTTTCTGCTGGTGTTTTATTTGGGGTTTCTGTGTTTATCTGAAGAAGTTCTGGGGGATCTTCACAATTTAGTAACTTGTTAAATGTTTCTGCTAGAATTTCAGTATTTTTACTATTGCTATGGGCTAGGTTATTATCTTTATCTTTTAACATTAATGTTGGAGGATCATATCTTTGTAATTGTCTGCCAAATATTTTGTAATAGTCTCTTGAGTTTGTTTTTTCACTATTTGTTTCTATCATTAGAAGTATATCTTTTTGGTACTGACGTTTAACTCTCCTTATTATTTTTTGTGTTGTCTTCCTTTGTTTTGTGAGTTCCAAATATGATTTTTCTGTTTTTTCATTTTGATGCCTTAACCAGGCTTCGTGTCGATCCAACACTGCTTCATCACATTCATCGTTCCACCACTGGTGTTTTTTCCTTGGATATTTGTTTCAATTTGGGAATTATTTCTTCCAGATCATCTGTTATTTTTATATCCCTGGTTTGTGCTTCATAATCCTCATTTTGTATCAGTTTATGAGGGTCATAGGTTCTCTTCTTCTTCTGGTGGGATTTTTTCTTTGCTAATGGGGTTAATTTAATTTTAATTTTTATCATGTAATGATCTGATCCGGTATCTGTCCCTCTCAGTACTTTCACATTGTAAATTTCCTTGTGGTAATTCTTGTCCATGCAGACATGGTCCAGTTGCCATTCTCCTTTTTTCCAGTCTGGATGTTTCCAAGTTTTTAGTTTACTTGGTCTTCTCTTAAAATACGTCGACTTTGAGATCATGTCATGGTTTCTGCAAAATTCCACTAGTCTTATGCCATTTTTGTTTGTTCTTCTTTGTGCTGTCCATTTCCCTATTATGTCTCTATATCTCTTTTCCCTTCCTAACTGGGCATTGAAGTCTCCAATTAAAATTTTGATGTGATTTTTATTAATGTTATTCGTCGTTTGATGTAAGAGCTCCCAAAATTTTTCTACCTCTTCTCTGTGTTCTTTTTTATTATTTTTATCATTTGTCGGGGCATGGGCATTTATTATTGTGTACATTTTATTTGCAGCTTTTAGAGTTAATGTTGAGAGCCTGGGAGATTGTGTTTTAAATTCTATTATGGACTCTATTATTTTCAGACTCACCACGAATCCTGTTCCAAATTGTGGACACACAGGTTAATCACAAAGATACTTTACACTTATTTCCACCTTTTCTGAGAAATTCACCTTAGCTCATCATCTGTCTTTCTCATCTTTCTGTTTATCCCATCATACATTGCTTCCTGTGTTCATGATTTGACAAATTTATTTTATGTTAACTTTCTGGCCAGATGCCCTTCCTGTTGCCACAGTCATTGTTAACCCAAGGGGGGAGAGTTGTGAGTGGAACCTGTTGTGTGAATTGTGTAAGCTTTGTTCTGCGTATTATTGTATATTAGCTGTTTGTGTATCATATTCTTGGAGGCAGCTGTTTGGGATCATCCCAGCATTATGCCTAAACTAGTGCAGAAAATTGCCTGAAGACCCTACTCAGGCTGGCAGGCAGTCTACCACGCCGACAATCATTAATGTATTATGTTAGTTCAGTCAGGGCCTGGCTCAGTTCCCTGTCTCTCAAAATAACGTATTGCACTTTAGCTCATCATTGCTGTAAAGCTTATTACTCATTAAAACCTTAAATATTTCTCCATGTGACAGCTGCTCACATTTGTCTGGAAACAAATATAGGTCAACAGACAAAGGAAAATGGAAATGAAGCTTAAGAAATTATTGGCATTAAGTAGCAAAAATATACACACAACTAGCATTGTGCACACATGCACAAACATTTTTATATGCTCTTATTGAACTTGTCCACTGCCTGCAAGTTAATTAATGGCAGTTGTCTCACTTCCAAACTATTTCCAGAATGTCATGTGGACAATATTTCAGGGTGTGGAGACATGATGATCACTTTGTGCTTGAAATGTATTGTAAAGTGACTGCCTAAAACTTTTTGTAAACAATGTAGGAGAAGTTGTATAATTCTTGTCCCATATTACTGACAGGCATCTGCAATGACAACTACCCATGCTGTCAGCGTTTAAGTGGTGTGAGGTTAGACCTGTTGAAATTCCATTGGATGATATATGTTTTTCAATGTTTTTTATTTTATTTATGTCTCATTGCCACTCTCATTTTGTGGTAAGTACTGTAATTGCACATAACATTCTTTTGTGAGAATATGTGAAAAGCAAGGTAGTCATGCTGCACGCAGGCTTTTGCAACAAATGTGATGTATAAAAACACAACAAAAAATAGATCTTTAAGTTTGAGAAAAAATTGTGCAAATTATTCAAATTAAAACTCGCCCTTTAGTAGCATTTTTAAATTCCTTCTTCAGGGAGGAGAAATGAGGTGGTTGAGGAAGATTTTTTGCAAGGAAGTCCACAAGATCAGTATCACAGTTAGATCCGGATTTACATATTTTGTAGGTACTGTGTATTGTAATTAGATCGTACTTGGTGGTAAAAGGGTTAACTATTCATATGAACAAGCCTCTGGAAATGAAATCTGCTGTCATAGGAGTGTTTGCTGCTGAAAGACTTCCACTAAAGAAGGTATTAGGTTGTTAATGGCTAGCATGTGTTAGAATGTTTTCCTAAATGGTGCAACACACAATTTTGTATTTGATTCTATACGTATATGAATAATATGTAACATAATGCTTTAAATCTTGTGTAAAACATTTAAAATATTAGATTTATCATGCATATGACACAAATTTGTGGTTAAAAATATAAAAAGAAGGAAGTTCGTGTATTTATACCTGTGGTTAGAAAGTTTCAAACTAATATGGTGTAGCTTAGAGCTTGTCTTACCCATATTCTTTTGTCTTTTCAATTTTTTTTACAGATTTGTGTGGTGGCTACCAGGACTGCCGTTCTCCCTAGCCATCTTCATTTACGATGAAGTGCGCCGTTTCTACCTACGCCGAAACCCAGGTGGTTGGCTGGAACAGGAAACATACTACTAGAGTGCTCCAGGCCTGGTGACAAGCAGTGCCAGCGTTAAGCCTGCCACGTTTTAGTAGGCACATCAGGAAGGAGGAAAGCGGTGTACCACAGAGTGTGTCATGCGTGTACTGTTCTGCTCTTACAGTGTCTGGATATTTAAACAGTTACAGAAAACAGAAGAATATTGATTGTTAAAAGTGCAAGATATATATATTATATATAATTCCACTGTTAAGTATTCTTCTACTACACTTTTAAACATTTTGTGTTCGCTGTCCGAGGGACACGGCTGGGCCGGTTAGCTCCCAGGAAGCCATTCTTTTTTACGTGCACTTTTGGAGCTGTCAATAGCAGTCTGCCGAATTTGACAGGTTGCTGCAGTTGATGTTTTGGTTTAGTGAAAATAGCTGTTATTGAAATGTGGAAAAGTGTGCACAAACTCAATGTTCTTTTATTGTACAGTGTATGTTGAGAATTACAATGGGAAAGTGAAAAAGAGGGATCTGTTAAAGATGTGAAGTTTGATGAATTGCCTTGTTCTTCAGGAAAAGTGTCTTGTTTGATAGAACCAGCTAGTCTTTTTCAGACATGTTCAGCCTTTCTCAACCATTCAGCTTCTTGGGGAGGGCAGGTGATCTTTTATGACATTCCACACGTCTGAATAGTTGCCTTAAGTGGAAGCTGTGTTTTGGGTGAACGTATCATCTGTGTAGGAAGTGAGAAGTGGTAACAGAGCTTTGTTAAAATTTGGTTTTTCCCCAGTCAGGCTTGCTGAGAATTTTTCCCCAAGTTGCATCAGAAAAAACTTTCAAGAGAGATTATAAAGCAGTGGTGTTAACTAGATATTTGAACTATCTCCATTGAAACATATAACAGTAATAAGTGCAGATTTTTCATATCCTTTTTTTTTCTTTCCTTTTCTTTTCTTTTTGGAGGAGAAGAATGGTGTAAATAACACTTAAAACTAGATCCAGAGTATTAGTTAGCTAACAAGAAAAGAGGTGTAAAGGTTTCTGAGCTACATAGATGATTTAAAGGTAAACAGTTTAATGTCCATGCTTGAACCGAACTGGATGCTTAGGTAATAGACATGCATTAGGTTTAGTGTTTCCTTGTCATCATGATACATGGCTCATGTGGCCAGTAATGGATTGCAACACGCTGCTTTCTTCCCCGTGACAGCCTGAGAAGAGGGTGGAACGTTAATTTTCATTCACCTTGTTGTAAATATTTTAAATTTTCTCAGCTGCTTGAAATATTTTGTTTCTAATTTGTGTTAGCAAGGAAAACTTTCCGCCAGCTTCTTGCACAGGCTAGAGAACAAACTGTATAAACTGTGTCAATGTTTGGGTGTTAAATGAACAAATAAACAAACTTATTAAAATATTCTCCTTTCAATATATTCATTATGTTGCTCTAGTAACAAAATAATAAAACTTCAGATATAATTCAGTCATAATCCAAAATATTCTCACTCATTTTTGTTCGGTTTTATGAATCATGTTCTCTTTTATTCTTAGCATATTGTTGTTTGTTGCACAACAGTGCATTTGGTATGAAGCTTGGACATTGCATAGCACAAAAGTTTACAATGAGAGTTGGTAAATCAGTGAAAGTAGACAATAACATATTTCAAAAAGTGTTGAACATTAAGTTTAGTTGTAGATTTTGCTGTATTTTGAAATAGGGTCATTCAGTTTGGTTGCTTAACAGAACATTGTAGAATGTACACTAAACTAGAGAAATTAAGTGAAAGCTTTGGAATGACAAAATTTGAGTAGGTGGCTTAGGACAACATTTTGTAATTAGCCTCTTATTAATCGTCTCAGAATTATGTAACACTGTTGGTTATACATTTTCTGAGGAAACTGTTGCAAGCCAAAAAGTACTGCAAATGATGGGTAACCTTTGTGGCTAGGATTGTCCTTCTTGTCCCATTACATTCGTTCACTCAAGTCACAGTGTTCAGCTCATGCCATAACAAATTTTGTTGTTCATACATGTGAGCTGAATTACGACTGTCATTTTGGTTAAACGCTCCAACATTGTCTGGAGTGTTTGACATTGTATTATCATTCATTATGAATCCTTACTAATGAGGTAAATAGTACACTACTGTAACTGCCGTGAAGTATATACCTGCTTAGTGAATATCCTGCCTGCCATTGACAATAACAGCAGGAAACTGTTACATCTAGCCAGGCAAAAAATTTCTGAGAGCAGTAATAGTGAAGCCTTGAAGCTGTTCCAATAAACAAAACTCACTGGTGTGGTCAGAAGCTGTTAACAGCATTAATGTAAACAATTTACTTATATCATTTATGGAATGACACTTCCACATTAGAGAAACTAATAGAAATCTGCAAAGAGTTAAACATTGTTGTAAATTTTCACCTGAGATATACATTTATCTTAATTCATACACTCGTCTCGTCTCATCTTGTTAAAACTGAGTATCAGTGATTATACTGAGCACGTGTAATGTAAGTATTTTTGTATTGCCAGGAAGAATTCAACATTTGTGAAGTTTTTGCTGCCATAAATCAATTTTGTGTGCATATGTATGTTATTTATATGTTATGTTCATAGATTATTTTACTGAAGAAAAAACATTTACGAGAATACCTTAAAACTGTGTTAAATTATTTATGCTAAAGAAAAAATCCAGGATGATATCACCATTCATTTGGTTACAGTTCTGAAATTTCATTACGAACTGCACGGACTTGTAGATATGTTACACACATTATGTGTGTTGCACAACAGTAATAGGATTAATACACTGTTAATCTGTTTAGCCGGACCATCATCAGCCTATGTTAGAATATCAGGATAAATGTGAGTCAATTGCTTAAAGAGCAAGGTGCAGTTTATCCATTTTCCATGCATAGTTACTAGAATGAATATTTTTGTTTAGAGTACAGTATTGTGCATCTGACTCATTTTTTACCATGGAAGACAATGCAGTCCCCCATTCCGCCATCAGGCAGCCCAGAAATATTTTTCATGTTTTCATTTCACCACTAGGTAAATGTGGGTGCTCAGCCCTCGCAACATGTCTGCAGCCAATTTCCTGTCTGCGTTGTTGCCTCCCTTTCTCCTAGGAGGTCTTTCTCTCTCTCTCTCTGACAGTTCCCTTCAGAATTAGAATTCTTGCTCTGTGTTAATATGTAGTGAAAACATCCGGTTGAACATTGCCAAGAGGAATGCTTAGTTGATCATTCTTTTCTGCTAGCCAGTAAATCTCAATAACATTGCAGCTTCTAAAATGGATTATTGGGAATGAGTGTTAACGTGTATCACACTTCATGTTGTTGCTGAAATTAGAGAAAGTGTGGAAGTTAACAGATAAACACAAATGTATTGTTCTTAGAATGTAAAATGAATTAGAAGTTACAGTTAAACAACAAAGGGGCAAAACTGCAATAAAAATTTCTCAGGATTATGGGGTAGGCATATGAACACTGAGAGACTGTAAGAAAAATAAAGAAAAGTTGTTAAATTCTTGCAACCAAAGCTAATAGCCAAAACAGACTGTCACAGGATGTGCCTAAAGCTTCACTTTACATGAAACTTACGGGAAGCACTGCACTTTCGACTCCAGCAGAATAAAGCGGCAGTAGTTTTCGTATAAGATCTGATCTTAACAGAGAGAGCAGGAGATTATCATGAAATTGAAGACTGAAGGAAAATTTAATGCTGCATCAGGATGACCAACTCAAACATGTTGTGTGTTTGTGTGATCCATGCACCAAACCTCTGTAGGTAAGTGTTGCCCTTCCATTATCTTATATATTTCTCATTTTAAGCATTGCTACAGGATTCAAGAACTAGCTGTTCAGGGGAAAAACTTAATGCTAACAGACGCACATGGTTCTTTTTATGATAAATTCTTCAGTTATAATCAATAGAATCATTCTCCCAGAACAGATGTAAAATGCTCCCTGTATTGGAAGGAAATGCCTATGTGAACTTCAGTCACTCAGACTGAAGTGCAAGCCACCAAATATAAGTATAGTACAGACTTACTGTTCTTTTCTATGCAAATTCAGTGTGTGAAGCCAGTTGTTGGAAAATCGAAAATACTATGCACATTCTAAGAAACAAGAACCAAGCACTAGGAGCATGGACGAACAGTACTATCTTCAGAGACTAATTCCATTCTGTTTTTGCCCCTGCTGCTATTTTACTGTACAACACACTTTAAGAGTTTGGGGGGGAGGCGTATGGCAGCTATTGGTTGGTGGGAGCCATCTCCGCATTTGTCAGGATGTACTTTGACACCCACTGGAGTGGGGGAAGACCGGCATGACATTTGGGTTTGGGAAGCTGTAGACAAGTACTCAACAAATATAAACAGTTCTTTATGTGACTATGTATACTTCCCCGGCGCATTAACGGATCAAATTCTTGTCGGAGCTTCAGCCGGATCAAACTGTTACCTGCACACAATATTTGTGCGGTCCACCTGGCCACCATCATCAGGTGAGAAAAGCTAAGCTGCTCTCATCGATAACTGGCGAGAGTGGCTTAGTTTTTCTCACCTGATGATGGCGGCCAGGTGGACCACGGAAATATTGTGTGCAGATGATAGTTTGATCCGGCTGAAGACCTGACAAGAATTTGATCTATAAATAGTTCTTTATTAATCCAGTGAACTTAAACAATCTTTCAGGCTCACGCTCATCTCTAGAATGGTTTGGCATCGTCCTTTACTGTTTCAACCCAGCATGGCAGGCAAGTGGCCAGCGGCACTTCCCCTGCAGCTGGGGTGCGAGCTGCTTATTCGGAAGGAAAATTAGGGTTTAACATACTGTCGACATCAAGGTCATTAGAGATGGGGTCTAAATACAGCTGTCCAGTTCTGACTTTGTGGAAGGGGCTGCATTTATGCATCACACAGAAATGTCTGGAAGAACATCCTTGGCTGCGGTCTGTCTGTCTGTTGAGCAACGGTGGGTCAAGCCACAGAATCTTCCTGGAGGTTGGTAAACTTCTCAGGCCATGCACATGTGGAAATGGCTGCGGCTGTTGTGCTGGATGTTGTCCAGCAGTAGTCTGTGCTTGTGTCCCAATGCAGTCTGTGATTCTGGATGTGTCTGTGCAGTTACACCACATTATCATCCAGCAGATGTGCTTGTTTCGGATGACAAATGACTTTTATGAGATGTGTTACATCTTGTTACTGCACTCACACAACTAACGTATGCTCACAGCTATGAAATATTACCAGTTGAGTGTCTTGTAACAGGTTATGCAAGAAGGTTCAGACATCCTTAGTTTCTTGAAATCACTGAAAGTGCTTCGTGCAGTCCATGGCATTGTGGAAGAAAATTGCAACATTTCCATTGAAAGTAACTTAGAAAGTTATAGTAGTGAGTTACGTGATGCAGCTGCTTATTTGATCAATCCTGTGAAATGAGAGGCATAGATTAAGTTTACATCCATATGTAATTAAGTGTTGATGCCTGTAAAATGGGATTTTAGCTGTCATGTGACCTAGATAGTGAACAAAGTGTGTTCAATATAGGAAAAGAGTGACGATGAGGATATGGAGGAAGTGGTTATTGACTTACTGAGGCACTGAAATAAGTTGGTCTGTCATTAAAAGTAATCAGGACAAAATTTGTTTAATGTTGCTACTCTCCAGAAAATGAGAAGCACTATCAGGAAAACGTGAATGGAAGAACATAAACAGAAAAAGTTGGACAGTTATTTCCTGAAAGTGAATTGAAAGCTAGTGTATATTTTGTAAATACAGTAAATAGCAGTTAAAAGTGTATCTTTGATTAAACATGTCATTTGGTTGTTTGTGTAGTCTCGAGCCTGCGTTAACTCAAATGACTGGGAGCTTGCATGTTATACACTACTACTGTCACCTGAATCAGCTTCATTTGAGTTTATGTCAAATAGTAAGGTCTACAGTCTCTTTGCAGTGTAAATAATTTAAGCCTCTAAATCAATGGAATCAACAGATATGATCATTTATTTCACACATTTTGATATTCACAAACTCTTTTTTATTTATTTTTTATTTCATTTCATGTTCCGTAGATCGTGGTAGCGAGTGAATCGCAAAGATATGGAACGTGTCAGATTCTACATAGTTCAAATGTAACTTGTATAATTCAGTACAAAGATACAATGTGAATAAAAATCAACTAAACAATAGCACAATCAATTAACAGAAAATTGTGTTTCACATGAAGGGTGAGTAATATATTTCTGATATGGAATGCATCAGATTGTGCACAGTTGAAATATATCTTCCATAAATAAAAGATGCAATGTAAATAAGATATCAGCTAAACAACAGCACATTCAGTTAACAGAACATTTTTGTTTCACATGTTAAGGATATGTAATATATGCAGGAGTTGAGATAAAATAAATATTACAAAGGAAATACAGGAATACTAATAAATAATTGTCATATGCCTATGATAGTACTCAAAATAAAATTAATTATACTAAGTTTGCAACACTTACAAACTTAGTGATTATATACATTTTCTTTCACATATTCATCAACCGTATAAAAAGATTTCTTTATCAGGTACTGCTTGAGAGTTTGTTTGAATGCTGGCAATTTTTTGTGAAGGCATTTGATGTGTAGTGGGAGAGCATTAAACAGCTTTATGCTGGAGTAATAAGCTCCTTTTTGAACCATAGTGAGGCTTTTCAGTTCAGTGTGCAGCCTGTTATTGATTCTTGTGTTATAGTCATGAAATTGGCTGTTAACTTTGTTGATAGAAGGGTTTTTACAGAAAAAGGTCAACAAGGAAAAGATACATTGTGAGGAGGTGGTAAGAATCCCCATCTTTTGAAACAAGCACCTGCAAGAGTGCCTGTGATGGACACCACTTATTATTCTAATGGATTTTTTTTGTGCAGTGAAAATGCTCTTTGTGAGACATTTGTTCCCCCCAGAATATAATAGCATATGACATTAATGAATGAAAATAGCCGAAGTACGAAGCCTTAATGGTGTCTACTTCAGCCACTGAAGCAATAACCCGTAGTGCAAATATTGCTGAGCTAAGTGTTTTATAAAGGTGATGAATGTGTGCTGACCAGTTACATTTGCTATCTACATAAGCACCCAGGAATTTTGTAACCGCAGCTTTTTGTGTTTCTGGATCTCTGTACTTTTTAATGTTAATGTCTTCCAGATTTCTTTGTGAAGTATGGAATCTCATATAATGGGTTTTATCTGTATTGAGTGAGAGACCATTTGAAGAAAACAGTTTACAGTATTATTGAAAACTTTAGTCTTAGTTTGTTCAAGATTGTTGTTCGTAAGATCCTCAATTAAAATTGTAGTGTCATCTGCAAAAAGAGTAAATTTACTGTTTGTATCAGAACAAAGTGGGAGATCATTAATGAAGATTTGAAATAGCAGTGGATCCAAAACAGAGCCTTGTGGCACACCACAACTTACTGAGTCCCACTCAGATGAGGCAGGTTCTTTGGATGAGCCATTCAGCATTACAGTCTGCTTTCAGTCCTTTAGGTATGATTGGAGCCAGGAACCACCAGTACCACCCAAACCATAATATTCTGCCTTTTTTCAAAAGGATTAGATGGTTTACACAATCAAAGGCTTTTGAGAGGTTACAAAAAATACCTACTGTAGACATTTTTTGTTCATGGCTTCCAGAACTTGGTTGGTGAAAGAGAATATTGCTTGTTCTGTAAAGACCTGCACGAAAACCAAACTGACTTTTGTTTAGGATATTGTGGAAGCTGAGATGATTGACAGTCAACCTGTGCATGAGTTTTTTAAGAATTTTTGAAAAGATGGTTAAGAGGGAGATTGGGCGATAGTTTGTAACATTGTTTTTCTCGCCTATTTTAAAGAGAGGTACCACTTCAGCTTGTTTTAGCCTGTCTGGAACTATTACTTCTTGCAGAGATGTATTGAATATGTTGCATAAGACTGGACTTACATATTTATAGCAATATTTCACTATTTTACAGGAAATATTGTCCACAGCAACAGACTTTTTATTTTTTAATGAGGTAATAATTCTTTCAATCTCTTTTACTGTAACATGAGGTAAGGGTAATTGTGGGGGTCTATTACTGATAGCTTTCTGTAGAAGAGCCAATGACTCGTCCACAGAACCTTTACAGCCTGTCTTCTCTGCTGCTGACAAAAAGTGCCTGTTGAAGATTTCTGCAACCATTTCAGGTTTCTTTACAATAGTGGTATCTTGTTTAATTTCAATTGGTGTCCTGTGCCCGTTTTTTTCTTTTTTTCCCCATTTTATCACATTCCAAATTGTTTTTATTTTGTTGTCAGACTTATCAATTTCAGACTTAATGCACATATTTTTTGACTTATTTGTTACCTTCTTTAGGATGCTACAGTAAAGTTTGTAGTGCTGACATTTCTTTGGATCATTACAAGTTCTGAGGGAATAATGTAGCATCCTCTTTGTTCTGCAGGATGTTTTTATTCCTGCAGTGATCCATGACTTATTGACAGTGCTTACAAGACTGTTTCTAATTATTTTTTGGGAAATGTGGCTTCAAAGATAGACTAAATTCATTCAGAAATGTATTATACTTTTTGTTCACGTCTGTTTCATTGAAAACTGGACTCCAGTCTCTCTCTTGCAGGCTGGTGTTGAAATTTTGGAGAGTTTCATCATTTATTATTCTAAAGGATTCCCAAGAATTTCAGAACTGTTGCTCAGATTGATGTCAGTGAGAGAAAGGATTGGCCACCATGATCAGAAAGGCCAAGAATTGGACATACACTGATATTGTTGACTCTTGACTTATCTACAAATATGTTGTCAATCAGGCTTTGACAGTTCTCTGTAACTCTAGTTGGGCATTAAAACATGTAGATGTAGATGTAGATGAACTACCTAGGTAAGAGTCTGGCCTGGTAAATCATTTGACTGGAAACAAAGAGGTCATAAGATTAAATCCCAGTCGGAGCTTGAATTTTTCAGTCTGCATTTTAAAGCTTGCTTTCAAGGCTCACTGATGTGAGGAGTTGCCAGAAATGACACCTGGTTCGGATACGACACTAAACTGAACGTCCCATTTTGTCAGTTAGATAACTGGTGTAGGTTAGGGGCAAGCAAATCATCTAAGTGAAGTCTAATTGAAGGACTTGAACCAGGCCAGTGAACTAAACATTATTATTATTATTATTATTATTGTTATTGTTATTGTTGGAAGTTGTATTGATAGACCGGCAGTCGCTTTGATGAATAGTTTATTTTACAATTTGTTTCAATCACAAGATCACCTGGCTTGGAAAAAAAGCTCATCCTCTTAGCATTTTTGTGTAGTTAACAACCATAATGACCAAAAATACCATATGGGTCACTGAAAAACCCAAAAATGTAGTACATTGCTAAATACCTCTGCCATTTACTTTAGTGATTTTGCAGAGTATGTATGCAGATGTAGACAACTTGTGACAAACATTACAACCTGATACAAAAATGTCATTGTGGCATGACTGACAAATGTAATCTTGACATTAAAAACAGATTATGCTGACACATTGTAACTATTGATAAAAAGTTTTACATACGTCTTCTGCAACTCAGTACTATGCAACAGTACTTCACATTACTACTGTAGTTCCAACTAGAACATAAGAACTATGCTTATAGTTACTCTTTTACCAACCAAGACAGACAGTGGCTTAAACAACTTACATTGAGGTAAGTAAGAAGAAACCCGCTTCTTATTATTATTATGCAACAGCACGGGGGAGATATTTATTTATTTTTTGAGTTGGTTTGATGCAGTGTTGTTGTCCTGGGAGGGAGAAAGGAGGACAGATCATTGCTTAACAAAGGACCTTACCTTGTTCGATTAATTCAATAAGGTTAACTGGAGATGGGCTGCCTGCTAATTCCTTGACCATGGCTGAAAAGAAACTTTGAGTGGTGCACAGCACAGAACTCAGTAGGATTACTTAGGAAACTGAGTGGAATTATCTCAGTACTGAAGTGAATGCAGTTCACTGAAGTACCTCTGGCACTTTTTCCTATTTACAAGTTACCATTGGTAAGTGACTGATTCTCCATTCTCTGAGTCTACATTGGCCAAGGCTGTGAAAACTACTAAGTTTGGAACCTACAGATGAGGGTCATGGACACAGTGTCATTGGCTCCCTGCCAGCACTGCACCCATCTTCATTAGGGTAAAATGGTCCCTATTTATACTACACCTTTTGCCCTTGGCCCTTTCTGGTCAGTTTAGTGATTTATTTTATTTATACGTGTCCAGAACATAACATATTAAATATGATTTATCATACATATATATTACAAGTATTACAGAGAATATATGCATATTTATATTCCATGTGCTGCCCAGAATTCTGCTGCACAGACTGCCTTATCATTGGCGATAATCAGATCCCCCACAGACACAGGTTCTGACAGTTTCCTGCAATTGAATAGATGCTGATAGTCTTCAGGTTCACCACACCAACATAGTTCGTCCCCTGAGATGTATCTCCTATTTCTTCATGTTCTCCTTACACCGAGATACTCAAGTTCTCAGTATAGTGAATACCTTCCATGTCATGTATGGGAGATGACCTGTAGCAAGTTTGTCCTTGGGGTTGACCCAATATTTCTCTGATGAGCTATGCCAGAGTTGTATCCTGTGGTCTGCAGGTGATGTCCAGATTGGTTGCGTTGTCCGGAGAAAACTTTTTCTCGACATGAGTCTTGGTGTTTGATGTTCGCATCCAAACAGGGGGTGTGTCTGATCCATCTCCTGCTTCTTTCTTTCCGCTTCAGCTGCTGTTCTCTTTCTGATGTCTGGAGGTGCTACACCCATGAGGTGGTAGATTTTGTCAACAGGGGTTGCCCGCAAGCAGCCGGTTACAATTCGTCCTGATTCAGTTAGGGCAATATTTACCTGTTTGGCATGGCTGGAGTTCTGCCATACAGGTGCTGCATATTCAGCAGTGGAGAAGCACAAACTGAGGTCAGATGTGCGGAGGACCTGTAGGTGTGCTCCCCAATTGTTACGGGTCAATCTCCTAATAATGTTTTTCCTCGCACTGACTTTCATTTTTGTATCTGTACAGTGGTCCTTGAAGGTGAAGAACCAGTCCAACTTCACTCTGAGGTACTTTGGGGTGTCACAGTGTGTCAGCTGTTGACCTCTCCAGGTTATTTTCAGTTTCCTCCGTACTTCTCTGTTCCGTAAGTGGAATGCACACACTTGTGTTTTGGAGGGGTTTGGCTTCAGGTAGTTGTTATCATAGTAGTTAGATAATGCCTCAAGACTTATTGTGAGATTTTCTTCCACCTCCTCAAAAGTTCTACCTTGCGTGGCAAGTGTTGTGTCATCTGCATAAATGAAAGATCTTGTGACAGGATTAACTGGCTGGTCATTAGTGTAAGTATTAAACAGCAGTGGGGCTAGCACACTCCTTGGGGGATACCATTTCTCTGTGCCCTCCACCGGCTCCTCTTGTTTTGTACAGTAACAAAGAAATGTCTGTTTTGTAGCGGGCATCTTATAAACTGTGTTAGGTGGAAGTCTTTCATGATGGCATAGATCTTTGTTAACATTTTCCTGTGATTAATGGTGTCATATGCAGCAGTAAGATCCACAAAGGTGACACCGGTGATCTGCCCGCGTTCATATCCATCCTCTATGTGTTGTTTCAGGTTCAAGATCTTTCCACAACACGACCTCCCAGGGCTGAACCCAGATTGTTCTCTAATCAGTGTTTGATCGACTTGGTCCGAGATTTGATTGAGGATCATTGTATCTAAACCTTTGTATAGATGACATAAGAGTGATATGAGTCGGACATTTTTGGCATCTGTTGGCTGTTTGCCCGGTTTCAGTAGGGCCACAACTTTGGTTTTTCTCCAGATACAAATTTCCAATTTTGAGACACAGGTGTTCATTATACCTAGAATCCACTTCTTGGTTGCTGATCCAAACATTTTTATCTGTTCCGTCCTCAAGTCAATTAACCCCGCAGCTTTATTGTTCTTCATTTAGCATATTGCAGTTTCTAATTCGTCCAGTGAGAATGATGTGTCAGTATAGTTATTCTCCTCAGTAATTCTCTGGCTCTTTGGAGTTACCGATTTTTTTATTAACTTTGCCATTCAGCAGTAACTGATGTGCTATCTGGTTAGGTGTTTTATCAGAGATGGCTGAGTGAATAGCTGTTGGGTCATTTCCAAGGTTCTTCAGCAGTTGCCATGCCTTTCTACTATTTTGTTTCGTATCGAGCTGTGTCATAAGATTGCACCATTTTTCTTTCCTTCTAGCTAATATGGCTAGTATAAGTTCTTCACCAACCTGTATTGTTTCTTCAGCAAATGGGTCATCTTCATAAATGTGTTTATATTTATTCATAAGTGTTTTTGTATCTTTGTCTAGTCCTGGTATGTAAGTTGTTCTTCATCTGTGGGGTATACACCTACAAGAGACAGCTTTCACCAGCTTTATAAAGCTATCATATTTCTCTGGAGAAGGATCTAGTTCAAAGATTTTGGAATCGAGTTCTTCAGTAAATTTATCCCATTGTGCTCATTTAAAGTTAAATATTCTCTTGAGGGGGGTGTAGCTGGGTTTGATGCCTGCTTCTATAGTGCAAATAATTGCTCGGAGTTGTGTCCTTGGAATTGGGTCTCCCATTTCTTTCTTCACTTGGTGGGCAACATATTCACTTGCAAAGATATTATCTGGGTTACATCCATGGCCCCACCTTCCACTCCTGTAGGAGTATGGTAGCTTTGGCTCGTGTATTAACTTCAGGCTCGTGCTTTCTACCCAGTTTTCAAGGTCTTCTCCACTTTGGTCTGTTTCTCTGTAGCCCCATGATACACTGTGGCAGTTAAAATCTCGCATGACCAACTTCACTGGTTGTAAATTGAAATTATCAGGTGCTTTGAAACGGAATACATTGTTTGGTGGTTTGTACACTGATGTTGCCGGCCGGGGTGACTGAGCAGTTCTAGGCGCCACAGTCGCAGGTTCGAATCCTGCCTCGGGCATGGATGTGTGCGATGTCCTTCGGTTAGTTAGGTTTAAGTAGTTCTAAGTTCTAGGGGACTGATGACCTTACAAGTTAAGACCCATAGTGCCCAGAGCCATTTGGACCATTTTGAACACTGATGTTACTGTATAAGTATCTGTTGCTACAGTCAATATTTCTGTGTTGTTGTCTACAGTTAAGTCTGAGGACGAGATTTTGAGGCCTGGTTTAGCAAATATTGCACTGCCATACCGTTCACTGGGTCTCAGTGATTAATATCATTCCATGTATCCTCGGCCTTCTGTCATTCGGACCTCTGTGAGTTTTCTGGATGAGCAGGACATCACAGTTCTTTGTCTTTTTACACATATTGGATAGTAATAATTCTTTCTCTACTGATTTTCCTTCTACATTTATGGAGATTATTGTAACAGCTGACTTTGGAAAAAGCCTTTTTGATTTATAATCTGGTGTAATGTTCTGATGGTGGAAGGATTTGCTACTGAAAGTACTCCCAGAATTGCCCAGAGTATGCCTAATCGCTGATGATGACATGTCTACATCTACATCTAAATCTACATGTACATCTACATCCATACTCCGCAAGCCACCTGACAGTGTATTGTGGAGGGTACTTTGAGTACCTCTATCTGTTCTCCCTTCTATTTCAGTCTTGTTCGTGGAAAGAAAGACTGTCGGTATGCCTCCGTGTGGGCTCTAATCTCTCTGATTTTATCCTCATGGTCTCTTCGCAAGATATATGTAGGAGGAAGCAATATACTGCTTGACTCCTCGGTGAAGATGTTCTCGAAACTTTAACAAAAGCCAGTACCGAGCTACTGAGCGTCTCTCCCGCAGAGTCTTCCACTGGAGTTTATCTGTCATCTCCGTAACGCTTTCACAATTACTAAATGATCCTGTAACAAAGTGCACTGCTCTCTGTTGGATCTTCTCTATATCTTCTATCAACCCTATCTGGTACGGATCCCACACTGCTGAGCAGTATTCAAGCAGTGGGCGAACAAGCATACTGTAACCTACTTCCTTTGTTTTCGGATTGCATTTCCTTAGGATTCTTCCAATGAATCTCAGTCTGGCATCTGCTTTACCGACGATCAATTTTATATGAACATTGCATTTTAAATCACTCCTAATGCCTACTCCCAGATAATTTATGGAATTAACTGTTTCCAGTTGCTGACCTGCTATATTGTAGCTAAATGATAAAGGTTCTTTCTTTCAATGTATTCGCAGCACATTACACTTGTCTACATCGAGATTCAATTGCCATTCCCTGCACCATGCGTCAATTCATTGCAGATCCTCCTGCATTTCAGTACAATTTTCAATTGTCTTGTTGTATTTATCCCTTTGTTGCCTTCTTCAAGGAGGCCCCTTCCGTGTACCCAGTGATGTAGCGGGAGTGGCTGGCCACACGTTTAGTACTAGATGCCCAGCATATTTGGTTCTTCTGGAACATTCTCTCATTGCTACCATGTAAGCTACAGGGAGCTGGTCACATATGCCACTATTACTGGTCACGAGGGCAGCAGCGCTAGTGTCCATCGTAGGGTTCAAATACTGGTTCGCTGCTTCCAGCACTGAAACATCCAGCATCTTGTCTCTGGCTCAGAATTGCTTACTGAGCTGTATTAAGGAACTGGTCAGAATATTTTGACATTCATGACACCTCCCTTTCCCCCAGGGAAAATTTTGTAAACTCAGACGTCCGGAGTTATAAAATTTTTGTTTCCTAGCCATGTGCGCCACTGGGCTTTTTCTTATCTTTATTGCCAAACAGACATATTTACATTTATTAAAACAGGTTCAACATGCTACTTGGAAGGTGGTTTCAGTATAATAAAATTTTTTCACATAATATCAATTTACAGGAGTAGGCTCAGTAATCAATCATATTCCATATAATACATGAGCACACATTGTTTTGAGCATAGGTTACAATTTCGCATAGTACAAAACTCACATTAATGGAATCATCAATATACAGCAGAGCTACAATTTTTCTCAGTGCATCTCACATAATACAATATTTTCGATATAAGTCACCTTTCCTCATAGCGCAAAACTCGCATTGATGGAATCATCAGCATACTACAGAATAATTGCAATTTTCATTATTGCACACCATATAGCACGCATTGTCTACGATCCTCTTTTCATTCTATCTTTCGTCAGCATGTAACTTGGGCGACTCTAATGTAAGCATGTCAACTACTACAACTACCATCTTTCTAGTAGATCATGGTGCCTGACTTCATTCTTTCCACATCACTTGTCAGGAATGGAAGTATGTCGGACTACTTTAGCATTGTACTTGAATAACTCCTTCTCCTCACTTTATTGGTCAGATTGTGGAGAGGTCGTAAACCCTACTAGTCCTTACAAGTGTTGTTAGTCACTAACGCATTAGTTACACATATTCTAGCTCAACACCTGTCTCCTACTTCACAAATCCATTTGCATTTACAGTAAGTGCGTAAACAAAAGGTCACAGTTACAAAGTCCGCCCCCAGTAGCTGAGTGGTCAGCGCGACAGCCTGTCAATCCTAAGGGCCCGGGTTCGATTCCTGGCTGGGTCGGAGATTTTCTCTGCTCAGGGACTGGGTGTTGTGTTGTCCTAATCATCATAATTTCATCCTCATCGACATGCAAGTCGCCGAAGTGGCATCAAATCGAAAGACTTGCACCAGAGGAGAAGTCTACCCGACGGGAGGTCCTCGTCACACGACATTTCATTTCATACAGTTACAAAACAAAGTATTGCTGAACCAGCAAACCCTTACGTGGAATACTCATTGACCATCCACTGCAGGTCGTACATTGTTGGTAGTCTATTTAATTTTGTAATTCTTCTATTTTATGTCCAGCAACCTAGAGGTCATCTAAACGTATAATTACATGCTCTAATGTTAAAAGTAGGGGGATCTGGGACACTTATTGTTTCTCTTCTTCTGTTAGACAACAGTCTATGCCTATATTTAGCTAAGCAACAATGTCTGTTTTTAGTGGTGTGTACCATATGGTCAGACTGCAACATAATCTGTGCACCATATCCCTTACATTTACGCAAGAAATGTTAGCCTCCCATGCCTCACACAATGAATTCAGTGAGAGGTATGTAGTTACACAGTATAATCAACACTTCATTCTTTGGAGCGACATGCAACCATTGGTTGTTTTGTATCTGCGTCCAGATACTTTCATTCAACACTATGTACTTACTGTTGAAAATTTGGGGAATTTCTTGTAAAGGTTGCATTATGTTAGCTTTGCATCATTCGTGATCTTATGTGGACATTAATATGATATTATGTTTAGATATTTGATGTGTCAGGCTGATCATTTTACATAGTAGTTAGGCACTGGACATTTGCACATACTGTTGCTTTGCTTCGTGTATCATCAGGAAATAGGTAATGGCTTTGACTTATCAAATTCAGCTGCTAGGGTCCAAACTTTATATAGATTATATGTATTACTATTGACTAAGGGTATCTTTAACATGTAGCTTAACGTAGTACCTGCTAAAAATTTGTCTAAATGTATTTTTCAGTTCCTTCTTAATGAGCACAAGATGCTTAAAAACCTGTGGGGGATTGATCAAGTGTGTTTCCAATAGACCCTTCTGCACATTCGCTATAGCAGAAATCAGCAGTATGTGTTCTAATTCACTGAACATGGTCGTGAGTTACACTAATTGCTCCATTATGATTATTAGAATTATGGCATATTGCAACTTCTTACTCATACTGTTTTTGTATTCCTCCACATGAATGTTCAGTTTTCTAAACCTTTTGGCAATAATCTGCTTATTCTCGGTCAAGGCATTTATCATTTGATTAACCCCCCCATTAGAGACTCTACTACTATAGTGACTTGCTCTTTAGACAGTTACAACAGTTCCATCTGTTGCTCTTCTATCACATCTATTTTTACATTAAAGAAGGAAGCATCATCTTTGTCTAATGTACCAAGCAATATTTTGCTAGTCGTGGCAATAAAGTTCAGTATGCCTTGTTTTTTCGTTGTTTGCTTACGCATGCTCAACTGCCCAGTAAATTCTTTTACTTCCATAATTTTCCCTACATGCCACATTATAGTTTGCTGAGCATTATTGCACTCGCTTGTGCTTACCTTGACCTGATCCAATGTGTAATCCAATGCATTACATCTCTGTGGCCATTTGTTGCATTTGTGCAAACCTCTCATGTGGTTCTCTTAGGCTGAAATAGCTAACAATCCTCCAAGTTGTATAGACTGACTATACAAAAGTTACTGTAATATATCCCTGGTGCACACTGGAACTGTTGCGTTTGTACATCCTGGAATGACGTTTGTACATCCTGGAATGACATTCCTTTTTCCATGAAGCAGGATATCAACATATTTCCAATAAGGGTGGTCACCCACGGTGCACGTCTCCGTAGCATCTGCAGTAGAAAGAACTCTCAGCCTACTGACTGTATTCTCATAATTCTTACTAGTTAAAATTCAGTCATGTGATCTGAGGCTTTCCTGGCGAATGTGCTGTATCCAAGGTTCTCTGGTGTCCAGCTGGATCAGATCGTTGAAGTTCCACGATATTTCGGAATCAGCACCACCTGATGATGGCGGAACGGTTATTCGCCAAAATATCGTGAAACTTCGACAATCGGATCCGGCTGGACACCCGAGAACCTTGGATACATTGTAGTACATTCTTTTTTTTTACTTCCTCCACTCCAATGTTGAGTATTTCCCTGTCATCTCTCCTAATATGTCCTGTATTTCAGAAAATCTCTTTTAATTAATTTGTATGTACCCTTACACATTTCTTTCCCCTAATTGAATAACATCATTTGGTTCCGTAATATCAACAGTAGTATATGGTCCTCGCCACTGACTATCCAAATTCTTAGTGTGTCCTCTCTGTATGTTTTCATCAGACAGCAATATGTGGGTATGCTTCCTGAAAACTTTTGGGTTATGAGTTTTGTCATAACATAACTTATTTCTTTCCTTGTGCTCATGTGTTGCTGTGTGGGCATCCTGATGCAGCATCTGCAGCCTCTGCCAAACTTTGGTCACATAATAATCGTAATTATAAACTTTCTATCAAAAAATAACTTAAATGGGGCAAACACTGTGGTACTGTGAGGTGTCACATTGTACACAAATGTGGCATATTGCATCCTGTGGTCCTAGTTGGTTTGATCATGATTAATATAACATCTCTGTTAAGGTATGATGTGTGCACTCCAGTGCACCATTAGATTGTGGATGATAGCTCATAGTCTGAACCTTTTCTATCCTTAACAATTTACTTACCTGCTTCATGGCATCACTTATAAAACTGAATTGGTCAGAGCTGAATGGCATTAAGTCCATTTTCACAGCTTTTCAAAATTATTAAAATCAAAGTATTACTAAAACAAAAGACTGACGATATTACTGCCGATGCACTTCGGTGGCGTTTGGGTCACGCCTTGCTGGCTTGGCGCGCGAAGTGTCTCGGGCAGTCCAGCTCTCCAGTTCTGACCGTTCCAATAGGCAGACATGTTGTCTGTTATAGCAGTATTTGTTTCATGCAATTTTATTTACTACAGTTACGACCGTCGCTAGGTACAGACATGTCTGTAATAGTAGTATTTGATTCATGTAATTTTATTCTCCAGTTCCGACGGTTCCAGTAGACAGACATGTTGTCTGTGGCAGGATGTAATTCATGTTATTTTAGCCAGATATAATGACTGTGGAAAGATATGTTCAATACGTTGCGATCAAGAATAGTTTCTCATGTCTATATCAATAAAAACGCGAGTGGCATCCCAAATGAGTTATAGTTTATTCATAGCAGCAGTTCCTTGCGAAGTTAATTTCAGCCTCAAGAAAAAGAATCCACGATCTGCGTGCTGCTTTTTGCGCTGGGGACTTCATCATCATGAAGACAGCAGGTTAGTGAAGTGTACAAGAACTTATGTATTCCACACAGGGCAGAGGAAACAACTAGGCACCTCACGTGTGCTGCATGCACAGTACAAATGTGCTCAGTGACACGTCATCTGCAGAAGGATGAAAGTATTAACACAATCTCATTTTTATTCCTTTTTTCTTGCCGTAACCATCCGCTGTTGTTCGTTACCCGAGAGTTCCATTCCGAGTGTTTGGCGTCGCCGATGAAGAGGTTGCTGCGCATTGCCAGCAGTGCCTCGAAGTCTGCTGGTTGCAGTGTCCCGCTCGGTGGCTGGTATGCTGCGATGAAGGTAATCTTCCCCGCCGACGTACTGACAGCGACGCCAGCTCTGGAAGTTGTACAGGGTGGTGGTGCTACGATGTTTTTACGTACACCGCCTTTCCACCTCCCGCCGTTTCTCTGTCTGTGCTGTAGCGGTGGTAATTTGCTGCCCACAGGTTGACACCGGGTTTCAGGTGAGTTTCCGTGATGAAGCAAACGTCCACTGCCTCGTCGCACAGATACTGCCGGAACTCGCCCTCTTGGGTGCGAATGCTGTTAACGTTACAGACACAGGCTGTGAGCTCCAGTACGAGGTGCATTCAAGTTCTAAGGCCTCCGATTTTTTTTTCTAATTAACTACTCACCCGAAAGCGATGAAACTGGCGTTACTTCTCGACGTAATCGCCCTGCAGACGTACACATTTTTCACAACGCTGACGCCATGATTCCATGGCAGCGGCGAAGGCTTCTTTAGGAGTCTGTTTTGACCACTGGAAAATCGCTGAGGCAATAGCAGCACGGCTGGTGAATGTGCGGCCACGGAGAGTGTCTTTCATTGTTGGAAAAAGCCAAAAGTCACTAGGAGCCAGGTCAGGTGAGCAGGGAGCATGAGAAATCACTTCAAAGTTGTTATCACGAAGAAACTGTTGCGTAACGTTAGCTCGATGTGCGGGTGCGTTGTCTTGGTGAAACAGCACACGCGCAGCCCTTCCCGGCCGTTTTTGTTGCAGTGCAGGAAGGAATTTGTTCTTCAAAACATTTTCGTAGGATGCACCTGTTAGCGTAGTGCCCTTTGGAATGCAATGGGTAAAGATTACACCCACGCTGTCCCAGAACATGGACGCCATCATTTTTTCAGCACTGGCAGTTACCCGAAATTTTTTTGATGGCAGTGAATCTGTGTGCTTCCATTGAGCTGACTGGCGCTTTGTTTCTGGATTGAAAAATGGCATCCACGTCTCATCCATTGTCACAACCGACGAAAAGAAAGTCCCATTCATGCTGTCGTTGCGCGTCAACATTGCTTGGCAACATGCCACACGGGTAGCCAGTGATCGTCCGTAAGCATTCATGGCACCCACCTGGATGACACTTTTCGCATTTTCAGGTCGTCATGCAGGATTGTGTGCACAGAACCCACAGAAATGCCAACTCTGGAGGCGATCTGTACAACTGTCATTCGGCGATCCCCCAAAAGAATTCTCTCCACTTTCTCGATCATGTCATCAGACCGGCTTGTGCGAGCCCGAGGTTGTTTCGGTTTGTTGTCACACGATGTTCTGCCTTCATTAAACTGTCGCGCCCACGAACGCACTTTCGACACATCCATAACTCCATCGCCACATGTCTCCTTCAACTGTCGATGAATTTCAATTGGTTTCACACCACGCAAATTCAGAAAACGAATGATTGCACGCTGTTCAAGTAAGGAAAATGTCGCCATTTTAAGTATTTAAAACAGTTCTCATTCTCGCCGCGGCCTCATTTTAAATCAATGCGCATGTTTCTATCTCTCTCCAGTCCGGAGAAAAAAAATCGGAGGCCTTAGAACTTGAATGCACCTCGTATTGGCGTATAGCCACGTCTGGGCGTCGGGGTTGCTGTTGCGGTGTTGGCCTCGGTGGCCGCTTGCACTGTAGCCACAATAAGCTGCAGAATCTGCATAACGAGCTGTTTAAACTCATTTAGAATCGCCTTGAGTTCTGCTGCTTCGGTTGTTGCAGTTGGTTTCTCGTGGCGCGGTGTCGTCTGTCGGACTTATTCGGCGGTTTGTGTGTCGGTGGCGGCCCGTGGCGGCCGTTGACCCCTCCTACTGAGTCCCTGGCTAGTGTCTGTTGCTGTTGATCTGTCTTGGGTCCGCTCCCTGTCGCGTCTGCCGTGGCAGTAGCGTGCTCCGTCTGTCGTTCGCGGCCACAGTCGTCTGTGGCTGCGTCTGGACGTTGTTGCGTTGGCCTGGCTGGTGTTGCTGTGGCGTAGCTCCTTCCCTGCTGTACTGGCCTGGAAGGGGCCATCCGTCCCCTCTGGTTTGCGGCTGCGTGCTTGAAGGCGCTCCAGCCACGGTAGTTCGCCACGTGTTGCTCCTGGCAGTTGCAGCAACGTGGTGGGTCGGTCCTTGGGATTGTGCAATCCCGACTGAGGTGTGCTCCCGCACACTTCACACATCGTGGCGGCATCTGGCAGAACTTCGCGACGTGTCAAGGCCCTGGCAGTTAAAGCACTTGCGGGCCCTCTTCTTCTGCCACGTTTTTCAACCGTAACTCAGACACTGCCCACTCTCTGGATCTGGAAAATCTTCCTATTTTCCACGTTGTCGTCGAAGATGGCCAGGAAGAGTGGTGTGTCGGAGTTGTCTTTTGGCGACTTCATTCGCGAGGTAGCGCGAATGTTGTAGCCCATGTCTTCTAGCAGCTCTTTTAGGTATGCTGGGTCCATGCTGAAGGGGAGTTTGCAGAAGACCGCCTTCAGCGTTTTCACCGGCTCCGAGGAGTAGGCGCGTGCAAAGTATGTGTACGCGTCTCAATATGCGTTGGACCCGCGCGATACGTGCGGAACGTGCGCGCCGCGCAGTAGTGTCGTGACACGTAACACGTGCTATACGCGTCTCTATTTGCGCTTAGCGTTACGCAATGTCGCACAAAAGAAAGAGAAATGATTCCACTCATAAGAAAAACATAATAAAAGAAGCCATTACGAAAGGTATAGCTTATATTATCTACAGTGGAAAACATTTTGCAGAAAAGAAAATAGGAGAGGACTGCAGGTCAGTACAAATTGACGATAATAAGCGTCATTTCCACTCTATCTTTTTCCGATGCTGAAGTAGCTATGCTGGTGTATCCTGTATTCTTTTCCAATATCTATCGTAGAGGATTTGATTAAATGACAGACTGTTAATCATACTGAATGTAAATGCCAGAGAGGCTGTTTCGAGAATTGCTTAAAATAAGAAAATTGATATCCTTTCGAAATTTCATGACCTCCCAAACAAAGATGCTCAAGATTTGTACCTAATGGCCCTTAATAAAGCTTATGATGTCAAGAGTCAGAGACCTCGGAAATTAGAGTGTAGTGGAAACAATAAGCGTCGTTCCGGTTTTCGATGTTTTATAATGTGTGGCTCACATAGAGTGCAAGTGTGTTGAAAAGCGTTTCGCAGTTTTCACTGCGTTGGAATAAAGCGGGTGTTCTCTATTATTCGCAAGTTAATAAATGGGAGACTGCCACAAGATAAACATGGGAAGATTGCAAAAGGAAATAAAATTCCTGAAAGTATCCTGAAAACAATAGATGAACATTTACAGTCTTTTCCTCTGAAGTCCTCAAATTGTGCTGGAAAGGAAATTCAGTACTTAGATTTGCAACCGTGTGTGAAAACAACGTATCAGCTGTATTGTACCGCATATTCAGATGCAGCTGTGAAATATGACTTCCCCATCTCCGTGAAGCTTCAAAACTTGGCAGTCAAGGCAGACTTGCACATTCATCTTCGAAGGAGTCGAAAGCTTTACGAGTCCCTAAAAGAAGCCAAATCTCAGTGTCTTCAGAATAGAGAAATGGGTGCCATTGCCTCTGACTATAGGCAGAATTTGCCCTTACCAGAAATTCCTGTGCAAGAAGTATTTTATTTACGGCAACTATGGGTAAATGTATTTAATATCCACAATTTAAAAGATGACAGCACTTTGGTATATCTTTATCATGAGGATGATGGAAGAAAAGGTGTGAATGGAGTGTGCACTATTCTGTATCCACTACATTAAAAACTACATTCCAGACACAATCAAGCATCTCAGCTTGTTCTCAGACGGATGTACTGGACAAAACCGAAATCACACAATGGTGAGAATGTGTGTAGGACTGACTACAGTTGGTAGATTTGAGTCAATTACCCACATGTTTACTGAATGTGGTCATTCATACCTACTATGTGATAGAAATTTTGGGGTATTCAAAAAAGAAAATAAAAAATGTGGAAGTTCACGTTGCAGAGTATGATAAAATCACTGATTTTGATAAATGGTGGCCATCCTACTTTAAGAAGACTGTTATATCAAGGAAAACTGAAGGATTCCCAAGAGATAAGAAGCAGGCATTTTCTCCCTTAAATCATTCAAGTACTGCAAAAACAAGATTGGAGAAGTTGAAGCATCTGTTTACATCAACTGGGAAAGTCAAGGTCTCTGCCTTGTCTTACCATGCCATCTGGAAAGGTATACAAGGGCAAAGTTCCCATAAACTTCAGTGAATCTTTCAGTCCCTAATAAGTCATGTGTATTTGTTTCTTCATGAATTTAAATTCTATTCAGTCATTATTATTATTATTATTATTATTATTATTATTATTATTATTATACAAATTTGGCCGTTAAAGACCGTGAAAACAATTATTTCTTGCGCTTCTGGGAAGTCTTCTTTCTCTCAGTTCACACTTATTTCATTCTTGCGCTGAAGGCGGCTTTTCTCTCTTCATACCATTTAGTTCCACAAGTCTTCTTAATTTTCACACCGAAACCCGTGAATGAATTCAGTTTTTTTCTACAAAGGTTTCTGTTAAATATTGTTTCCTGATCTATGTCCATTTCTTTTAGATCTCTTTCTGTGTTGATAAACCATAAATTTTTATTTTTTAGATTTGCGATGTACGAAAATATTTGTTTTGTAAGCCTATTCGGGTTCATCCTCATGATGTGAGCATAAAAGGAGCATCTTCTTTTTCTAATTTCGTCTGTAATTTTGCTGCACTTCGTATACACTTCTTTGTTGCTTTTTAGTCTGTATACAGGCTTGCCTTGATCATCTGTTATTTTCCTGTGTCCAAGAATTGTCCTCACAATTCTTCTTTCACGATTTTCTATCTGTTCTGTGCGTATGTAAAATTTGCCAGTGTTTCTGATGCATATAGTATCTGCGGTCTAATGACAGTCTGGTAGTGTCTGAGTTTAATGTTTTTGGATATACATTTTTTTTAATACATTTGTCTGCAGTAGTGAGTTGCTGTCTCTAGTTTTTGTATTCTAGCCCTGCAGGCTGGATGACATTATGATAATACGTTTTGTAATTAATGTTGCTGTTGTCCATTAATATGTATTCAATAAACAAACATGATTAATATACCATATTAAATTTATTAATCGATACAGGTCATGAATTAACTAGTAACCACAAGACTGAAAAGCATTAAGTCTGTTTTAAAAAAACAAAAATAAATGCAGATTAAACGTTCAAATTGCATTTTTACTACAAAAATTACATTATAAGAAATTATTTTATAGATAATAGGAGTTATAATCAATATTTATTTTGTTTTTATACATTGCGTCATCTATATGCTTCTTGCATCTCCACTGCCCTGGGATAGCTTCCTGGAGCCTAATATGATGGCTGAATAAGCCAGAAATATTACATGGTGGCTACTCCGAGCGGCCAGGAACCACAATGCGATTGTGGTAGGGCCTTATGACCCTACCATATACCCACGATGCGGCCTCCCCGACGTCCTCGACGTCGCCATCATCAAGGGGGCCGCCCACAACGCAATCGCGTCTACCCGCTGTGCCCAGTTGTCAGATCACTTGCCACATGGACACAGATGGGGTAGCACCACCGGAGAGCCGCATACCGCTGCACAACATCGACTGGGAGCACTTCCGAGTGCACCTGGCACAGACAGTCGCCGCCATGCCCGAGCCGGACGTCATGGTAGCAGACGCGGCCATCGCAGCATTCACGCGTCTCACGCTGGATGCAGCAGTTGCAGCCACACCTCAAGGCCCGAGGAAACCACGGCACTATTCCTGCCAGCTGACTCCTGACATCATAGACGCCATCAAGCAGATGAATAGGCTCTTTCGTGACTGGCAGGTCACAAGTGACCCCGCCGCGAAGCGAGAGTTGAACCGACGCCAGACCACCGAAAGGGAGACTGGGCGGGCCTGATTTCAGCGCTCAGGATCGACGACGGCAGCCAGTGGAAAACAACCAAGAGGTTCCTGCGACGTCGCCAACGCATTCCGCCGCTGCTGGTGGGACGTGACGTCTTCGCGAAACCCGACACTAAAGCCAGCGTATTAGCCGACACGTTTGCGGCAAAATTCACGCCGCTGGAAGACGACATCGACGAAGAACACGTCCGCCTGGTGGAAGAGCGGCTGCCTGCCTACCTGGCCGCCAGAGCGGACGACGACGACATCGAAGAAATAGCCGAAGAAGAGGTACAACAGCAGTTCGCCCTCCTGCCAACCATGAAGGCGGGTGGTTGCCACCTGACGCAGTCCGCGTCCTGGCGGCTATTTTTAACGCCATCTTGAAGAGCTACAGCTACCCATCGGCGTGGAAACATGCTGAGGTCGTGGCCATTCCGAAAGCAGGGGAACTCAACAGGCTGGCCTAGAACTACGGGCCAATCAGCCTCCTGCCTTCCACCTCAAAGGTGTTTGAGCGCCTGTACGCGAGAAGGTTGCGCCGCCAAGTCAGGGAAGAAAGCCTGCTTCCCGACGAGCAGTTCGGGTTCCACCGAGGACACTCGACACAACAACAGCTGCTGCGACTCGTGGAGCAGGCGATGGGGCCGCTGGAGCGTCGTGAGTACCTAGGGGCGGTACTACTGGACGTCGATGGCGCCTTCGACTGCATGTGGCACAACGGCCTCCTGTACAAGTTCCACGTGCGAGCCGACGATGGGAAGTCTACAGCGCGCCCCATCAGGGCGGTAGCACTACAGGGGTCCGTCCTCGACCCCCTACTGTACTGCCTCTACACCACAGACGTCCCGAAAACGCCGAGGGTTCACCTGGCACTCTACGCGGACGACACCGCGCTGTTCGCGAGGAGCATGAACACGCAACTGCTGCGTCTCCGCCTGCAGCTCGCCAGCGACGAGCTTGGAGCTTGGGCCACCAACGGTTGGCGGCTCAAATTCGACGCTGGCAAGAGCCTAGCGATTTTCACGCTGAAGAAGGTGCCAGCGGACGCCAGGCCGGTGCAGTTAATGGGTGGCCCCATACCATGGTCACGTACTGGTCGATACCTCGGCGCTATCCTCGACCAGGCGCCTGACGTGGAAGACGCATATTCGGGAGGTGCGAGCAAAGGCGCTGTCCAGGATGCGCCTGCTGTACCTGCTGCTGAACCCAGAGTCGAGACTACCTCCAGACTGCGGCAGAACACTCTTACCTAACGCTCACCAGGCCAGTGTTGGAGTACGCTGCCGCAGTCTGGGGAAACGCGGTCGACATTTCAGTGAAGACGCTCCAGACCGTGCAGAACAAAGCCCTCAGGCTCGCACTGAACCTGCCACGCGATTTCCCCGCAAGGGAATTGCACGAACTTGCCGGAATACCGCCGCTTAAACAGCGCTTCGGGCAAGCAGCGGCAAGTTTTTACGCGGCAACGAGTGAAGCCGACAACCAACTCGTCAGAGGACTTGGGAATCAAGTCCATTGGCGACCGACCACACGCTGGGCGGAACTGCTGCGCGAGTAGCGATTACGCACCAGCAGCAAAAGAAGAAGAAGACCTCACTAGTGCCACCAAAACGACAATTCAAGGAAGAGATGGAAGAAAACACATAGGAAGCTGTAGGAACAGTAGTGTAGGCTGCTTAACCTACGTATCAACTAGGTAAGAAGCCTAATAGAAGTCACGGCAGGCTCCCACTGTCTGCCACGCCCCTGGACGTCTGTGGAGGTGGCAGGGCGCTGCTCAGCTGATTTGGCTGGTGCCGCATCAGCAGCAGCGGAAGCGAGGCTCCTCCCTGGTTGAACCAGCGCGGAAAGCGCCGGCTGCCTTCGTTATTTTGAGGCCGCACGACGGAAGACAATGCAGCCTCGGTAGGACGCCACATGCCTCTTGCTGCAGTTGCAGCGTTTTGGCGTGGCCGTCTTCAGGATCTTGCAGTCCTGACTGAGATGGTCTCCCACGCAGAGCTTCACCACACGGTCCAGGCCCTGGCAATTGAAGCATTGTGGCGGTCCTCGTCTCTTGCGCAGTTTTTCCACGGTAACTCCAACATCCGCCACGTGGGTCAGCTGGAAGATTTTGCTGTTCTCAAAGGTGTCATCGAGGACCGCCATGAACAGTGGCTTGTCGGAGTTGCCCCTGGGTGACTTCATACGCGCTGTGGCGCGTATAGGGAAGCTCTGGTCCTCGAGCAGCTCCCGCAGGTACCCATGGTTCATACTAAAGGGGAACTTACAGAAGACGACTTTGAGTCATCACCGGCACCCAGGAGTAGGTGAAGCTGTGAAGTCTCTTTTTCGGCGAGGTTCATGACCCCACGATGATCCTCTGCGGTCTTCGTGAGAACGTGGTGCTAGTTGCGCCCTGCAACGCGAAATGTCACGTTCTCCTTGACCACGGCTTTAATTTTCTCGCGAAATTCTCTGAAGCCGCCGGTACACTCGATGACGACAGGGGGTGGTGGGGGCGACCTCTTCTGCTGTTGGTTCTCCATGGTCTCGCCGGCATCGTCATTGAGGTCAGAGAACTCGTTGCCCGTGTTAACAGCTGATTGTTGTGCCCTGGCTGTGTGCTTGCGGGGCCGCACGGGATTAGCCGAGCGGTCTAAGGCGCTGCAGTCATGGACTGTGCGGCTGGTCCCGGCGGAGGTTCCTCCCTCGGGCATGGGTGTGTGTGTTTGTTCTTAGGATAATTTAGATTAAGTAGTGTGTAAGCTTAGAGACTGATGACCTTAGCAGTTAAGTCCCATAAGATTTCACACACATTTGAACATTTTTTTGTGCTTCCTGTTGGGCTGCATGAAGCCCTCATCTTCGATGGTTGGTGGAAGGGACCTGGATCCCTTCCGTGACGCCTTCCGCTGAGTGCAGAGGATTGGTGCACTACTAGGTGTGCTAGTGGCGGATCTCTCGGAGATGGTTACCGCGCTCGCATCAGCTGGCCGCTTGCGCGAGTGCTTCTCCACCTCCATCGTTTCGGCCGCCGGGTTGAGGCGTGGGATAAGGATCATCAGGAAGGCGAGCTGCCTCTCTGCTTCCGGCGTCTGGGCTGGATCTGCTGCAGGCGTTATCCCCTGCGAAATGGTATCGTCTGGTGCAGTAGCTGACGTATCCGTTTCGGATCGTGGCTGCGCAACGGCCGACATTGGTGCGGTGAAGCCGAAGTTACGGCTGCGCTGCTCATGGAGGAGGCACAGGACGGGGCCGGCGGGCCGCCTACGTCGAGCACGCTGGCTACAACACGACCCCATCCGCTGAGAGTGTGCGCCTGCCCTTTTGGACCGGTCTGTCGTAGGTGGCCGGCGGGTCCGCTACACCACTCGCTGCTTCAGCCGAGACTGAGGTCACATGACTGCACTGGCCCATATTGCTGTCCATCTCGTTGTCCGAGGACGTCTGCGGTTTTGTTGTCGTCGGGTGGGCCGGATGGGGCCGCCGACAGAGCAAGCTCTGCCGAAAGGCGATCCGCCACATCCTTCGCTTCTTCACAGTGGTCCGCTCGATAAGGACAATAATGCTACAATAATGGCTTCCAATTAATTGACGTATGACATTGATTGATTAACAATTAAACATTATAATTTTGGAAAAAGTCACGTGTTTCGTAAATGACTTTATATTATAAATATATTTTTGACATAATAATACACTACTGGCCATTGAAATTGCTACACCAAGAAGAAATGCAGATGATAAACGGCTATTCATTGGACAGATATATTATACTAGAACTGACATGTGATTACATTTTCACGCAATTTGGGTGCATAGATCCTGAGAAATCAGTACCCAGAACAACCGAAGAACCACCTCTGGCCATAATAACGGCCTTGATACGCCTGGGTATTGAGTCAGAGCTTGGATGGCGTGTACAGGTACAGATGCCCTTGCAGCTTCAACACGATACCACAGTTCACCAAGAGTAGTGACTGGCGTATTGTGACGAGCTAGTTGCTCGGCCACCATTGACCAGACGTTTTCAATTGGTGAGAGGTCTGAAGAATGTGCTGGCCAGAGCAGCAGTCGAACATTTTCTGTATCCAGCAAGGCCCGTACAGGACCTGCAATATGCGCTCGTGCATTATCCTGCTGAAATGTAGGGTTTCCCACGGATCGAATGAAGGGTAGAGTCACGGGTCGTAACACATCTGAAATGTAACGTCCACTGTTCAAAGTGCCGTCAATGCGATCAAGAGGTAACCGAGACGTGTAACCAATGGCACCCCATAACATCACGCCGGGTGATACGCCAGTATGGCGATGACGAATCCACGCTTCCAATGCTCGTTCACCGCGATGTCGCCAAACACGGATGCGACCATCATGATGCTGTAAACAGAACCTGGATTCATCCGAAAAAATGGCCTTTTGCCATTCGTGCACCGAGGTTCGCCGTTGAGTACTCCATTGCAGGCGCTCCTGTCTGTGATGCAGCGTCAAGGGAAACCGCAGCCATGGTCTCTGAGCTGATAGTCCATGCTGCTGCAAACGTCGTCGAACTGTTCGTGCAGATGGTTGTTGTCTTGCAAACGTCCCCATCTGTTGACTCGGGGATCGAGACGTGGCTGCACGATCCGTTACAGACATGAGGATAAGATGCCTGTCATCTCGACAGCTAGCGATACGAGGCTGTTGGGATCCAGCACGGCGTTCCGTATTACCTTCCTGAACCCACCGATTCCATATTCTGCTAACAGTCATTGGATCCCGACCAACGCGAGCAGCAATGTCGCGATACGATAAACCGCAATCGCGATAGGCTACAATCCGACCTTTATCGAAGTCGGAAATGTGATGGTACGCATTTCTCCTCCGTACACGAGGCATCACAACAACGTTTCACCAGGCAACTCCGCTCAACTGATGTTTGTGTATGAGAAATCGGTTGGAAACTTTCTTCATGTCAGCACGTTGTAGGTGTCGCCACCGGCGCCAACCTTGTGTGAATGCTCTGAAAAACTAATCATTTGCATATCACAGCATCTTCTTCCCGTCGGTTAAATTTTGCGTCTGTAGCACGTCATCTTCGTGGTGTAGCAATTTTAATGGCCAGTGGTGTATTTTAGATTATTTTACATGCTTTGTGAGAAAGTATACTGTATGACTTTTAGTAACAAATGATACACAAATACAACTGTTACGCAAATTACTTTCAAATTATAACACGCAATTTTCTGTTGACGCTACTTCGACGAATTGCGTGTCGATGGGGATGACATCATGATGATGATGATGATGATGATGATGATGATGATGATGACGACACAACGCCCAGTCCCTGAGCGGAGAAAATCTCCGACCGGGAAGCGAACCCGGGCCCCTTAAGAAGGCATTCCGTCGCGCTGACCACTCAGCTATCGAGGCGAACAGTTCCTAACTTAAACACAGGGTTATTTTTCTGATCGAGTGATGTGTGATACAAAAGAATACTGCGGGATTTCACCGTACTGTTGAATACTGAAGCCACTGAAGGTATTAATTACTGGCAGTAGTCCTGGTAATCTCTTAGCTCCTCCCTTAAACCGAGTCCGAGAAATACATTTCAGCTCTGCAACTGTCACCCGCTACGTTGATAACGAGTCGATCAACAACGGAATCCAAGCAAGCACCTAGGCGCCGCATTTTCTCCACTTCTTTAATGACGTGCCGTTCTATATCCCGCCAGCTTTTCCTCATGACACTGCTAAGGTGACATGTGAAAAAGGTGCGCGCATTGGTTCCAGTACGTCTGGCAGCTTAACAGACTTGTTATTTCTCGGGCCAGATCCCTTCACTCCAGATGAGGTCTGGTGGGTTCATATTGTAATGGTACAGTGGCAAATGTAAAAATGCAGCATTTGTGTGGTGTGCTCGATGCTGTGAAAATGATCGTTTTTCACATTTCTACGACACTTGGGCTCTGGTTCGAGTAAGACTACATCTATGGTATAAAACAATAGAAATAGTCCAAATAAAGAGTATTTGGTTTTTCATTTTTGCCTAGGCGCTACAGTTTGGAGCCGAGCGACCGCTACGGTCGCAGGTTCGAATCCTGCCTCGGGCATGGATGTGTGTGATGTTCTTAGATTAGTTAGGTTTAATTAGTTCTAAGTTCTAAGCGACTGATGACCTCAGAAGTTAAGTCGCATAGTGCTCAGAGCCATTTGAACCATTTGAACCTAAATACTTCTTCGTTGACTGTTACAGATCAGAATTATGGTTAGCGAGAACCCAAAGGGCGAGAACACCATCTTGAACATGCGAAATAAGACAAGAGAATGAACGAATGTGACAAAAAGCTTCGTACAGCTTCACTTTCCTCTTACATCAATGTTTCTGTGGCAACTCCAATGATTCTAATGTGTTTGTTACACAAGATGCACTTATTTTTCGCCGATAAACACGCATTTACTTACATATCATTGCTGAACAATCTTTTTCCTTTACAAAATTTTCATGATTTACTAGTAACAATACACAGGGAATTGCCCAAATGTTGGATATACCTGCTAGAACGGTGCATAAAATCCTACGAAAGAGCGTGAGTTGCTGTCCATACAAAATCAGCAGTGTTCAGCTAACCTGCCAGCAAGACAATCATTAATTCTAGGACTTCCTGCTCGCATGGAAGTGCACAGTGAATGGCCATGGAACATTCTGTGGACGGAGGAAGCCTATTTACATCTTCAAGGACGTGTCACTATAGATAATTGCAGTATATGGGCAACGGAAAATCCGCACGCACATCAACCAGCACCACTTCATTCTGCAAAGGTAACTGTGCGGTGCAGGTTGACGGCATCATTTACCGTAGGGCTGTATTTTTTCGAGGACATGGTATTGCGAATTTTGTTACCTGTACCGTCACTGGTAAACGCTATGAGAGTCTTTTGCGCACCATCGTCATTCCAGCCCTTCAACAGCGTGGATGTGTGAGTAGGATCATTTATGTGCAACAAGGTGCTCCCCAGCACTTGCACAGCCAGTGAAGCGGCTGCTGCACGGGATTTCGGAAATGCCAGAGTTATCAACCGTCACTTCCCTACAGTCTCGCCGTCCAATTCATTTGATATTAATCCATGTGACTTCTGGCTGTAGGGTTATTTGAAAGATGCTGTGTTCAGTGCTACAATTACAAACGTAGCTGAATTGAAGGCACGCATTGCTCAACGCATTCTGAACGTGACCCCCGGACACTCCGATCTGTTGTGGAACATGCTTTCCTCGATTTCAACTTTTGGCAAAAAACAGTGGACAGCATACTGAGCATGTCTTGCTTCAATATCGCGACAGAAACCGATGTCATTTTGATTTTTATTCGTTATTTGGTCCCAGAAAAGTTAAAAACCGATGCCATTTTGCTTTTTATTTGAATTTTCGGCCCCAGTACAATTAAAAACCTATATATTTTGACTTTTATGCGGTTTTTGGCCTTAGGACAATTAGAAACCGATTTTTCCCAGCCGATGCGGTACGACTTCACTGCGGAGTAAGGGCTTACCTAACGAACGGTGCCACAACTGTTGACTGCCGAACTTGCGCAGTCATGCACATGAAACGGTACGGATGGTGTAACGTACAACTCAAAGTTTCCGTATTGCGATTCACATGTCATTTGTAGCAGACCCCATTTACGACAAACGCCATCTATTTATAAAATTTTCGATAATATTTTCCCCATGACGTTTCGCCCTATGTCATTAATATGGCATTCGAATATGACGTCATTCTAAGCAGTGGTTCTCTTTCTATGGCGTTTTGAAACTGCAACTTTAGTTATGGACCCCCTATATTGCGAACACTGGGTAGAATTTCGTACCTGTTGGTAAGGCGTAAGTAGTCAGCTGTGCGGCCCATTCCTCTTTAGTCTTCCGCTGAGTGACGAGCGAACACCCCACAGTCCGCCACTCACTATCGAATAAAGACAGACTGATCAGATGTTGCGTATCTGAAGACACAGAGACAACCAGGTCACCAGGGAATTCCTATGACACCAGAGGTGCTGCAGGCCTCGTCACTGGCGCCCCGCTCTCGCTGTAGCAGCAGCCAGAAGCTTGTCACTGAGAAATACGCATACCACTTCTTGTGTCTGATCAACAATCAAACATTGCAGCAAAAAGTGAAACCGGATTATGTAGTAAATTACATAAAAAATAAAATTTTGTTCTGCCTATATTTTCATTTACACTACTGGCCATTAAAATTGCTACACAAAGCAGAAATGCAGATGATAAACGGGTATTCATTGGACAAATATTTTATACTAGAACTGACATGAGATTACATTTTCACGCAATTTGCGTGCATAGATCCTGAGAAATCAGTACCCAGAACAACCACCTCTGGGTGTAATAACGGCCTTGATACGCCTTGGCATTGAGTCAAACAGAGCTTGGATGGTGTGTACAGGTATAGCTGCCCATGCACCTTCAACACGTGTAAGTAGGCTGTTTATGTTTTCTTATCGGCAACGTTACGTAGCGCTCGGTATGAAAATCACTGGCTGTGCTGTGTGCAGTCTGTGGCTAGTTTGCATTGTTGTCTGCCATTGTAGTGTTGGGCAGCTGGATGTGAACAGCGCGTAGCGTTGCGCAGTTGGAGGTGAGCCGCCAGCAGTGGTGGATGTGGGGAGAGAAATGGCGGAGTTTTGAAATTTCTAAAAATGGATGTCATGAACTGCTATATATATTATGACTATTAAGGTAAATACATTGTTTGTTCTCTATTAAAATCTTTCATTTGCTAAGTATGCCTATCAGTAGTTAGCGCCTTCCGTAGTTTGAATCTTTTATTTAGCTGGCAGCAGTGGCGCTCGCTGTATTGCAGTAGTTCGAGTAACTAAGATTTTTGTGAGGTAAGTGATTTGTGAAAGGTATAGGTTAATGTTAGTCAGGGCCATTCTTTTGTAGGGATTTTTGAAAGTCAGATTGCGTTGCGCTAAAAATATTGTGTGTCAGATTAAGCACAGTCATGTACAATTGTTGTAAGGGGACGTTTCACACGATACCACAGTTCATTAAGAGTAGTGACTGGCGTATTGTGACGAGCCGGTTGCTCGGCAATCATTGACCAGACGTTTTCAATAGGTGAGAGATCTGGAGAATGTGCTGGCCAGGGCAAGAGTCGAACATTTTCTGTATCCGGAAAGGCCCGTACAGGACCTGCAACATGCGGTCGTGCATTATCCTGCTGAAATGTAGGGTTTCGCAGGGATCGAATGAAGGATAGAGCCACGGGTCGTAACATATCTGAAATGTAACGTCCACTGTTCAAAGTGCCGTCAATGCGAACAAGAGGTGTAACCAACGGCACCCCATATCATCACGCCGGGTGATACGCCAGTATGGCGATGACGAATACACGCTTCCAATGTGCGTTCACCGCGATGTCGCCAAACACGGATGCGACCATCATGATGCTGTAAACAGAACCTGGATTCATCCGAAAAAACGACGTTTTGCTATTCGTGCACCCAGGTTCGTCGTTGAGTACACCATCGCAGGCGCTCCTGTCTGTGATGCAGCGTCAAGGGTAACCGCAGCCAGGGTCTCCGAGCTGATAGTCCATGCTGCTGCAAACGTCGTCAAACTGTTCGTGCAGATGGTTGTTGTCTTGCAAACGTCCCCATCTGTTGACTCGGGGATCGAGACGTGGCTGCACGATCCGTTACAGCCATGCGGATAAGATGCCTGTCCTCTCTACTGCTAGTGATACGAGGCCGTTGGGACCCAGCATGGCGTTCCGTATTACTCTCCTCAACCCACCGATTCCATATTCTGGTAACAGTCATTGGATCTCGACCAACGCGAGCAGCAATGTCGCGATACGATAAACCGCAATCGCGATAGGCTACAATCCTTACACGAGGCATCACAACAACGTTTCACCTGGCAACGCCGGTCAACTGTTGTTTGTGTATGAGAAATCGGCTGGCAACTTTCCTCATGTCGGCATGTTGTAGGTGTCGCCACCGGCGCCAACCTTGTGTGAGTGCTCTGAAAAGCTAATCATTTGCATATCACAGCATCGTCTTCCTGTCGGTTGAATTTCGCGTCTGTAGCACGTCATCTTCGTGGTGTAGCAATTTTAATGGCCGATAGTGTATTATTTATCCATCTATGTATATGCGTGTTTATTGTAAAATGTGTTAAGTGCCCAAATTGTAATTAGCCCTGTCACCATAAACCGTAAACCTTGGTGCCCCAAAAGTCCGTTAACATTTGAAAATGTACTAATTCAGTGAAGAATATATGCAGAGAGGTAAAACTCGATACACTTGCCTGAAATGGCATGGGGTTTTATTGAAACCAAAAACGAGTGGAAAAATTGGCCAACATATGGTGTCAGACAGCAATGCTTCAGTGGCGTCACATGGGAATTGGGTATAAAATGAGATGCAGTGAGAGAGTGAGGTCCCAAGTCCCCAGACTTGAATTCTTGTTTATTGGGTTTGGGGTTCCCTGAGTCGCAAGTCTATCGCGAGCGTCCGACCTCATCAGGGATGCTAAAAAACAACATCCGACGGTAATTTCTCACCGTAACTACTGGTATTCTGTACAGTGCTGTTCAGAACATTGTCTCTTGACTTTAGGTGTTGTTGATGAGCATTTGTTGTAAAGAATATCGTCTCTGCTAAAAATGAATTATACCGGTTATTGCTTTTGTATCATATGAAGCGCCGTCTGTTGGTCATTTTTGAACATATCTCAGTTTCACTAAAACTCCATGTCTTTTCAAGCATGTATTTCAGTTTTTTCCTCCCTACCTACATCAATCCATGAACTATTTAATTCTCAAATGTTAAAGGACTTGGCGTATCCAGTATCACTCTAAAAAGTGACCAAAGGATGAATGAATGAATAGATAAATAAAACTGATTACTAAACATATGTGAAGGGATATAATTCGTCAGAACAGTAAGTGTTCTAATTCAGACGAAAGAAAATAGACGAGATAAAGAACTACAGGCGCGTCTGCGTATTCGTAAGGACATGCAAGATATTCACTAAAATTCTCGACAGCAACGCTGAAAAATAAAAAGATTTCATCAGGTAAAGAAACTGTTTGGCTTAAAGAGAGGAACGCAGTGGGGCATTTGAAAGACGTGGCCGATATTACAGAATGGAGCAATGAGAGTAAATTGTCACTTTATTAGAATTAGAATTCACTGATTTCGAGCAAGCTTTTGACACAATTTGTACAAAATCTAACAGCCACAAAGATTCAAGGCACTGGTTCAAACAGTGTCAGTAGAGGGAAGAATAAATATGTCCATTAGATTTCATCAGGATGGTGGGAAATTCAGAATTTAACGAGGAGGCAGACAAATAGATTGAATGTCACCAAAGCTATACTCTGCAGTCCCAATGGAATCTGTCAGATACTTAAATTGCGACACGAAGAAAAATAATGTGTTAACTGAACTAATTTCTTTTTGTGGATGGAATTGTTCTTTTTGCTCCTGAATGTTGTTGTTGTCTTCAGTCCTGAGACTGGTTTGATGCAGCTCTCCATGCTACTCTATCCCGTGCAAGCTTCTTCATCTCCCAGTACTCACTGCAACCTACATCCTTCTGAATCTGCTTAGTGTATTCATCTCTTGGTCTCCCTCTACGATTTTTACCCTCCACGCTGCCCTCCAATGCTAAATTTGTGATCTCTTGATGCCTCAGAACATGTCCTACCAACCGGTCCCTTCTTCTTCTCAAGTTGTGCCACAAACTCCTCTTCTCCCCAATTCTATTCAATACCTCCTCATTAGTTATGTGATGTACCCATGTAATCTTCAGCATTCTTCTGTAGCACCACCTTTCGAAAGCTTCTATTCTCTTCTTGTCCAAACTATTTATCGTCCATGTTTCACTTCCGTAGCCTCGAGATGACTGGGTGTTTGTGTTGTCCTCATCATTTCATCATCATCCAGGAAAGTGGCGAAATTGGACTGAGCAAAGATTGGATAATAGTACGGGCGCTGATAACCACGCAGTTGAGCGCCCCACAAGCCAAACAACAACAACAAAACACTTCCGTACATGGCTACACTCCATACACGTACTTTCACAAACGACTTCCTGACACTTAAATCTATACTCGATGTTAACAAATTTCTCTTCTTCAGAAACACTTTCCTTGCCATTGCAAGTCTACATTTTATATCCTCTCTACTTTGACCATCATCAGTTATTTTGCTCCCCAAATAGCAAAACTCCTTTACTACTTTAAGTGTCTCATTTCCTAATCTAATTCCCTCAGCATCACCCGAGTTAACTCGACTACATTCCATTATCCTCGTTTTGCTTTTGTTGATGTTCATCTTATATCCTCCTTTCAAGACACTGTCCATTCCGTTCAACTGCTCATCCAAGTCCTTAGCTGTGTCTGACAGAATTACAATGTCATCGGCGAACCTCACCGTTTTTATTTCTTCTCCATGGACTTTAATACCTACTCCGAATTTTTCTTTTGTTTCCTTTACTGCTTGCTCAATATACAAATTGAATAACATCGGGGACAGGCTACAACCCTGTCTCACTCCCTTCCCAACCACTGCTTCCCTTTCATGCCCCTCGACTCTTATAACTGCCATCTGGTTTGTGTACAAATTGTAAATAGCCTTTCGCTCCCTGTATTTTACCCCTGCCACCTTTAGAATTTGAAAGAGAGTATTCCAGTCAACATTGTCAAAAGCTTTCTCTAAGTCTACAAATGCTAGAAACGTAGGTTTGCCTTTTCTTAATCTTTCTTCTAAGATAAGTCATAAGGTCAGTATTGCCTCACGTGTTCCAACATTTCTACGTAATCCAAACTGATCTTCCCCGAGGTCGGCTTCTACCAATTTTTCCATTCGTCTGTAAAGAATTCGCGTTAGTATTTTGCAGCTGTGACTTATTAAACTGATAGTTCGGTAATTTTCACATCTGTCAACACCTGCTTTCTTTGAGATTGGAATTATTATATTCTTCTTGAAGTCTGAGGGTGTCTCGCCTGTCTCATACATCTTGCTCACCAGATGGTAGAGTTTTGTCATGACTGGCTCTCCCAAGGCCGTCAATAGTTCCAATGGAATGTTGTCTATTCCCGGGGCCTTGTTTCGACTCAGGTCTTTCAGTGCTCTGTCAATCTCTACACGCATTATCATATCCCCCATTTCATCATCATCTACATCCTCTTCCATTTCCATAATATTGTCCTCAAGTACATAGCCCTTGTAGCCCTTGTATAGACCCTCTATATACTCCTTCCACCTTTCTGCTTTCCCTTCTTAGCAGACAACTGGGTCTCCATCTGAGCTCTTGATATTCATACAAGTGGTTCTCTTTTCTCCAAAGGTCTCTTTAATTTTCCTGTAGGCAGTATCTACAGGGTGTTTCAAAAATGACCGGTATATTTGAAACGGCAATAAAAACTAAACGAGCAGCGATAGAGCTACACCGTTTGTTGCAATATGCTTGGGACAACAGTACATTTTCAGGCGGACAAACTTTCGAAATTACAGTAGTTACAATTTTCAACAACAGATGGTGCTGCAAGTGATGTGAAAGATATAGAAGACAACGCAGTCTGTGGGTGCGCCATTCTGTACGTCGTCTTTCTGCTGTAAGCGTGTGCTGTTCACAACGTGCAAGTGTGCTGTAGACAACATGGTTTATTCCTTAGAACAGAGGATTTTTCTGGTGTTGGAATTCCACCGCCTAGAACACAGTGTTGTTGCAACAAGACGAAGTTTTCAACGGAGGTTTAATGTAACCAAAGGACCGAAAAGCGATACAATAAAGGATCTGTTTGAAAAATTTCAACGGACTGGGAACGTGATGGATGAACGTGCTGGAAAGGTAGGGCAACCGCGTACGGCAACCACAGAGGGCAACGCGCAGCTAGTGCAGCAGGTGATCCAACAGCGGCCTCGGGTTTCCGTTCGCTGTGTTGCAGCTGCGGTCCAAATGACGCCAACGTCCACGTATCGTCTCATGCGCCAGAGTTTACACCTCTATCCATACAAAATTCAAACGCGGCAACCCCTCAGCGCCGCTACCATTGCTGCACGAGAGACATTCGCTAACGATATAGTGCACAGGATTGATGACGGCGATATGCATGTGGGCAGCATTTGGTTTACTGACGAAGCTTATTTTTACCTGGACGGCTTCGTCAATAAACAGAACTGGCGCATATGGGGAACCGAAAAGCCCCATGTTGCAGTCCCATCGCCCCTGCATCCTCAAAAAGTACTGGTCTGGGCCGCCATTTCTTCCAAAGGAATCATTGGCCCATTTTTCAGATCTGAAACGATTACTGCATCACGCTATCTGGACATTCTTCGTGAATTTGTGGCGGTACAAACTGCCTTAGGCGACACTGCGAACACCTCGTGGTTTATGCAAGATGGTGCCCGGCCACATCGCACGGCCGACGTCTTTAATTTCCTGAATGAATATTTCGATGATAGTGTGATTGCTTTGGGCTATCCGTAACATACAGGAGGCGGCGTGGATTGGCCTCCCTATTCGCCAGACATGAACCCCTGTGACTTCTTTCTGTGGGGACACTTGAAAGACCAGGTGTACCGCCAGAATCCAGAAACAATTGAACAGCTGAAGCAGTACATCTCATCTGCATGTGAAGCCATTCCGCCAGACACGTTGTCAAAGGTTTCGGGTAATTTCATTCAGAGACTACGCCATATTATTGCTACGCATGGTGGATATGTGGAAAATATCGTACTATAGAGTTTCCCAGACCGCAGCGCCATCTGTTGTTGAAAATTGTAGCTACTGTAATTTCGAAAGTTTGTCTGCCTGAAAATGTACTGTTGTCCCAAGCATATTGCAACAAACTGTGTAGTTCTATCGCTGCTAGTTTAGTTTTTATTGCCGTTTCAAATATACCGGTCATTTTTGAAACACCCTGTATCTTACCCCTAGTGAGATAAGTCTGTACATCCTTACATTTGTCCTCTAGCCATACCTGCTAAGCCATTTTGCACTTCCTGTCGATCTCATTTTTGAGACGTTTGTATTCCTTTTTGCTTGCTTCATTTACTGCATTTTTATATTTTCTCCTTTCATATTTCTTCTGTTACCCAAGGATTTCTATTAGCCCTCGTCTTTTTACCTATTTGACCCTCTGCTGCCTTCATTACTTCATCCCTCAGAGCTACCCATACTTCTTCTACTGTATTTCTCTCCCCATTCGTGACAATTGTTCCCTTACGCTCTCCCTGAAACTCTGTACAACCTCTGGTTCTTTCAGTTTATCCACGTCCCATCTCCTTAAATTCCCACCTTTTTACATTTTCTTCAGTTTTAATCTACAGTTCATAACCAATAGATTGTGGTCATTGTCCACATCTGCCCCTGGAATGTCTTACAATTTAATACCTCGTTCGTAAATCTCTGTCTTACCGCTATATAATCTATCTGATACCTTCTAGTATCTCCGGGACTTTTCCTTGTGTACAACCTTCTTTTATGATCCTTGAACCAAGTGTTAGCTATGATTAAGTTATGCTCTGTGCAAAATTCTACCAGACGGCTTCCTCTCTCATTTCTTACGCCCAGTCCATATTCACCTACTATGTTTCCTTCTCTCCATTTTCCTACTCTCGAATTCCAGTCACCCATGACTATTAAATTTTCGTCTCCCTTCACTACCTGAATAATTTCTTTTATCTCATCATACATTTCATCAATTTCTTCATCATCTGCAGAGCTAGTTGGCAAATAAACTTGTACTATTGTAGTAGGCATGGCCTTCGTGTCTATCTTGGCCACAATAATGCGTTCACTATGCTGTTTGTAGTAGCTTACCCGCACTTCTATTTTTTATTCATTATTAAACCTACTCCTGCATTACCCCTATTTGATTTTGTATTTATAACCCTGTATTCACCTGACCAATGGTCTTGTTCGTCCTGCCACCGAACTTCACTAATTCCCACTATATCTAACTTCAACCTATCCATTTCCCGTTTTAAATTTTCTAACCTACCTGCCCGATTAAGGGATCTGACATTCCACGCTCCGATCTGTAGAATGCCAGTTTTCTTTCTCCTGATAACTACGTCCTCTTGAGTAGTCCCCGCCAGGAGATCCGAATGGGGGACTATTTTACCTCCGGAATATTTTACGCAAGAGGAAGCCATCATCATTTAACCATACAGTAAAGCTGCATGCCGTCGGGAAAAATTACGGCTGTAGTTTCCCCTTGCTTTCAGCCGTTCGCAGTACCAGCACAGCAAGGCCGTTTTGGTTAGTGTTGCAGGGCCAGATCAATCAGTCATCAAGACTGTCGCCCCTGCGAATACTGAAAAGGCTGCTGCCCCTCTTGAGGAACCACACGTTTGTCTGGCCTCTCAACAGATACCCCTCCGTTGTGGTTGCACCTACGGTACGGCCATCTGTATCGCTGAGGCACGCAAGCCTCCCACCAACGGCGAGGTCCATGGTTCATGGGGGTAGTGCTTCTGAATAAATTGTACAAATTAACGGCGACGTCATACAACCATTGGATGAGTTCTAATTTTTTGGGGAGTCGAAGGCAACAGATATACGTACAAAAAAAAAAAAGCTTAGATAGCCTGGAGTGCCTGTGATAGACGTGGAGGTGCACAGGTCTTGTGATGTGCTTGCTATTATTTCACCTTTATGGGGCAATCCGTGTGTGAAATACAGAATAAGTTCAGTGATATTTCGGCGCGTGGTACAAAAAGATGAATGTATAAGAGGCAAGAATGCACACTACGCCATAAGCAGAACTTGAGAGACGCCGTATTAGATTTCATCGTTTACAGTTGAAGCCTACATTTTGTGGGTTTAATATTATAGCCTGTTTCACATGAATACACGCTGCTTCGAAGCATCAGCATATTGAGAATCTCTCGAAAATGCGTTGCTATTGGTGCGCTTTCTTGTAATAAAATGATGACAAATGCCTTATTGGTAGTTAAACAATTCTTGTATTTATTTTCGTATTATAAAAACTGCATGTTACAAGGGTATGCTGTTTAAAGGTAATGGCCCATTAAAAATTCATCAAAAGAACCTTGTTCTTGATAAGACTCGCTATTATTAAATGTCAGTCAGTGACATATCAGCACTTAAACTCTTCAGAAGACCCTAACATAAAATACAAGGTTGTCTGTTACACAAAGTCAGTGTAGTTTAGTGTGTAAAGTTACGTGTATGTAGACGAGATAATTGGTCACCTACACCTGGCACAAGAAAAGGTGAATCCACATGTTCTAGCTGATTTCCTCGAATCAGAGAGCTCAGCCTCAAGTCCGAACCGTACGCCGTTGCCAAACTGACACAACAATTAGTTCAATTCTAATTCTTTGTCCGTCTTTCTTTCTTGATGTGTTTGGAGTCTGTATCCTGGGCCTGGTCCTTTTATTTCCTATTTCATCACACATGATAACCACACGCAAAGCAACACACACATACAAACACACACAGGTGCTAACGAAATACACGTGTTTCATACACTGCACTAACCAAACACTATTGTATCCTTTTGCACAAAACTCAATTCCGCGGATTTTATACAGTTATTATAATGGAAGAGATCGCCTTACATTAGATAAGCTTTGCATGACATTGCATGAAGCCGAATTTTTGAAGGCTGTCAATTAATCGTTGCGACTTGGACGCTAGGGTCATAAATATAGCGGCTATTTGGCCTGCACTGGCGTAGTGTAGTGGTTAGCTTGTAAAATTGACCTGTAGAATGTCGTAGGTTCGAATCTCATCAAATGCAGCGACATTTATTACTTTTCTAAACCTAATCAGAAGACTATGATTATCATTTTATTTCAATTAATTGGTTTAAATGTATTTTTTATTTCTGACACTTTGCCATATCAATTTCACAGTCATATTGACTTTTGTCATTTGCTCTTATTTTTCTTCCTAGCATTTTTTTTTTTTTCGTTTGGAATCTGCTTGTGTCACCTATACTCTGCAATCAAGTGCCAACCGGCACTGCTAATTGGTTAGTAATGTAGCATCTCCTCTTATAGTTTCAAGTAACCAATGACAGTAATAAGCTACAGTTTGATTTTGTCGCTAGAACTGAAATTTTTCTGCGGAAGATTCTACGAAACAAAAATGTTATGAAATTTTTCTGTCTTGAGTTTACCGGTAGAGATTCGTCGTAAACGTTGTAAGCAAAGCGATCATAATTTTAGTTCTGCTGCAAGTTGTTGAGCGCCGTTTCCTCGGATACACTGCACATCACGAAGTTGTGGTTAGCTTAGGAACTGAGTTTAAATTCAGAGCTACAAAAGCCGTTGTCTGCCAAGATTTAGTAATTGGTCATTTATAATCAGCTGTTGACAGAGCATCTCCCATTTCTGTCACACCTCGTGGTGGCCATTTCCAGCATTGCTCTGCGTTATATATTAACAGCATTTGCGAAGTGATCTGCCATGTTTGTGTGTTGCCTGTAGAGGGAAGTGACATACGTCAACTATCAAATAATTTTAATCGGACTACAATCAACCCCTTATGGCACTTGTAGCATTCTTCTGGGATAGGTGACTTCCTCCACCATGAGCAAAGCATGGTGTTCAGTTTACAGTCATTCTATACATCTCTAGTATTTCCTATCTAGTTCTCTTGCGTAAGTAAACAAAATAACTTCTGAGCTCATGTTTTTATGGTGAAGTTTCTTAAACGAGTATTTATTTTCGGTTAGGTGGGGTGTTATGTACACTTGACAAAAAAAAAAAAAAAAAAGTGAGCCACTGCTGAATGCAACCAACATAACATGGCTGTGTTGCAGGTCCTCTAAACGCCAAAACCCTATGGGGGATAGTCGTCGTTTGACTATAGACAATAGTTACTACAAGAAACCACTAGAGAACACTGCTCGTTATGGCAGTCTGTCCAGATGTAAACCAATACCGTCATACAACAAATATTTGAAAACACATTATTAGAGGTGAGACAGTCTTTAACGTTTGTAAATTAAACTTCAACATGAGACACTGTAGAAGTCTTATCATACCCCTTAAGGGTCATGACAGTTTGTTGTTCGTGATCCGAATTTGAACCCTCTGTTAAGCAAACAAAGCTTGCGTGTCTGATCAAGACTAGACTAGGCATAAAGAAATACAAAACATCGAAGTGTTCACCAGTATCAGTTTACAAGGCCGAATGTCCCAACCTGTAACTAAATGACGATACGTTTAGCGCCGCACCACGAATCCCATGAGTATTCTGTTACCCGTGAGAAGTAACCACGAAAGGTATGTAGTAAAATGACACGCACATGTTTGAAACGCTATGAAGTTGTGGTGATGGACGGGGAGTAGAACCCAGTGCCTATATCAACTGTTAGCTAACCACAGTCAGATGTCAGATATTAAATATGTTCACCAACAGCGTGATATTGGAACCTGAAACAACGATACAAATGATTTTTGCCTGGCAGGGACTGGAGCCTGGAATCTTTCGCTGTTATCTTATAGCTAAGAATAGACACGAAATATTTATTGCCTCTTCAAAAATAGCGAGATGTGCACATCTTCGGCAACGAATAACTCTGTGCCGCCTGGGTCTCCAACTCCGTGCATGTCGTCGTTGTTGACATCACACGAAGACTTGTCAACTGTCCCATTCCCTTTCACTAACAGTTAGCATCGCGCCGTTCGCAGAGACCTGGAGAAGTTTGGCATCGTGAGGAAACAACGAAATGATGGGACATTATCATCTGATCGTGCCAACAAATATTTTGTTCCAGCATTATCAAATACCCCAAAATATCACCTATTGAAATCAATCCAGCATGGATATGGAGAGCATCATTCTTGAGAGACACAGCTGGCACTTTATTCGCACGGCATACTGCGTACGGGCGCTCTCAAATGGGTTCCGTATTTATAGAGACCCAAAAAGGCTTTTGATATCATTCCTCATAAGCGGCTTCCTACCGCATTGCATTCCTATGGACATTCGTCTCAGTGGTGCGAGTGGCTTGGTAATTTCCTGTCTGAAAGGTCATATTTCGCAGTAACTGATGAACTGATGGGACGTCACATAGTGAAACGGAAGTGATGAGTGTGATTCCGCAAGTAAAGTGATCGTAGTACTAAATCGCAGAAATGTCGTTCATCAACGCCTGTTCGTCTTCCTGAACGTAGTGATTAACTTATCTCACAACGATCCTACTTGAAACAGTACAACTTGACTTTCTCGATAGGACACAGGACACAGGTGTTTAGAATTGCCTCCAACGCTTTCACCCTCTTATTAAACACAAATGTTAGACTTTACTCCATTTTATACTTCGTTTCCTAATGCATAAACGACTCTCCTCATGCGTAATATTCAAGTTGTCATGGCACGCGCTGTACTACAAAGTTGAACAAAATATGACCATAGTTAAATACGCTTATAGCAACATGCCATACAAAATCGCCACGGAGCATGCTGAAACATAGTGTTATATCATAAGCAACGTTACATGATTTTATAATTGCTAATTTGAGCGCAGAAAAGTCCGCTGGAGATCATAGATCACTTGGGCGGACGGCGGACGCCAGTTAGTATCAAGCGACCGCTGAATGATGACATTGAAATTGGTCTTGCCAACACAGAAACCCACGAGACCCTTCAAAAACATTTTATCGCAAGATTTTTCTGTTACTGGCTGATTAGAACATGAAGAAACTGTCTCTGACCTTCTGTCAGACTGATGTTCGTAGCAGTTAGACGGAATACAGCATTAAAAAAAGGAAAGGAAAAGCATGGGGTCGTATCACGGCTTTGCGTTCGCACTGCATCACGTTGACTGCTAGACCATTAATAGGTTATTCACAACAGCTCAAGTGAAAGTCAACATCCTCGTAACGTGTGCTGCATACCCCCACTGTGACAACAACATGATACTAATACGTGTGAAATTCAGTGGTTGGTTGGACTGATGCTAGCTTATAATGTCTAAGATGTGGGTTCGATTCCCGCGGTGGGTAACAGTTTTTAACAGCCGCAAACATACCCTCTTCACCTCCAGTACGTCAAGAAAAGAACGCAGGAATTTGCCGTGGTTCCAAATCAACATTAAACATGTCCATTCGTTACTGACTGGAACAGAGTTGAATTAGTCTTGACTGTGAGAGTGAAACGTCCCCTTAGAGAAATTATACATGACTGTGCTTAAACTGTCACACAATATTTTTTAGCGCAACGCAATCTGACTTTCAAAAATCCCTACAAAAGAATGGCCCTGACTAACAACAACCTATACCTTTCACAAATCACTTACCTCACCAAAAATCTTCGTTACTCGAACTACTGCAATACAGCGAGCGCCACTACTGCCAGCTAAATAAAAGATTCAAACTACTGAAGGCACTAACTACTGATAGGCATAGTTAGCAAATGAAAGATTTTGATAGAGAACAAACAATGTATTTACCTTAATAGTGTTCAAAAGTCATAATATATATAGCAGTTCATGACATCCAGTCTTACAAATTTCAAAACTCCGCCATTTCTCTCTCCACATCCACCACTGCTGGCGGCTCACCTCCAACTGCGCAACGCTACGCGCTGTTCACATCCAGCTGCCCAACACTACAATGGCAGACAACAATGCAAACTAGCCACAGACTGCACACAGCACAGCCAGTGATTTCCATACAGAGCACTATGTGGCGTTACCAATATAAAAACCTTAACAGTCTACTTACATGCTCCCCACAAAAAATTTTTACAAATTGTTTTGGACACTGGCCAATACATATTAGTTAAAAAGTTTTTCATGATTACAACAACAAAGAAATCAAATGCACACATTTATTGATACAATGTTGGTCAAAAGCTAAAATTTTCTCACAGTCCATAAAGACATTCCTGATCATTCATCACAGTAAAATTGCAGTGTTTTTTTTTCTCAAAGTCTGAGCAGTAAAAGAGAATGCACACGGAAGTAGTGGATTTCCATGCAGTCTTGAAGAAGTAGTGTTGACCTTCCAACGGAAAGACAGTGCTGACTCTTGACATGCAGACAGGTAATGGGCCACAACAGAGCAAACCCACCGCAGAGTCAGTCGAAGTTGATGAATATTGTTAGGTAGGTCGTCACACAGCAGACCCACTGTAGTCTTGGTAGAGATTATGGTATTGGTGGGACACCAGAGGTGCAGACCCACTGCAGTCCTTGTAGAAATAATGGTATTGGTGGGCCATCAAAGGTGCAGACCCACTGTAGTCCTTGTAGAAATAATGATATTGGTGGGTCATCAAAGATGCAGACCCACTGTAATCCTTGTAGAGATGGCCAGCAGCCATCTGTTTGATTGTGCAGGTGCACAATCACCATTGAAGAGTCTTGCGGATAATATAGCAAGTCCATAAACCACCACTTGTGCACTCACAAAATTTTTTTTTTTCTAATTGTCCTTAGAACCAGCAATGCTGTTAACCAGTCCCTTGCTGAATTATTAACACACGTGCAAACACTATCTGTCCCTACTTCTCACATATTGTCCATATACTATGACCAACAGAAACGTGTGCAGTGAAATGTAACTTACAAGTTACTTAATTTGATGAACTGGTGTCAATTACAATTTTATAACATGAGAATACAATAATAATGGTACAAAATACATCATTAAAACATAACTATACAGATAACATTTGTAGTAACACAGACTTTACAAAAGAATAGAAATAAACATATACATCAGTGTTACAAGAATTATGACTTAAGTAAATAAATAAAATAATGAGAATAGTTTTCGAAACATTAATTTCACACATGAGAATTGAAACAGAACAGAATTAATAATGTGTAAACATCTTTACAAAGAAAATGACATATTATAAATGCAAATTATATTTGAGGATAACAGTATTCCTCGTCATAGTGAATGTAGCTTAGTACCAGAAAAATTCTATAACATAAATCATATTAGCTAAACACATAAAGACAGGAAAAAAACAAATACACAAGAGTACACAACACATAGCAGAATAACACAGGAGGAAAGGACAGGGTTTGTCGTCAGTGTAAAATTTGATACTGCAGTCCAACCCAAAACTTCATTCCATAGATCTTTCATCTTATTTCAACATTGGTTTCCACCAAAAAAATCCTATCCAAGCATGCTTTCTGTATTTATATGTTCACATATTTCTTACCTCATTATTTATTTTCCATTATCTTACCTCATCATTTATTTCCAAGAAAATCCTACCTAAACCTGTTGTCACTAAACCCTACTTTTTAGTTCATATCCTCTTTCAAAAATAGTTTTTCTCCACTGTACACTACTTTTTTGGCCAAACCATTTTCTTATAGCTTCTCAATGCATTTCTTCCAATTCATCATAACTCATTCTCTTATATAGTCTACCCCCTCTTAAGCTAACTTAAATCTACTGAGCTCAGATGCTAAACTAAGGGACGAGGCAATGCAGCAGCACAAAACAATTAATACAAACAGCAATGAAAAAAATGGAAATTGTCAAAGCAAGCTACAGTAAATCTAAATTACCAAGCAAATGCAACATTACAACTAATATGAGCCAATGTGCAGCAATAAGAAAAATAAATCAGTAGTAAAACTGGCTTAACAGAGTAATACAAAGTGACATTTAGTAGCACTATGCCTGGCAAATGGCAGCAGCAAATGCAATAACTTATATCTAAACATGACAAAGCTCAAGCAGAAATAATATTACAGTAAAAATGGCCATTTTTAATACCTATGTTACATCTTAACACTAGAGTGATGCATCACAAAAACTTACTCTGCAAGAAAGTTACCAAGTCATAAAAAAATTATTTATGCAATTCCTGTGAAGGGAAATGTCTATTTGTGCTCTCTTTTCTAGGAAAGTACATCATAAACGTATTCTTTACTGGGTCTGTAGACAGAAAATAGTGATATTAGTACATCTATTAAATTTTATAATAACCAATGATGTAGTGCAGCTAGAAACTAGATATTAAAGAAAACGAGCAAATATGTACAAAGGAAGGCATGAAACAGCATTCATTAGCCATATGGCATTTCATAAGGTAGTAAAAAAAATCTCTCAACTAGAAAGACAAGTCATAATCAGGTGTATAGACATAAAAATATTTCTCGTCATTTCTTCAGACATTTCAGTAAATATAAATAAGAGATCCACAGTGTTATCATATGTTTTCAAGTTTGAGTGTGTCGTATTTGCGATGCTTTCTACAAAGGAATGTCAATAGCGAGGATAATGGCCACCCTTTTTTTCCACCTGTGCCTCTGAAAGGCACACACTAATGGCGTTTTTCCAGGCGACTGTCGCGCAGCTGGGTGCCCATGACTCATTACGTGAAGGTGGTCACTTAACTTTCTTACTGAAATATTTACGACACCAGTCTGCATTACAGCGACAGTCTCATATAAAAAATTTCACAGGTCGAGAATTGGCGTTGCAAATGTGTAGAAACAAAATCCTATGAATATAACAGTGTTCAAAAAGTTTTCGTCGGCATTGTGATCCATTCGCGCATTTACACACATTTCATAACTCTTAAAGTACGATTCTTGGTTTCCAACATCCTTTTCCACAAATCAGAGTCCCTAACCACTACTCATTATTCATATACATATTCATCGACACTTCTTCAATATTTCATGATAATAAATACATAGCATAATCAAATTCCTCATATACGGTAGCATCATCTTATTGATCATAAACATACTTCAACAGCATAAGACACATCGTCTTCGTACAAATAACATCATAACACCTCAGTCAAATCTCAAACACGTCGAAGCTTTCTGCAATAATGTCAAAACCTAAAAAAATTCTCTGCTCATTTCAGAAGTGTCATCTACCTCAAACGTACTTTAAAAATCATGATCCCATACCAAATACGACATTCAAAGCTCTCATAGTAACACAATGGTTCCGAAAAAATATGAACAGTTCACAAAGTACAGACAAAATACAATTTCATAAGAGTGAAGTTACCCAACTGTGTAATTGCATAAACATGTGTCACTGATGTAGTAAAAAAAAAGTTTATCTCTCAGTTCAATGATCGGATAGCTGTGTAATTTGTGTGTTAGAGAAATACGGTACCGATGTGTAAAGTTGTATAAGCAAATACCATATTAGCTAGGGCTCCTTGTGCTTGCCAAACACATGGTACACAAAGTAGGCGTGTACCCCCCTGAGGATTAATGTAATAATACCCTCAGGTGTTACAGATTACAGCAATGGAATGAAATGTATCACGGAAAACCTTTGTATCATTGTACTTCAAATATCTTTAAAAATAAATGTTTTAAGTACAAAATTAATCACTCAAATACGTGTACTGTAGCGCTAAACTGTGCGTCTTGTTGTAAGATAATCTCTGTGGAAGTGTTGTAGTTATCGTCCTCCGAAAGCTAAGTTCCGCAAAAGTCAATGTACTTACCTCATGATAAACAAAAGTGAAATGCTTTGCGTATAGATATCTTAGTTATTACGCTTATTGCCGTGATGAAGAAAGTACTGTGCTGTAACGTAATGTTGTGCTACGGAAAAGGCTGTCTCATTGTAGCTATACCACAAAAGTTACTACTAAAACATGTTTTACTTTCCAGAATAATACAGAAAAACTGTGCAGATATAAAACAGATACACCGCAAAAACAACAATGTAAATTATGTCACACATTAGTAGTGTCGTGATAGAATCGTGTAGCTGTCACATAAACTAACCACTGTGTCATCTGGTATCTCACAGAAAGTACTTTAAATCCAGAATGTATTTTCAAGTAAACCAAAATGTTGCATTAAAATCTCATTAGCAGTATATGTTCTAAGTATGTAAGCCGTATAAACGTTACGTAATCGTGCAACTAACAAGGAAGAATGTATAAATAACAACATTGTGTCGTCTGTTCACTATAACAATGCATTCGCAATTACTTTTCTAAGTTACCTATGTTCTTGACTGGATAGTTAGCTTTAAAACATAGTTGCATGTTAACAGTTTGTAAGTGTGTCAAAGAGTACTAGTAACGTGAAGTGAAAAATTTTATAGCAAAGACTAAATTAAAAAACAGATTATCTCTCAATAAACAGTTTTAGAAGTGAAATGTGGTGCAATCCTTTACTCTTCCTAGTACGCAGAGTTTCAACTTCAATGCAATTATCATGCAGTATATGTCGGTAAAGAATACTGAAATTTTTCTCAAGGTTAGCCTCTATGTTATTTTTCTCTGAGCTAGCCGGCGTACGTGGCTGCCTGTGGTGCGAGTCATTGTCTGTCTCTTTATTGGCGTGCATCGTTATTGGGATTAGGAGACCTAACTTCTACAAATTCACCTTGTCGAGAGTGCCCTGCTCTGTTTGAAACTCGCCAGTTCTGATGCAATTCAGGTCTGTCGTTACGATCATATTGTCTGTCGTCATGTCGGTAGATTCCATAGTTTCTTTCTTGTCGGTCACGTGGTGGAGAATTTCTCCCTGAATCGTAACTGCGCGCTGAACTGTTGCGTCTGAAGTTATTCTGTCTTCCTTGATAATAATTGTTTTTGTTCCCATATTGTCTGTTTCTATGGTTGTCTCTGTGATAGTCACAACTGCGGAGAGGTGATCTTTCCCTGTAATTATTACTACTCTGCCAACGGTTGTCATACAGGTGGTGTCTGTTTTGGTCACGGACTGCGTTGTAAGAATAGCCTTGTTGTGTATTACTTCTGTCATGGCGGAATTGTGACAGATGTGACCTGTAATTGTAGTGCTCCTGTTTTCGCGTCCCGCGATTGTCAGTGTCAATTTCTAATTCTTGTAAGAGTCCCTGAAAAGCTTCAATGTCGTCTTTGCAACGTCCTGCCAAAATAATATGTCGTAAATGTTCAGGTAGTTTGATTAAGCAAGTCGGATGAGTTCTGAGGGGCTGTATGGGTTTGACAGGTACTGATTCTTGTGTAACATGTCTTCAAAATATTTCACAAGACTGGAAAATTCAGATTGCTCGAAATGTTTCATCATTATGATGCTATGTTTTACTCGGTCTTGTGTAGCTTGAGACCTATATGCTGAGAGGAAGGAATGAAAAATTCTCCTTCACTGTGGCAATCGTGAATGACCGATCACATTCTTACAGCTGGTTCATTCTCTAAATAGCCACACATAAATTCTAATTTGTGCTCTAAAGACCAGTTGGGAGGAAAACAATGATAGAATTGATGAAGCCACGCTTGTGGATGAATGTCGTTGCCGGAATTCTTAAATGTATTGAATTTACGTGTAGTAATAAACAGCTTATAGTCAAAATCATCATGTCGGCGAGTCGCATATCGGTCATTGTTACTTCGTGTCGGCGGTTCCATCTCAAAATTCGGTGCACCTTGCCAATTTCTTTCATAATTTCCGAAATGCCCTGTGTTATTATTTCGTGGCTTCTCCGTATTTCTAAGTCCCTCTTCCCGCGTTGGAGCGCGAGTGTCCTCGGAAATATGTAATTTTTGTATTACTTGTGTCAACTGATCTTGTACATCCCGGATTTCTCTTTTGTACTGTGTATTGATTTGATTTTGATTTTGTTTGAATTTTCTAATTTGTTCATACTCTTCAGTGTCAGTGAAGGCTACAGGTCTTGTGTCATTCAGATCATCATCTACCTTTGTAGATAAGTTAGTGATCTGATCTGAAAGTTCGGCTACTTTATGTGATAGTGAAATTATTTCCTCTATGTGTTTTTCTGAACCAAGTTTCAGAGTGTCCATTTGTGTTGAAATCGTATCTACTGTGTCCTTTAAGTTTTCCTGAGTTTTTGCAAGTTGCGTAACTGAATCGGTAGATGCAACTGAGTCGATTTTAGCTTGCAAGGTCTCATGATTTTAATGAACAATGGTTTGCAGTTCTTTTATGGCTGCTTCGTGATTCGGTAATGTATTTTCATGCCGCGAGAAAATAGGTTGAAAATGCTCACAAATTTGTGTTTTTACGTCATTACAGACTTTTTGACATTTCGATTCAATGTTATGTAACTCAGTAGTTAAATCTTCACGTGTCTGTTCAAGTGTGATGTCTAACTTTTGAAGCTTTTGCTGTGTTTGTCTCTGATTTTGTTCCATTGTGTCTAACTGTTGCTGTGTTTGTCTCTGATTTTGTTTCATTTGTTGCATTAATTGCAATAATAATGTATTAGTGTCTGGAATCTGTTCCTCTATGCTTTTCGGCAGTGCATTTGCACCGGCAACATTCACATTTTGAAAAGTAGAAAATGTGTCTTGACTTATTTGAGAAAACGGTGTGGACGCAAAACCTGAATCTACAGTATTGGCAAGATTGTGTCCTGTCATTTCGGATTCCTGAGGCAAGCTGTTGCCAACCGATCGATCGATAATGCTTCCCTGTTCACTAATTGTTTCACTGCCTACACCATTATTTGCAGCCCGCTCCATTTCCATATGTACAATTACCAAATTACTACTTTGAATATTAGTTAATTCATTACTCCGTGGCGCTAACACACTGCTTTCGTCTTCACTGTCATTTCTCAGTTTACTTTGGAGCCTAGTATTACGTTTTTCACACGCCATTATTGTCACAATATTTCACACGACAACACAGAAAAGCACAATTTGAAGAGCAAAATAAGAAAACACATTAACATAGCATTGAAAATAATATCTCGTTAATTGCAAGCGCAGCTGCGAAATACTTGGTGCAAATCTACATGCATGCCACAACTGTTTTACTGTACAAGAATGAAAACTACAGCTACAAAGGAAATTCTCTCTATGATTACGCGCTAGCAATAAACAATAGCTACACTAATTACACAAACTACAAGAACAAAATCAGAAAATTCCAGTGAGGTATCCTCGGCTAAGGGTCGACATATGAAACGTCCCCTTAGAAAAATTATACATGACTGTGCTTAAACTGACACACAATATTTTTAGCGCAACGCAATCTGACTTTCAGAAATCCCTACAAAAGAATTGCCCTGACTAACATTAACCTATACCTTTCACAAATCACTTACCTCAGAAAAATCTTCGTTACTCAAGCTACTGCAATACAGCGAGCGCCACTACTGCCAGCTAAATAAAAGATTCAAACTACTGAAGGCACTAACTACTGATAGGCATAGTTAGCAAATGAAAGATTTTGATAGAGAACAAACAACGTATTTACCTTAATAGTGTACAAAAGTCATAATATATATAGCAGTTCATGACATTCAGTCTTACAAATTTCAAAACTCCGCCATTTCTCTCCGCACATCCACCACTGCTGGCGGCTCACTGCGCAACGCTACGCGCTGTTAACATCCAGCTGCCCAACACTACAATGGCAGACAACAATGCAAACTAGTCACAGACTGCACACAGCACAGCCAGTGATTTCCATACAGAGCACTATGTGGCGTTACCAATATAAAAACCTAAACAGTCTACTCACAAGAGGCGGATGTCGCTTCTTGCAGAAAGTCCATCTCCAGTAACCTTTTCGTCCGGCCATCCTGATTTAGGTTTTCCGTGTTTTCCCTAAATCGCTCCAGGCAAATGCCGGGATGGTTCTTTTCAAAAGGGCACGTCCGACTTCCTTCCCCGTCCTTCCCTCATCCGATGAGACCGATGACCTCGCTGTCTGGTCTCCTTCCCCAAACCAACCAACCAACCAGTAACCTTTCTGGCGCTGGTAATGTTATTTTAGTTCACGAACCAATCGTTATGTAAGGTCATAGGACCTTCATTTTTATTTTAAGTGACCCTGAAATTTTGAAAATGACACTGACACTGGACTGGGTTTTGAGCTCCGATTCCGATTTTTCTCTGGATTTGAACCCTTCGAGATGATACTGTCCCATAATTTCGTTGTTTCATCATGATGCCAAACTCCTCCAGGTCTCTACGAACGGCGCGATCCTAACTACTAATGAAAGAGAATTTGATACTTGACACCTCTTCGTGTGGGATCAACAACGACGATATGAGCGGGGCTGGAGTCTGTAATCTCCCCCCCCCCCTTCCTTCTTCCATCTGTTGTCCACATTAAAAAAACACCCAGTCCAAGTAATTAATATGCAAAGTCTTTTGTGAAGATTTGAGAGGAGCGAAGATTGCAATAAACTTTCAAGTTTACTTAGCTTGTGATCTTTAGATGGGTGCAGTTCTTCTTGTCTAGGGGTCTGATTCTTGAAGCTGAAAATCTAACGTCAGGTCCTCACCGTTGGTTTGAACTAAATAAATTGGAAGATCGTTGTTGCAGAATTTTTTGTTACCTAAATATATTTTCCGCAGATTTTCTCACATTTTAGTATATCATACAGTATTTTGTTTTTTCACATTAACAAAGCCGAAATTACATTGTTCGCACAGAAATAGGCCCCATCACATCACAGGCAAGCTTACGACTCTCTGACTCTGCGGAAATAACAATATTTCAAAGGGTCTACAATTTTTCTTCACAAATTAATTCCTATTAGTTTTCGTTACATTATTAATTTCGATTATTATTTTATAAATGAATTCAGAAATAAATGTAGTAAACAGTACACGATTGCATAATTAATAACAGAAATTTTAAGTGTGCAAATAATTCGTAATTCCAAATGTTTCTAAAAAACAATTTTAACCGTACATTCAGAACTAGTACGTATCGATTATAACATCGAAAGTAAAATAGTTTATAAAAAAATCCTTTTCATAAATTTTAGCTTGAAATATAGCATACCGAGTATAAAATTATGTGGAAGGTTTCAGAAAGCGACTGAGATAACAGTGACCAGTCCAAAATTCGAAAAATAATACTTTTGAGGAAAAGTAATGCTAGAGGACAATGTCCTAGCCCCAGGCAGCACAAAACTATTTATCGTGTTACTTCTAGCCAAACATGTGCACATCTCACTACTGGTGAACAGAAAATAAAAGCGAAAGGTGTAGGCTCGAGCCCTTGCTAGGCAAAAACCATTTGTATCGTTGTTTCAGGTTCCATTATCATGCTGTTGGTGTACGTATTTAATATCTGACATCTACCTGTGCTTACCTAACAGATCATATAGGCACTGGGTTCTACTTCCCGTCTATCACCACAGCTTTACTTCATAGCGTTTACACATGTGCGTTGCGCTTTATTACGCACCTTTCGTGGTTACTTCTCAGGGGCAATAGAATCTTCGTGGGGCTCCTGGTGCAGTGCTAAACGCATCGTGTTTATTGACAGGTTCGGACATTCGGCCTTGTAAACTGATACTGGTAAACACTTCAATGTTTTGTATTTCTTTATGTCTAGTCGAGTACTGATCAAACACGCAAGCTTCGTTTGGTTAACAGAGGGTTCAAATTCGGATCATGAGCAACAAGCTGTCATGTCACTCATGGAGTATGATATGACTTCTACAGTGTGTCATGTTGCAGTTTAAGTTACAAGCGTTAAGGGCTGTCTCACCTCTAACAACGTGTTTTCAAATATTTGTTGTATGACGGTATTGGTTTACATCTGGACAGACTGTCATAAAGATCATTGTACTCTAGTGGCCTCTTGTGGTACCCATTATGTATACTCAAAGGACTGTACTGCAGAGGGTTTAGAGAACGTGCGACACAGTTATGCTGTGTTGGTTGCATACAGTCAGGCACGGCCTACACGTTCAGAGGAGTCCCATGTACAATACGTTGCTATAAGCAATGGCTGAGAAGGAACACATGCACTGTTCTTAACAGTTTCTGAGGAAACTAGTGAAAACAATGATGAACAGCATAAATGTAGGTGACAGTAAATGAAACATTGTGATCTAATGTTTTGTTTAATTGTTTATATTTCCTTACAAAAGATGCACAAGAAATCCACTGTGAACTGCTGCTGCTGGGTTGCTGCTCAGAGCCCATTCCCGTGGTCCTTTACTTGAGTGCACATATGACAATACGAGCGATAAGTTTCTCTTTTGTGCCCGCTCTGCGCTTGTAGGCTTCGATCTTAAGCCAACCCCACGAACAGTTATCTCACGGAGTAAGACCAGGTGACCTTGATGGCCAATGAATGACTCCATGGGGACCGATCCAACGCCCAGGTCACATTTCAGTGAGGTACTGTGCCGCTGGACGTACGGAAGGTGTAGGAGTGCAGTCGTTCAGATAACTGGAAGTATCAGAACGACCTGATATGCATTTCAACTGATTTGCATGTAGCCCGCATAATGTAGCTACCTTGCAAGTCTTCTAATCTCTTTGCAGTACAGACGTAATACAAAATGGATATCACAAGAAATCACTAGAGAATAATGTTCTTTAAAGTAATCAGTTCATTAAAGTCAATTCAATTACAGTAAGTGATATTTCAAAATCGCTACTGTACTCATTGGAATTTGTGTTAACTATCTCCACCATAAAAGTCGTTCCAGCCATCTTTAGACAAAATTAAATACTTTTTATAAACAAGAGATTTTGGGACAACATCTGGACTCTTTTAAGTTTTACAGTTCGAAGTATTTTTGCTCTTTAAAATGCTTTCCCACACCTGTGAATTTCTTTGTTATCTTGTTTGAAACCGAGCACCTATAGCCATTGTAACAAAGCAAAGCTTTCGTGCCTGACCATGACTCGATCACAGCAACGTTTGTCATAGGTGCCTGGGCGTAGAGTCGTGAAATATCGAAGTTTTCACCACTATCAGTTAGCAAATACGAATTTGAGATTTTTTTGTTCCGCCTGGAATCCTGTCAAAACGCTATCTCCCTGTTAACTAACTACGAAAAAGGACTAATATAATTTCAAGTAACGAAGTTTGCGCATGTATAAAACGAAGTGCCCTGATGTAATGTTTTGTGACGGCGACTCAAATCCAGCACGTAATCAGATTGTTAACTAAGTAAAATTAGATGTTAGATATCGAAATTTTTCACCAACAGCAAGATGTTTGAATTTGAAATGAAGATACATTTTTTTTGCCTCACCGGCAATACTTAAAAAAAATGCGAACACTCTGTATGGCGATTATCTAGCACCTATGAATTAATAAAAAATAATCAGTGAAATTTAGCATACCACATCAGTTACTTGACGTTTATGAAAAACAGTACAAACTTAAGAGTTTCTTAGGAATCTATTAATTAAATTCGTTGCAGTCTTCATGAGTTAAGACAGAGAAGGAGGAAAAAGTCTGACTTTTGTTTGTTTGTGAGAATATCGTGTGACGCCCCGTGTAAGCGTGAGAAACGTGTAGCCGGCCGGAGTGGCCGAGCGGTTCTAGGCGCTTCAGTCTGGAACCGCGCGACCGCTACGGTCGCAGGTTCGAATCCTGCCTCGGGCATGGATGTGTGTGATGTCCTTAGGTTAGTTAGGTTTAAGTAGTTCTAAGTTTTAGGGGACTGATGACCTCAGATGTTAAGTCCCATAGTGCTCAGAGCCATTTGAACCATTTTTGAAGAACTTCAGGTTGCACCGTAGTTCAGAATCCTCATTATAAACATCATGATGTCCCTTCGCAACTAGCTGGGGCAGAGCCGAGTTAGGTTGGGCTGCAGCAGAGGCAGAAGTCCAGGTAAACAGAAACTATGTCGCCAGTGAGCTTCCGTGCATTAGAAACTTTATTTTATTTAATGAGACAACGGTTATTCAAGGTCACATGGCCTTTAATTTATCTGATCTTGAGACGCTGAAAAATTTGGTGCTGGACCGGGATTCGAATCTAGATCTTCTCTTCGTGGTATCCGACCCACACGGAGCGACTTACTTTGATCATTTAGTTGTTTTCCCCAAGATTGGAAACTCCTCTCAGTCTCCACAAAAGGTTCAGCACAAAAATATTCATGGTTTTATTTCAAGTCCTAGCACATGCACACCGAACTAACTGGTGATAAATAACTTTTTTAATGTCTCTTCATGTGTTACCAACAATAACAATAGGTACCGTTATTTCTAATAACACATGCACGCATCTCGCTACTGGTGGATGGTGGGTGCAAACAACGGTGATAGGTGCCAGGTTCAAGGCCTGGTCAAAAAAAAAAAAAAAAAAAAAAAATTAATTTTAAATTCAGATATCTTGTTGTTAGTGAAAATAATCGATATCTAATATCTGATTTTACTTACTTAACAATGTGATTACGTGCTGGGTTTGAGTCGCCGTGTCATAATACTTTGCATCAGGACACTTCGTTTTATACACTCCCAAAATTTGTTAGTTGCAAATATAGCAAACCTTTTTCGTGGTTAGCTAACAGGGAGATAAGAGTCTTAACAGGATTCCACGCAGAGCACAAAATTTTCAAGTTCATATTTTCTAACTGATAGTGGTGAAAACTTCGATATCTCAAGACTCTTTACGCCCAGTCGCCTATGACGAACGTTGCTGTGATCGAGTATCGGTCAGGCACGAAAGCTTTGCTTAGGTACAATGACTACAGGTGTTTGGTTTCAATCCATATCCAGAACAAAGAAGCTGGTAGCAGCGTTTTAAGTTCACACATGTGCACAAATAATTGCCCAAGCATGATTATACGGAAATTACTGGTGGTTTCCAAAGAGCACTTGTGCTGTTAATTGCGTAGCTTTTAACTGGTTAGTTCAACATCCAGTTTGTGCCAAACAACTCGTATCAGGAACGACGTTTCACTGGTGTGGAAAAACATTTTAAAGAGCAAAAATACTTCGAATTGTAGAACTTTGAGTGTCCAGATATTGTCCCAGAATCTCTTGTTCATAGAAAATATTTAAATCTGCCTAAAGATTGCTGGAATGACTTATATGATGGAGTTAGTTAACTCAAATTCTAATGAGTATGGTAGTGATTTTAAAATATCATTTACTGTAATAAAATTGACATTACAATCGTTGAGGACTGTCTCATCTCTAATGACGCATTTCCTAGTATTTACAATATCTTGGTGTTGATTTAGATCTGGACTGATTACTTTAAAGAACAGTGTTCTCTAGTGAACTCTTGTGGTATTCATTTTTTATAGTCTAAGTTTGTGCTGCAAAGAGATTGCGCGGCCTCTCCCGCCGGAGGTTCGAGTCCTCCCTCGGGCATGGGTGTGTGTGTTGTTCTTAGCGTACATTAGTATAAGTAGTGTGTAAGTCTAGGGACCGATGACCTCGCAAGTTTGGTCCCTTAGGAATTCACACACATTTGAACATTTTTTTTTCAAAGAGATTAGAAGACCTGCAAGGCAGCTACGTTATGTGGGCTGCATGCAAATCAGGAGAAATACAATTCAGAGCATTCAGATACTTTTGGGTATGATAGTACATATCGCACCCCGGAAAGAAACGTGACATAACTCAGAAATGCTATACTTGAGGAAACTCAACGCTTAGAATTAATTCTATGAAACATATACTGAAATATAATAAGCTGCCTTTATACCGTATTTCAAATAAGTACTGTTAGCACTAAATTCCATTATATGTTTCGAGGATGTTGGGGCGCTTCACACGTATTTTTCAGTGGCAGGAACTAAGTATACCGTTTTTCGACTTGTGTCACGTCTCTTGCCGGGATGCAATATGACGCCATGTTACCAAAGGAATATCCTGAAAGCATTCTAGTAACACATTTTGAAGGAAATCAAGATACCGTACTCCATTAAGACAGCTATCTTAAACAAACGGAACGATGAGCTAGTTGTCAACAGTACCACAGTGCACATTCACTGAAAAACTTCGTGGACAATTTGTTTCCACAGTAGTGCGAAGATTTTAATCTACCCACACGCGAGAGTTGCGCGTGTTATTGATGACATTATTTTCAAACAGCTGTGCGTCGGATACTATTAAGAAAAGGGCATATGTAATTTGAAGCTTTTTGTTCAGAATGAACAATACTATCACCCCTCAAAGCATGAACCTTTCCTGCTGAATCACTTTGTTTAAACACGATCTCAGTGAAGTTATTTACTGCACTCTCTAGAGAGGACAGGAATTGCTGGGGAGGTATAGCGTGTCTCTGAAAAGTGAACAGCGCTCGTGGTGGGGGAAGTTGCCTTTTCCGAAAGAACGCTACTGCTGCTGTACGTAATGACTAACAATCAATTTTCCTCTAGCACTGTTGAACAGTTAGCAAATATTTAGGTGCTTACTGTCCATATGAAATTCTTGTGTTAGTGTTATTAGTAATTCATATTGTGTTTCATATAATGTTAACGAACTTTATGGAAAATAGACGGCCCCGTCCCGTTCAGACTGGGTCGCCAGTGATTCAGAAGGCGATCTGCGTAAGATCCGTGTTGTCAGATGCCCTGACTTGCTTTTTGTGACTAGGTGCGACAGAGACAATGGGAAACTGCCTGCCCGTTCTTCATTTTGCCGACCTATGACAGAGGGAAGTACATGACCACAATCCAATGACCCTTTATGCTTCTCACCTCCACTCCTGCCTTTCCACCTTGCTACATCCCCAGAACGCAATCTATCCGTTAATACGATGCTGCTGCACTCTGATGTGGTAGAGACATTTAATACTTGTTCTTAACCAACATCAGTTAACAATAAACATCTAATTTATACCATTGAAACAATATTTTTACTAATCTGCGCTTCTTCAAACTGCTGAAACACGGGAGCTATTAGTCCTTCAGAAAACATTACTAGGACCTTTTCGTAGGAAACGTAATGAAGTTTAATTTTGTACTGGGAAACATTGTCGCTGAAAGCTGCAGTTTCTTAGATAGTCAAGTGAAGCCTAAAAAATGATTCTTAAACATGGTGGCCTTCCCACACCTTCTCCCTTCCCCCTGCGGTTATGATTTTTAGTATGTTATTTTTTACACTCTCACCCTTCCACTGAACAGAAATTTGCGACTGTACGAATTTTTCCCCCAACTTTCCTTCGTTGACTGAACTCTATTGACTTATACGAGGCAGGCGCTATCTGTCGTGCAGTTGGATTTCCGCTCGGCGTCCACGTCAACGTCAGCTGCTTCGTCCCGTGTTGAAGACGTCTTTACCATGTGTATAAGCGATCTGAGTGTACTGTTATGCATTATGGCAGTGAGACGTCCAATGAGAAATCTGTTAAGTCCTGATGGTTGCTCAGAGAGCAATGGAGACATACCCGTTGGGAATTACTGACAGAAAGGTAAACGAATGAATCACGGACCAGAATGAAGTGGAAGAAATAATCGTGACTGTAATGGAAGTGAAAAGGAAGTGCGTCAGGGCGTACGGCAGTTCATCTTTTGTGACCTCACTCTTGTTTACATGTCTGTCACACAAAGAAAAACATAGCCGTGGAGATCTTTGCGGCTTGATTATGGTATCAAAACTAGAAATCAATCGATTAGGAAGCTTTAGGCATTACCTAACAACTGTGCAGAATGTAGAGCGGCTTCCTAATTGTGGAAATACTTTTCATTCCATGTGACCGACGTAACAGCTTATTCTTTGGTCAACCAACAGGTTTACTCAAAAATTAATGGAAAATGTGAGTATAATAGTTTTCATTTATTCGTTCATAAAGAAACAACGTTAGTGAATATGTCACCGATATTTGCGCACCACATACTGAAAGAGGAACGAATTTTCCGTTCCTTGTATCTTGAAAACCTTTAGAGATTGGATACATGTCTAAGAGGCCTGGCCAGAAAGAAAGCAAAGGAACTAGCCTGACCACTTTATTATCTGCCTCGCAGCATCCTGATACGTGATCGTTTTTTCCTGGAACTATTTGAAGCATAATGGAGAAAATTTGGTGGGTAGATCGAATAAATAATGAGGAGGTACTGAATCGAACTGGGGAAAAAAGACAGTTGTGGCAGACTTGACTGAAAGACGGTGTCGGCTGCTCGGACATATTCTGAGGCGTCAAGTAATCGTCAGTTTGGTAATGGAAGGATACGTAGGGCGTATGGTATGGTAAGCAGTGGAGTACAGACAGCGGGTTGAAATGGATGTAGGCTGCAGCTGTTATGCCGTGATGAAGGGGCTTGCACAGGATAGTCTGTGGACTGATCACAACTGCAACAACGACAGCAACAACACATTTCGCTGTGACAAGTTTCAACATATCGGTTGCATCAATAACAATGGATAAGCAGTTTTCTGTAGACGAGTTACTGCGCTGCGTCTGAAATCAGTGGACATACCGCGCAGCCAAAACGTTTTACGCAGTAGATTTAAAACAGGACTTTATCTGGTGGAGGACAAGAACGTCTAGAATCAACAGCTCGTCCACTGTCACTGGGTCTGTTGAGCAAATTGAAACTGATCAGGGTGTAAGGACACGAGTCAAGGACGGAAAAAATCCCATTCAAATGTAATGTATAAATCTTCTCTACTAATGTAAGTAGTTTCTTTTCGCTTCCAACAGACATAGTACAGCAATTTTTTGACTATTTTCTCACATCGTAAATATTAATCTCCTCCTAACATAGCGTCCATAATGTACCAGATCCACGTGCTCTCTTCTTGTTGCATTCGCAAATGATGCGCGGCAAGAACGATTGTCGGTATGTCTTCGTGTGAGCCCTTGGGTCAGATTTCCTCTAATTTTCCCGTCGTGGCCCTTACGAAAAATATACGTAGCAGGAAGTAATACTTCCCTTGCGTCATTTTGGAGCGTAGTACCTCACCCTTATAAGGTTAAGGCTTCGCTTGGCGAATAATTTACTTCCTACGTTGCCTACCCCAAAAAATCCCATAAACGCTATATAAATCGCACAGTACTTCTTTGTGTCTTCGCCATTTCTTCCGTTAATTCAACTGTTCCTGAGGATTCTTTAAATGAATCTGCCTGGCTTGGAAAGTAAAAAGTCATCACTTGAGTGGAATAGCAATTTCTGAGTTGAATATTATTGTTTCTTTACATTATTAGCGATTGTTCACTTAAATCAGTCACAGCAGCCTACTCACACTTCTGCGTTCATCTGAGGAGATTTCGGGATTCTGATTCACATTTGCAACAATTTGATACTAAACGTATGAGTCATCAGCAGTCACAGTTACACTAAAATGCTGCTGTAAAGTCACATACATCGTGGCACACGGATGGTCGTTATCCACAAAAAAGAAAAACGAAAAGTTAAAAATTCAAATTAAAACGTGACTTATGTTAACGAAGGCATAACTCAACCACAGCAAATTGGGCCAATATAGATCACCTGCTGACCTCCTTCCAATAACGTATTACGCAACGCATTCAGTGGGTTGCGTACCAGGCGGCCCACTCGTAACTTCAAGCATCGCCTTGCGATACCATCAGAACCAGTGCCCCTTTTTTCTAGTTAGTTAGTGATCTGGACGTAACCTGGTCTACTACTTCAAGGCTAATCCCACATCCAACAGAACGTAAGTCTGGTTTTTTAGAGACTCTTTGTTTCTGACAGGTGTAATAATTCTAGTGTTTTTCTCAAATTATCCTTAACATCCCTCGTTCAGCTTCTCCATTTTTATGGAAGATACAAAATTTTGTTTGCACCGTAGCCCATAATAAATTGTTGACAACTTCTTCAACTTCACTAGCAGAGACAGCAACCACAATACGTGTAAGAAACGGACAATAATAATAATAATAATAATAATAATAATAATAGTAACAATATTATTCATTCATCATTTGATCATTTTGTACGGTATTATAGACAAGTCATGTTATAAAGAGGTACATAATCTGTCACACATTATGGAGATGATTATCTGAACAAGCTAATATGTAATTCTTAATTATGAATAAAAAATGAATATCTTACATTCTAATACCCGTCACTGCTGGCTCATTCCATGGTTACGGACGTAACTTTTGTACAATTGACAAAGGAGTAATAATATGAAAATTAAGAACAGACCGACCAGAATATGAACAAGATACGCAAAGGTCTGATAAAGCAGCCTGTGTTCATTTGCCACTGAACGAAACAACTGGACGTGTTACAAAACCTTTACTTTTCGTGGAATTTTCCTACTTCGTTCAGACGGTTTCATATACACGCTTTAACTCATACAGGCCATAGTTATTATTCCTCAGGCTCACTTGTTGGGATACGATTGCAGTGCAACAATCAACACAGAAAAGAAGCAGCAGATAAATTCTTCATGTGAAATACCATACGTAATATACCCACTACGCACATTCTTTAACAAAGTAGCATTTGAGTATTTTATGCGTTCCTCAAAGGTATAGACACCAATAAAAATTAGCATATATTTGAACTCTTTCCTAAACACAACTCGCGGTTATGCGTCCTTTATTTATGCAGTTGCTACAGGACCTGCTAAGTACGTCTCTATGAAAGTCGTTCTCACTTCCAGTTTCATACTTGGCTGTTTAATGGAGAACATTTCCTTCACGTATACTGGCATGGAAAACTTAAGGATGAAAGTAATTTTCGCATGTTGTGTCCCTGCCAAGTGACATAGCTCGGCATATCTTGGACCTTACGTTGAATATCTGAAATAAATACGCAATGAGACGAACAGAAGTGATACTTTTATTCATCCACAATAATTACACTGAAGTCACCGCGATTCATGGTGGTCCGCTGGACGTTAAAAAAGGGGGGACGTTTTCCTTAATAGGATGTGCGATCACCGGAGACCGGATTTGTTTGCAAAATGCATAGAGTTTTGAATAGTTTAAAAGTATGTATTAGCAGTGTTCTTTACTGTTCTCTCTATTAAGAGGTCACTAGTACAATTTGAAAGTGCATATGATAGCATATTTTGGGGAAAACTGATTTTGCATGCGCATTTATTAAAATTACAAGTAATGAAAAATTTTCGTTTCTCCAACCAAAATAAAAATTCCCAGTCATAATCAAATAATATTTTATCATTAAAAGTGTCTGAGTGCGGTATTTAAGAGTCTAGTTGATTGACAAATGCAATAGTTTTCTCTATTTTGTTGGAATGACGACTAGTGACTGTAGTGCGATTGCATCATATGAGCCAATTGTTTAGCCATGTTGCAACAGAAGCTGGGATTCCCCTTATTTATAGAATGATGAGGAATCATCTGAGATATGACATAAGATTACATCTGCCGGATGTGTTACAAGCCTTTACTTGCAACTGCAGTCACAGTTCGGAGCAAGAATGCGGACTGAATAATACTTTGCTTCGTTTTACCACAGTCAAACTGTCGCAGTCATCTGTGTTACGTAAATGTGTACAGAGTTCGAGAGTGATAACTTAAGTGAGGATGGGCAAGTATTAATATGTTTGTCATGTGATTGAAGTATTGCTTCTGACAAAAAAGCTCCAAGTAGTACAGTATCTGAACACTATGAAGCACAAACAAAATGCAACCAGAAATTCCGCTTAACATAAAAAAATGTTAGCACGTGATTTAGGGAACAGGTCAACGTCCCAGAGAATCATGCGACTCATTCGCCAAGGAATTTTCTTCAGCATTTATCAGTGCAAGCTTTTCTCCGTGGAAAATAAATAATATTTATCTTTCTTAGATAACATACTAATAAAAGTGTGGTTGATAAATCTATCCTTCGTGGAATATGAGTGCCCGAGTAGTTCAGCGAACTTATTCGTGTTATCAGAGAAGCCTTAAAACATCCTTCCTCATGTTTTATATTTTTTATTAATTATTCATTCCATAGACCCACAAAAGAGGGGATCCTCCTGGGTGTGGAACATGTCAGATAAATACATTACAAAAATGTAATTAGAAAAACTTGAGTTTCATCAATTTTACTGATCCTCAGTCAATAAATAGTAAAATTATGTCCATGAATTAAAATTAAACTTCTAATATTTACAGGTTTAATACTTACATCTGCTTTCATTAAATCCATCATTCACCCAGTAGCTAGTTACTTGGCTATTACAACCGAGTATTGTCAAAAATTAAAGTAAATTATTCATTTCAATGATCCTCAGTTAAGAACAGTCAAATTATGTACAAGATTTAAAATTAAACTTCCACTATTTACAGACCTAAGACTTACATCTTCTTTCCATACATCCATTATTCACACAGTAGCTATTTACTTGGCTGTTACAACCAAGTATTGTCAAAAATTAAAGTATAATAAATTTTCATTAAAATGGTCTACTGCACTTATTGAGAAATTCATGGGTGGAATAGAAGGAGTTAACCGCCAAAATTTATTTTAAATTTTGTTTAAATTGTGCCTTGCTTGAAACTAAACTCTTAATTGTTACTGGTAACTTATTGAAAATATGCGTTGCTGAATACTGGACTCCTTTCTGGGCAATAGTAAGTGATTTTACATCTTTATGTATATTGTTCTTATTCCTAGTATTGATACTGTGTACTAAGAAGTTAGTTGCAAAATGAGATGCATTATTTACAACAAACTTCATTAAGGTATAAACATACTGAGAAGCTGTGGTTAGTATGCCCAATTCTTTGAATAGGTTTCGACATGATGTTCTTGGATTTACACTACACATTACACTTATTATACGCTTCTGTACTCTAAAAATTTTTTCTCAGTTTGTGGAGTTACCCCAAATATGATACCATATGACATAATGGAGTGAAAATAAGCAAAACATCTCAGTTTTTTAATATTTATATCTCCTATGGCTGACATCATTGGCATTGCAAACACAGACTTGTTTAGGCGCTTAGCAGTTCGTTAGTATGTCACTCCCAACTGAATTTTACACTCTCAACTCCTCCTATTTCCATGTCATCGTATTTTGTACACAAACAAGAAGCAAATCTCTTGGAAGTTCTGAACTGCATATAGTGGGTCTTTTCAAAGTTTAATGACAGTGAATTGGCTATGAACCACTTATTAATGTCAGAAAACATTTGATTAGCTACCCTTTCTAAATTTATATTTGATTTACTATTTGTTGCAATGTTTGTATCATCTGCAAATAAGACAAACTTGGCATCTGGTAATGTAACACATGACAGGTCATTAATATACACAAGAAAAAGTAGTGCGTCTTTTCAGGGGTGAATTCGGCCCTACCTTCATTTTTATGGACGACAACGCGTGAACGCATCGAACAGAGCAGGTGGAGGAGCTCTTGAAACGAGCGGATGTTTTGAGAATGGACTGGCCTGGCCGATACCCCGATTCAAATCCTATCGTGCGTATGTGAGATGCGTTGGGGAGGCGTATTGCAGCACTTCAAGATGTACTGTACCAACGACCTTCCAGAAGTTCTCAACCGTGCTGGTGGAGCAATGGTACGCCCTTTCATAAGGACTCTTTCCTAACCTGCATGAGAGCATGTTGCAGAGCATACATTGCCGTCCGTAGTGATCACACATCCGATTCAGCGCAATGTCCGACCTTTTCCAGTGTCCAGGGAACCAACGTGAATCACGGACACTTTATCGTAATTAACAGAGGTTGAAAATAACGTTTCACTTCTAAGGTTTTTTTATTTAAAACACGACCGGTTTCGAGCTCTCATATGTCCATCATCAAGTGCTGTGATTCGGTGCGTCGCGGTTGACGAATGTAGCACGCGGCAAATCACCAGAGAGCGCAAGAGCACAGAATCCGCTGCTCGCGACATGTATTCGTCCACCGCGGCGCTCCGAGTCGCAGCACAAAGTTATAACACCTGAAGATGGGCATATGAGAGCACGAAACCGGTAGTGTGTTTTAAATAAAAAGAACCTTACAACTGATGCGATATTTTCAGCCTCTGCTATGATGCTCAGTTGCGGATGTTCCTCCGACACGATTGTTTTTTGCGTAATTATTGTCTTTGAATAGAAGAGTCATATCTGTTCGTCTCATTGCGAATTTCTTTCAGTTACGTTGTGTACTATACCGGAACAGTATTATCTAGCTATGTTACTTGACAGTAATACACTGTACGAAAGCTACTTCAGTCCTTAAGTTTTGTGCACCATTGTATACGCACTGATGGAAAAAACAGCAACATCCAAAAAATAATTGACATTTCTGGAATACATTTGTCTACGTAACATGTTTTAGTGATTAACATTGCAAGATCACAGGTTACTGTAAGCGCGAGATATCGGTAAGCCACTGCAAATGTGAAATGATGTACATTAATAATCGGTGTAACAGCCAGACTGTTGAATGCAAGCATACACTGGTGCATGCATTGTGCTGTACAGGTGCCGAATGTCAGTTCGTGGGATAGAGTTCTACTCCCTCTGCACTTAGTCGGTCATTACATTGACGCTTAATGCTGTTTGTAGATGACACTGGAGTTGTCGTCCGATAATGTCCCATATGTGCTGGATTGGAGGCACATCTGGTGATCGAGAAGGCCGAAGCAACAGGTCGACATTCTGTAGAGAATGATGTATTTAGACAGCGATATGTGGACGAGCGTTATCCTGTTGGAAAACACCCCCTGAAATGCTGTTCGTGAATGACAGCACAACAGGTCGAAACACCAGTTTGACGTACAAATTTGCAGTTAGTTTGCATGGGATAACCACGAGAGTGCTTCTGCTGTCATATGAAATCCCACCAGAGACCGTAACTCCAGGTGTAGGTCCAGTGTGTCTAGCACACAGACAGGTTGGTTGCAGGCCCTCAAATGGCCTCCTTCTAACCAACACACAGCCGTCACTGGCACCGAGGAAGACCAATTTTCATCAGAAAACAAACAGACCTCCATTCTGTCCTCTGATTGGCTCTCGCTTGACAACACTTAATTCGTAAATTGGGGTGGTTTGGGGTCGGTGGAATGCACGCTGCGGGACGTCTGACTCGGAGCTGTCCTTGAACTAACCGATTTGCAACATTTCGTTGCCTCACTGTGGTGCCAACTGCCGATCAAAGTGCTGCAGCAGAAGCATTACGATACAGCAGAGCCATGCGCCGAACACGGTGGTCTTACCTTTCGGTAGTGCCAAGTGACTGTCAGGAGCCCTGTCTTCTTATGACTGTACATTCTCGTGACCACGGCTGCCAACAATCTTGTTCAGTGGGTGTATTGTTGGCAAGTCTTTCTGCAGTATCACAGAAGAAATATCCAGCTTCTCGTAGCCCTATTGCGCGACCCCGTTCAAACACAGCAACCCTTTGATAACGGCGTCTTTGTCGCTGTAAAGGTATTCTCGATTAACATCAGTTCAACACTTCAAATCTCAAAGATAAATAACGTTCACGATCGTTACAGCGTGTATTTAAAGCAAGCCTGATTTGTATCCTCATAGTGGTGCTACTGGCGCCACTCTTACGCGACTAGTGCGAAATTTGAATAGACATCATCATGCAGATGTAGAAACACGCCTACCAACTTTCGTTTATGTTGCACAACTCATTCTTGGTCGTTGTATGTATATGGTAAAACTTTAAAATTTACTTAAGTTGTTTCTACATGATCTCCTGTTGACATTCTGTTTCATTTGCCTTACAACTCGTTACTGATTTTAAACGAAATTTTTTGGGAAACTTGCATTTACCTAGAACAGCGGGCAACTCACATTTGTACCGTGAGCACGTAATACAATTTCCCTGTTACAGTAGTCGCTATAAATAAGCTTCAACATAACATTTAGTCAACCTGTTTCCCCATTTAAATTATTATGTAACTCTAGGCCCAGAAACGTTTCGTATGATGTTTGTTGTTCAATTCCACAACACCCTGATTATAGAATTATTGTTTCTCATATATAATAACACGCACTGCATAGGCTAGGAGAGTTCGGAGTAGGAGTAAAAAGCAACGAAAAGGGGTAATAGTATCGTGGTTTATACACTCCTGGAAATTGAAATAAGAACACCGTGAATTCATTGTCCCAGGAAGGGGAAACTTTATTGACACATTCCTGGGGTCAGATACATCACATGATCACACTGACAGAATCACAGGCACATAGACACAGGCAACAGAGCATGCACAATGTCGGCACTAGTACAGTGTGTATCCACCTTTCGCAGCAATGCAGACTGCTATTCTCCCATGGAGACGATCGTAGAGATGCTGGATGTAGTCCTGTGGAACGGCTTGCCATGCCATTTCCACCTGGCGCCTCAGTTGGACCAGCGTTCGTGCTGGACGTGCAGACCGCGTGAGACGACGCTTCATCCAGTCCCAAACATGCTCAATGGGGGACAGATCCGGAGATCTTGCTGGCCAGGGTAGTTGACTTACACCTTCTAGAGCACGTTGGGTGGCACGGGATACATGCGGACGTGCATTGTCCTGTTGGACAGCAAGTTCCCTTGTCGGTCTAGGAATGGTAGAACGATGGGTTCGATGACGGTTTGGATGTACCGTGCACTATTCAGTGTCCCCTCGACGATCACCAGTGGTGTACGGCCAGTGTAGGAGATCGCTCCCCACACCATGATGCCGGGTGTTGGCCCTGTGTGCCTCAGTCGTATGCAGTCCTGATTGTGGCGCTCACCTGCACGGCCCCAAACACGCATACGACCATCATTGGCACCAAGGCAGAAGCGACTCTCATCGCTGAAGACGACACGTCTCCATTCGTCCCTCCATTCACGCCTGTCGCGACACCACTGGAGGCGGGCTGCACGATGTTGGGGCGTGAGCGGAAGACGGCCTAACGGTGTGCGGGACCGTAGCCCAGCTTCATGGAGACGGCTGCGAATGGTGCTCGCCGATACCCCAGGAGCAACAGTGTCCCTAATTTGCTGGGAAGTGGCGGTGCGGTCCCCTACGGCACAGCGTAGGATCCTACGGTCTTGGCGTGCATCCGTGCGTCGCTGCGGTCGGGTCCCAGGTCGACGGGCACGTGCACCTTCCGCCGACCACTGGCGACAACATCGATGTACTGTGGAGACCTCACGCCCCACGTGTTGAGCAATTCGACGGTACGTCCACCCGGCCTCCTGCATGCCCACTATACGCCCTCGCTCAAAGTCCGTCAACTGCACATACGGTTCACGTCCACGCTGTCGCGGCATGCTACCAGTGTTAAAGACTGCGATGGAGCTCCGTATGCCACGGCAAACTGGCTGACACTGACGGCGGCGGTGCACAAATGCTGCGCAGCTAGCGCCATTCGACGGCCAACACCGCGGTTCCTGGTGTGTCCGCTGTGCCGTGCGTGTGATCATTGCTTGTACAGCCCTCTCACAGTGTCCGGAGCAAGTATGGTGGGTCTGACACACCGGTGTCAATGTGTTCTTTTTTCCATTTCCAGGAGTGTATGTGAAGTCATCCTTACGACATAGCTTAAAAAAGAATCCGAAGAGGTAGTGAATCGAATTATACGCTGTTTTGCACATAGTTCTATTTACGGGTCAACAAAACGAAAAAAGTAAAGTGTTATGGATGAGGAGCTTAAAAAAGAATAACAAATTACCTAAAAATCAACAGTAACAGAGGGAATAAATTGGTTGTGACTCTTCAATATTTCCCGGCGGATGTGTTGTAAATGGTCTTCACGGGTTTGCCGCCGGATCACGTTGTGCAAATTCCACAATATTTCCTCGGAGCAACTGTCCGACATATTCAAGTGATTCAACCTTGCTCGTGGCTAGGTGTGCGGATACCGTCAGTCGTACCTACCAGGAGCAAGGTTGAACCACTTGAACATGTCGGACAGTTGCTCCGTGGAAATATTGTGGACTTTGCACAACGTGATCCGGCGGCAAACCCGTGAAGACCATTTACAATAAATTTGTTGTCTATGAAGCGAAAACATCGAAGAGTCCTAGGTAGACAAAAACGGTACCATCACAGGCGAAAATTGACGTTTACGATAAAGGAACTACGATCAAGATGAAAGTTTCAATAGGCTGCTCAAGAACAACACCAGATGGATACGGGACACGAACATTGGGAAAACCGTGGTAGTAGAATCTAAATCATGAGCTGCAGAGGCATACTGAAACTTTAGTGAACAAACAAGAGCTGTTAGAACAATGAAATATTTAATGTAGTCTTACCACAGCCTTACCAAAGAAACGGAAAAGCCGGTCAGTGCCTCGTTCCAACTAGGCGCAAAACAAGAAGCGAACGTTTCAAGATGAGCATGCAGCTGTGTCTGATCGAACAGTTCAGTCTGACAGGGAGCGAATGGTCCTTCAGAGTATGGGGTGGACTGAAACATTTGTGGCTCCACTCGATAAGCATCCGCTCAGGAGAGGTGTACTCACAACAATATATGCAAGATTGGGACACCACAGTTATTTCTTTCATCATGGCAATTTTCAGGTGTTTTCAGTGTTTATGAAGAGGAGGTAGTGCTTTCAGAACCATTTCATCTTCGAAATAATGCAATAATATGACATTCCTCACTCTACAGCTTATCTTGTTTACTGAAAATAATGCAAAAAAAAAAAAAATGGTTCAAATGGCTCGGAGCACTATGGGACTCAACATCTTAGGTCATAAGACCCCTAGAACTTAGAACTACTTAAACCTAACTAACCTAAGGACATCACACACACCCATGCCCGAGGCAGGATTCGAACCTGCGACCGTAGCAGTCCCGCGGTTCCGGACTGCAGTGCCAGAACCGCTAGACCACCGCGGCCGGCGAAAATAATGCACCCATAGCATTACCAGTATCCTGGACACATTCAGTTCAGTACAAGGCAGGGTGTATCATCGCCATTAACAATAAAGTGTTGGGAAAGTAATGTTGAAAATACCTGTTCTTAAAAATCAAAAACTGAATAGGAAATTAAACAATTTTTCAGCATGTCACTGTTTATGAAAGCATTATTTTTCATGATTTCCTTCATTAATGTAACTGGGGATAATTTTGTGGTGTAACGCTGCAATTAGACTCAACATATACAAAAGCTGTATGGATAACACCTGATATGAATCCTCGAACTTTATTTACTCATTCATTGTGTTCCATGGATCTCATCCATACGCTGAACGTTCTTTACAAAAGAGAAGCAAATCTTAAGAACTTAAGGTATATACTGTCTTATTAATAAACTATCACTAAACTGTATAATAACAGTAGCATGTCTATTGGCATTCCAACACACAGTTCAAGCAGCTGCTGTCGCCAATGGCAGTAGTGGGAGATTAGAAAAATCAAGACAGCAGTGGCAGGAAGTTTAAACAAACATTCCAAGATGGCAGTGGTGGGAAATTTAAATATGCAAGATGATGCAGTTGTGGAGTAAATAAAAATCAGGGTTGCACTGATGAGAAATCTTAAAAATGTAAAGTGGTATTGGTAGTACATTTAATTCTTTTTGCATTGTTTGAAAATGATACAGTCAATCACTGCAGAGTATTTTTACTTGAGGGACAATTAAAATGAAACATCCAATTAGTATGAAACCCAAAGTATTCGATTATTCGCCAAAGATAGTCAAAGTACTTCACCATTTAAAAAAAATTATGTAAGTTTCGCCTGAATTGTGTTAATTGGTGTTAATGGGAAGCGACGTGCTCAATTTCCCTTTCTCTGCTGGTCATGACAGGGGAGCGAGTTGATTTGGTCCTGTAGCTCCAGAACAGCTAATGGGAGATTTTTGTAAAAGTGAGTGCACATCCTTATATAGGATATTCCGAAATTCCTGTTAGAAACTTCTAGGACTTCCAGTAGGGACTGAGTAGATAATATTTTGAATTACGTACCGTTTCCAAGCTGCAACCCTTTGAAAACATATTCGTAACACGACCACTTTTACAAGTAATTTAGTATGCGTAATTCAGTGCATTACCTGTTTTACGATTCTACTCATTAATAACCTAAGAAACAAAAGAGAACGTGATGCAGTATGACCTCTTCCAATATGGATGTGCTGCATCTCCTTGCAGCACCACAGTCATTCCTGCTAATGGGAAAGGTACCCCTTTCTCTAAGCTGTTGCATAATTGTGGTGAAAAGTTTATGCAATGGATTCGGATGTTGTGGATAACTATCTTTATAAAGGCGACGAGTAGCTCTTCCATTAGTGTGAACTTCACCAAACAGAAGGATCACGTCAGTACATTCTGCAAACATGTACTCTGTCATATGAGATTACGTCGCAGTTGTAGTTACTCAGTCATGTTGCTCTAACACTCACAGACTAGTGATGAATGAAGCCGAAACAGAGAGGTAGATCAGACGTCAAATGACATCAGCTGATACGATGTGACCGCCCCCCCCCCCCGATAATTACCTTCTTGCATACCTACCTATCAGACTTGTTTTCGAACGGCTGTAGGAGGGAAACGTTGCACTACCAGACAAGGGTTCCTATTCAAAATATTATGTAGTCACACTCCTCTACAGGTCCTAGAAGTTCATAACGGGAAGTACCGAACACCTTGTATATATCCCTGTGTGTGTCAATACCACCACGAGTATCCAACGTACTTCTTCTTTTTTGTCTTTGTTGTCTTTGTAGATTTTTTTAAGCGATGTTGTGGGTCTGAATATGGTCCAAGTTTAGCCCATCCCTCCTACAGCTCCGTGCTGACAGGGCATGGTCGCTCCACAAGCTGACCCCTGGGGTGTAAGCAGTTCGCTGTATCCACAACATGGTGATGATAACGCAATCTTATCTCTTGTATCGTGTTTTTCTTACACGTGGTACTTATATAATACCGTTTGTTTTCTCCGTTAAGGAAGTACCTCGTGTAGATTATGTTGTGGAGCCCACGATGCCATTTTCGGTTCTGAGTTCCTAGGGCTGGACTGAGGGCTTATTGACAATGAGCACATACATATGTATGTTGTGATACACATTTCTTCTACAATTATTATTATTATTACTACGTCTACATGCATTGCCTATGAATTCATCTTTCTAGATAGTATTGATACACAAAATGATCTATCTCGGGTTATGACAGCATTTTCATCCATTGCCTCACGGGGGTGGATACCCATAAAAGATGAACAAATTTGTATGTGTTAATAATTCATTCTTATTCTATGATAATAATAATTTACGCTTTTTTATTTACATGTATTGCTTATAGGGTTTTCTTGTTTCTAGGTCGAGGGTGCAGCAGCGGTGATCGAGCAGAGTGAGCTGTCTCAGCCCATGACTCAGTTTCCCACCATGCGCACACAGGGTTCAAATGGTTCAAATGGCTCTGAGCACTATGGGACCTAACTTCTAAGGTCATCAGTCCCCTAGAACTTAGAACTACTTAAACCTAACTAACCTAAGAACATCACACATCCATGCCCGAGGCAGGATTCGAACCTGCGACCGTAGCGGTCGCACACAGGGATGAGTCTGCCCCATATATATGAGCAGATAAGTGTGTAATGTCTTTTCTGCTTCTGCAGCAACTTTTGATGCTTACATGTAATGCTTTTGACATGTTTCTTAAATTCCAGCTTATTCTGTAACGTTAACACAGTGGGATGATGATGATGAAGATGATCTGGAGATACTGCTACGAAGTGGATGATGAAGATATAAGGCCTACATTCGACATAGATGAATGTATGAGTAAGTGCCAGAAATCGTTATTATTGATGTATGATTTATTTTGTTTTCCAAATTGTGACACATACATGATACCTGTCATGTCGTTTTTCTTGCGGAATATTCTAGTTAAGCCATCTGAGACACCAATTCTGAAGCCATCTGAGACACCAATTCTAAGCCTGTCATGGATGCAATCCCCAATGTGAGGGGTATATCATGGCTGCACTCCCCATGTGCAGGGCCTTCATGGATGCACTCCCCATCTGCAACACTCTTCATGGTGCCATAACCTCGCCCAGGACCGTTATGGCTGCGGCTCCTTTCTATGACTCAGCCTAAGGGGTCGCCACGGTGTCGTTACCGATCTGCAACGCCATCTAGCAACAGCTACCAGCCGGTTAACAGAAGCTCTTTCGCCCATCAGTCGTATGCTAGCATCATGCTGCTCTGTGATTGCAGACACATTTAGGGAGTGGAGCTCGAATGCTCACAAAGATAACTATGCTACAGGATTTTCTTTAATGTGTATACACCTATTCTGAAACGGTATCTCCCTAAAATCTTAAGAGATCTGAGGATTTTGTTCGAGTTTGTTCATCCTAAGCTCCAGGAAATTTATGCTTTTGTCATGCTAATGTTCTACTGTGAATTTTATATTTTCGTGGAAAGAATTGATTAGTGCAAGTAGTTCTTCAATTTCTTCCTTTGCGCTATCATGTATTAGCAATATATCATCAGCATACCTCCAGTAATAGACTATTTTACTTTTCAGCCTATCGTTTTCCGTAAAGGAATTATTTTTGAGATGCAAATAACTCTGTGTTCAGCCACAGCTGTGAACATACACCTTGTGGAATGAAAACCACAAATAGCTGTATGTACAAAGGCGTTCAAAAAGTTTTGCACAGTCGTCTCTAACTTTTTTTATTTTTTGCAGGAGGCGAATGAAATTTTTTGTGAACATACTTGGAACATTTAGCTATAAGTTGGTGTATAAAAGTATTTTCTTTTATTTACAGGTGAGCCATAATGGACCGTCGTGAAGTAGATGTCAGTTTGCGACAACGGTCGGTGATGGAGTTCCTCTTCAAGACCAGCAACGACTCTGCCGCATAGATTCAGAGGAAGTTGCTCCCTGTTTATGAATAGGACACAGTAGATCGCAGCAGTATCCAGCGGTGGTTGCAGAGGTTTAAGGAAGATGGTTTCTCTCTACTGGACAATCCAAGACGCGGTAGACCGTCGACGGCAATGAGTGATGTGAATAAGGAGACCATTGATCAAATCATCGATTATGACAGTTGTGTGACGACACGACAGCTTGCTGAAACGACTCGTTTGTCATTGGGTAGTGTGGTATCACTGGTACAGTCACTAGGGTACAGAAAAATCTGTGCACGTTGGGTGCCTAGATTATTGAGAAGAGAAATGAAAACGACGAGAAAGAATGTGTGTGAGGGTCTTATGAAGACCTTTACTGAAGAGTGGAAACAGTGTTTTGAAGGCATCACGACCCAGGATGAAAAATGGTTGTTTTTGTCCGAACCTGAGAGAAAAACCCAATGCATGGAGTGGCGCCATCTGGGTTCCCCCCAGAAGAAAAAAGCAAGACTTTCACGAACAGCAGGCCGAAAGGTGATGGCCTCCTTCTTCTGGGAGCAGTGGGGTGTCATTTTCATTGACTTTTTGGAACCTGGCTCCACAATTAACCGGGACCGTTACTGTTTGTCATTGGACAAGCTGCGACGTGCCATCAAGACCCACAGACCACAGCTACAGGGTGGGCTCATCAGACTACACCATGGCAATGCCAAACCCTATACAGCCCTTATGATGCAGGAGAAAATCAGGAAAATGGGTTGGAAAATTGTTCCTCATCCTCCCTACAGACCGGACTTGGCTCTGTCTGATTTGTACCTCTTTGGTCGTCTGAAGGCCCACCCGCGCGGTAAAACATTTGATAGTGATAAAGACCTTACTTCCTGGGTCAAGCGATGGTGTAAAAGTCAATCCCCAGAATTTTACCAAAGTGCATTTACATCATGGAAAGAACGTTGGGCCAGATGTATCACAGCTGATGGAGGCTACATTGAGTAGGCTCAATGTATAGCTAAATGTTCCAAGTGTGTTTACAAAAAAATTCATTCTCCTCCTGTAAAAAAATTAAAAAAAAATTAGAGACGACTGTGAAAAACTTTTTGCACGCCCTTTGTATGTAATATTTTACTTTCAGAACCACAATCAGTTTCGTAGCTTAAAGCCAAGTCTTCAGATGGGTATATAAATTGTACCATATGAGATCCTAATGTGGGGGTAGATAGAAGACGCAACCTTCGCTGTCCAAATAATATAAATGCGGCAAGTTAATATACGGTCAAATTGCAAATAAGCTGAAAGGTGCAATCAAATCCCCAAAACTCGAGCCAGAACCAAAGTTCAGGAACAAAGTGTCACTGTACCATATGAGATCCAACAACAACATGTCAGTACTCAAACGCTATGGTTCAAAATAAATGATCTTACACATATCTGTTTTTGGTTTTCATTCCACCAGATTTCCGAGATGATTGAGAAATATATCTGCGAGAAAACTTGATACACAGTGCTACTACTCATGGTAAGACCTTCTTTCTGTTGATATTATTTTCCGTCATAGATAAAGTAATTATGTGAAAATGTTAGTTGTAACATGTCAGAGACTTCTGATATATCTGAAAGTAGCTACTTTCCATATTTTACTAAGTTTTTGAAGACTATGCCTATTCTTCTGTTAGTTGGTACATTTGTAAATAGGTTAGTCACATCAAAACAGACCCCAGGAATTTATGTATATTTAATTTTAGTTGCTAAGTCACTTGTACTCTGAACCCAGTATGAATTATCAAAAGTATAGCACTGCTTCAGTAATTGAGAGATTTTAAAGGAAGGTGCATTTTTAGAATTAACAACAGGTCTCTCTTTGGCATAAGGTTTATGGTTTTAGGTTGAGCTATCAGGTTCAAAGCAATGGGTTCATTACAATACATATTCTTGCTTGTTGTTCTGTGAATAGGAAACTGTATTTATTAATCATTTTTCTGATTTTGCTCTGGAATTTTACTGTTGGGTCTTGTTTAAGATCAGTTATGTTGTTTTCAGGAAAGAAAGTCAGTGTTTTATTGGTGTACTCATCTTTGTTCATAACTATTACAGGATTACTTTTGTAATCCTTCACAGTCACGGCGTTATTAATATTAAGTTTCTTGTTAATGCTGGTTACATTCTTTCTTAATAAACAGCTTCAGGGATTTCTTTATGATTCTAAATGATGTTATTAATGTTGTTTGCTATGAGAATTTATTCAGTAGTACAACTGAAAATACATCTCTATAAAATCTAAAAGCCTGTGACTCTGTGTCAAATCAACAGACAGATTTCGCTAGCCATAGTTATGTTAGTACTTTTAAAGACTTATTTCAGATTTATTCCTTACATCTGTCAGTTCAGTTAATATTCAGAGCTCTGACACTATGTGAGAAATTTCATCTTGAACATGCTAAAGTACATCTGTGAAGTGTTTTTAAAGCTTGTAAATATTTGTGTGCCTTGAGCGATAAGAGAAAGGATAAAACAACATCTGCTGACATTAAAAGATTAAAGAATTCTTCCTTGATTTTCCACTGCTTCTCATTACATTTTTCTCAACTGATTCACGAAATACAAAACTTAATATTTTACTCTCTCCTAGGAGGAACATACATTTCACGTCACTGAGGAGCAACAGTGCGATGGATCTACAGGGTCTGAAATGCATCACGTAATTTAACGAAACGTGGGGAAATTGTGACTGAAGGCTTTTATTATTCATACTATCTGGGTCTTGAATACAGTCACATACCCAGATGTAAATTATTAATACAATTAAAGAAATATCTTCGCGTGGAGTCACTAACATCTGAGAATATAAAAGCTGTAATGTGATCAATGACTGATATTAGAATATGTGTAAAAACGTAAAAAACATTGTCCAATTTAAACTCAGAATGTCGTTCGTCATAGTTACAGGGCATGTAATAGACTGTACAGATCTTACTTGATCGGGACTGGCTTTAACTGTGCAGTCATCCAGGCATGCATCTAGCTTCTCTTCAGAATGTAAACTTTTTTATAATAAAGTTTATATCACAGTGTTTGTATTTTACTTTTTTCCATTCCCTTCTGTAATATATTACAAAGTGTGTGTGTGAGTTGTGAGTGTGTGTGTGTGTGTGTGTGTGTGTGTGTGTGTGTGTGTGTGTGTGTGTGAGAGAGAGAGAGAGAGAGAGAGACAGGTGAAATATACTGATGAGGCACTAGTATTTGACGTAAACGTTAATGAAAAATAAAGCAAAGAGAGTTGAAATTTACTGGTAAGGCAGCATAAAATAGAGAAATCTCTTTCTCTCTCTCTCTCTCTCTCTCTCTCTCTCTCTGTGTGTGTGTGTATGTATGTGTGTGAGATTAGGTAATTTTGATAAAAAATTCAGATCATTTGCATACATTTTTGAAGATGAAACCAATTAGAGTAATTCAGGAATTCAGGTGAAGTCTTCATAATTTTTTTAAGTGCCGTATTATTGTGAATATCTTTGATAAATAATCGAATATTTTTAAAGATTTTGGGCGCATGCTGATTGGCTGTTCTGTTAATGGTCTCTTCAGAAAAAAATACTGCACTCTTGTTCTCTTTTTTATTTTCAATTGATGCGAAAGCTTTTTTTAAAAAAATTCCTGTCAGTGACACTTCGCATGTTTTAAATTTTCTGCCACTGCAATCTTGCATTTTTTAAATTTCCCACCAGTGCCATCTTGGATTTTTAAATTTCCTGGATGTTTCGGTGACTGCAGTACCGACTACTGGCGGCTGCTTGAACTGTGTGCTGGAACGGCTGTAGATGTGCTAATAATAACATGTGTGCCTACTCCAGCCAAAGGTAAATTATTATGAAAGCGGCGGTTTTAATGGAGTTGCTGTTTCCTCAGTTACGTATATAAATTATTCGCTGTTTACTTTCTATTGGTAGCTTAATAGTTTTTATTGGAATTGTTGCTTCTCAGTTACGTGTAGTAAATACTTCTGTTTTCCTGCTGTTAGCAACTTAATAATTATTTGAATATTTTGGTCATTTTCATGTGCTTACTATACCTAAACGCAAATTAGTAGGAACACAGCTGTTTTTATTGATTTGCTGGTTCCTCAGTTATATATATTAAATACTTCCTGTTTACCTTCTATTGGTAGCTTAATAACTGCTTGAATATGTTGGTATTTCTCACACAAAGTAGTTGCCTACCTCTGTAGCAATTGAGGCCTGTTTACAATACACTAGTATTTCTCATGTAGGTTAGCAATGACCATCATTACTTGCTGTGTAGCTAAAAGGAAATTTCAGTCCTTAATTTTAAATAATCAGACAATTTCTGGAGAAGTGGATAGTGAAATACTTTCTTCGTGATATGGCAGCAAAGCATGGTGGCAGGGATTCTATGACACACTCAAAGTGTTGGGATGCTATATTCATCGGTGACTGCTCGACAAATGCTCACAGCTCACAGAGATTGATCAGAGCTGAGTTCTAAACATGCACATCTTGTTTTCCGTATCAATTGATTATATCTGAGGTCAGGTGACATGGGGGCCATACAGGCACCCTCACATCTGTGGAGGATTCCTCACACCAATTTCATACAATCCAAAAGCCATAGGTTGGTGCATTAATAGAATGCCTGCAGAGTAGTGTGGCTGAACCAAAGTATGGACATGATCAAACAAAGGGTTCCCTGTCTCGTTAACAGGTGAAGATAAATATAGGCATATGAGGAACTGCAGTTCAACCTCCACACCTGACTGAACGGTGCCCTATTTATAATCAGGTTGCATTACCTGAAACTAAATATCCTATATTTTAAAATCAGTAGTACCAATCCCTAACAGTCACAACAGCAACTCAAAACTCGTCCACAATCGGACGTATTCTGTCAATTACAAATTTATCACGGACATAATTCTATCAATTAAAAATTTATCAAAATGTCCATCAACTATAGTACGTTTTGGCGATTGCATTCAGTATCTCCACAAAAGCTTAGACCGTAATAGTCTCAATTCATTACAGTTCTCTCCCACTTAATACGAAAATTACAAGGAATAAGCCCTCTCCATTTTCCAGAGAGCGCGACTCTCTGTTCCAGTTGTGCGTTATCGCTGGCTGTACGCTACCACGCAGTGTGTCATTAAGTCGCGTCCAAACCAGACGCGCCGCACACAGACGAGTGGCACAGAACAGCGTAGAACGGCACTAACAAGGGAACCTCCCCATCGCACCCCCCACAGATTTAGTTATAAGTTGGCACAGTGGATAGGCCTTGAGAAACTGAACACAGGTCAATCGAGAAAACAGGAAGAAGTTGTGTGGAACTATGAAAAAATAAGCAAAATATACAAACTGAGTAGTCCATGCGCAAGATGGGCAACAGAAAGGAACCTATGGTCTCAGTAGCGCCGTGGTCCCGTGGTTAGCGTGAGCAGCTCCGGAACGAAAGGTCCTTGGTTCAAGTCTTCTCTCGAGTGAGAATTTTTACTTTCTTTATTTTCGCAAAGTTACGATCTGTCCGTTCGTTCATTGACGTCTCTGTTCACTGTAATAAGTTTAGTGTCCGTGTTTTGCGACCGCACCGCAAAACCGTGAGATTAGTAGACGAAAGGATGTGCCTCTCCAATGGGAACCGAAAACATTTGATCTCAAGGTCATAGGTCAACCGATTCCTCCATAGGAAAACACCTCTGGTATATTCTATACGACACTGGTGATGGCATGTGCGTCACATGACAGGAATATGTTGTCGACCCACCTAACTTGTACACTTGGCGAATGGGTGAAAAGATTCTTCTACCTTGCCCGATTTAGGTGTTCTTGTGGATGTCATAATCACTCCCAAAAACGTGATGAAAACATAAGAGTTTGTCACATAAACTGCAACAAATAAATGCAACAGTTTCACAGTCGCACAGTTTTCCATGTGCTCTGTGAAAACATATGTTTTTAACGTTTTAAAATTTTTCCGTGTGTAGACTGTCAAATCCTGCATATGTCCAAGCAAATCCGAACATGTCCTGGAATTTTGGAGAGCGAAGTTGATTATGTGTGAGTACCTGAACTTTGATAATTTCGTTCCGCATCTGCTCACGCTAACCACGGGACCACGGCGCTACTGCGCCCAAAGCATTCTTACTGTTGCCTATCTTTCTAACGGACTACTCAGTTTGTATATTTTGCTTATTTTTTTCATAGTTCCACACAACTTCTTCCTGTTTTCTCGATTGATCTGTGTTCAGTTTTTCAAGGCCTATCCACTGTGCCAACTTATAACTAAATCTGAGGGGGGTGCGATGGGGAGGTTCCCTTGTAAGCAGCGCAGAATGGAGCAGTGTTCGCAGGTGCGCAGAAATGTTCAGGTGTGCGCACACACGCTACAATAACCATGGAACACGAGCAACGTAATCCAAACAGAGCTGTGCATTAACGAACGAGTTTCTTTCACCTACTGACACAGCACAGAACTTGTTTAGTGTTGCGCAGAGTGGTTCGGTTTGACGTCTGCACTGTCCCCCAAATTATGCCCTCACTCTCATTATTCTCAGATACTCGCCGACCTGCTCTGTCCACGATTGTATCGAGATGAGCACATCACGCTGACAATGGCTGCCTCTATCAGCTACTGAGTCAAGATGGATGCCACTTCAATATCAAATTAAGTATCCAATCAACTACCAAGGACTTCGTCTCCAGAAGCAACAGACAACTGCCTGAACTGGGAACAGTATGCAGACGGCGCCATCGAACTGCTGACTCTGCTGCTGGGTAAGTACCTATTGCTGACGACCACCTCCCTGGTGGGACACATGCTGAAGCCAGCTGTACATTGGCTCCTGAGAGCGTCCATCAGTAGGGTGTCAAGGAGAGTTCTGGTGGAATATTGTGACATCGCAAAAGGTCAGCTCTTTTAAGTGCCACAAAATGACATTACAAGCACTTCATCTTTTGCTAACAGTAGCATCAATCAGCGCTTCCTTATCTCCAAGGCCATTACAGGAATCGTGACATCTGGCCATTTGCCAAAGCATGAGGGGGAGGGGGAGGAGGGGAGGCGGAAGGGGACTGAGTATCATGTGACATCAGCATCAGAACTCTCCTGTCTCCAATGCGATTCTAGGAATCTCCATGACATCTAGACAAATGCCAAGGCCGTGGAGGAGGGAGGGTAGGGTTGGGGTATTGAGTATCATGCCACATAAGCATCAGAACTTTCTTTTCTCCAAGCCATTTGTAGTAATCATAACATCAGCAGCATTGCATCTTGCCACATGCCAAGACTGTAGAGGGGGATGGGAGGGGAAGGGAAGGGTAGGGAGGGAAGGGGAGAGGAAGTGGAGAGGCAGGCCTCCCTACACCCTCCCCCTCTTACGCTACCACTTGGCAGCAAAATACGTTGAAGTATCTGAATTGCCGAAAAATTTGTTAGTTATGTTTGCAATACTGGCTCCCAAAAATTCATTTAAGCCTTGGCTCACCAGTCACATCGGTAAATTTTATTTAAAGCTATAAATCATTTGCCATGGAGTGTTGTAATGAGTAGGTAGCATATTTCTCTATGTTGTTGTTGTTGTGGTCTTCAGTCCAGAGACTGGTTTGATGCAGCTCTCCATGCTACTCTATCCTCTGCAAGCTTCTTCATCCCCCAGTACCTACTGCAACCTACATCCTTCTGAATCTGTTTAGTGTATTCATTTCTTGGTCGCCCTCTACTATTTTTACCCTCTACGCTTCCCTCCAATACTAAATTGGTGATCCCTTGATGCCTCAGAATACGCCGTACCAACCGATCCCTTCTTCTAGTCAAGTTGTGCCACAAATTCCTCTTCTCTCCAATTCTATTCGATACCTCCTCATTAGTTATGTGATCTACCCATCTCATCTTCAGCATTCTTCTGTAGCACCACATTTCGAAAGCTTCTTTTCTCTTCTTGTCTGAGGTATTTATCGTCCACGTTTCACTTCCATGCATGGCTACACTCCATACAAATACTTTCAGAAACGACTTCCTGACACTTAAATCTATACTCGATGTTAACAAATTTCTCTTCTTCAGAAACGCTTTCCTTGCCATTGCTAGTCTACATTTTATATCCTCTCTACTTTGACCATCATCAGTTATTTTGTTCCCCAAATAGCAAAACTCCTTTACTACTTTAAGCGTCTCATTTCCTAATCTAATTCCCGCTGCTCTTCCAGGTCCTGTGCTGTCTCTGATAGAATTACAATGTCATCGGCGAACCTCAAAGTTTTTATTTCTTCTCCATGGATTTTAATTCCTACTCTGAATTTTTCTTTTGTTTCCTTTACTGCTTGCTCAATATACCGATTGAATAACATCGTGGATAGGCTACAACCCTGTCTCACTCCCTTCCCAACCACTGCTTCCCTTTCATGCCCCTCGACTCTTATAACTGCCATCTGGTTTCTGTAAAAATTGTAAAGAGCCTTTCGCTCCCTGTACTTTACTCCTGTCAGATAAGTCGTAGGGTCAATATTGCCTCACGTGTTCCAATATTTCTACGGAATCCAAACTGATCATCCCTGAGGTCGGATTCTACCAGTTTTTCCATTCGTCTGTAAATAATTCGTGTTAGTATTTTGCAGCCGTGGCTTATTAAACTGATAATTCGGTAATTTTCACATCTGTCAACACCTGCTTTCTTTGGGATTGGAATTATTATATTCTTCTTGAAGTCTGAGGGTATTTCGCCTGTCTCATACAGCTTGCTCACCAGATGGTATAGTTTTGTCAAGACTGGCTCTCCTAAGGCCGTCAGTAGTTGTAATGGGATGTTGTCTACTCTTGGGGCATTGTTTCGACTTAGGTCTTTCAGTGCTCTGTCAAACTCTTCACGCAGTATCATATCTCCTATTTCATCTTCGTCTATACTCTCTTCCATTGCTATAATATTGTCCTCAAGAACGTCGCCCTTGTATAGACCCTCTATATACTCCTTCCATCTTTCTGCTTTCCCTTCTTTGCTTAGAACTGGGTTTCCATCTGAGCTCTTGATATTCATACAATTGGCTCTCTTTTCTCCAAAGGTCTCTTTAATTTTCCTGTAGGCAGTATCTACCTTACCCCTAGTGAGATAAGCCTCTACATCCTTACATTGGTCCTCTAGCCATCACTGCTTAGCCATTTTGCACTTCCTGTCGATCTCATTTTTGAGACGTTTGTATTCCTTTTTGCCTGCTTCATTTACTGCGTTTTTAAATTTTCTCCTTTCATCAATTAAATTCAACATGTCTTCTGTTATCCAAAGATTTCTATTAACCCTCGTCTTTTTACCTACTTGATCCTCCGCTACCTTCACCATTTCGTCTTTCAAAACTACACATTCTTCTTGTACTATATTTCTTTCCCCCATTGTTGTCAATCGTTCCCTAATGCTCTCCCTGAAGCTCTCTACAACCTCTGGTTCTTTCAGTTTATCGAGGTCCTATCTCCTCAAATTTACCACCTTTTTGCAGTTTCTTCAGTTTTAATCTACAGTTCATAACCAATAGATTGTGATCAGAGTCCACATCTGCCCCTGGAAATGTCTTACAATTTAAAACCTGGTTCCTGAATCTCTGTCTTACCATTACATAATCTATCTGAACCTGTCAGTATCTCCAGGCTTCTTCCATGTGTACAACTTTTTTTTAAGAATCTTGAACCAAGTGTTAGCTATGATTAAGCTACGCTCTGTGCAAAATTCCATCAGGCGGCTCCCTCTTTCATTCCTTACTCCCATTCCATATTCACCTACTACGTTTCCTTCTCTTCCTTTTCCTATTGTTGAGTTCCAGTCACCCATGACTATTAAATTTTCGTCTCCCTGCACTATCTGAATAATTTCTTTTATCTCATCATACATTTCATCAATCTCTTCGTGATCTGCGGAGCTAGTTGGCATATAAACTTGTACTACTGTGGTAGGCATGGGCTTTGAATCTATCTTGGCTACAATAATGCGTTCAGTATGCTGTTTGTAGTAAGTTACCCGCATTCCTGTTTTTTATTCATTATTAAACCTACTCCTGCATTACCCCTATTTGATTTTGTATTTATAACCCTGTGTTCACCTGTCCAAAAGTATTGTTCCTCCTGCCACCGAACTTCACTAATTCCCACTACATCTAACTTTAACCTATCCATTTCCCTTTTTAAATTTTCTAACCTACCTGCCCGATTAAGGGATCTGACATTCCACGCTCCGATCCGTAGAACGCCAGTTTTATTTCTCCTGATAACAACGTCCTCTTGAGTAGTCCCCGCCCGGAGATCCGGATAGGGGACTATTTTACCTCCGGAATATTTTACCCAAGAGGACGCCATCATCATTTATCCATACAGTAAAGCTGCATGCCCTCTGGAAAAATTACGGCCGTAGTTTCCCCTTGCTTTCAGCCGTTCGCAGTACCAGCACAGCAAGGCCGTTTTGGTTAGTGTTACAAGGCCAGATCAGTCAATTATCCAGACTGTTGCCCCTGCAAATACTGAAAAGGCTGCTGCCCCTCTTCAGGAACCACACGTTTTTCTTTATAAGTAATGAAAAACCAATCCTTGCTTACAGAATATAAATAATGTATTACGAATTCTTATTTGTTGAAAATGAGTTTTACATTAAATACTATCACACAATCCCTGAAAGTGAAATAAAAGCGAATCCTGTTTCACATCCAGGTTTCTGCTGTCACCAGGAGATTGTTGCACTGAGGGATACGAGTGCTTAGTGCCACCAGCAGATGGTTTCACTGTAAAATCGAGAGATGTTCGATCTTTGTATGACGATTTCTTACACCAACGCGTAGATTACTACACTATTAAGAAAACGTAATATAATCTTTAATTGTTTATTTTCCACATCTAACATGTTAAAAAGTTCTAAAGTGTCTCCAAAATACGTCGGCAGCATGAAAAGCGCGATGCTAATATTGCTTGTTGAGGTTAGTACATGAAAAACTGCTGTAAGATTCCAATGAATTAATGTAATGGCACAATATTACAAAACACATCTGCAAGGTAAAAGAAAGTGCAGGTTTATTTCCACATGTACACATATATGCCAGATTAGTCTGCAAAATTCTAAAGCATGTCCCCAATGCTGGATTTTCACACCTAATATCAGATGACATTTCAGAATGTGGGCCTATTAATTCGACGTTGCAAAGCTAACCTGACCGGGCTTATAAATACAGAAAAAGACATGTCAGCTAAAGTACTATACTATGCAGGCAAGTAGACAGAATGAGTGTAACTAATTAGACCTAATCTTGATGTCACAACACGCTCTCAAATTAAATATTTCCGCATTTAAATTGTTCTCAAGCACCATCTAGGAGGGACAGAGATTATGCATCACGCTATTCACTAACAAACATGTAATCGATGATACTGATTGAAAATTACTGCTATTATGAAAACAGCATAGGCCTTCTGGACGCTATGTAAATGACAGCAGCTTGCAATCAAAAGACTCTGTAAACTCTTTATAGAGTGTAGTTGCCCTATATTTCTGTTCACAATATTCTAAAAAAATAATATTCTGCTGTGTTCACATTGCAGCGGTATCTTAACACTTGACGTATGCAGCCGCACGTCTGGAAAATATGACTCACGAAAATAAAAACAGTAACCAATTACACCATCACAAACATAAGCATAACTCCCTTCTTCAAATGTGTGTGAAATCTTATGGGGCTTAACTGCTAAGGTCATCAGTCCCTAAGCTTAACTTAAATTATCCTAAGGACAAACACACACACCGGTGCCCGAGGGTGGACTCGAACCTCCGCCGGGATTAGCCGCACAGTCCATGACTGCAGTGCCCTAGACCGCTCGGCTAATCCTGCGCGGCAAACTCCCTTATTAGGGAAGGAAGGAAAAAGGTTTATCCTGTTGTTGTTTGTTGTTGTGGTCTTCAGTCCGAAAACCAGTTTGCTGCAGCTCTCCATGTTACTCCATCCTATGCAAGATTCTTCATCGTCGAGAAACTACTGCAAGCTTCATCCTTCTGAATCCGCTTTCAGTATTAATCTCTTCGTCTCCCTCTACATTTTACCTCCCACACTTCCCTCTAGTGCTAAATTGGTGATCGCTTGATTTCTCAGAATGTGTCCTGCCAAACGATTCCTTCTTCTACTCAGGTTGTGCCACAAATTTCTTTTCTCCCCAATTCAATTCAGTACCTCCTCATTAGTCACGTGATCTATGCATCTAATCTTCAGCATTCATCTGTAGCACCACATTTCAAAAGCTTCTTGTCCTAACTTTATCGATCATGTTTCACTTCCATACGTGGCTACACTCCATAAAATACTTTCATAAAAGACTTCCTGACACTTAACAAATTTCTCTTCTTCAGAAACACCTTTCTTCCCATTGCCAGTCTACATTTTACAGCCTATCTGCTTCGAACACCATCAGTTTATTTTGCTGCCCAAATAGCAGAGCTCGTCTACTTCTTTAAGTGTCTCATTCTCTAATATAAATCCTTCAGCATCGCCTGGTTTAATGTAACTGCATTTCATTATCCTTGTTTTGGTTTTGTTGGTGTTCATCTTATACCCACCCTTCAACACACTGACTACTCCGTTCAACTGCTCTTCCAGGTCTTTTGCTGTCTCTGACAGAATTACAATGTCGTCAGCAAACCTCAAAGTTTTTATTTCTTCTCCCTGGACGTTGATTGCTAGTACAAATTTTTCTTTTGTTTTCTTTACTGCTTGCTCAATATACAGATTGAATAACACCGGGGAGAGGCTAGGACCCTGTCTCACTCCCGTCTCAATCACTACTTGCCTTTCATGTCCCTCGACGTTTGTAACTGCCATCTCGTTTATGTACGAACCGTAAATAGCCCTTCGCTTCCTGTATTTTACATCTGTAGAATTTGAAAGAGAGTATTCCAGTCAACATTGCCTAAAGCTGTCTCTAAGTCTACAAATGCTATAAACGTAGGTTTGCATTTCATTAACCTGTCTTCTCTGAGGTCAGTATTTCCTTGCGTATTCCTATATTTTTCTGGAATACAAACTGATCATCCGCGAGGTTGGCACCTACCAAGTTTTCCATTCGTGTTAGTATATTGCAGCTGTGCTTCATTAAACTGATAGCTCGCAATTTTCACGTCTGTGAGCACCTGCTTTCTTTGGAGTCGGAATTATTATATTTTTCTTGAAGTCTGGGGATATTTCACCTGTCCGATACATCTTGCTCAACAGAATTAAGAGTTTTGTTATGGCTGAATCTCACAAGGCTATCTGTAGTTCTAACGGATTGTTGTTAATCCCAGGGCCTTGTTTCGACTTAAGTTTTTCAGTGCTCTGTCAGATTCCTCATACAGTATCATAATTCCATTTCACCTTCATCTATCTCCTCTTCCAATTCCATAATATTGCTCTCAAGTACATCTCCCTTGTATATACCCTCTATATACTCTTTCCACCTTCCTGCTTTCCCTTCTTCGCTTAGGACTGGTTTGTCCATATGAGCTCTTGATATTCAACGGGTAGTTCTCTTTTCTCCAAACGTCTTTTTAATTTTCCTGTAGGCGGAATCTACACTACTGGCAATTAAAATTGCTACACCACGAAGATGACGTGCTACAGACGCGAAATTCAACCGACAGGAAGAAGATACTGTGATATGCAAATGATTAGCTTTTCAGAGCATTCACACAAGTTTGGCGCCGGAGGCGACACCTACAACGTGCCGACATGAGGAAGGTTTCCAACCGATTTCACATACACAAACAGCAGTTGACCAGCCTTGCCTCGTGAAACGTTGTTGTGATGCCTCGTGTAAGGGGAAGAAATGCGTAGCATCACATTTCCGACTTTGATAAAGGTCGGATTGTAGCCTATCGCGAATGCGGTTTATCGTATCGCGACATTGTTGCTCGCGTTGGTCGAGATCCAATGACTGTTAGCAGAATATGGAATCGGTGGGTTCAGGAGGATAATACGGATCGCCGTGCTGGATCCCAACGGCCTCGTATCACTAGCAGTCGAGATGACAGGCATCTTAACCGCATGGCTGTAACGGATCGTGCAGCCACGTCTGAATCCCTCATTTAACATATGGGAACGTTTGCAAGAAAACAACCATCTGCACGAACAGTTTGACGACGTTTGCAGCAGCATGGACTATCAGCACGGAGACCATGGCTGCGGTTGCCCTTCACGCTGCATCACAGACAGGAGCGCCAGCGATGGTGTACTCAACGACGAACCTGGGTGCACGAATGGCAAAACGTCATTTTTTCGGATGAATCCAGGTTCTGTTTACAGCATCATGATGGTCGCATCCGTGATTGGCGACATCGCGGTGATCGCACGTTGGAAGCGTGTATTCGTCATCGCCATACTGGCGTATCACCCGGCGTGATGGTATGGGCCACTACTAGCCATTAAAATTGCTACACCAAGAACAAATGCAGATGATAAACGGGCATTCATTGGACAAATATATTATACTAGAACTGATACGTAATTACATTTTCAAGCAATTTGGGTGCATAGATTTTGAGAAATCACTATCCAGAACAACCACCTCTGGCCGTAATAAAGGCCTTGATACGCCTGGGCATTGAGTCAAACAGAGCTTGGATGGCGTGTACAGGTACAGCTGCCCATGCAGCTTCAACACGATATCATAGTTCATCAAGAGTTGTGACTGGCGTATTGTGACGACCCAGTTGCTCGTCCACCATTGACCAGACGTTTACAGTTGGTGAGAGATCTGGAGAATGTGCTGGCCAGGGCAGCAGTCGAACATTTTCTGTATCCAGAAAAGCCCGTACAGGATCTGCCACATGCGGTCGTGCCTTATCTTGCTGAAATGTAGGGTTTCGCAAGGATCTAATGAAGGGTAGAGTCACGGGTCGTAACACATCTGAAATGTAACGTCCACTGTTCAAAGTGCTGTCAATGCGAAAAAAAGGTGACCGAGACGTGTAACCAATGGCACCCCATACCATCACGCCAGGTGATACGCCAGTATGGCGATGGCGAATCCACGCTTCCAATGTGCGATCTCCGCGATGTCGCCAAACCATCATGATGCTGTAGACAGAACCTGGGTTCATCCGAAAAAATGACGTTTTGCCATTCCTGCACCCAGGTTCGTCGTTGAGTACACCATCGCAGGCGCTCCTGTCTGTGATGCAGCGTCAAGGGTAACCGCAGCTGATAGTCCATGCTGCTGCAAACGTCGTCGAACTACTCGAGCAGATGGTTGTTGTCTTGCAAACGTCCCCATCTGTTGGCTCAGGGATCGAGACGTGGCTGCACGATCCGTTACAGCCATGCGGATAAGATGCCTGTCATCTCGACTGCTAGTGAAACAAGGTCTTTGGGATCCAGCACGGCGTTCCGTATTACCCTCCTGAACCCACCGATTCCATACTTTGCTAACAGTCATTGGGTCTCGATCAACGCAAGCAGCAATGTCACAATCCGACCTTTATCAAAGTCGGAAACGTGATGGTACGCATGTAAGTAGGCTGTTTATGTTTTCTTTATGTAAGTAGGCTGTTTATGTTTTCTTATTGGCAACGTTACGTAGCGCTCTGTACGAAAATCACTGGCTGTGCTGTGTGCAGTCTGTGGCTAGTTTGCATTGTTGTCTGCCATTGTAGTGTTTGGCAGCGGCAGCTGGATGTGAACAGCGCGTAGCGTTGCGCAGTTGGAGGTGAGCCGCCAGCAGTGGCGGAGTTTTGTAATTTGTCCCCTTAGAACAATTTATACAAGACTGTGCTTAAACTGACACACAATATTTTTTTAGCGCAACGCAATCTGACTTTCAGAAATCCCTACAAAGGAATGGCCCTAATTAACATTAACCTGTACCTTTCACAAATCACTTACCTCACCAAAAATCTTCGTTACTCGAACTACTGCAATACAGCGAGCGCCACTACTGCCATCTAAATAAAAGATTCAAACTACGGAAGTTACTAACTACTGATAGGGATAGTTAGCAAATGAAAGATTTTAAAAAGAGAACAAACAATGTATGTACCTTAATAGTCATAATATATATAGCAGTTCATGACAAATTACAAAACTCCGCCACCTCTCTCCCCACATCCACCACTGCTGGCGGCTCACCTCCAACTGCGCAACGCTACGCGCTGTTCACATCCAGCTGCCGCTGTCAAACACTACAATGGCAGACAACAATGCAAACTAGCCACAGACTGCACACAGCACAGACAGTGATTTTCGTACAGAGCGCTACGTAACGTTGCCAATAAGAAAACATAAACAGCTTACTTACATAAAGAAAACATAAACAGCCTACTTACATAGCCCCCATGCTCCCCACAAAAAATTTTACAAACTGTTTTGGGCACTGGCCAGTACAGATTTGAAAAAAATTTTCATAATTACAATATCAAAGAAATCAAATGCACACACTTATTGATACAATGTTGGTCAAAAGCTAAAATTTTCTCACAGTCCATAAAGACAGTCCTGATCATTCATCATAATAGTAATTACGGTTTTTTTTACAAAGTCTCATTAGTAAAAGAAATTGCACACAGAAGTAGTGGATTTCCATGCAGTCTTGAAGAAGTAGTGTTGTCCTTCCAACGGAAAGACAGTGCTGACTCTTGACATGCAGACAGGTAATGGGCCACAACAGAGCAAACCCACCGCAGAGTCAGTCGAAGTTGATGAATATTGGTAGGTAGGTCATCACAGAGTAGACCCACTGTAGTCCTGGTAGAGATTACGGTATTGATGGGCCACCAGAGATGCAGACCCACCGTAGTCCTTGTAGAAATAATGGTATTGGTGAGTCAGCAAAGGTGTAGACCCACTGTAGTCCTTGTAGAGATGGCCAGCAGCCATTTGCTGCGACTGTGCAGGTGCACAATCACCATCGAAGAGTCTTGTGGACAATATAGCAAGTCCATGAACCACCACTTGTGCACTCACAAAAATTTTTTTTGAAATGTCCTTAGAACCAGCAATGCTGTTATCCAGTCCCATGCTGAATTATTAACACATGTGCAAACACTATCAGTCGCTACTTCTCACATATTGTCCATTACTATGACCAACAGAAATGTGTGCAGTGAAATGTAACTTACAAGTTACTTAATTTGATGAACTAGTGTCAATTACAATTGTATAACATAAAAATACAATAAGAAAGGTACAAAATACATCATTAAAGAACATAACAATACAGATAACATTTGTAGTACAAGCTTTACAAAAGAATCGAAATAACATATACATCAGTGTTACAGGAATTATGACATGAGTACATACATAAAAGATCAGAACAACTTTTCAAACATCAACTTCACACATGAGCATTAAAAAAAAACAGAATAAATAATGTCTAAGCATATTTACAAGGTAAATAACATATTATTAATGCCAATTATATTTGAGGATAACAGTATTCCTCATCATAGTGAATGTAGCTTAGTATTAGAAGAAGAAAAAATTCTATGAAACTACACAGAGACAGGAAGAAAACAAATACACAAGGGTACACAAACACATAGTGGGATAACACAAAAGGAAAGGACAGGGTTCGTTTTCAGTGTAACATTTGGTACTGCAGTCCAACCCAAAACTTTATTCCATAGATCTTTCGTCTTATTTCCAAGCATGCTTTCTGTATTCTGTTCACATCCCCTTTCAAAAATAGTTTTTCTCCACTGTACGCTACTTTTTTGGCCAATCCATTTTCTTGTAGCTTCTCAATGCATTTCTTCCAATTCATCATAGTTAGTTTCATATATAGTCTACCTCCTCTTAAGCTAACTTAAATCTACTGAGCTCAGATGCTAAACTAAGGGATGAGGCAATGCAGCAGCACAAAACAATTAACACGACCAGCAATGACAAAAAATTCAAATTGGCAAAGTAAGCAACAATATTACAACTAATATGCAATGAGCAGCAAACAAGAAAAATAAATCAGTAATAAAACTAGCTTAACAGAGTGACACAAAGTCATATTCAGTAACACTATGCCTGGCAAACAGCAACAGCAAATGAAAGAACTTATCTCTAAACATGACATAGCTCAAGCCGAAAAAATATTACATTAAAGACAACAGTGCAGACAAGGGAAATATATATTCACATCTTAATGTCTATGTAATTAAAGTGGTGCACCACAACTTATTCTACAAAAGAAATTACCAAGTACTTGGAAAGAAAATTCTGTATGCAATTCCTGTGATATGTTTTTGTGCTCCTTCGGTTTTTTTGAAGTACATGAAAGTTATTCTTTACTGGGTCTGTAGGCATAAAATATCTGTATTAGTACATTCATAAAATTTTATTTTAAACAATGCTGCAGTGCAGCTAGAAACTAGATATTAAAGAAAATGAGCAAATAAATACATAAAGCAAGCCATATGGCATTTTTCTCAACTAGCAAGACAATAGCTGTGAAATGTTTCTCATCATTTCATTAGGCATTTTAGTAAATATCATAAATTACGAGCTTCACAGTATGCTTTCAACAAGGAAATGTCAATAGCGAGGATAATGGCCTCCCCTTTCTCTTTTTCTACCTGTGCCTCTGAGAAGGCCCTCACTAATGGTTTTTTTTTGTTTAGGCATCTGACACAGCTGGGCGCCCACGACGCATTACGTGCAGGTGGTCACTTAACTTTCTTACGGAAATATTTACGACAGCAGTTTCCGCTACAGTGACAGTCTCATATACAAATATTTCACAGGTCAAGAATTTGCGTTAAAAATCTGTAGAAACAAAATCCTATTGATATAACAGTGTCCAAAAATTTTCGTCGGCATTGTAATACATTCACACATTTACACACATTTCATAACTCTTAAAGTATGATTCTTGGTTTCCAACATCCTTTATCACAAGTCGGAGTCCCCAACCACTACTCATTATTCCTTACCTTATTACACATATACATATTCGTCGACACTTCTTCAATATTTCATCATAAGAGATACGTAGCATAATCAAATAACTCATATAGCCTCAGCCTATTAATCATAAACATACCTCAGCAGCATAATACACATCGTCGTCGTAATAATAACATCATAACACCTCAGTCAACTCTCAAAATCGTCGTAGCTTCCTCCAATAATTTCAAAACCTAAAAAAATTCTCTGCTCATGTCAAAAGTGTCATCTGCCTCAAATGTACTTTAAAAATCGTGGTTTCACGCATTTCTCCTCCTTACACAAGGTGTAACAACAACGTTTCACCAGGCAACGCCGGTCAACTGCTGTTTGTGTATGAGAAATCGGTTTGAAACTTTCCTTATGTCACCTTGTGTGAATGCTCTAAAAAGCTAATCATTTGCATATCGCAGCATGTTCTCCCTGTCGGTTAAATTTCGTGTTTGTTGCACGTCATCTTCGCGGTGTAGCAATTTTAATGGCCAGTAGTGTAGAAAACCTTGCTTCATGATTCTTAAACCAAGTGTTAGCTATGATTTACTCTGTGTAAAATTGTAGCGTGCGTCTTCCTCTTTCATTCCTTTGCCCTCAGTCTGTATTCACCTACTATTTTTCCTTCTCTTCCTTTTCCTACTATCGAATTCCAGTCCTCCATGACTATTAAATTTTCGGCTTCCTGAACTACCCGAATAATTTTTTTATCTCATCATTTATTTCTTCAATATCCTCACCATCTGCGGAGCTAGTTCGCATATAAACTTGTACTACTGTCATGGGTGTGAGCTTTGTATCCATTTTGATTACAATAGTTCGTTCCCTACGGTGTTCATAGTAGCTTATCCGTGTTCCTATTTTTTTATTCACTGTTAAACCTACTCCTACTTTACCCCTACCTGATTTTGTATTTATAACCCGTATTCGCCTGACCAGAAGTTCAGTACCTCCTGCCACCGAACTTCACTAATTCCTATTATATCTAACTTCGGCCTGACCATTATCCTTTTTAAATTTTCTAGACCCTATGTCCTTTTAAGGGGTCTGACATTCCACACTCCGATCCGTAAAATGCGTTTTGTTTCTCCTTATGATGACATCCTCATGAGTAGTCCCCGCTCAGCGATCCGAATGGGGGACTATTTTAGCTCTTGAATAGTTTATCCAAGAGGACGCCATCATCATCTAACCTTACAGTAGTGCTGCATGTCCTTGGGAAGAAATATAGCTGTAGTTTACCCTTGCTTTCAGCGGTTCGCAGTACTAGTACAGGAAGGCCGTTTTGGTTGATGTTACAAGCTAGATTAGTCAATCATTCAGACTGTTGCCCCTGCAACTACTGAAAAGGCTGCTGCCAAGTTTGTCTGGTCTCGCAAGAGATACCCCTCCGTTGTGGTGGCACCTGTATGTATCGCCGAGACCCGCGAGCCTTCCCGCCAGTGGCGAGGTCTGTGTGGCTGATGAGGGGTGGGGGTGGGGAGTGGGATGTGTTTATCCAAATATAAGCTAAATCGCGACGAAAATTCTTTTTCATAGCCTCGCAAGCACAAACAGCCATCAGAACAGCCTAATGTTTTACACAGGACTTCATATGACCACCCTCCATTGCCATGAATGCCAAACAAATGTCGATGTTAGATATTCTACCAGCCCATGGTGCTGCCTTAGCTGAAATATATGCTTAATATCAAGCCTCAATCATTGAACTCATCTTAGGACTTCCAATAAGCAAAGCTTAAATCAAAAGCTTGTAAGTAGTACCAGGCGTAGTACCTCATTATTACAATGTGGCAGCATGAAAGAGCTCGTTTGCAGAGACGAAGGGATCGACATTGTACTGCACAGAAGACACAGATGAAATAATGTGATTACAGCAGCAACAGCAGTGAGGAATTACAAATAATAGCCAAAGTGATGTTATTATATTCCACAACAGAGTAGTTGAAAAGAAAGATACAAGTCGTCGTATACATACCTACACAGTCTTGCACAGGAACCAAACATACGATCCATTCTACAGTAATCTTCAGCCTCGTCATACTATGTCCTTCATCCGAGGAAGATTTAAGAAATTTCCTTTAGTCATACGTCTGTACATTTTATAAAATCTGCAAGATGATTACCAATAATGTTGCCCATTCATGGGCCTGTGATTTAACATACAGGGTTATTACAAACGATTGAAGCTATTTCACAGCTCTACAATAACTTTATTATTTGAGATATTTTCACAATGCTTTGCACACACATACAAAAACTCAAAAAGTTTTTTTAGGCATTCACAAATGTTCGATATGTGCCCCTTTAGTGATTTGGCAGTCATCAAGCCGATAATCAAGTTCCTCCCACACTCGGCGCAGCATGTCCCCATCAATGAGTTGGAAAGCATTGTTGATGCGAGCTCGCGGTTCTGGCACGTTTCTTGGTAGCGGAGGTTTAAACACTGAATCTTTCACATCACTATGCGTGAAACTTGCCCGCACGCGTTCAACCGTTTCTTCGCTCACTGCAGGCCGACCCGTTGATTTCCCCTTACAGAGGCATCCAGAAGCTTTAAACTGCGCATACCATCGCCGAATGTAGTTAGCAGTTGGTGGATCTTTGTTGAACTTCGTCCTGAAGTGTCGTTGCACTGTTATGACTGACTGATGTGAGTGCATTTCAAGCACGACATACGCTTTCTCGGCTCCTGTCGCCATTGTGTCTCACTGCGCTCTCGAGCGCTCTGGCGGCAGAAACATGAAGTGCGGCTTCAGCCGAACAAAACTTTATGAGTTTTTCTACGTATCTGTAGTATGTCGTGACCATATGTCAATGAATGGAGCTACAGTGAATTTATGAAATCGCTTCAATCATCTGTAATAGCCCTGTATATAGTATGTTATGTAAGTTTTAGTCTGCAGCTAGAGGTCACTCAAGTTAAATAGTCAACCATAACTGTCTTATCATATAGTATAGCCCCAGTTGTCGCTCTATATGAGAGATGTCACCTCCAAGAGAAATTACGTTACCTCTAGAAAAAACCTTATACAACTATATAAGCAGGCTGGTTCCTTTAATGTAGGTTTATAGTGTAGTTACTTGAGACAGAATAGTATATGAGACCCATACCTACTGTGTATAATTTAATGATGTCGTAGCATATTCGACAAAAATGGCGGCAAATAATAACGTAACAGGATAATTTAAAGGTATATTCCCTCAGTCAGCGTTAGGCATGGGGCAATAATCTTGCACTGGGACATGATGACTGGACCTCTAGATTCGAACCCAATGCTGAAGGGGTTTGCTGATGTCTGATACGTAACGCCTGGCACCTTATGCCTAATGTCTGGCACGTGACGCTAGACCCCCTATGCCTGACAATTGACTTCTGACATCTGACGCCTAATGATTGCCACCTGATGTCAGACACCTGCGACCAACGCCCAACATCTGAAGCCTGTCACCCGACACCTGATGGCCTCGCAAGAAACTGACATACATGCACACACAGTAGCGTAGCTGAATAGGAAGTTTACAATTTGACTGCACGTCAAACCTGTTTAGAAGGAATCAGCAGAAGACGGCTTGATCATAGGTTTCATAGTCGCAACCAACTGATCTTCCATGGTAGTGGAAAGTATCGACATTTCTTCCTCCAGTGTGCTAAACATCCCTAGCTGTTAGGGAGGAAGACGAGGCCAACCAACGACCACTTTGATTTGTGGTTATTGCTGAAGAACCTGGATAATCTTGTAACTGATATTGGTGGTATAACTTACACCGAAAATGGCATATTCCTTAGCAGGAAGAACTTAAAGGCGCTTGCACGCATTACAGAAGCACTTTGAGAAAAAAATATGGTAGTTAAACTTTGTGATCAAGTAGACTGGCAGGAGCAATTAGAGAAGGGACGGTTTATAGTGATAAAAAGGAGGTTCTAACATTCTGCGTGGTGTCTATTTGTTCTAAGTCGTGTGTCCCTGCCACTTTCGCGCAACGACGCTCTGGGCGTGTTTTTTAGGGAACTGACTAGTTTGAACCTGGGACTTGTTGCTAGTAAGGAGACGGCAGACCACACATGACATGTAGAGTTCAGAAGTGTTCAGTGAGACTAGCGATGATATAATAAAATACTTAATGATTTCAGCATCAGTTCCACTGCACTCCCTGTAAAAGAATCTTAATACTAACTAAATTTAGTGGAAGGGGTTCAAGGCTTTCCTATTTTTAGTTAGCTGGTAAAATAACGTCGAAAAAGCAGTTAAGTTTACCATTGGAATTTTTATTCTACTCACAAAACATTGTTTATAAATTGTACTATTGATAAAAGGAAATATTTTAATACAGGATGATAAAAACCAACTGCATTCAACAAAAATATGAATGAATATTCCTTGAATGGGTTTCCAAGTTCTATAATGGATCGAAGGATGACCTATGCCATATCACATCTATTATCTACGTTTAAATTAAGTTCCATAAAAGAGAAAACTATCAAAAATGGTCTTCTGTGAACCTCAATTATCTTTAATTACTTATTTAACTTGTTGTAAATACAGTGGCTGATGTGGCTTCTCAATAATTATATAAAGGAAAAAAACCATCGCGTTTCAGATTTCAACTTCAAGTAGCAAATGTGAATACCATGAAGTTTAATTGACGATCGACACTAGTATTACGTAAAAAGGGGATGCAACAGATGAAACTTCTGCAGTTCTGAGTGAAGGCTTGTGTGCTCTTATGTAGCATCATGTGCCTTCATTACCTTGTCGGTGGTTAGGCAGCGTCAGGGGCGACTGCCGGCGCAGCTCTACACACCTCGCCGTCTCAGTAGCAACTCTCTCGAACTTATCCTTACTACTGTTTACCGAAGTTGGTTTAAGAAAAAGGTATCTGGCTGTATTTTCAACTGACCACTCAGCGTCTCAATGTTAACCTCAATCTCCGCCTACAAAAATTCTGTCTATCCAATGAGAAACTTTATACTTTTCGTGGTGGGGCTATGTTTTTAATGTTTGCTACATAACAGAGACGCGTATAGTCTCACGCTAAAACTTGCAGCTGGTGTGGCCCTTTTAGTGTTATCATAAGATCTCTACTGTTCTTCTGGAGGGATGTATCTTTTAACACGGGCTGGGGGATGGACCTCTTAGCGGTCGACCAGTGATGCAGGTGTCTCATTGTCCCGCTCTTATCATAGGGCCTTCTAGCCTACACGGCTCTGCTCTCAACTTTTGTTCTCGTTTCTCCCCTCAGAACTGCTTCTGTTTCATGGTGGGAAGGTATGACATGCATTTAGACATTCTTGTGTTAGTCTGTAGTATTCCATTTGCTCACTCATTGATCATATTACTTTGGTTAATTTAATATCAGGATTTATACGGAGCTATGTGGCATATTGCGGGATTTGCTATCATGTCAGAGTTTTCATGGAAGGTGTTGGATTTGCCTGACACCTTACAAGATGTATGACTCATTTAACTATTATGTCCGTAGCACAGTCTCCAGTTCATCGCTATGGGACATGGTGTCAAACGAAGTTGGCTTTTCTCCTACGTGGCAATGACTGTGACAGCAAGAGGGATACTGGAAAAAATTGGCAACGAAGAGCTGGATACCATTTCAAGAAAATATAAGCCGACGTTCTTGGATGTTCTAATGGGAGAGGTGGCTAGAGTATTGCAGCAGCTTTGTGTGGAAGATGATTACCTTTTTTTATTTGGATATAACGTAAGATTTTACTGTAATTTTTATTAAAATGGAGATATGCAACTATCTAATACCAAATCACGCCTACTGCATGGAAGGAGAATGCCAGACAAACAGTAATGTGACTGTGGCCAATGCTAAGACAGCTGGGATTTACTGTTTAATGTGAATGACCTCCAGTTGTAAAGATACATAATGAAATTATATGTCAAATCACAAGCCCGGACGTGAACAACGTTGTCGGTAACCACCTTATAGATTTTATAAAGTGTTTGACATGTGACTAAGAGAAACTTTTACGTCCTCCTTGGCTAAACAACATGGTATTAGCAGACCAGAGACTACAATATACAACTACAGAATGGGTCATGTGTTTGACACTGCGCAAGATTGTTTAAGTTTTTCAACTTTATGAAACATTATTTGCAATGTGCTCCAATCTACTATGTTACAATAATTTCCATGTGGTGTCAATTAACGAATGACTTGCAAAACAGTTGCTGTGTTGTGTTTAACAATGCTCAGCACGAAAATTGAGTGGTGTACAAATAGCCCTCCTGACACTCAATCAGAGAAAAGCTAATAAACTTTATTCTGTCTGCATACTGTTTTAATTATACACCTGCAAACTACTTGGAGATTCTTAACATTGACTCCAACAAAGACGACATAAGTATTACACATATTTCTCTACAATACTGTCAGATACAGATATCGCCGAATTAGGACTGGTACCCACAAACGATGTTATTCCGTAGGTCCTAAGAAAAAGAGTAAATGTATCGCACAGACTTAAACCATTCCCCATTACAGAAATTACGCCTTCTAGCTTAAAGTGTAGTTATTGTAGTGTGTGTACGAAAAAAAAAACTGGAAATGGAAGAGATCGAAGCCAAAAAACGAAAACTGGTGTGTATGCCAAAGACAACTGTTGTAAAGGAAGAACATAAACTGCAATTGAAAAAAAGAAAAAGCTGGCGATGTTGTATTTTCAAGGCTTACAGAGTGCTTTAAACACAGTGTACGGTGAAATCTGTCTGTGACTGGGGAATATAAAATATTTGCATGTAGTATTAATGGCATTGGTAAGTGGCGATATGTTGGAGTTCTGGTTGAAATAATGGATTGGAGCACTTTCACTACATGAGAGGGCACAAGAAAAATCTGTTTATAAAGCACCATTCCAACCTGCATCTGCTTTCAGAGGATGGTTACGCTGTATCTAAATGTGCTGGATTGGATATTGTTAACCTTGCAACATAACAACGGTTTGCGGAGCTTAAAACCAACAGCATGACAACTTTTAATGACCACTTGTTTGCAAAAGTTGTAAACTTAAAGTTATTTACATATATTTCACAAGAATATGCAACAGAACAGCTGATAGCATACACGCAGCAAGATGTGGAGTGTTATAACAATGGTGTTATGCAGGAAATAAGACGTAAAATTAAAATACCCTAACGCTATCACCTAGAAGAACTGCTGGAAGAAACAGAGCTAATTGTCAAAGCCATAAAAGGGATAGTTTACAGAATGAAGATTAGATATGTATTGGAATTCGAGGACATACCTTCCTGGTACTTGTCAGATTACTGGCTGGAGAAAGAATTAGAAAATTCCAATATAGATTTAAATTATAAGTTAAAAATAAAGCTTCATGTTGTTAGAACACTACCAAACTAAAAAAAAGGGAGATGTTTTCTGTATGTGAATACATATGCAAAAATTAATAAATCTAAAGAATGGATTATGCTTTATTATTTGCTGCCTTAGTAATAATCCTAAAAGCTCTCCCATTAACGACGAACTACGTGTGTGGGATGTGGACAATTGCACGACCTTGTAAAGTAGCTGAATCTAGGCAGTTGAAGGCTTAGCAAGCCCCGATATCTCTTCGAGGTCCCACGTTTCCGGTTTCCTTTCTGTCGTATACGTAATGCATTAACCATGCTTAGACGCTTATTACTCCAGTATACAAACTGCGTAACACCATACATAGGTTGACATTTTTTCTGTATGTAGAGAGGCTCATCATTGGAATATGACAGCATGCTGCTAGAAAGTGCTTCCGAATTTCTGTTACAAGGTAGTATTCCATCAGTTTCAAAGTCTACAAATGATTGTTATGTTGGTATCCTCAGAACTTTACTTGCAGCTCATATCTATTGGAATAGAATATCACTGCATTCGGATTTTATAGCTGGGGCAGGATGGATCTTGTTCTTTGATCCTGTGCAACACTCCTTAAGTGTATTAAACACCGTGTACTCGTTACAGTATTTATGATGAGCTGCACTCTGCTTTGTGCCAATTGCTTCCATGTGGCGTCAGTTAACGAATAACTTACAGAAAAATCGCTGTGTGTTAATTAACAACGTTTCCACTGTTTGTGTACTGATATACAGGTAGACTTAACTTGTATCTGTATATATCTATAACAAGTTACTAAGATGCCGACAGAAGTGCTATATTAAAACACTGGGGAAACATTGTTCTCCACAAAACTGTTAGTGGCTCAACCCATCCATCGCGATTTGGCACTCTATCACATACAGATCGGAGAATATACCATTAAATTATGCTGTTATGTTATTATTCACCACCATTTTTTGTTGAATGACTTCATTAATTTAAACTCGGTGCATGTGGAATTCACATACTGTGCTGCCTCATGAAACTACACTATAAATCTGCATAGGCGGAATCAGCCAGCTTCGATAGGTGGAGTGTAATTACTTGGAGGTGACATCTGGCACATGCAGCAACAACCAGGGTTTCCACTATACAGTAAAACAGTTAGGGTTGACACGATGGCTTGTATGTTTTTTTTCCAACTTATCTGTTATGCAATGTAATTACGTTAATTCGGCAATTATTGGTAATCCCTCACTGCTATTGCTGTTGTAATCATATTATTTTGTACCTGTTTTCCGTGTATTATGATGTCGATATCTTCATTTCTACAAACCAGCATTGTCATGCTGTCTCACAGAAATGTTTAGGTACCATATCTCGTAACATTTACAGCCATTTTGTTTAAGCTTTGCTTATTGGAAGTCCTAACATGGGCGATGTAGTTCAGTGCTTGATGTTAAGCGCATATTTCAGCTGGGATTGCATCATGGTCTAGTAGAATCTTTAACATTACTTCCAGTTGTGATTCACTAATTGTTTTTAGACCAGACGAATTCCATATCTGCAAATCTGTATGTTATAGAAAATAGCATCACTTTAATACGTCTTGTGGCATTTGTTTAGCATTTATAGCAATGGAGGGTGGACAAACAAAAATCTTGTTAGCGTCAGGCGTACTCTGATGGTTCATGGTGCCTGCAGGGTATACGAAATCGAATTGTCGCAGTGTTTTTGCTGGTGCTAAGATAAACTTGTATTTTAAGGTGTTATAGAGACAATTTACATGCGGCAGTATCTAATTGGCGCTTACAAAATGTGAGACGTATCACAATATATAGCAAGTAATTGTCTTTATTTTGCGAGATGTCGACACTGACACCGTCTTCAGAAATCATCTCTCACTAGTACCATGTGTTCACTGGTCATGTGTTTATAATCAGTCCAAGCTTTTCTGCACTTAAAGTGATATTTGATAATAAATGCACCTTATTCCTTCCTTCCCTAGTACGACAACTGTGTTGTGTGTGTGTTTGTGGTTACAGGTTTTATTTTCGCGAGGCTTTATTTCCAGAAATGAACTGCAATTTCCAGCTCCCATCTCCTTCCCCTCCCCTCCATGGCCATGGCATGTAGCTGGTTCTGATGATACTGATGTCCTGATTACTGGAATGACCTTGGAGATAAGAAATGGTGTGACATGATAACCAGTCCGCCTCCCCTCCCTTCCGTGGCATTGCTATGTGGCCAGATGTCATTATTCCTGGAATGACATTGGAGATAAGAAATTGTTGATGCTGCTGTTAGCGAAATATGGCATGAACAAATGCGTCATTTTGCAGTAGTAGGAAGTGCCGTGTTATGCTGTACCAGTATTTTCAGCCAGAACTCTCCTTGCCAAACTTCTTCCGTCATCACTGATGACTGCCACGTGAGAGCAAACGCTTTCCACCTTTGCCGTGCTGAATGCTGTGGTTTAAACACCGTGATGCCACTGCTCATCATTATGCGCTGGTTCATGAGCCGGGGCACTCGGCGCACAGGGGGCCACCAGCGTTATTAAAGGGAAACAGCCTCCCACCTACTCTATTTCCGTCTCTTTACTGAAAAGGAGAGAGGAATTTTGTAAACAGACGTGTTTCATTAACGGGTCGCCAAGCAACTCCAGTAGCCACCACCACTACAAAAAATGGTTCAAATGGCTCTGAGCACTATGGGACTTAACAGCTGAGGTCATCAGTCCCCTAGAACTTAGAACTACTTAAACCTAACTAACCTAAGGACATCACACACATCCATGTCCGAGGCAGGATTCGAACCTGCGACCGTAGCGGTCGCGCGGTTCCAGACTGAAGTGCCTAGAACCTCTCAGCCACAGCGGCCGGCCCATCTCTACAACCCACGTCCCTGCGACAAAGTGGCACCTTTCCCTGACAGACAAATAACCAATTCCTCTGCTTCCCTGGGTTCACGTCCCGAAACCAATACACCTCTTCCTCAACTTTCTCTGTTACCTCTTGATGTATGAGGTTGACGTCCAGAAGGAAAACGCCGACATCGGTAATGCGCTATGGAGATGGTAAATGCTGTCTTCAGCGACTCTTCTGGCACTGCTTGTAACTGTTGGTAACTCCTTTTTAGATCCATTGTTGAAAAATACCTGCGTTGGCCCAGGTTGTCCAATGTTTCTGTGATATTTGGTATCGGTTACGTGTGCGTCACATTTCTGGCTTTTAAATGACGTTAGTCGCAACAGAACCTGTATGTTCTCGTCCTGAGCGATGAGTGACAAGGGGTGCTCCTCGGGGCTATCGCTCTCCTCGGTAGTGCTATTCTTTAACTGTTGATTGATGAGCTCTTTCATTAACGGTTGTATGTATGTGGTATTCTGTACGAATTCTTATAGAAAGGAGGATTATCCCCATCGGGATCCTGTGGGGCGTCAAATTGTCACTGGTAGTGATCCACTAGGATTAAACAAATCTGTGACCTGTTTTGTATCAACAGCGATTCTGTGGCTATCCTATCTTATGTTTTCATATGCTATACTTTTTCAAGTAATGTAGATGCACTGACTGTTTGCTTATTGCAAAGATTCACACCTGACCTTTCTACATTGTCCTCATTCCCCCAATTTCTTGTATACTATGTGCGATAGTTCTCGCTGCCATAAAATGCTGTATCTCGTGTTTTACGATCTGGCGTATGAAAGAGACGAGGTCATGCTGGTCTCCCACAACTGTCAAAGGGATCACCTTCGCGAGTATATAGTACCTCATTAAACCGACTATCCTTTTTTTCTGTTTTATTTCCTTGATACGCTGGCATCACTTAATGAATTCTTCTTTTGTAACATTCTTTAACGGAAGTACTTTGTACAAGTCTTCTACGATTCCTTTCATCTAATGTGAGGTATTTCAGCTTCTTTCATATTCGGATTCACGATGTTGCAAAAGGACAAAACATACTGCATGTAGGGTTGTGTCGTTTGGCCATGACATGGGATATGTTCTTCAATGGTTCTTCTGATAAGCGGACTTGCTGTTGATTGTAATCAAACTTTATCGTCAGTTGCATCTGAAATTTGTTCCAGATACCGAGCTTCTCTTCGATGTTCTCGACTGACTGCTGGGCTGTCCCAGACACTTAGAAGTATTCTTTTTCCAAGTACATCATGCTGTGCCACCTGCTGTGTTAGGCAACTCGGTCGAATTCTGTCAGCCATTTTGATCAGAGTCTCCGAAAAACAATGATAGATGCCTCATGTGCAGCTGAGTTATTGCTGACTTGGAATCCATTGGTCTCCTGAACTTATCTAACTTTGGAACGATGTACTGCTTATACACTGGTTCCTGTCAGTGTAAGCGACGGCTTCTACGTTGTCTAATTGGAGCCATGGTACTGTCAACAATTTTTGGTAACCGACATCACCACCAAGCAACGTCGCACCGTAACCAAAATAAAGTCTAAATCAGAAAACAGGGTCGTCAATGGAAACGCACACTTATCACTGAAAGAACGATTATTACGAACACTAACGTATGGCCAGAACAGAAATGGACTCCTGGACGGAGAGTGCAGCTATTTGTCCAAACATAGAATATTTCGGAATACACAAACATTACAAACATATTTCAAGAATCTTCCAGAAATTATAAATACTGAACAATTGCTGTTGGTCAGGTTTGAAGTGGCGATCGCGCATAAAACCAGCCAGCGACGCCATGCACCGTAGCTCGCAGCAACATAGTTCAGTTATTGAAAGCAACGGACACTGCAACCCATCTGGAGTCAAAGCCAGTAAAACGTGACTAGATTTACTGCAAACATTTTAACACTGTGGATTTCGTTGTCTTGAAACGTTACTACCAGTCTGGATTTGCTGAAAGTTCAATACCGATTTTTTTCGCAAATTTATCAGTTCTTCCCAACGAAAAAGTTCTGGTGTGGTATGATTATGAGACATAGCTCGTTTGGACCAAACAAGCAGCGCAAATCTACATCTTCATGTTTAGCGTTTCTCGTAAGTTATCTGCCCGAGTATACTGCGTTCAAACATTGCTGTAATGTGATCTGTATTTTTAATTGTTGTGCCGTTATTCGGCATGCTGATCGCAGATGTGGATTTAAGCCATATTAAATATTCAATAAAGTAATACACGATGTTCACAAAATAAGTAACTATTTCCTTGAAAAAAAAAAAGATGTATTTCAGAATTCATTCGTTTCCAGTGCACTACAGACATCCTTTACATCGTTTTTCCTTTACTACAACTCACTGGTTCGTTTCAACATGTCCGCCATTGACGTCTCTGCACTTTTCCCTTATGTTCATGTCTTCACGAAATGCGTTTCGCAGATGTCGCGATGTGATTAGGGACACAGCATCTCGGATTCTAGCTGTCAGCTCACCAATGTTAGCCACTTTTCTTGTATAGACTTTTGATTTAACAAATCTCCATATAAAAAAGTCCAGCGAGTTAAGGTCCGGGAATCTTGCTGCCCATGATCTATGACCTCCTCGTCCTCAGGTAGTCCCTGACCATTATCGCATAATGGCATGGGGCATCATCACAGGGGTAAACAACAGTGTCTAAGACACCGTCTTGTTCCTGTTGTGGCTGCAGAAATTCCGTGAGCATTTCCAAGTAACAGGCACCATGGCTTTCTCTCTGAAAAAGAATAGTCCAAAGATCTTTGTGCGAGTGATTCTCAACCATACATTAGTCTTTGGACTGTCCCTGATATACTCAGTGAACTCATTTGGAGGCGTGTTGGGCCACATGCGACAGTTACGCCGGTTGACGTGTCCATTTACGTGGAAGGGTGCCTCATCACAAGGTCCCGGATTTTAATGACAAGTCATATTTTTTTTCTGAACAGTAGGATGAATTTTCGAACAATTTATACACAAATCGAGGCATTTTAGTGTCGAAAAATGTATTTTGATTGTGCATTTAAAGTCATATTTCAACAAATTTTAGTAATAGGTCATATTGGGGCTAACTTTTAATATAATAGGTTACATTTCCGTCAACTTTTGCCAAAAATGCATACACCGTTTTTCTCGTATCTTTCGGGACACACGAATAAGAAAATGAATATGTTGCTCACGAGACAATATTTAACGTGGTATCATGAAAGATAAACAGATAAATTAGTACAAAGCTTTATTTCTCAGGACTGTAGCAGAAAATCGGTGTACCACAACAGTCGTTTCGCGAACATAAAACATTGTCGCGCAGAGTCGGTAATACGCTCTCAGAGCCAACAAAGGCGGCTTCTGCCGTAATAATCATCGCAGTCGCACAGGTGTGCCCAGTAACCAGTTTGAATACAGCCTTTGCCTTGTTCGACATGCCTAAAGCAAAGTGCTCCGACAGCGTGAAGTTGCGAGGATATGTTCGAGAATTTGGAGAGAAGTTCTTTAGTACTGATGGGAAAATATTATTTTGTAAACTGTGTGAAGTTAAAGTTAGTGCAGAAAAGCGCTTTAATCTGCAACAACATTGTAACACCGCGAAACACAGAAGCTGTGTGAAACGAAGTGCTGAAAATAACAGCAGGCAAACGCTGTTATTTGAACAGACACGTCAATCGTCAACCATGCAATCATTCTGCAAGGATTTGTGTGAGATGATGATGTCCTGCAACATCACATTGGAAAAGCTGAAGAATCCAAGCTTCACACGGTTCTTGGAGAAGTACACAACACTTCCAGTTCCAGATGAATCTACACTGAGAAAGAACTATTTATCTGTATGCTACAATGATGTGCTCAACAAAATACGAGTTACTATTGCTGAGCAAAAGATCTGGCTGTCGATAGATGAAACTACGGATATTAATGGGCGGTATATTGCAAATGTTGTTGTTGGTGTTCTAAAAGTTGAGGACCCTGGAGATATGTTCCTGCTAACGTGTGAAGCTCTTGATAGAGTAAACAATTCTACGTCTGCCATTTTGTTTGACAACTCTCTGAAGCTACTGTGGCCGGATGGTGTGAAAAGAGACAACGTTTTGCTGCTTGTACCAGATGGTGCTTCATATATGGCTAAAGCAGCCAAAGGGCTTCAGATTCTCTACCCCAGTATGGTGTACGCCACTTGCCTTGCACATGCGTTGCACAGAGTTGTCGAAGAGGTGCGATCAAATTATCCTGACGTGGACAAATTAATTTCCCGTGGCAAGAAAATCTATGTGAAGGCTCCGCTACGGCTGCAGAAATTCAAGGAACAAGCACCTTCAACGCCCGTCCCACCTGAACATGTTCTTACACGATGGGGTTCTTGCCTTAATACTGCTATTACTACACCCAAATAAAGACAATCTTGTGTGTGCTTGATAGCGATGAATCAAGTGCTATCAAAATTGTGAAAGAGGTTTTTACAGATACGTTGTCTCGAAACTTGGCATACATCAACGCCAATTTTTCAGTGATATCAAAAGCCATCAAACGACTGCAAGCTGTTGGCACTCAGCTATGTGAGGCCCTGAGTATTGTGAAACATGTGCAGAGTGAGTTGGGTCGAGCTCTTGGTCATGTGGCTGACAAAGTGAAAACCAAATTGCAAAGTGTTCTCCAACAAAATTAGTGACAGTCTTTCAGGGAATGCCGCAACTTTTGAAGATACTGAAACAAAGCTGAACTCCAGTGACGTGGCTGCCTTCAAATACGCTCCAGTGACGTGAAGTGGAGAGGAGATTTTCCAGGTACAAAACTGTCCTCAGCGACAACCGTAGATCTTTGACAATGGAAAACCTGAAAATGCACCTTGTGATCCAGTGCAACTTTGCAGATACTAAAGATTGACATACGGTATTAAATAATGTGAAACGCTTTAAATACTATGTAGAAATAAAAACATTATTTTACTGTTTCGATAGATGATCTTTTCACTGTACTTTGTGTTTAGAAAATAAAATATTCAGACATTCAAAAAATAGGTGCAAATTAGCCACAAACCCTACAGAAAGAAAGAACTTTACTTACAATATTTTGAGAAGTGAATTTTATATTACTTTATGGTGAATAAAAAATTAAATGAACAAACAAGAATGCTTTAAATAAACTTCTATTAAGTCGTATTTTATTTTTTAACGTCATATTTATGTAAGTTTTAGGTCATAAATGCTTTCATATTTCACTGTTTTTTAGGTAATAACAATCCGGGCTCTACTCATCGCTAACCAACACGTATGAATTTAATCATCAGTCTCCACACACTCCAACAAATCTATGCACATCGCCATGCGCTCCACTATGTCCTCGTCACGGAGTTGGTGAAAGACTTGCAAATGATATACACGCTGAAACTTCCTGGCAAATTAAAACAGTATGCCGGACCGAGACTCGAACTCGGGGCCTTCCCTTTCGCGGGCAAGTGCTCTACCAACTGAGCTACCCAAGCACGACTCAGGCCCAGTCCTCACAGCTTTACTTCTTCTTAGTCCGCCGCTCGTGGTCTCGCGGTAGCGTTCTCGCTTCCCGAGCACGGGGTCCCGGGTTCGATTCCCGGCGGGGTCAGGATTTTCACCTGCCTCGAGATGACTGGGTGTTTGTGTTGTCCTCATCATTTCATCATCATCCAGGAAAGTGGCGCAATTGGACTGAGCAAAGATTGGGTAATTGTACGGGCGCTGATAACCACGCTGTTGAGCGCCCCACAAACCAAACATCATCATCATCACAGCTTTACTTCTGCCAGTATCTCGTCTCCTACCTTTCAAACTTTACAGATGCTTTCCTGCGAACCTTGCAGAATTAGCACTCCTGAAAGAAAGGATATTGCGGAGAGGTCCCGAGTTCGAGTCTCGGTGCGGCACACAGTTTTAATCTGCCAGGAAGTTTCATATCAGCGCGCACTCCGCTGCAGAGTGAAAATCTCATTTTGGATATACACGCTTTTTCAAGCTGAATTTCAGTACTTTTAACACTATTGATTGCGGAATTTGCAATTGACGTGGAAGACATAATACAGTTTTAATACTCTGTTCAATTGACTCCCTTATGGCGTCAGTGTCAGCCGCACTTTTGGAAGGCCGACCTGGTGGAGACTCGTCAGCAACAGCGACTGTTCGTTGAAACTTATTCAACAGTCTCCATATGCTTTTATTCGGTGGTCCATCTTTCCGAACTTTCCGTTGAAACCGACGTCCCAGCTCATCGTGTGGAACATCCTGTAGACACCATGCGACAATGGCAATACGTTCAGGAATCGTCAGCATACTGCTCAGTGAGCAGGCTGTAACTAAAAGACACTGTAAGTTACTGCAAACACGAAATACTTAATTTATGAACACCCTGTATTTTGTTTTGTGTAACTGGATTGTAAATATTTTGTAACCATACTGAGATGTATGTAAGAATTGTGAATCTGAATGTTAGACATGAGTGATCGAAACTGATATTTTCAGCAAATGCAAAAAAAAGCATTGATCATTGATGCCCCTCTGAATTCCAATGGATAGAACCTTTCATTGCATTGTGTTCCGGAGGCTACTGTCCATGATGAAACAAAGTTTCCTCGTTCACCATTCATTTTGCGTTTCTCCACCCATTGCTTCGAGTATTTCTCCGATCGCCGTCCCTCATCGTTATAAGGTCCGCCCCCGGTAGCTGAGTAGTCAGCGCGACAGATTGTCAATCCTAACGCCCCGGGTTCGATTCCCGGCTGGATCGGAGATTTTCTCCGCTCAGGGACTGGGTGTTGTGTTGTCCTAATCATCATCATTTCATTCCCATCGACGCGCAAGTCGCCCAAGTGGCGTCAAATCGGAAGACTTGCACCAGGCGAAATGTCTACCCGACGGGAGGCCTTCGTCACACGATATTTTATTTATCGTTATAACGACCACGTGGACTGATTTTTATCTCTGCACCTGTCGTTGCCTGGACACTGCACCTCGTTGTAACCATTACTTGGTCTGTCTTCCCCACCCACTTGTCCACAAACATATTGTCCTTCCCACAACGCATTCTTTCATGTATCTGCCATCGTCTTCTTCTTCTTTTTAATCTTTTCATCTCAGGATAATACTTACAACCTACGTCCTAAATTATTTGCTGGATGTATTCCAACCTTTACAGTGTTAACCCTCTACGGCTCCCTCTAGTACCAAGGATGTTATTCACTGATGTTTTAACATATGTCCTGCCATCCTGTCCCTTCTTCTTGTCAGTGTTTTCCATATATTCCTCTACTCGCCGATTCTGAGGAGAACCACCTCATTAGTTGCCTTAACATTCCACGTAATTTTCAACATTCTTTTGTGGCTTCACCTCTCCAATGCTTCGGTTCTCGTCTGTTCTGGATTTTTTCACAGCCCGTGATTCACTGCCATACAATCTGTGCACCAAATGTACATTCTCAGAAATGTCATCCTCAAATCATGACCTATGTTTGATACTAGTACATTTCTCCTGGCCAGTAATACCCACTTTGTCAGTGCTAGACTGTTTTTTATGCCCTCCTTTCTCTGTCTATCACGGTTTATTTTGCTGTCTATGTAGCAGAATACCTTGACTACGTCTACTTTTTGATCCCAATTCTGAAGTTAAGTTTGTCGCTATTCTTATTTCTGCTACTTTTCATCTCCTCGATTTACTCGCATTTCGTATTCTTATTAGTCTGTTCATTCTATTCAACTCGTCCTGTAAATCTTCTTGACTTTCACTGAGGATAGCAAAGTCGTCAGCGAATCTTATCATTTCTCTTTCGTCAACCAACTGAAGTATTTCTTCTGTTGTCCAAGTTTTCTTCGCAGTTACCTTCCTTCTACCTATATTTTTCTTTCCTACTTCTGCGGTTGCGCTTTTTAGAGATATTCATTCCTCTTCACTGAATTGCCAACTGAGCTATTCATTACCGCTTCTTCTCATTTCTTCGATTTTCTCTCAATCCATATTATGTACTAATTAGTCTGTTCATTTTATTCAACACGTCCTGTAATTCTTCTTCCCTTACCAGCGAATCTTATCATTGATATTCTTTCATCTTGAATTTTATTCCACACTTGAATATTTTTTTAATTTTCATTATTGCTTCTTCGATGTGTAGATTAAACACTACGGACCGTACTGCATCGCTGGCTTGCACCGTTTTCAATTCGAGCATTTCTTCCGCGGCCTTACAGTCTTATTGTTCCCTCTTTGTTCTTGTATGTATTGTATATTCCCAGTCTTTCCATATAGCTTACCCTTGTTTTTCTCAGAGAACATCTTGCACCATTTTATTTTGTCGGACGCTTCTTCCAGGTTGAAATATCCTATGAACGTGTCTTGATTTTTCTTCAGTCTTGCTTCCATTACCAACCACAAGGTCAGTACTGCCTCTCTGGTGCCTTTACCTTTCCTAAAACCAAACTGATCCTCTTATTAACACAGCCTCAGTTTTTTTCGATTCTCCCGTATATTATTCAAGTCAGCAGTATGGATGCATGGACAGTTAAGGTGATTGTGCGATAATTGTCGCACTTGCTATCTTCAGCATTGTGTGAATGAGATTTTTCCGGAGGTCTGATGACATATCGCTAGTAGCCAATTTGCTGCCACTTCCCCTAACGATTTTAGGAATTATGATTGAATGTTATTTGCTCCTTCTGCCTTATTTGATCTTAAGTCATCTAAAGCTCTTAGAAATTCTGACTCTAATACTGCATCCCCTCACTCCTTCCTGTCCACTCGTGTTTCTTCTTCTGTCACGTCATCGTACAGGTCTCTGCACTCGTAGAGGCCTTCAGTATACTCTTTCACCTGTCTCCTCTCTGCTCTGCATTTAATGTTATCGCTCTTGCTTTTAATTTGCCCGAAAGTTATTTTGTCTATTCTGTATGCCGAGTCAGTCCTTCCGACAATGACTTCATTTTCCATTTCTTCATATTTTTCTTGTCGCAATTTCGCCTTAGCTTCCCTGGACTTCCTATTTATTTCATTCCAAAGTGACTTGAATTTCTGTATTCCTGAATTTCCCTGAACATTTTTATACTTCCTTCTTTCGTCGAGCAGCTGAAGTATTTCTCCTGTTATCCAAGGTTTATTCGCAGTTACCTTATTTTTACTTGTGTTTTTCTTTTCACCTTCTGCGGTTGTCCTTTTTAAAGATTTCCATTCCTCTTCAACTCAACTGCCTACTGACCTATTCACGACCGCAGTATTTGTAGCCTCGGAAAACTTCAAGCATACCTCTTCAATCCTTAGTACTTCTGTATGCCACATCTTTACGCATTGATTCTACCTGACTGGTCCGTTCAACGTTAGCGTACTGTACGTCACTACTGAAGTGTGATCCGAGTCTACATCTGCTCCTGGGTACACCTTACAAACCAAAATCTGATTTCGGAATCTCCTCCTAATTATGATGTAATCTGTCGGAAATTTTCTCGTATCTCCCGGCCTTTTACTCCTCTTCTTGTGATTCTTGAATAGAGTATTGGCTACTACACTACTGGCCATTAAAAATGCTACACCAAAAAGAGATGCAGATGATAAACTGATATTTATTGGACAAATATATTATACTAGAACTGACATGTGATTACATGTTCACGCAATCTGAGTGCATAGATCCTGAGAAATCAGCACCCAGAACAATCACCTCTGGCCGTAATAACGGCCTTGATACGCCTGGGCATTGAGTCAAACAGAACTTGGATGGCGTGTACAGTTACAGCTGCCCATGCAGCTTCAACACGATACCACAGTTCATTAAGAGTAGTGACTGGCGTATTGTGACGAGCCAGTTGCTCGGCCACCATTGACCAGACGTTTTCAATTGGTGATAATCCTACTCCCGTTATACAGTTTTCTGTTGCTGTATTGTATTATCTTATAGTCGTATGACCAGAAATCTGTGCCTTCTTTCCATTTCACGTCACTGACCCCTACTGTATCTAGATTGAGCCTTAGCATTTCTCTTTTAAGAGTTTGTAGCTCCCCTACCACGTTCAGACTTGTGACACTTTACGCCTAGATTGGTAGAATGTTACCCTTAAGTTGGTTACTCTTTCTTTTTCTCATGCCACCTCCCCCTTGTCAGTCGCATTCCTGATACCGGAACCTTTTGCCATTCCAGAGACAATCATGTCACTCTTTCAATTACAGGCCAAATGTCCTGTGGATAGACATTAGGTGTCTTTAATGCGATGGTTTTCATTGCTTTCTGCATCCTCGTGTCGTTGATCACTGCTGATTCTTTCGCCTTTTAAGACCCAAAAAGAGCATGAGAGTGCCCTGAACCTCTGTCCGCTTCACAGCCCTTTTTTACAAGGCTGTTGGCAGAACGAGGGTGATTTCTTCTGCCGGAAGTCTTCGGCCGCCATTGCCGATAATTTTTATTCATAATTTATGCACTGGCGACATTGTAACCGAAAACCTAGGACGCTCTGATTACTAGTCAGAGATGCTATCTCTAGACCATGGGTCCACTTCGCTGTCTTCTTACTCTTCTTACCACTTCTCGACAAATTAATGAGGCATGGATCGTCCCACCGCCAGAATCAGTTACATCTGTCTCTGTTCTACTCCAACCACAATAGTTACCTTCACCATAAATAAGTGTTCCATCTACCTTGACCTCTCCTGTCTTTACTCCACCTTACACTCATCCAACTTCTTATCGACAACCGGTAAACTTATTTACTTTTGCATTGCATCTTACATTGAACCAGTTGCTGCTCCAATCCCACTTCCAAAACCATTTCTGCAGCTCCAGCTTTGTCTTTAACTGACTCCTCTACCCCAGCGTCTTTATTTATTTTTGTCATCGGTCGTCTGACTAGATTGAAGTAGCCGTTACGACGTCATCTCCTGTACTGTTCTCGTCGTCTCAGAATAACACTTACACCCAACGTCCCCAATTGTTTGATCCTGTATTCAAGTCTCTGTCTGCCCATAAAGTTTTTCCCTCTACTGCTCCCCCAGTAACCATGGAAGCTATTCCTTGACGGTTTAATGCTTTTCCTACAATCTTAACTCTCCTTTTACGTAGTGTTTTCCTCACATTAGTTTCCTTGCTTATTGTATGGAGGAGCTCCATGTTTCTTATCTGAGCCGTACCTGCTATATTTAAATCAGCCTATTCAGCACCAACTTCATCTCGTTAACTTACCGTACTGCAGGTGAGATGTCCAGCCATAACAGATTCAATGCCGTTGAGCAATCACCTTCAATCATACAAAGTAGCGACATTCTAGCCATCCCACAAGCCAAGACAAGTCCACAAGAGCCTAACAGCTAACCATCTGCGCTGCTACCACACTCCAAAATCCTGCTCCAAACTACTCTTTGTCTTATTTGGAGCGAGCCTACAGAGCCCAGATGAGTGTGCCGCTATTCTGCTGACTAAGAAACCCATAACAGATTGCATAGCTCCTCCGTTATTCTTCTATATCGCAAGCATCGATCCAACTTGGTTAGATAGCAGATTGACGAAGGATATTCGATAATCGATCAGATGAGAGCAGTGCAACTGCTATCTAGCTCCTCAGTGAACAAACGGCACTCCCTTAGGATTCATCTCCGTCTGACATTTGCTTTGCGCACAACTAGATTCATGCGGTTGTTCCATCTTAGGCACCCTGGGTGGATACTCCTGGATGTTTCATGATTGTGACTGGTCCAAGACATTGATTGCCAATGGCGTCGTCAGATTCCGCTACATTTGGTCTTTCTGCACTTTGCAAAAATTTCATAACGATGCCACTTCACAGTATACGCATGTATCGTCTGGGAACAACGCAACAAAAATTAGTACTCCTCAGGAGACATCTCCCCAATACCGAGAAACACAGCCTCTAGCCTTGTCGATGGCCTCAATTAGACGAGAAAGAGCGTTCACAAGTTTCTTCAGGTACGCTAAATGCAACTGAGGCCACTTATTGATGAGCAGATTTTGTGGAGGTACAAAGTTTCGGAGATGTTGACTGCTTCGTTTCACCCGCTGTTGCAAATAATCCCACACGCTTACTGCAGGGTTGACAGCAGGTGACTTTCGAGGGCCTGTGGAGGTGCGAGGAGGTACGTGAGTCGTCGTCAAACTGAGAACGTATTCACGCGCCATTACGAAAATATATTGGAAGATGAAGTATTCATAGCATACTCATCATGAAAATGTAAAAGAAAGGGCAACTTTTGATCACCGAGAATACTAAAATAAACATCCTGGTTTATTCATGGTAACCTGAATGAGTGGATCCAAGTCATGGCATAACAAACGCGCATAAAACATCAGAGAAACAAATCCGGCGTAAATCACACCCTTCATGCATTGCAGGTTAAGCAACTCATTGGGCTGTCGATGCACTTGATCCCATACAACATTTGAAAAGAAGCAAATCGCGACTCTTCGGACCACACGACACGCCTCCAGTCAGGCACTGTTCCGTTTGAGTATTATTTGGCCCACTGATGATGCGAAGCTTTATATGCTGCTGTATTGGCCTTTTGCGACGTATTCGACTCGAAATGTTAGTTGAATGTAGTTAGCTTCGCAGTATCTCTCGGAAAATGGATGAGGTGGACCCGCATTCACGGACAGTAGCAATTCCTGGCGAGCTCAAAATCGATTTTTGTGGGTTAGTCGTATCCGATCCTGCCAGTTCACTGTGTTATGTGGCTGTGAGTTCTACGTCATTCCTTGTAGAAGCACTGGACAGTCTACGTTGGTAGACCTACACGACCGCCCGGAACCAGTTGTAGACTAGCTAGAGCGTTCCAGAATACTCAGTGTGCTATTTTAATGGAGTGAATAATATTTTGTGCGCTAAGCTTACACACACACACACACACACACGTGCGCGCGCGCGCTCAAAGTGGCTTAAAGTCATGGGAAGGCAGTGTGACACGAGTCGGTCGTCGTCTACTGAAGACAAATACCGTGCATTTGTCTCTGTACAGCCCTAGTACGAATGGGGTCCTAACGTCCCATATTCAGATCGGCGTTATCTGACTAAATAAACCTTCGATCGCCCCGAATGCGTCTGCAACTCTGTGCGGCGGTTTTCGTTTGTGGAAACAGTCTCTGTGGTACCAAAGACCCTCTTCTACACTGCTGGTTTCGGAAACCGGATTTCTTGAGTAATCTCCCATTTTCTACGATCACACACACCTTGTAACGATTATCGTCCCATATTCAAAGTCGGTGAAGTCGCAGTGTGTTATAACGTTCGATACCCACGTGTCTGTAGCAGGCTGCTCAGAAATCGTGTCTATCTTCCATATACAACATCTAGCCACACCTTCCGGGTGTCGTACACGGCACACCGCTTGTACTATTTCGTTTGTGGAATTTAGTGATATGTGATGGAAGTAATCTCTGCTCTCGGTAACGTAAGAATCAAGAGGAGCCGCGTGCGTGCATTTTAAATCACTGCCGCCATCCTTCTCTCTCTCTCGCTGCATTACCAGAAACTGTTCGATATCACACGATCATTTTGGATTCCCCATACCACTGATTTGTGCCACACCTGTAAGACACATTATTTGTAAAGGTATTTGGATTCTAATAATATTAAATTAACTATAAATAGTGAGCTAGTTATGACTTAAATTGTGTTTTCTTATTTTGTATCAAGTCCTGAGATAATCAGAAAACTATTTCCATTTGCCACGCATAAAGAGAATCGGCAGAATTACTATAATGTCTAATCTATCTGTGTGTTTACCTGGCACTGCAACTAATTGAGACATTAATTGCTCATTTTCTTTTGGCATATTTAGAACCTGTATCTTCACGCTTTTTTTTCGATGATTTAATTTAGTTATGACTTACAACTAAACTGACATACCTCATTATCGTGAGTCTACAGATAATACGAATAAATAACTTGATCTCTCTCAACCTTACACATTATAAATGGCGACCTGACAGGACTTGTAAGTCATTGAATTAACTTGCCAATTAATTTTTTGTTTCAAGGAAAACTTAAGTTCAGTGGAGGACGTCTACCACAAAAACAACTGAAGTGGAAAAATTGGCATGCTGAGAGAACAGCTTTCTTTGGTGGAGTTCGAATGAAAATTTGAAAAGTTTACTTATGCTATCTTGCTTGGTACCAAGTTGCTCTCTTAGACTAGTTCTAAGTGCGGTCTAGATGTAGCAGGCAGTTTCTGTTGTAAATTAATTACTATAATAAACATTCTTTATGTGTCCAAGATGTAAAAATTTGCGTGTCATGCAAACAATAGGGCCAGTCACAGTTAGATTTTTTTCGGCAAAATAGTGAAACAACTAAACATGGATCCCAGGGAGATTGGTGATGTTGAATTGGACCCTAAAATAGAAGAGTCTCTCACTTTGGGAAGTCAGTCGACTGACCAGTTCACTGAACTTTTCGAGAAGTTGGAGTTAATGTGTGTGACAGTATCCGCAGTCTTAAAATGTGTATTCTACGTTTCGTCAGCGGAAGTGGCTGGGTCGGTAGTACAAACAGAAATTTCAGAAAAACAAGATGCTGCCTGATACGAAATTTCAGCAACGCATAATGCTGTGATGCTCGAAGTTTCAGCGAAACAAGACAAACTATGTTCAAAGAAATTTAAGTTGAAATTTCAGCATAAAATTAGCGCAAGCAGGTCTACCATAAGCCGTCAGAATTAACCGATGATGTAGTACAGATAAAAAAAAAATTGTGGTGTCTGAAACTGTTTGTCAACTCTCTGATAGAGTAAATAATGTTGTTGCTCAACGCGAAAAGACGATGTGCGAACAACTCTAACTACAAAGGAAAATATTTGGAGATGAATTATCAGCTTGGACGTTTGAAAAGCACACACAAATAATTGATACGTTAGATGCAAAGTTCCAAGCAGGAACTCGCAAAATAACGAATGGCGTTACTTCCGAATGGGATTATTCAGCCAGTCACGTAGAAATCAAGTTATACAGTATTACAGAAAAGATAGACTAAAATTTGTCACTGTCGTGGAATGCCATAAATGAGAAGATAGAGACAGCAGAGAAAGAATAGCTGAAGTAAAGGATATGATGCACAAAAATCGTCAGTTTCAGATAACTCGGAATTCATTCAGGCTTGTGAATAGATGTCTAACGGGCTGCAGTGAGCGCAATGTGAACCGATGTCTCTATTGCTGCTCAAATCTCCATGTAGTAGGAAGGCTGCACGGACCTTTACTTCTATGCTACTGGAAGAGAATTCGAAAGATACCGTCCATTCCAAGTGTTTTTGCCTGACGAAAAGAGCATCCATCCAATTATTTTTTATAAGAGCATTTTATGGAACATTGCCACGTTCTTGGTTCGATGTTCAGAAATGTTTATATTCTCTGAGCTACAGAGGCAGCCAAATATTGGCATACATACAATGAATTTAAGAAGTGTTTTCTGTCCAGTTATTCTGTGGGGGACAGGAACGACTTCACAATGAGGTTTCCAACACGGAACGTTTTCATACTTCTCACGGTAGCCTAGTAAAGTACTTCGAAAAATGTGTCAACCAAACAAGATAGTGGAATGACCCTACATTTTATTGCGCCGTATTAAGAATACTAAGGGCAAAATTGCCAACATATAAGAGAGCGAAACTAATCAATGTACCTAAAATGACATCTAGAAGAATTCAAATCCATACTTGGTTCCACTGATCTGATTCATGAAGATCAAACCAGGAACAAAGTGAAAAATAACAATAGCAACTGCAGTAACAATCATAATAGATCTTTTGACTCTTCCAACACGAATCATCATTCAAATAATATTGACCAATATGATGTGCTGGAAGAACAGTGAAATAATAATAATAATAACAATCACTATAGTTATTCTAACAAGTGTAAGCACACACAACAACATACAGCACTGATTACGGATACAATAACAGTCATAATCACAAACAGCAAAACCATCAAGCTGACGAAAACTAGCTCAATCGAGAACCTGACAGAAATGTGGAAGACGAAAGCAGTCGCCCATCCACTTCTGAACAGGAAAATAATTGTGACCTCATTATGCCATGAGATGATGATTGCAGAGTGAAGTAGGGGCAGTGACAAGTCAATTAACTTGATGAGTTATGATAATGGGAATGACTTTATATGTGAATTTTACCCTGATGTAAATGATCCTAATAATCAATATTCTACAGGATCACAACCGGTGATTACTAAAAATCTTGTCTACATTCTGATCATAATACGAGTAATTCCAGGTGCAGGCTCTGCTGTCAATTCTTGTCCTGTTGAGAATGGCCTTTCTGATCATGGTGCTCAGCTAATTACAGTATATGACATAGCTCCATTCAGTAATTCAAAATTACCCTCCAAATTTGTGCATTCAATTAATGACTCAACAATTAGAAATTTCAGAGAAAATCATCAGCCGTTAGACTTGGATGAGGTGTACAAGGAACCCGATGCTAATTTAAAATATAACTTATTTCATAATAGACTTGTACGAATATTTGAAATCTGTTTCCCCAAGAAAGTAGTAAAATCTGATTATAAGCAACCATGCAAAAAACCTTGGCTTACTAAAGGAATAAAAATATCTTGTAACAACAAGAAAGAGTAATGATCCATAAACAGCCAAATATTATAAAAACTACTGGGCTACATTAAGAAAGGTTATTAAAAAGTCCAGAAGCATGTGCATCATGTCTGAGATTAATACCGCTGATAAAAAAATCAAAACAATTTAAAATATTATTACAAGGGAGGGGGGCAACCAAGAGTACAGGATGACAGCATTACCATCAAAGCGAATGGAAACTTGACAAACAACAAGTCGGTAGTCGAAAACATTTTGAATAATCATTTTTTAAACGTTGTAGAGAAAATAGGATCTAAATGTTCATTAGAAGAAGCAAGGCAGTAAATGGAAGAGACCTTACCCACACCATTTGATACAATTGAAATTCCACCCACCTCTCCATCTGAAATTAGGAAGATAATAAACTCTCTCAAGAATAAAAGCTCACATCGAATTGATACCATTTCCAGCAGGATAAAAGGGGTATTCTTAGCCACATATGTAACAGCTCTGTGAAGCAGGGTATTTACCCAGATAGACTGAAGTATGCCGCTGTTAAACCACTGCACAAAAAAGGGGATACGTCTGATGTCAACAACTACTGCCAAATCTCTCTTCTGACTGCCTTATCCAAAATTCTTGAAAAAAGTAATGTATTATAGAGTAGCTTCACACCTCTTTAAAAATAAAGTTTCAACAAAATGTCAGTTTGGTTTCCAGAAAGGTTTTTCAATGGAAAATGCTATATATACTTTCACTAATGAAATATTAAATACTCTGAGTAACCGGAGGTCACCTGTTGGGATTTTTTGTGATCTCTCAAAGGCTTTTGATTGTGTAAATCATGGAATACTTCTAGATAAGCTCAAGTCCTGTGGTATGAATGGGACAGCGCTCGAATGGTTTAAATCATACCTAACTGGAAGAGGGCAGAAAGTTGAAATAAACAGTTCACATAAAATGCAAAAAGAAGATGATTTCTCAAACTGGGGAACAATCAAGAATGGGGTGCCACAAGGTTCAGTCTTGGGCCCTCTGCTGTTCTTAATGTATATTAATGACTTGTCATTCTGTATTCACAAAGATGCAAAGCTGGTACTTTTGGCCGATATTACAAGTATAGCTATCACATCCAACAGACAAGAATTAACTAGTGAAATTGTAAACGATGTTTTTCAGAAAATCATTAAGTGGTTCTCTGCAAATGGGCTCTCATTAAACTTTGACAAAACACAGTACATACAGTTCCACACAGTAAATGGAATGACACCATTAATAAACATAGATTTCGACCAGAAATCTGTAGCTAAGGTAGAATACTCAAAATTTCTAGGAGTATACATTGATGAGAGGTTGAACTGGAAAAAACACACTGAAGATCTGCTGAAACGTTTGAGATCAGCCACATATGCTATTAGGGTCATTGCAAATTTTGGTGATATACATCTCAGTAAATTAGCTTATCACGCCTATTTTCATACACTGCTTTCGTATGGCATCATATTCTGGGGTAACTCCTCATTGAGTAAAAGAGTATTCATTGCACAAAAGCGTGTAATCAGAATAATTGCTGGAGCTCATCCACGATCATACTGCAGACACTTATTTAAAGAGCTAGAGATCTTCACTGTAGCCTCACAATACATATATTCACTTACGAAATTTGTTATTAACAATCCAAACGAATTCAAAAGTGATAGCAGTGTACATGGCTACAACACTAGGAGAAAGGATAATCTTCACTACTCAAGGTTAAATCTAACTTTGGCTCAGAAGGGGGTACATTATGCTGTCACAAAAGTCTTTGGTCGCTTACCTAATAGCATCAAAAGTTTGACAGATAGCCATATAGCATTTAAAAGGAAATTAAAAGAATTTCTTAATGGCAACTCCTTCTATGCATTAGATGAATTTTTTGATATAGTAAGTGGGTAATTTCCCCAAACACTACAAAAAATTAAGTGTCATGCAATATTTTGTGTAATGTAATATCTTGTATAGACACCTTTTATTAACCTGACATGTTCCATATCATTACGAAGTGTCGTATTCATGATCTATGGAACAAGTACTAATCTAATCTAATCTAATGTGGCCTCCTCTGATATGTTCAATAGAGTATACAGTAATGTAAAGATGTCACCCTGGCCCACCAGATTCTGGGAGCTCTAGGCACCAGATCTCATAATATAAAATTACAGGTCGACCCACCTTTTAAGCTGGAAATGTAGTGATAGGATATATGTTCCTAGCCGTTGATTCCATGTCGGATGACTATAATATTAGGTAGGAAAAGGATGCAGAGATCGATCTTTCTTTGCAGCTGATGGCGTTGAAGTATCTGTAGATTTGCTGAAAACTGACATCGGTGATGGTAAATTATGTCAAGGCAGTGAAACTAACTTTATAAATAGGTAGCAACTCCTTGTATAAAGGGGCAAGTTGTGAATAAAATAGTTGAGTCTACGTATTTAAGCAATAATTAGCAGTCTAATTTAACAAGAATTTTGTTAGTGTATTCAAATGAGTCTGAAGAGAAGCCTGGTGTAAGACAAGGTTATGAATGCTATCTCAAAAGTCATTCCACATAAGGCCTGTCACAATTCTTACTCCATTCCACGGGCCAAAAAACCTGCTAAACCCAAGCAGATTCGAAAAATGCTTGATTGAAACATAACTGAACCATTCTTGAGTTCACATTATAGCCCGATATTTGCAGTAGCGAAACCAGGAGGCAATGTTAGACTGGTTATAGATGCCAGAGCTATTAATAAAATCATTGTACCTGTCCAGATAGGACTAGAAAACATAAAGGATGAAATTTAAAGATTTTATTGGGCTAAATTTCGAACCAGTATAGATCTCCGTGCCCTCTACTGACAGATTCCTCTCTCCGAGGAGTCACGATAATATATCACTTTTATCCATGCAGGTAGAAGCTATCAATGGAAGGTGTCGACTTGATCGTTATTTCATGCGTGTTCATTGCAGCACTCTATCGTGAAACAACAAGTAGTACAGCCGTTATGCACAGATCCCTTCGTAATTGCTGGGATACCACAAGCTGGAGCTTATTTAATTCTCTACCATGGAACTAACGGATTCAAGGAACAGTATGCTCGCCAGGATCTGAATAGATGCTTCCCGTAGTGTTTTGTAGCTAGGCGTGTAGACAGTTATAAATACAAGTGTAGACTGTGTTTTCTGTAGAGCGAATCTGTACTACTAAACATTTTAACCCTAATGTGGAAAAAATAGGTGTATAAAAAGAAGCAGTGAATTACTGTGATGCATTTTCACTGAACAAATTGTATGTTCATACCGAGTGAAGCGATTGTGCAAATGTGTTAATTAACGCTTTCTCCATAATGGAGAGATTCCAGTATGATTTACAGTTACTTGCAATTAGTAAAGTTAACCACGTTTTTTAGTTATTTAATTGACTGTTTCTCTGTATGTAATGATGAACTTTAATGATAACGAACATTTGTCATGGTGGTGGACAGTCTGAAGTCGGAAGGTAATTGTGCGTAAATATGTATAATAATCATTTCAGTTACACTTTGAAAGAGAACCATTGTTATGTTTTAGACGCTAGAGAGTTTACTTTGATTTTGTATTTTGTAGAATTTTAAGCACTGAAGATGACAAAGCTATTTCCTGTGCTGAAAGCACATGAGTCAATATATTGCATCAGTGATTAGAAACAACAAAGCTATTAATATTATTATTTACTAGTAAAGTAATTGGGTACAAAAGTCATGTAACAGTTGTTTATAACCAGTTAGTGAAATGAAGGTATGTTAAAAGTTTTGCTGTATTTTGAACAATTATAAGTTGAGCGGGTTAATATAAATTAGGAGCGTTCTTTCATTCAGAGTTAGAGTGATATTTAAGATTGTACTATCTCAGTCTTGTGTTTATTTGCAACTTGTAATGAGTCTTGGAGCAGTAACTTATGGTATGGAATGGAGTGAGTAACAAGATAAGGTGCAATCTGCACTGCTATTATCTGTACACAAGAACAACCTGTGTCTAAGTTCTAGCTAAGGGTACACGTAAGGCAGCTGAGTAACAGAGGAGAAAATTTTATTCATTCATGTTTGAAGTGAAGGTAATTTATTAATGTTTATATATTAACTTTATTTGAACATACATATAGCCTGATGTGTGTAATTTCAGATGGCAGTCTTGAATGGTATAATGTGAGGATGCAATATAAGTCTTATCAATTTGTATTCACAGACTGGCGATATGAACATGCAATCTACAACTGAATGTGTCATTTGTGGATGATCTGATAATAGAACGCAAATGACTTAACACTTACCTCCAAGCAGCGACTACGATAGTGAAGGTGAACATCTGTTTTATGTGGTGAGGGTTATTCATGAACACGAATTTTAATGTGTCATGGAGAACACGCTTCGGCATTACAAATGTGAACAATAATGAATACTACGATTAACTAACGACAGAGACGCTATGTAGAACCGTATATGGGTGCTATGGACAGTGGCAATCTGATATTAACTGTAATATTTCCTGTGAGTCACGAAATGATGGACAGTGAACTGATTCAGCCACCACACGCTATTTGCTTGTCGCTGTCATATAAGTCGTAATGCTGACTGCGTTCCTCGGATCCTCATGACGCTAGTTTCACGTTCGGTTAAGATGATTTTTCAGCACAAGGCGCACCTGTGCCACCTATTACAGGAACTTTTTGTTTTCTCTTCAGAAACCTATTGCTGTTGCATATTTGTTGACAATGTTATACATTTTTTTCACATGGTCCTGCCATCTGACGTGCTGGATGGCAGCAATGTAAGCTGTATGTGTTATCATCCCGAGGGTCCTAAGATGAACCAAAACCGTCACACCCTGGGCTGGAGCAATGAGAGACTTGAGACAACACACTGCCGACAACTCATACAACAGCTGTGACCAATGACCAACGTAAAAATACCTTGTTTAAGCAAAACTATTAGCAAAAAGACTTTTTAGTTTCACATAAAAAATTAATAATTTCACATCTCCACTCGAGAAAGAAATGAAAAATACGTTGAAAACATTCAAACAAAATGAAAATCCCTTATCAAGACTACAGTAATCAAAGATTAGTAAGACTAAATGTCTCTTGAGATTGAAAGCTCCTCTCGTGATTTTCCCTGATTTTCGGCAAGGCTCGGTCGAATGATGGAGCAGCATAAAGAACCTTTTTAATAAGGGGTGAAAGATATAATCAGACCTCACAAGTAGACAGGCATAGACGACGAAAGCAATTTATATGCATAAACAAAACGATATGTAATGCAGTTTCACTGATGGACTCAATATATTGAACATATCATTTATACCTATCTTCTCTGTTTCATGACTTTTTATCACGATTGTAAGTAGGCTGTTTAGATTTTCATATTGGTAACGCCACGTAGCGCTCTGTATGAAAATCACTGGCTGTGCTGTGTGCAGTCTGTGGCTGGTTTGCATTGGCCATTGTAGTGTTGGGCAGTTGGCTGTTAACAGCGCGTAGCGTTGGGCAGTTGGAGGTGAGCCGCCAGCAGTGGTGGATGTGGGGAGAGAAATGGCGGAGATTTGAAATTTGTAAGACTGGATGTCATGATCTGCTATATATATTATGACCTTTGAACACTATTAAGGTAAATACATTGTTTGTTCTCTATCAAAATCTTTCATTTGCTAACTATGCCTATCAGTAGTTAGTGCCTTCAGTAGTTTGAATCTTTTATTTAGCTGGCAGTAGTGGCGCTCGCTGAATTGCGGTAGTTCAAGTAACGAAGATTTTTGGTGAGGTAAGTGATTTGTGAAAGGTATAGGTTATTGTTAGTCAGGGCCATTCTATTGTAGGGATTTTTGAAAGTCAGATTGCGCTGCGCTAAAAATTATTGTGTGACAGTTTAAGCACAGTCATGTACAATTTTTCTAAGGGGACGTTTCATATGTCGACCCTTAGCCGAGGATACCTCATTGGAATCTTCTGATTTTTTCTTGTAGTTTGTGCAATTAGTGCAGCCTTTGTTTATTGCTACCGCGTAAATGTAGAGAGAATTTCCTTTGTAGATCTAGTTTTTCATTCTTGTACAGTAAAACAGTTGTGGATTGCATGTAGATTTGCACCAAGTATTTCTCAGTTGCGCTTGCAATTAACGAGATATTATTTTCAATGCTACGTTAATGTGTTTTCTTATTTTGCTCTTCAAATTGTGGTTTTCTGTGTTGTCGTGTGAAATATTGTGACAATAATGGCGTGTGAAAAGCGTAATACTAGGCTGCAAAGTAAACTGAGAAATGACAGTGAAGACGAAAGCAGTGTGTTAGCGCCGCCGAGTAATGAATTAACTAATGTTCAAAGTAGTAATTTGATAATTGTGCATAGGGAAATGGAGCAGGCTGCAAGTAATGGTGTAGACAGTGAAACAAGTAATGAACAGGGAAGCATTATCGATCGATCGGTCGGCAACAGCTCGCCTCAGGAATCCGAAATGACAGAACACAATATTGCAAATACTGTAGACTCAAGTTTTGGGTCCTCACCGTTTTCTCAAATGAGTCAAGACACATTTTCTGCTTGTCAAAATGTGAATGTTGCCGGTGAAAATGCACTGCTAAAAAGCACAGAGAAACAGATTCCAGACACTAATACATTATTATTGCAATTAATGCAACAAATGGAACAAAATCAGAGACAAACACAGCAAAAGCTTCAAAAGTTAGACATAATGGAACAAAATCTTCGGAAGTTAGACATCACGCTTCTACAAACACGTGAAGATTTAACTACTGAGTTACATAACATTGAATCGAAATGTCAAAAAGTCTGCAATGACGTAAAAACACAAATTTGTGAGCATTTTCAACCTATTTTTTCGCGGTATGAAAATGCATTACAGAATCACGAAGCAGCCATAAAAGAACTGCAAACTATTGTTGATGGAAATCATGAGACCTTGCATGCTAAAATTGTCTCAGTTGCATCTACCGATTCGGTTACGCAACTTGCAAAAACTCAGGAAAACTTAATGGACACAGTAGATACTCTGAAAATTGGTTCAGAAGACACATGGAGGAAATTAGTTCATTATCAGAGAAAGTAGTTGAACTTTCGGATCAGCTAAATAATTTATCTACCAAGGTAGATGATAATCTGAATGACACAAAACCGGTAGTCTTTAATGACGCAGAAGAGTGCAAACAAATTAAGAAATTCAAACAAAATCAGAATCAAATTAATACGCAACACAAAAGAGAAATCCGGGAAGTACAAGATCAGTTGGCACAAGTAATACAAAAATTACATATTTCAGAGGACACTCGCGCTCCAACATGGGAAGAGGGACTTAGAAATACGGAAAAGCCACAAAATAATAACACGGGGCATTTCGGAAATTATGAAACAAATTGGCAAGGTGCACCGAATTTTGAGATGGAACCGCCGACACGACGTAACAGTGACCGATATGCTACTCGCCGACACGATGATTTTGACTATAAGCTGTTCACTACTACACGTAAATTCAGAACATTTAAGAATTTTGGCAACGACATTCATCCACAAGCGTGGCTCCATCAATTCTCTCACTGTTTTCCTCCCAACTTGTCATTAGAGCACAGATTAGAATTTATGTGTGGCTATTTAGAGAATGAACGAGCTGTAAGAATGCGATCGGTCATTCACGATTGTCACAGTGAAGGAGAATTTTATCATACCTTCCTCTCAACATGTTGGTCTCAAGCCACACAAGACCAAGTAAAACATAGCATCATAATGATGAAACATTTCGAACAATCTGAATTTTCCAGTCTTGTGAAATATTTTGAAGACATGTTGCACAATAATCAGTACCTGTCAGACCCATACAGCCCCTCGGAACTCATCCGCATTTGCTTAATCAAACTACCTGAACATTTTCGACATATTATTTTGGCAGGACGTTGCAAAGACGACATTGAAGCTCTTGAGGGACTCTTACAAGAATTAGAAATTGACACTGACAATCGCGGAATGCGATTATATAATGGTAAGACAGAGATTTAGGAACCAGGTTTTAAATTGTAAGACATTTCCTGGGGCAGATGTGGATTCTGACCACAATCTATTGGTTATGAACTGCAGATTGAAACTGAAGAAACTGCAAAAAGGTGGTAATTTAAGGAGATGGGACCTGGATAAACTGACTAAAGCAGAGGTTGTACAGAGTTTCAGGGAGAGCATAAGGGAACAATTGACAGGAATGGGGGAAAGAAATACAGTAGAAGAAGAATGGGTAGCTTTGAGGGATGAAGTAGTGAAGGCAGCAGAGGATCAAGTAGGTAAAAAGACGAGGGCTAATAGAAATCCTTGGGTAACAGAAGAAATATTGAATTTAATTGATGAAAGGAGAAAATATAAAAATGCAGTAAATGAAGCAGGCAAAAAGGAATACAAACGTCTCAAAAATGATATCGACAGGAAGTGCAAAGTGGCTAAGCAGGGATGGCTAGAGTACAAATGTAAGGATGTAGAGGCTTGTCTCACTAGGGGTAAGATAGATACTGCCTACAGGAAAATTAAAGAGACCTTTGGAGAGAAGAGAACCACTTGTATGAATATCAAGAGCTCAGATGGCAACCCAGTTCTAAGCAAAGAAGGGAAGGCAGAAAGGTGGAAGGAGTATATAGAGGGTTTATACAAGGGCGAGGTACTTGAGGACAATATTGTGGAAATGGAAGAGGATGTAGATGAAGACGAAATGGGAGATAAGATACTGCGTGAAGAGTTTGACAGAGCACTGAAAGACCTGAGTCGAAACAAGGCCCCGGGAGTAGACAACATTCCATTGGAACTACTGACGGCCTTGGGAGAGCCAGTCCTGACAAAACTCTACCAGCTGGTGAGCACGATGTATGAGACAGGCGAAATACCCTCAGACTTCAAGAAGAATATAATAATTCCAATCCCAAAGAAAGCAGGTGTTGACAGATGTGAAAATTACCGAACTATCAGTTTAATAAGTCACAGCTGCAAAATACTAACGCGAATTCTTTACAGACGAATGGAAAAACTGGTAGAAGCCGACCTCGGGGAAGATCAGTTTGGATTCCGTAGAAATGTTGGAACACGTGAGGCAATACTGACCTTACGACTTAGCTTAGAAGAAAGATTAAGAAAAGGAAAACCTACGTTTCTAGCATTTGTAGACTTAGAGAAAGCTTTTGACAATGTTAACTGGAATACTCTCTTTCAAATTCTGAAGGTGGCAGGGGTAAAATACAGGGAGCGAAAGGCTATTTACAATTTGTACAGAAACCAGATGGCAGTTATAAGAGTCGAGGGGCATGAAAGGGAAGCAGTGGTTGGGAAAGGTGTAAGACAGGGTTGTAGCCTCTCCCCGATGTTATTCAATCTGTATATTGAGCAAGCAGTAAAGGAAACAAAAGAAAAATTCGGAGTAGGTATTAAAACTCATGGAGAAGAAGTAAAAACTTTGAGGTTCGCCGATGACATTGTAATTCTGTCAGAGACAGCAAAGGACTTGGAAGAGCAGTTGAACGGAATGGACAGTGTCTTGAAAGGAGGATATAAGATGAACATCAACAAAAACAAAACGAGGATAATGGAATGTAGTCAAATTAAGTCGGGTGATGCTGAGGGAATTAGATTAGGAAATGAGACACTTAAAGTAGTAAAGGAGTTTTGCTATTTGGGGAGCAAAATAACTGATGATGGTCGAAGTAGAGAGGATATAAAATGTAGACTGGCAATGGCAAGGAAAGCGTTTCTCAAGAAGAGGAATTTGTTACCATCGAGTATAGATTTAAGTGTCAGGATGTCGTTTCTGAAAGTATTTGTATGGAGTGTAGCCATGTATGGAAGTGAAACATGGACGATAACTAGTTTGGACAAGAAGAGAATAGAAGCTTTCGAAATGTGGTGCTACAGAAGAATGCTGAAGATAAGGTGGGTAGATCACGTAACTAATGAGGAGGTATTGAATAGGATTGGGGAGAAGAGAAGTTTGTGGCACAACTTGACTAGAAGAAGGGATCGGTTGGTAGGACATGTTTTGAGGCATCAAGGGATCACAAATTTAGCATTGGAGGGCAGTGTGGAGGGTAAAAATCGTAGAGGGAGACCAAGAGATGAATACACTAAGCAGATTCAGAAGGATGTAGGTTGCAGTAGATACTGGGAGATGAAGAAGCTTGCACAGGATAGAGTAGCATGGAGAGCTGCATCAAACCAGTCTCAGGACTGAAGACCACAACAACAACAACAACAATCGCGGAATGCGAAAACAGGAACACAACAATTACAGGTCACATCTGTCGCAATTCCGCGATGAAAGAAATAATAACTGGACACGACAAGGCTATTCTCACAACACAAAAAGTGACCAAAACAGACACCACCCGTATGACAACCGTTGGCAGAGTAGTAATAATTACAGGGAAAGATCACCTCTCCGCAGTAGTGACTATTACAGAGACAGACAATATGGGAACCAAAATAATGATTATCAAGGGAGACAGAATAACTTCAGACGAAACAGTCCAACTCGCAGTTACGATTCAGGGAGAAATTCTTCACCACGTGACCGACAAGAAAGAAGCTATGGAAACTACCGACAAAACGACAGACCTGAATTCCATCAGAACTAGCGGGATTCAAACAGAGCAGGGCACTCTCGACAAGGTGAATTTGTAGAAGTTACGTCTCCTAATCCCAATAACGACGCAAGCCAACAAAGATACGGCCAATGACTCGCACCACAAGCAGCCACGTACACCGGCTGGTTCAGAGAAAAATAACATAGACGCTTACCTTGAGAAAAATTCCAGTATTCCTTACCGACGTATACCACATGATAATTGCGTTGAAGTCAAAACTCTGCGCACTATAAAGGGTAAAAGATTGTTCCACATTTCACATGTAAAACCGTTTATTGAAAGATAATCTGTCTGTTGACTTAGTCTTTACCATAAAACTTTTCTCTTCACGCTACTAGTACAATTTGTCACACTGAGAAACTGTTAACATGCAACAATGTTTTGAAGTTAACTATCCAGTCTAGAACCTAGGGAACATTTTTAAACAGAAATTACGAATGCATTGTTATAGTGAACTGACAACACAGTGTTGTTATTTGTACATTCTTGCTTGTTAGTTGCACAATTACATAACGACTATCAGGCTTACATACTTAGAACATATACTGGCACTGCTAATGAAATTTTAATGCAACATTTTGGTTTATTTGAAAATACATTCTGGATTTAAAGTACTTTCTGTGAGACACCAGATGACACAGTGGTTAGTTTATGTGACAGCTACACGATTTTATCACGACACTACTAATGAGTGACCATTTACAATGTTGCTTTTGCGGTGTTTCTGTTTTATATCTGCACAGTTTTTCTGAATTCTTCTGGAAAGTAAAACATGTTTTAGTAGCAACTTTTGTGGTATAGCTACAATGAGACAGCCTTTTTCGTAGCACAACAATACGTTACATTATAGTACTTTCTTGATCACGGTAAGGTACGTAATAACTAAGATATCTATACGCAAAGCATTTCACTTTTGTTTATCATGAGGTAAGTACATTGACTTCTGCAGAACTTAGCTTTCGGAGGACGATAACTACGACACTTCCACAGAGATTGACCTTACAACAAGACGCACAGTTTAGCGCTACAGTGCACGTATTTGAGTGATTAATTTTGTACTTGAACCATTTATTTTTCAAGATTTTTGAATTACAAAGAAAGTTTTCTGTGATACATTTCATTCCATTGCTGTAATCTGTAACACCTGAGGGTATAATTACATTAATCCTCAGGGGGGTACACGCATACTTTGTGTACCATGTGTTTGGCAAACACAAGGAGCCCTAGCTAATATGGTATTTGCTTATACAACTTTACACATCGGTACCATATTTCTGTAACACAGAATTACACAGATATCTGATTATTTGACAGAGAAACAAACATTCTTTTTCCTACGTCAGAGACACATGTTTACGCAATTACACAGTTGGATAACTTCACACTTATGAAATTGTATTTTGTCTGTAGTTTGTGAACTGTTCATATTTCTTTGGAATCATTGTGATACTATGAGAGCTCTGCATGATGTATTTGGTATGGGACCATGATTTTAAAGTACGTTTGAGGTAGATGACACTATCGAAATGAGCAGAGAATTGTTTTTAGGTTTTGAAATTATTGCAGAAAGCTATGACGTTTTAGAGATTTGGCTGAATTTTTAAGATATTATTGCGATGACGATGTGTATTATGCTGTTGAGGTATGTTTATGATCAATAAGATGATGCTACCATATATGAGGAATGTGATTATGTGTTTATATGTATATGAATAATGAATAGAAGTTAGGGACTCTGGTTTGTGAAAAAGGATGTTGGAAACCAAGAATCGTACTTTAAGAGTTATGAAATGTGTGTAAATGCGTGAATGTACCACAATGCCGACGAAAATTTTTTGGACACTGTTATATTTATAGGATTTTGTTTCTACACATTTGTAACGCAAATTCTCGACCTGTGAAATTTTTATATGAGACTGTCACTGTAGCGGAAACTGATGTCGCAAATATTTCGGTAAAGAAGGTAGGTCACCTTGACGTAATGCGTTTTGGGCTCCCAGCTGAGAGATAGTCGTCTGACAAAAGAAAGCCATTAGATGGAGAAAAAAAGAAGCCATTATCCTCGCTATTGACATTTCTTTGTCTAAAACATCGCAAATACGACACGCTCAAACTTGGAAACATGTGATTACACTGTGGAGCTCCTAATTTATGATATTTACTGAAATGCCTAATGAAATGATGAGAAACATTTTACATCTATTGTCTTTCTAGTTGAGAGATTGCTCATTTTGTTTAATATCTGGTTTCCAGCTGTGTTGCAGCATTGGCTTTATAAAATAAAATTAAGTGCATTTGCTAATGTGAACACTTTCTGCCAACAGATCTATTAAATAATAATTGTATGATCCATATTCTTTGAAAAAGAAGCACTTGGAATGCAAAGAACAATAAGAAGGGATTAATAAGAGTAACTGCATACATAATTTTCTTTTCAACTACTTGGTAATTTTTTTGGTAGAGTAAGTTATCGTGATGCACCACTCTAGTGTTAAGATGTGACATAGGTATTAAACATGGCCATTTTTACTGTAACATTTTTTCTGCTTGAGCTTTGTCATGTTTAGATATAAGTTATTGCATTTGCTGTTGATGTTTGCCAGGCATAATGTTACTGAATTTGACTTTTTATTACACTGTTAAGCCAATTTATTTTTCTTGTTGCTGCACATTGGCTCATATTAGTTGTAATATTGCAATTGCTCTGTTAATTTAGATTTACTGTTGCTTGCTTCAATTTGCATTTTTTTGTCATTGCTGTTTGTGTTAACTGTTTTGTGCTGCTGCATTGCCTCGTCCCTTAGTTTAGCATCTGAGCTCAGTAGATTTAAGTTAGCTTAAGAGGAGGTAGACTGTATAAGTAACTATGATGAACTGGAAGAAATGCATTGAGAAGCTATAAGAAAATGGATTGGCCAAAAAAGTAGTGTACAGTGGAGAAAAACTATTTTTGAAAGGGGAAGTGAACAGCATAAAGAAAGCATGCTTGGATAGGACTTTTTTGGTGGAAACAAATGTTGAAATAAGACGAAAGATCTATGGGATGAAGTTTTGGGTTGGACTGCTGTATCAAATGTTACAATGAAAACAAACCCTGTCCTTTCCTCCTGTGTTATTCTGCTATGTGTTTGTGTACTCTTGTGTATTAGTGTTTTTCCTGTCTTTATGTGTTTAGGTAATAAGATTTATGTTGTGGAATTTTTCTAATACTCAGTTACATTCACTATGATGAGGAATACTGTTATCCTCAAATATAATTTGCATTAATAATATGTCATTTTGTTTGTAAAGATGTTTATAGACATTATTTATTCTGTTTTGTTTTAATGCTCATGTGTGAAATTAATGTTTCGAAAACTATTCTCATTATTTTATATATTTACTTATGTTATAATTCCTGTAATACTGATGTACATGTTTATTTCTATTCTTTTGTAAGGCCTGTGTTACTACAAATGCTATCTGTACTGTTATGTTCTTTAATGATGTATTTTGTACATTTGTAATTGTATTCTTATGTTGTAAATTTATAATTGTAGAGACACCAGTTCTTCAAATTAAGAATCATTTCACTGCACATGTTTCTGTTGGTCATAGTATATGCACAATATATGAGAAGTTGGGACTGTCAGTGTTTGCATGTGTGTTAATAATTCAGCAAGGGACTCATTAACAGCATTGCTGGTTCTAAGGACAATTCCAAAAACTTTGTGAGTGCACAAGTGGTGGTTTATAGACTTGCTATATTGTCCGCAAGACTCTTCGATGGTGATTGTGCACCAGCACAGTCACAACAGATGGCTGCTGGCCGTCTCTACAAGGGCTGAAGTGGGTCTGCACCTCTGGTACCAATACCATACTCTCTACCAGGACTACAGTGGGTCTGCATTTTTGATGGCCCACCAATACCATTATTTCTGCAAGGACTACAGTGGGTCTGCTCTGCGATGACCTACCTACCAATATTCTTCAACTTCGACTGACTCTGCTGTGGGTTTGCTCTGTTGTGGACCATTACCTGTCTGCATGTCAAGAGTCAGCACTGTCTTTCCATTGGAAGGACAACACTACTTCTTCAAGACGGCATGGAAATCCACTACTTCTGTGTGCATTCTCTTTTACTGCTCAGACTTTGAGAAAAAAAAACACTGCAATTTTACTGTGATGAATGATCAGGACTGTCTTTATGGACTGTGAGAAAATTTTATCTTTTGACCAACATTGTATCAAAAATGTGTGCATTTGATATCTTTGTTATTGTAATTACGAAAAAATTTTTTACAAATATATATTGGCCAGTGCCAAAACAATTTGTAAAATTTTTTGTGGGGAGCATGGGGGTATGTAAGTTGGCTGTTTAGGTTTTCATATTGGTAACGCCATGTAGCGCTCTGTATGAAAATCACTGGCTGTGCTGGGTGCAGTCTGTGGCTGGTTTGCATTGTTGTTGGCCATTGTAGTGTTGGGCAGTTGGCTGTTAACAGCGCGTAGCGTTGGGCAGTTGGAGGTGAGCCGCCAGCAGTGGTGGATGTGGGGAGAGAAATGGCGGAGTTTTGAAATTTGTAATACTGGATGTCATGAACTGCTATATATAATGACTTTTGAACACTATTAAGGTAAATACATTGTTTGTTCTCTATCAAAATCTTTCATTTGCTAACTATGCCTATCAGTAGTTAGTGCCTTCAGTAGTTTGGTCACTCATTTTAAAGTAGGGAGTAGTAATAGCTCAGTAATCTTCGTGGTGCCACCGCAAGGCACCACACTTGCTAGGTTGTAGGCTTCAAATCGGCCGGGGTCCGTCATTAAACAACGGACCCGCGAGTCGCCACTGTCGACGCTAGCAGACCGATCGCCGCCACTCGGCTGGTCTTAAGAGACAAGCTAGAGCACTGCCCAGTTCTACAGCCGACTTGAATAGGAATGGTTCACTTGTTATAGCTTCAGAGATCTCATTTGCAGAGACGCTAGTTAGCATAGCCCTCAGCTAAGTCAGTAGCTACGACCTAGCCAGGCGCCACATACAGTTTATGCATTGGCGATTGATCTATATGTGTGAAGCAATGAGAATTGTAAAGAAGTATTTGCAGTTGAGTCTAAAATTGCACTTGTCAATATTATTGTACAAAGTAAAGATCGACGTTAACCGCTGATGCTGAATTAAAGCTAAGTATTTAATTGTATCCCTGTTTCCTAACTTTGTAATCACCTACGATGTTCCAGATACAACCCGTCAAGTATAGTTCATTGATCCTCACGTCAGCCTACGTGATCAACGCGTGCAATGGCCACACCTCGTGATCAGACTAACAAGGAGACGGTGGGATCGGGGATTTGTCCGATATTTTGTGTGGTGAAGGAGGACCCCTAACATCTCACGTGGTTAAAATATTAGGACGCACTACCCGGAAAATCCCTGGAAAAATCGATCCAAAATTTCTTAGGTGCCATATGAGAATAAACCAGAGGTCTCGGATTCGATTCCTTCTCCGGCACTTTTTTTCCTTCTGTTTCATTTTCTTTTATTATTCCACCAATTATTCAGAAAGTTTCCCAAATCTACATTATCTTTAACAAATTAGTTACATTATTGAATAAAAATTATTTTCTTTTTGTCCAACAACACAGTTCATGGCGGTGGGTTTCCCATTTTTCATTGTAAAGTATATGAGGAGAAACATTGCGTTTTTAATCAGAATAGCAAAGTCGATTGGGAAACATTCAATTTTTATACATATAATAATTATAAACAAGAACCGCAGTGGTAATTAACGTAAAAACAAAGCAATAGTTTTTGCGACGTCTTGCGCAACATATGAAAGCGAATTTTTTACAATCACAGGGCGTTTGCAATAAATCTGTACAAAAACATGCCCCATTAACATTTACGAAAATTTTTTGAGTTTCTGATAATTTTGAGGCAAACCAGGAATATTGAATCATGTCTCGGAATATTGGTGACGATAATTGATGGTGAATTATAGAACGAATTTTTATACAATCTTCCTGGAAATTAATTCACGATTCTCCTGTAACAATGCGCTGCAATTTTGCAAGTAACAGAAGGAAAAAAAAATGTTCAGGAGAAGGAATCGAACCCGAGACCTCTGGCATAAAGGTCCGAACGCTAACCACGTAGGCTAAACGACGGCTCGGCAATAACCTAACATTTTATACTTATGCGCACCTAAGAAACTTTGGATCGCTTTTTCTCGGGATTTTCCGAGTAGTGCGTCCTAATATTTTAACCACGTGAGGTGTTAGGGGTCCTCTTTCACCACACAAAATTGCGGACAAATCGCCGACCCCACGGTCGTGCCGTCTCCTTGTAAGAGTCAAATTGCGTGACTCAGCCGGGTCACCCTTCATCCATGAGGCCCATAGTTCCGCCTCATGCACAACACTCTTATCGTACAGCTATCGTAACTTTCATTTCGACAGTGGAGGTTTCTTACCGAGCTCTGTCTACCTTAAGTTCCTATGAGGCAACATGCGTGTTTTATTATTCTATAAGCACGTATTTCGTTCATTAGGTTGTAGTAAAGTACAAAACTGAACAAATTTCGTAGGTTTTTCTAGGAAATATTTATTATATACAAACACATCAACTAGGAAGAGTAAGCGTACACTAGTGATAAATATTCAATAAGACAACAGTTTTCCCCCGCGCTGTCGTTTGTAAGACGTGTGGAAAGCTCATGAACGCCTCAAATGTCTCTCCGTTGTGCCTGAAGAGCGAGGCACCGAGGTCTCGCAGCACAGCCGGTACGTAGGCTGCCGGAGAACTGGCGCCGAGCTGGGCCGCTCCGTGGAGAGGGCCGTGGCGCCGCACTGCAGGGGGCGCCGCCGCTGGGCGCGTGGGCGGGGCGCCGGGCCAGGGCCGCCGCTCTGCCGCAGGCTTCTCACTCAGAGTAGTTCGCGTACGAGTCGTCTGCCGCGTTTCCACTGCAACAGTTTTGTCTGTATTTGTTTATTCCGCTTGCGACACATCCTTGCACCTAACCATTCTTAAAATTTCGCCATTTCGCTAGTATTTGTATGGATGTGGGATATTAATTAAAATTTAGTTCCTATGAGAGCTTATTTACATTATTTTCAGTACAGAACAGAGCCACTGGTACAACTGCTGAATGGTGTGAGTACATACTGGCTGTTGGGTGTTTCCTAACATTATCGGAACTTTTCAGGAGGATGTCGCAAATGAGCAGGCCCACGGGATGCGCGCCTGCAGTTTATTGGCGTGTTTAGAATTTTAAGGTCGTAGCATTGGAGCACCATACCGACAAATCGATCAGTCAGTGGAAATACTGCAGAAAGAGTGGTAATCAGCTGGTCTCAGGTCAGCAGTGAGGCAAAGAAGATTTACCCCTCGAGAAATGGTAGCATAGTACGACAGACATGACGAACAGACGGGGGACAACAACTGAAATTCGACTAGAGGTTACAGAAATATGCATTATATGTGCCAAGCAAGATCGTAAGAGATGGAAAAGAGCCACCGTAATACAACAACCGAGTTAGAAAACTGCTACGGAAGCAAAGGGAACGTCACAGCAAACATAAACATACCTAAAGCCTTTGCAGACAAACAAATATTACATGAAGCGAAATGTAGTGTGAGGAGGGCTTTGCGAGAGGCGTTCAACGAATTCGAAAGTAAAGTTCTATGTACTGACTTGGCAGAAAATCCTAAGAAATTTTGGTCTCATGTCAAAGCGGTACGTGGATCAAAACAAAATATCCAGACACTCTGTGACCAAAATGGTACTGAAACAGAGGATGACAGGCTAAAGGCCGAAATACTGTCTTTTTCCAAAGCTGTTTCACAGGGGAAGACTGCACCGTAATTCCTTCTCTAGATTGTCGCACAGATGACAAAATGGTAGATATCTAAATACACGATAGAGGGATAGAGAAACAATTAGAATCGCTCAAAAGAGGAAAGGCCGCTGGACCTGATGGGATACCAGTTCGAATTTACACAGAGTACGCGAAGGAACTTGCCCCCCTTCTTGCAGCGGTGTACCGTAGGTCTCTAGAAGATCGTAGCGTTCCAAAGGATTGGACAAAGGCACAGGTCATCCCCGTTTTCAAGAAGGGACGTCGAACAGATGTGCAGAACTATAGACCTATATCTCTAACGTCGATCAGTTGTAGAATTTTGGAACACGTATTACGTTCGAGTATAATGACTTTTCTGGAGACTAGAAATCTACTCTACAGGAATCAACATCGGTTTCGAAAAAGACGATCGTGTAAAGCCCAGCTATTCGTCCACGAGACTCAGAGGGCCATAGATACGGGTTCCCAGGTAGATGCCGTGTTTCTTGACTTCCGCAAGGCGTTTGATACAGTTCCCCACAGTCGTTTAAAGAACAAAGTAAGAGCATCTGGACTATCAGACCAATTGTGTGATTGGATTGAAAAGAGTTCCTAGATAACAGAACGCAGCATGTCATTCTCAATGGAGAGAAGTCTTACGAAGTAAGAGTGATTTCAGATGTGCCGCAGGGGAGTGTCGTAGGACCGTTGCTATTCATAATATACATAAATGACCTTGTGGATGACATCGGAAGTTCACTGAGGCTTTTTGCGGATGATGCTATAGTATATCGGGAGGTTGTAACAATGGAAAATTGTACTGAAATGCAGGAAGATCTGCTACGAATTGACGCATGGTGCAGGGAATGGCAGTTGAATCTCAATGTAGACAAGAGTAATGTGCTGCGAATATATAGAAAGAAAGATCCTGTATCATTTAGCTACAAAATAGCAGGTCAGGAACTGGAAACAGTTAATTCCATAAATTATCTGGGAGTAGGCGTTAGGAGTGATTTAAAATGGAATGACCATATAAAATTAATCATCGGTAAAGCATATGCCAGACTGAGATTCATTGGAAGAATCCTAAGGAAATGCAATCCGAAAACAAAGGAAGTAGGTTATAGTACACTTGTTCGCCCACTGCTTGAATACTGCACACTAGTGTGGGATCTGTACCAGATGGGGTTGATAGAAGAGATAGAGAAGATCCAACGGAGAGCAGCGCGCTTCGTTACAGGATCATTTAGTAATCGCGAAAGCATTATGGAGATGATAGATAAATTGCAGTGGAAGACTCTGTAAGAGAGACGCTCAGTAGCTTGGTATGGGCTTTTGTTGAAGTTTCGAAAACATACCTTCACCGAGGAGTCAAGCAATGTATTGCTCCCTCCTACGTATATATCGCGAAGAGACTATGAGGATAAAATCAGAGAGATTAGAGCCCACACAGAGGCATACCGACAATCTTTCTTTCCACGAACAATACTAGCCTGGAATAGAAGGGAGAACTGATAGAGGTACTCAAAGTACTTTCCGCCACACACCGTCAGGTGGCTTGCGGAGTATGGATGTAGATGTAGAAGAGTGTCACCATGAACCGTAGGGAACATATTACTGGGAGCTCAGTTGAGATTTCGATATGTCATGCGTTGTTACTGCTGACACAACAGAGTTGCGTGGTGTACAGCCGAGTGAATAGGAGCATTGGATTGTTTTCTGTGATGTTAATCGATGAGTATCGCTTCTGTTTGTGGCGATCAGATCAGCACCAACGTGTCCGTGGACGACCCGGTGAGCGTCCGTACAATGCAGCGATTCTCGAGAGTCGTACCTGTCCAACTACTCAAATCATGGTGCAGGGAGCAACTGGATACGGCAAGAGGTAGTTGTGAATGGGAGCTGAATACTCGCCGGCATGCGGCAAGAATGATAAGCTCTGTTATCATACCCTTCACGACCAGGGTAAAAAGTTGCATATTCCAGCAGGACAACGCAAGACTGCACGCTATAGTTCACGCCGTAAACGTCTCGAAGAATGTAAGGGCTCTTAACCGTCCTGCAAGTTCGCCCGGGCATGTATAGGATGCAATGGGAAGACGTATAGTTTCCTGTCAGCCTCTAGCCAGTAGTGTTCATGAAATGAGACAGGACGTATATCAGTTATGGCAAGAGATTCCTCAAGATGACATTCGTAGGCTGTTTACTTGCATGCCACAACAAAAGTAACAAATGGGTCAAATGACTCTAAGCACTATGGGACTTAACATCTAAGGTCATCAGTCCCCTAGACTTAGAACTACTTAAACCTAACTATGTAAGTAGCCTGTTCAGGTTTTTATGTTGGTAACGCCACGTAGCGCTCTGTATGAAAATCACTGACTGTGCTGTCTGCAGTCTGTGGCTGGCTGGCATTGTTGGAATATTAGCTATTGTCGTGTTGGGCAGTTGGTTGTTAACAGCGCGTAGCGTTGGGCAGTTGGAGGTGAGCCACCAGCAGTGGTGGATGTGGGGAGAGAAATGGCGGAGTTTTGAAATTTGTAAGACTCGATGTCATGAACTGCTGTGTATATTATGATTTTTCAACACTATTAAGGTAAATACATTGATTGTTCTCTATCAAAATCTTTCATTTTCTAAGTATGCCTATCATTAGTTAGTGCCTTCAGTAGTTAGAATCTTTTATTTAGCTGGCAGTATTGGCGCTCGCTGTATTGCAGTAGTTCGAGTAAGGAAGATTTTTGTGAGGTAAGTGATTCATGAAAGGTATAGGTTATTGTTAGTCAGCGCCATTCTTTTGTAGGGATTATTGAAAGTCAGACTGCGTTGCGCTAAAAATATTGAGTGTCAGTTTAGTGTTGATCAGAATAAGTAAAGAGAGAAATGTCTGAGTACGTTCAGTTTTGCTTAGCTGTTTGAAAATCAAATAACGTAAGAGGTTTATCAGCACAGTAATTCATAAATTTTTCTAAGGGGAGGTTTCAACTAACGTAAAGACATCACACACATCCATGCCCGAGGCAGGATTCGAAACTGCGACCATAGCACCAGCGCGGTTCTGGACTGAAGCGCCTAGAACTGCTCGGCCACAACGGCTGACCAACGAAAGTAACAGTGTATGGTATTCGTGACCGCTTGATTTTACCCCAGTCTGATGTACACAATGGGCATCAGTTCCGAAAGGAATGAAAGTGTAATCGTTTAATATGTACAAGGTTTTTAAGAGAAACAAAGACATCGGTCGAAATTAGACACTGAAATAAATTCAACAGTGACAAGTGAAAACTTGTGCCGGAGTTCCAGAGTTCGAAAGCATCAATGGAGAAAACGTCTGAGGACGTTTTAATTTTATGGGTGAGCAAAAACATGATAAGAATCTTGTGTTACTATTACGACGAGATGAGAGACATTCGTTGGGCGGACGAGGTGCTGACAGGCGTGCACAATAAGAAACGAAAAAGATACAACGTGCTTTGGCCACGTAACTTCTCTGGTCATAGCCACCTTAAGAGAGCTGTCAGTCTAGCAGAAACCAGCATTTAAAGTTTACGGGGCATAGTGAGTTATTCACTGCTTGTTTCTTAATTTCGTAAAATACAATTTGTCCAGACGCTTCTTCATTTTGTAGGACAGATGATAGCTTTGCTATATTTTATAGGACGACGCGAGAAAATTTCAGAATGATGTGGCAAAAATTTACAAGAAGAAACAGTGATGTAATATCTAATGAGGACTTATTGGAGAATTATTAAAGTGGATGTCTAGCAATAAAGAAATATAAGCGATGACCAGATACTATTGAGAAACAGGAGATGTACAAGAGTGCTACAAACAGCAGAAACCGTGAAAGACTAAGAACAATTGGGAATTCATAATTGAAGTTAAATTACGAGAGAGTAGAAGAAACGGATGGAGATAGACTACATTGTGAACAAAAAGTGACTAAACGAATATATTTGGTAGAAGTTTTGTTTTCCGTCACAAGTGATATCGATAAATGGTGATGATGATGGTATAATGAAACTGGTCCCGAACCACCAGAGAACAGTGTATAATATGTCATTTCTAAGTCCAGCCGGCCGAAGTGGCCGTACGGTTCTAGGCGCTGCAGTCTGGAACCGCGAGACCGCTACGGTCGGAGGTTCGAATCCTGCCTCGGGCATGGATGTATGTGATGTCCTTAGGTTAGTTAGGCTTAAGTAGTTCTAAGTTCTAGGGGACTAATGACCTCAGAAGTTGAGTCCCATAGTGCTCAGAGCCATTTGAACCATTTTTTTTTCTAAGTCCAGCTTTCATAGCAGTAGATTATCCGTGTTTTTATTTGGGGAGAAATCTCCACAATTACGGATAATTTTCGCCATTTAGAATGCAGTGTACAATTTGTGGCCATTACCAGGCCAAGAGAACACCTTGGAGCCTCCAAATAAGATTAATTGATGTTTCGTTTCCGTAAGCCTAGTATTGTTTGGTTCTTAAGTAGCGCTCGTTGAAAACTCTTGGCAGAGACTTTTGGAGTGCTTTAGTTATTAGAGAATTTCCATGATGTCAGTGCAATCTTAACTTTCTGTTTAATTTTAAGTAATGTCCGCATGTAGTGCAGGCAGGTGCTAGCACCAAGCAGACTTGTGCAGTTCGCGAGATCAACTGGGAAGGCCTGTTTTAGGAAAAAAAAGCAGTCAAATTATGACCATAGGGCTGAATAAATGGAAATTAATTATTGTTATTGCTTTGGGCTCGATCTCAGGCAGCTAGTCGCAGACCTTTGCAGAGGGCTTAACGCATGGTTGACCGCATGCGAGATGCGAAGAAAGGTTACAGCTCTTTCACAAAATTCCAATTATCGAAGGTGAGTTTGTGTCTTGGCATAAACATGATGTTACCTTTTTATGCCAGCTCTTTGTTGTTTGACAGAAGTGAAAGAAGGATGGATTTGATCATAGGGTCGTACTTCCGTAAGTTTGTTAAATTGGAAATCATTTTTGTGGAAAGTAAAGCGTTTGTTTGTGTTACTGTGGCCCCATACTTCTCTAACTGTTATTCTGAGACTATTGTTTGTTTTGATCTGAGGACGTAGCAAGGAACGAGATAATTAAGTCGAGACTGTCAGTGGTGTACAATTTACGTCTGATGTCCAGAGAAGGAGTTTATGTGGTTGAAATCAGGTAGGTAGAGGGCTGAAATAAATAGTGAAAGAGTTGTGACTAATTAGTCGTTGATACGGTGAACTTCACAAGTGCAGGTCTATAGAAAATGGATTAAGGTTCAACTGTAAATGTTTCCTTCTCGACAATGAAATTATTGCATAGTGTAGTGAAATCACCACTCTCGCATATAACAGACCAGGAAGATGATTGTAACAGACGTTCCGTGTGAATTCTCGAGAAGACGAGAAGGAATATTGTAAGTGCTGCATCCCTGCCGTCTTCCACCTCACGGAGTATGAAATTATTGTTTCAGTTACAAGACGACAGTGGAGTGATCTAAACGAGTTTGTTCATGACGCTTCTATAAATCTACATCTATAGCTATAACTACATCTACTTCTATGTCTACGTCTATACTCCATTTTGTGTACCACTATCTAACCCCTCCCCCCCTTTTCCCCCCTTTATTGTTCCAGCAGTAGATGACATGCAGGAGGAGCGCCTGCTGGTAAGCTTCCGTATGATCACAAATCTTTCTCATTTTACTTGTTTGGTTTCCTTGCAAGATATATCCAGGAAGAAGTAATATGATTGTTGACTCTTTAAGGAATGTACGCTCTCGGAATTTCAGTAGTAAACCGCATTGTCATGGAAAACGCCTCTCTTGTAGCACTTGTCACAGGTGCCTCTTGAACATCTCCGTGATACATTCGACAGTACTAAACGAACCTCTGATGAATTGCGGAACTCTTTTTTGGATCTTTTCTACTTTCCCTGTACTACCTGCTACGGGTGCCATACTCCGAAGCAATACTCAGGTGTTGGTGGAACGCGGGCTTTGTGAGCTGTCTCCTTTACCGGTAAACTGTACTCGTAGGAGATTCTTCGAAAGACTATGTCTGGCACTTGCCTTCCCTACAATTAGTTTCTTGTGGTTGTTCAATTTTAAATCGCTCCTTACGCGTATTCGCATGTATTCAATGGATGTGACTCTTTCTGGTGACTGTTCTGCAGCCGTGTAATCAAACTTATTATCTTTCCCCCTATTTACTCGCAATGTGTTACATTTATTTTGAGAGCCAAAAGTCAATCTCCGCACCAAGCACTGAGCATATACAGGTCTTCCAGTCGCATCAAAAAGTTGTTCTAATATCCGACTATCTAATACAGTTGCTACCAGTTCAATCATAGTTGGCGGAGACTTCAATCTAAGCTCTGGATACAGGGATTAGTGACCATAAGGTCGTGGTAGCGAGGTTGAATACTGCAAAATCCAAAGCCATTAAAAATAATCGCAAAAGTTATCTATTTAAAAAAGCAGATAATAATTCACTTGGCGCCTTCTTAGAGACCGTCTTCATTTGTTCCAAACAAACTATGTGCAAGTAAGACCAGATGTGGCTGGAATTCAGAGAGGTAATATAGCTGGCAATTGAGAGATTTATAGCAAATAAATTAATAAGAGATGGAACAGTTCACTCTTGGTACGTAAAACAGGTCAAAACATCGTCACAGAAGCAACAATAAATGCATACCGGATTTAAAAGAAGTCCGTAAGAGGAGGGACAAGCATAGAGTAGGCAGTCTCTTTAGCAGATACGTTGCATCTTCGAAATGTGCTGCCAATAAAACGCAATCTTTGGTTCGCCTTCCCCGCAACATTATCCACAGCGTGGTCAGAAACTGCCTGAAAGGCTTGTTAGGAGTGATGTAGGTTGCGCTAAGTAATAATTCTTAAGATAAAAAAAAATCGATACATTGCACCGTTTCCGAGTTAGCCAATCAGGCCGTTGCGCGCAGCGGTCCGCCAGAGACAGTGTCACCAAACGCATTCTCCGTTTGCTTCCTCAAATCGAACAAGAAAGCGATACAGAAGTTGGACATGGGACGGCAGTAAGAGTCGAACCCGAGCCAAAGGCAGAACAGTCTCGTATACTATCGTCCACGCCATGAGAACATCTGACACCAAATGTAACTGGTGGGCCACTTGAATCGGAGCGCTCAGCGCCCTGATTGGCTAGCTTCAATGTTAATTAAAATGGAGCAACGTAGCAAATCTTTTTCTTCCCAATTATTTCTCAGCACAACCTATCCGGCAACGCTTTTCAGACTGACCGCCCTGTACATAATCCTTATTGTGGTATCCCGGCCTGGCGAGTTTGAAGCCCCGCCGGAGGGCCGCTAGGTGGAGGTCTGCATCTATTGGCGCTGGCGTCGCTACTGCAGCGCTGGCCGCAGAGGCACGCTCCTCTGGTTAGCCTATGTGCTCGCGGCCGCTCTTTAAAGCTAGCAGCGCAGCAACTCGGTCCTTCACCCCCATCCTGAGATACCTTGGCCTCACCCTCGACCGACACCTCACTTGGACCCCTCACCTCTAGACCATCCAGCAGAAAGCCCATTCTCGCCGCCGCCTTCTGAAACTCCTGTCTGGCCGGACTTGGGGATTGCGTCCTTCTACCATCCTCCACACCTACAAATCCCTCATCCGTCCTATCCTCTGTTATGCCAGCGTTGCCTGGATCTCCACACCCACCCGCTTTTACAAGACCCTCCAAATCATCGACGGCATGCGCTCCGCCTTGCCTTCCGTATCCGCCTTCCTTTCCCCACACGGCTCCTGTATGAACTCATCCCCTTCCCCCACCTCCTCCTGTTCCGCCAACATCTCCACATCCTTTACATTGTCCGCAGGCTTGATCCCCCCCCCCACCTTCTGGTTTCCTCCTTCCTCTCCCCCCCCCCCGTCCATTGCCATGCCTCTATCGCTGTATTCCTCCCTCTCTCCTTCTCCACACCCTCAATCTCCTTCATCAGCGCAATTTCCAGCGCCTCCCCCTCCCGGATGATGAACTTCGCTGTGACATCTACCCTTCCTTCCAACTATAACCTGGCCTTGTTCGCCCCCCCCCCCTCTCCAGGGCCCCCTTTTTCCTCTCTCCTCCTTCTCCCAGAGCGGATTTTCCTCCTTCCCCCCCTCCCCCTCCTGAGACCCTGCACCCCATCCTTGCCTCTTTCCTTCCCACATCCCTCCCTACCTGGTCCTCTTCAGCGCGCTCCCCGCCCATCTCCCCGCTCTCTTCCCCACCCTCCCTCCCTTCTTCCGGTCTCCCTCATCTCCTTGCGCCTGGCAGATCCTCCGTTTTGATCATCGTCAGTGTGCCATGTCAGTGTTGTGTTTACTGCTGTTTCTCCTGTGCATCAAGAGGTGTGATTTTAATTGTGTGCTGCCTTGAGGTTCGCTGTCAGTGTTTGTTGTGTGCTACGCCATCTGTCGATACTTTCATGCTCCGGACATACTGTGCCTTGTGTTCTTTTAATTGTCCCAGTGTGTGGTTTCTTGTATGTGCTACTTTTTTACGGTTTTTATCTCCATTTTACCGTCGCCCCTTTTTTTGTCTATTGCCTTCCATGAAGTTCCCCACTTTTATATCTATGTTCACCATATTCTCTCCTTTGTATATTTTTAAATGTCTTCTAATGTTTGTTCTATGTCTTTCGGCTGAAGAGCAGCGCATATGCTGCTGCCAGCCCGCCCTGATGGGGAATTGAAATACAATAAAGAAAAAAAAAAACTCGGTCCTCAGTCGTGATTTCACTGCGCTGTCGTATTGATCTCGCCACACACAGCTGTTTTCATTTCCGGATTCATTACGTCTCAGGTTCTTAGTTGGTTTACTCGTTCGACGTGTTACGAAACTGCGTCAACCTTCCTCCTGTTCTTGCCTTCCTGTTAACGATCGGTGAGTCGATACTGACGGCCCTTGTCCAGTTTCAGCGAGTTCACGAGTCGTCTGTGGTCTCTTCAGAGTTTGGTCACCGTAACTGGCGACGAGGAAAAAGATTGGCAGCAACAGCAACACCTGTTCTTGCAGCAGGAATTATAACAGCAGTTCTAGCAGGAAACTGAGTTGGTCTGCCAGGAAATTCAACTTGCGAAGGATCAACTGCAATTAAGGATACCCAACCCATCCAGGATATGGTCATGTCACAGGCGGAGAGTCACTCTTCCGCGTTTCCAGAATTTAACGACGCCAAAGGGGGTTGGGACACGTGTTTTGAGCGACTGAAGCCGCATTATGCAGATTTTCGGGCCTCTGATGACGCTCTCCGACGGTCGCGCATCTTTCTTGGGCTTCCCCAGAGAAGTTTTCTTTACTGAAGAAGTTGGTTCCACACTCGAATTCTGTCGCACTCAGTTAGAGAAGACGTGTTTGTTGCTTCCGAATTATTACCCGCAATGATTCTACGTGGCTGCGTCGTGCCTCGAGTTTTATTAATACTTCAAGTAACCTGGTCAGTCATATCGCTCGTGGATGATCGATTTGCAACGCTTGAGTCTCCGTTGCGATTTCACATGTGCAAAACCTCATTGCAGATTCTTTCCTTCGAGACGTAGTGGTTCAGTTGGCTCCCGGTCCGGAAGTATGAAGTGGGGAGTTCGAATTGGACAACACATGGCGGACAAGTTGCATATTACATTACAACTGCCAATCAAGAAGTCTGTTTCCAGGTGAGCGTCTAATCTCGACTGGGTTCCCCTGAGTTGCCCGCACCCTCTCGTACGTTGGTAGGGTATTGTGTCAGTTCGATTCCCCTTTGGGTTCAATTCACAATCACCACTGCACACGAAAATGTAGGACGGCTGATGACGCTTTTCATTGTCCTTAGTCACTCACCAGGAAACATTTTCGGTCTGGATGTCTCTCATTATTTGGGTTCTCTGATTCGTTTCAGATCGTCTCTGACACAGATCTATTAGAGCAACTTCACGTCCTTGTACTGCTTTCGCACCTATATTAGCGCCTGGCCTAGGGTATCCACAGATTTTCAGCCTAATATCTCTGTGTTTCCACACACAGGCCCCATTTTCTGCTGGGCGCGACACATTCCCATCTCCCTACAGGCAGCCGTTAAGCAGGAATTCGATCATCTTCACGAAACAGGAGTGATTGAATCTTTTAGAACCAGTGCTTGGGCCACACCCCTGGTAGTGGCCAGGAAACCAGATGGCTCCATACAGCCCTACAGAGACTTAAATGGACAATAAATACCCAATACGGAGTCCAAAGGACCTTCTCACATAGCTGGATAAACTTGGCCAAGGCATATTTTCAGATACCGCTGGAAGAGGAGAAGTGAATCATTGTCGTTATCAACACTCCCTTCGGTTATACAAGCGTTTGAGTTTTGGGACCTCTTCTGCTCTGGCAGTCTACCAGAGATACCTGGAACAGTTAACCATGTCCATCTCTGCTTGCACTAACTACCTAGATTAATTGTCATGGACATTACACGTCAGGGCCATCTGTGCAACCTTGGCACAAGCGCAGGATTCAAGTCCCACTTACACAAATGCCAGGTTTTTAGGAACAAATAGAACGCCTTGGATACTTGCTCAGCAAAGAAGGGATCCAGCTCACTGACAGTACTGTAGACTGTCTCCAGCACCTCCAAAACTTAGAGGAGCTACAGGCTTTTCCAGGGAAAGTGAGTTATTATTTTAAGTTCCTTCTCCAAGTGGCTCATATTATGGGTCTGCTAAACCAGCTGCAGAAAAAGGGAATTCATTACAGGTGCATGGCTTACTGTGGACACACTTTCACACGGTTGGTCTGCTATGCACGGCACCCTGCCTTATGCCCCTTTTCCCATCACATCCACTTTTTTTGGCAGCCGATGCCTCTCCTTACGGCATTGGTGGAGTCTTAGCACATCGGAATGATGACAGCACCGAGCAACCAATCACCCATGCGTCAAAGATACCGACAGTCATTCAAAGAACTTACCGACAAAAATGATGCTTTTGCGATTATTTGTGCAATTAAGAAGTTCCACATTTATCTATTCGTGACCAAGGTTACACTCACTGTGGACCACAAACCACTGGTCGAATTTTATGCGCTATACTCCCAACTTCCAGAGTGGACAGCACAAAGGGGTCAGCGCTGGGCACTTTTCCTCAGTTTCTATAATTATACTATTAAATACAAACCCACAGCAGAACATGCAAAATCTGATGCTCTAACTCACCTACCTGCAGGGCTACACCGAGGCTTTGACCAGCAGGAAACCTCATGTTTCCAGGTAGATGTGGAAGAGTGAGATGCTTTGAAAGTGTTTCCCATTACGGCTGCTCGGATCGCTACAGCCACGTGCTGCATCTGTTTCATACAGTGTGTAGTGAACTGTATTCCCCATGGGTGGTTCAAGTGCTTTTCAAAGAACACCGATCCAGAGATCCGAACCAACTGCCTTGTGACCTCAGGTTTTACAACTCCTCCATCATGGACATTGGCAGTATGTCTACTAGCCAGGCTCAAACTAAGACGTGGTGGCAGCTGTGCCACTTGTGCCGCTCCACCCTCTTCGCCCTTGGGATTGTATTCATTTGGATTTCGAGGGCCCGTTTCTAGGATTTGTCACTCGTTGTCGTGGATTCTTACTCTAACAGCCCATAAGTGGGCTTACGTGCTGGGACACCAACTGTGTGACCAGTTCACCTCCCAAAGCGCCATCCAATCTCCTTCTGGAGCTATACCAAGGTTTCACGGCCGGGGAGGGGGAGGGGGGGTAATCTGGTAGCCTGGGCTGGCGACTTTGAAGGCCCACCGGAGGACATGGAACTCATTGGCCGCTTGCTAGGCGGCTGTGCTTCATCCGTAAGCGCTGGCGTCACTGCTGCAGCACTGGTCAAAGGGGCTCGCTCCTCTGACTGGCTTCCTTTGAAAGGAGCACCTCTATCCTCAGTGGTGATTTCACTGTGGTCTTCTATTAATTTCGCTACACATAGTTGTTTTGATTTCTGGATTCGTCACGTCCCAAGTTTACGCTCGTTGTTTACTCTTTGATTATTCTATCGTGCCATCTCCATTGTTGTTCTTTTTGTTTTCACCTTATTGTTAACTCTCAACAACTGGCTGTTTATGGTCCTAGGCCAGTCGGCCTGATTTTTTTGTGTTGTCGCCTTGAGCCCGGTCTTATCAGATTCAGGGCATTACAGTCCCAGTTTAAGTTCTTCATAGCTGTACTCCCAAGATATTAAGTTGTAGTGGCAGCCTTTAAATTTGTAGGATTTTTCGTGTAACTGTGTACGCCAACGAAAAAAAGAATGCCAGACTTAAAAGAACGCAAATACTTTAACACTGACGATGTTTTACAGAACTTTGAAATTTAGCGCGGAGTTCAATGCCAGGTGCTTTTAACAGGTACCACAAAGAAATTATAGCTCGACATATGGCCGAAAATCCAAAGACATTCTGATCGTATGTAAAGTACACTAGTGCGAAGCCACAAACAATACCTTCGCTGCACAATAGCAATGGTTATGAAACCGACGACAGTGCCACTAAAGCGGGCTACAGCACATCGTTTTCTGAAATTACGTCACCACAGAAGACGAAGCAAATATTCTAGGATTCTAATCGAGAAGATCTGGAAACATAAGTAACTTGATAGTAGATATCCATGATGTAGCGAAGCAACTTAATTTATTTAATAAAGTCATTTCTCCCGCTCCAGACTGAATAACACCGACTTCCTCTCATAATGTGCTGATGTAGTGGCTCCATACTTAGCAACCATGTACAACCATTCTCTCGACGAAAGATCCGTTCCTAAGAAATGGAAATTTGTAAAGGTCACACAAAGACACAAAAAAGGAAACTGGAGTAATCCGAAAATTTAAGACCCATAACACTGACGTCCATTGGCAGTAGGATTTATGAACATACAGTGTTTTCGAACATTATAAATTACCTCGAAGAAAACCATCTATTGACGCCTAGTCAACACGGATTCAGAAAATATTGTTCTTGTGAAAGACAAGTGACCATTTATTTAGACGAAGTAATGAGTGCTATCACAGGGAACGTGAAATTGATTCAGTATTTTCAGAACGCTTTTGGTACCATTTCTCAAAAGCGGTTTGTAATCTAATTGTGTGCCTATGGAGTATCGTCTCAGTTGTGTGACAGGATTCGTGATTTCCTGTCTGAAACAACACAGTTCATAGTAACTGACGGAATGTCATCGATTAAAACAGAAGTAATATCTGTCGTTTCCCAAGGGAAGTGTTATAGGCCCTCTGCTGTTCCTAATCTATGTAAACGATTTAGGAGACAGTCTGAACACTATTTGCCGGCCGGAGTGGCCGAGCGGTTAAAGGCGCTACAGTCTGGAACCGCACGACCGCTACGGTCGCAGGTTCCAATCCTGCCTCGGGCATGGATGTGTGTGATGTCCTTAGGTTAGTTAGGTTTAAGTAGTTCTAAGTTCTAGGGGACTTATGACCACAGCAGTTGAGTCCCATAGTGCTCAGAGCCATTTGAACCATTTGAACTCTGAACACTATTAGATTGTTAGCATATGATGCTGTCGTCTACCATTTAGTAAAATCCTTACAATATCAAAACCAATTGCAATATGATTTAGGCAAGATGTCTGTAGGACGTGAAAAGTGCCAATTAACTGGAATCCGTTAGATTTCGGTTACACGTCAAATAGCAGAAATTAAAAGGCTGTCAATACAACTAAGTACCGAGGGATTAAAATTACGAACAACTTAAATTGGACTGATCATATAGATAATGTTATGGTGAAGGTGAACCTATAACTGCCTTTTATTGGCAGAATGCTTAGAAGGTACAGCACATGCCTGCCCTCTTCTGGGATACTGCTGCACGGTAAGAGACTTTTAAGAGACAGTATTGATAGAGGACATGGCGAAGTAGGGGACACAGTGACGCAGGTGTGATATGTGAGTTGGGGTGTCGTACATTGAAACAAAGGCATTTTTGAAATTTCCTGGCAGATTAAAACTGTGTGCCGGACCGAGACTCGAACTCGGGACGTGGCGGAATTACAGCTGTGAGGACAAGTCGTGAGTCGTGCTTAGCTAGTCCAGATGATAGAGCACTTTCCCTCGAAAGGCAAAGGTCCCGAGTTCGAGTCTCGGTCTGTAACACAGTTTTAATGTGCAAGGAAGTTTCATAGCACTTCACACTGCACTGCAGAGTGAAAATTTCATTTTGGAAAAGCGTTTTTCATTGCAAAGAAATATTTTCACGAAATTTCAATCAGTGACTTTCTCCACTGAATGCGAAAATACTTTCTTGGCGCCCAGCTATATGGGGGTGTAGTGGTCACCGTAATAATGTGAGAGAACCGAGCGAGATGGGGCAGTCCGCAGCTCGTGGTCGTGCGGTAGCGTTCTCGCTTCCCGCGCCCGGGTTCCCGGGTTCGATTCCCGGCGGGGTCAGGGATTTTCACTGCCTCGTGATGAGTGGGTGTTGTGTGGTGTTCTTAGGTTAGTTAGATTTAAGTAGTTCTACGTTCTAGGGGACTGATGACCATAGACATTAAGTCCCATAGTGCTCAGAGCCATTTGAACCATTTGAGATGGGGCAGTGGTTAGCGCACAGACTCGCATTCGGGAGGACGACGGTTCAAACCCGCGTTTGGCCATCTTGATCTAGGTTTTCCATGGTTTGCCTAAATCGCTTCAGGCAAATGCCGGGATGGTTCCTTTGAAAGGGCACAGCCAGCTTTCTTCCCCATCCTTCCCTAATCCAATGGGTCCGATGACCTCGCTGTTAGGTCGCCTCCACCGAATCAACGAACCAACCAATAAAGTAAGAGAAATCAGAGCTCGCAATTCGAGAGTAGAACGGTGGAGATGTAGTCTGACGGTGGTTCGATGAACCCCCTGTCAAGCACTTAAGTGTGAACAGCAGAGTAGTAACGCATATTTAGACAGTCTATATGCTTGTAGTTTGTTCATTGGACGACAATATGAAAGTATCTAACGCATTTAGGAAGACAGGAGATGGGGAGACTGGTGTCTGTTGTTGGCCGCGTGTTGACAAACAAGCTGGGTTTCACAACATCGATGAATGCATAGGGTCTTCCACCACGGGTTGGTGATTTGGTCTAATCACTGCAAAAAATCAAAGTGGAAAGTACACAGCAGCAATACTTCCAGTTTTATGAGGTATGCTGAGCCACGTGGGACGCCCACGGTGATCCTATCAACGGCACGGTGAGAACCGACGCTCTGTGCGTTGTCGTTACCTGGGCGCTGGCACTGCCGGCAGGGGGTCCTCCGCGTCCTCGGTCTCGACGGCGGGCGCGTCGAGGGCCTGGCGGCGCCGCCTGCTGCTGTGTTGCTGCGGGGGCGGCTGTGCGACCAGCAGGTTGTGGCTGTCCTCGGGCAGGCTGGGCACGCCCCCGCGGCCGCCGCCCTCCAGCCGCAGCAGCGGCAGCGCGGGCGCCCTGCGCAGCACCGCGTCGCTGTTGTCCGCCGGCGGCGGGTCCGACTCCACCGTCAGCGACCTCCTGCAGGACACGCAGACACACTGCTCACACCATCACGCTACAGCTAGCTGTGAAATCAGTGTTCCACCTACACTACTGGCCATTAAAATTGCTACACCACGAAGTTGACGTGCTACAGACGCGAAATTTAACCGACAGGAAGAAGATGCTGTGATATGCGAATGATTAGCTTTTCAGAGCATTCACACAAGGTTGGCTCCGGTACGACACCTACAACGTGCTGACATGAGGAAAGTGTCCAACCGATTTCTCATACCCAAACAGCAGTTGACCGGCGTTGCCTCGTGAAACGTTGTTGTGATGCCTCGTTTAAGGAGGAGAAATGCTTGCCATCACGTTTCCGACTTTGATAAAGGTCGGATTGTAGCCTATCGCGATTGCGGTTTATCGTACCGCGACATTTCTGCTCGCGTTGGTCGAGATCCAGTGACTGTTAGCAGAATATGGAATCGGTGGGTTCAGGAGGGTAATACGGAACGCCGTGCTGGATCCCAAAGGCCTCGCATCACTAGTAGTCGAGATGACAGGCATCTTATCTGCACGGCTGTAACGGATCGTGCTACCACGTCTCGTTCCCTGAGTCAACAGATGGGGATGTTTGCAAGACAGCAGCCATCTGCACGAACAGTTCGACGACATTTGCAGCAGCATGGGCTATCAGCTCGGAGACCATGGCTGCGGTCACCCTTGACGCTGCATCAGAGACATCAGCGCCTGCGATGGTGTACTCAACGACGAACCTGTTTGCAATGGCAAAACGTCATTTTTTCGGATGAATCCAGGTTCTGTTTACAGCATCATGATGGTCGCGTCCGTGTTTGGCGACATTGCGGTGAACGCACATTGGAAGCGTGTATTCGTCCTCGCCATACTGGCGTATCATCCAGCGTGATGATATGGGGTGCCAGTGGTCACACGTCTCCGTCACCTTTTGTTACCATTGATGGCACTTTGAACAGTGGACGTTACATTTCAGATGTGTTACGACCCGTGGCTCTACCCTTTATTCGATCCCTGCGAAACCCTACACTTCAGCAGGATAAAAAATCCAAGCTCTTTTTAACTCAATGCCCAGGCGTATCAAGGCCGTTATTACGGTCAGACGTGGTTGTTCTGGGTACTGATTTCTCAGGATCTATGCACCCAAATTGCTTGAAAATGTAATCACATGTCAGTTCTAGTATAATATATTTGTCCAATGAATACCCGTTTATCATATGCATTTCTTCTTGGTGTAGCAATTTTAATGGCAGTAGTGTATGACGGAAGGCTTCGGAACAAGTTAAGGCTTAATCACAATGCCTCTGACAACCAAGAACACAGGAATGCTCTGAAACCAAAGATACTGATTTCAAAATAATGTACAGGACAAAACTGATCTACATATAGGGTGTCTTAAACCTTTTAGGTCAAACTGAAACAGGTGGTAGGTTGTACACAACCGATTATATTGAGACAGGAAAATAATGGTCGAAAATGCGTATTTATTGCGTTATGGATGCATATAGCAGAACAGCAACGTAGCTCATAGCAGTTATTCAAAGCGAAGACCGCCTGTGTCAATGCTTGTATTGCAATGGCACTGCAATTCTGCCACGCTCTTGCAAAGATCCCGGGTGTCTGTTGGGCACTGGAACAGGGAGTGGGTGATAAACAGCGTACGCTTCTGACAACCAAACAAACATACTGTACTCATCTTAGCTCATAGCACATGTGTTGTGTTTCGGCCGGCCGAAGTGGCCGTGCGGTTAAAGGCGCTGCAGTCTGGAACCGCAAGACCGCTACGGTCGCAGGTTCGAATCCTGCCTCGGGCATGGATGTTTGTGATGTCCTTAGGTTAGTTAGGTTTAACTAGTTCTAAGTTCTAGGGGACTAATGACCTCAGCAGTTGAGTCCCATAGTGCTCAGAGCCATTTGAACCATTTTTTGTTGTGTTTCTGCGAGATGTGCTCCCACAGTTCTTGGGAACTGTACCCCTCGCTGCCCGTGTGAGGATGTGGTTTCAACACAGGTGCACCAGCTCACTTTGATGTTAATGCCCACGAGACCTGAATGACACGTACCGACATTGTTGAATTCGAAGGGGAGGTCGTGAGTCACGACCAGCGCGATCGCTGGACCTCACACTTCTGGACTTTATCCTTTGGGGTTACGTCAAGACATTGGTGTATGAAGCTCCATAGAAACGGAGGAAGACCTGCTTGTTAGGATCCAAGCTGCCTGCCTCCTGGTGCAACAGACACCGGGGACCTTTGAGAGAGTATGTATGTATGCATATGTGCACTAGGATAGGTAGGAACGCCAGGAGCAATTTCAACCAAACTCGTTACACACATGCCAGGAGACAGTTACTAGTGGGTGGGTGTAAGACACCCCTATGCGTGGTGGAGGGGTGGGGCTGAGGGGGAGGAGGGATGTGGTTGCATGTAGAAAAGCGGCTATATTTTCTGCAATTGTTCGACGTCAGTAAAAGTATGTTTACGTTGTATTGCCTTGCAGAAGATGATTAATCTCTAGATTGTTGTGGTCTTCAGTCCAAAGACTGGTTTGATGCAGCTCTCCACACCACTTTCTCCCAGTACAAGCGTTTTGATCTCCGAATAACTATTCCTACGTACATCTATTTGAACCTGCTTACTGTACAAAAAGTATTGGTGTCCCCCTACAATTATTCTCCCCCTCCCCTCACCCCACACTTCCCAGCATTATCAAACTGAAGATTTGTTGATGCCTCAGAGTGTCTTCCTGTCGACCGAGCCCTGCTTTTAGTCAACTTGTCGCACATATTTCTGTTTTCCTCAAGTCGATTCAGCACCTCTCAATCAGTTATGCGATCTACCCATCTTATCTTCACCGTTCTCCTGTAGCGCCACGTTCCTAAAGTTATTGTTTTTTGTGCGTTTCAGTTCCGTAAAAGCCTACTCCGTCCGAACAGGCCTCGAAAGACCCTAACAGTGTCATCCTCAGCCTATAGGCGTCCCTAGATGCGGATATGGAGGAGCGTGTAGTCAGCACACTGCTCTCCCGGCCGTCGTCAGTTTTCGTGACCGGAGCCGCTACTTCTTAATCAAGTAACTCCTCAATTTGCCTCACAAGAGCTGAGTGTACACCTCGCGCCAACAGCGCTCGGCAGAACTAACGGTCACGCATCCAAGTGCTAGCCAAGCTCAACTGCGCTTAACTTCGGTGATCAGGCGGGAATCGGTGTTACCACTGCGGCAAAGCTGTTGTTGCCCGTAAAAGCCTACACTACAGACAAATACCTTAAGAAGAGATTTCCTAACACTTGAACTGATATTAGTTGTAAATAAATACTTTTTGTGCTATAGATAGTGTTCATTTTCTGTCTTTCTACTTTGGCCATCGCCAGTTATTTTGCAGCCCAAATAGCAAAACTCGACTACGACTTTCAGCAGCTAGTTTTCTAATCCAGTTCCTAGAATCACCTGATTTAATTCGTCTAAAATCCTTTACCCTCCTTTATTTTTGTTGAAGTTCATCTTATATTCTTTTTTTCAAGACATTATACATTCCTTGATTTGCACCCGTGGTCTTGGGGTAGCGTCTTTGATTCAGAATCAAAACGTCTTCGATCGCAGGTTCGAAACCTGCAGTTGTTTAAATTTTGATTAATAATCAGCATTGGCGGAAGACTTCCGGCATAAGAAGTGGGCCTCATTCTGCCAACGGCCTTGCCAAAGAGAGCGGAGGAGCGGATAGAGGTTCAGGGCACTCTCTTGTCCTAGGGGTGGGAAATTGCCCCTAAAGGCGGAAAAATCAGCAATGATAAACGGCATGAGGATTCAGAAGGCAATTGAGACCACTGCGTTAAAGACACGTAACGTGTATCCACACGACATGTGGCCTGTAATTGAAGAAGTGTCATGATGATCTCTCCATTGACAAAAGATTCCGGAATAGTCCCCCATTCGGATCTCCGGGAGGCGACTCCCAAGGAGGAGTTTACCATGAGAAAAAGATTGAATAATCAACGGAAGGATAACGTCCTACGAGTCGGGGCGTGGAATATCAGAAGCTTGAACGTGGTAGGGAAAGTAGAAAATCTGAAAAGGGAAATGCAAAGGCTCAATATAGATATAGTAGGAGTCAGTGAAGTGAAGTCATTGATTTCTGGTCAGATGAGTAGAGGGTAATATCAACAGCAACAGAAAATGGTATAATGGGGGTAGGATTCGTTATGAATAGGAAGGTAGGGCAGAGAGTGTGTTCATGTGAACAGTTCAGTGACAGGGTTGTTCTTATCAGAAGCGACACAAACAAACACCAGCAACGATAGTTCAGGTATACATGCCGACGTCGCAAGCTGAAGATGAAGAGAAAGAGAAAGTATATGAGGATATTGAAAGGTTAGTACAGTATGTAAAGGGGGATTAAAATCTAATAGTCATGGGGAACTGGAATGCAGTTGTAGGCGAAGGAGTGGAAGAAAAGGTTACGGGAGGATATGGGCTTGAAACAAGGAATGAAGACTAATTGAATTCTATAACAAGTTTCAGCTAGTAATAGCGAATAATCTGTTCAAGAATCACAAGAGGAGGAAGTATACTTGCTAAAGCCGGGAGATACGGGAATATTTCAGTGAGATTACATCATGGTCAGACAGAGATTCCGAAATCAGGCACTGGATTGTAAGGTGTACCCATGAGCAGATATAGTCTCAGATCACAATGTAGTAGTGATGAAGAGCAGACTGAAGTTTAAGACATTAGTCAGGAAGAATCAATACGCAAAGAAGTGGGATACGGAAGTACTAAGAAATGACGAGATACAGTTGAAGTTATCTAAGGCTATATATACAGCAAAAAGGAATAGTTCAGTAGGCAGTACAGTTGAAGAGGAACGGACATCTCTAAAATGAGCCATTACAGAAGTTGGGAAGGAAAACATAGGTACAAAGAAGATAACTGCGAAGAAACCATGGGTAACAGAAGAAATACTTCAATTGATCGATGAAAGGAGGAAGTACAAAAATGTTCCGGGAAACTCAGGAATACAGAATCAGAAGCCACTGAGGATTGAAATAAATAGGAAATGCAGAGAAGCTATGACGAAATGGCTGCAGGAAAAATGTGAAGACACCGAAAAAGAAATGATTGTCGGAAGGACAGTCTCAACATACAGGAAAGTCAAAACAGCCTTCGGTGACATTAAAAGCAAGGGTGGCAACATTAAGAGTGCAACAGGAGTTCCACTGCTAAATGCAGAGGAGAGAGCAGATAGGTGGAAAGAATACATTGAAAGCTTTTATGAGGGGGAAGATTTGTCTCAGGTGATAGAAGAAGAAACAGGAGTCGATTTCGAAGAGATAGTGAATCCAGTATTAGCATCAGAATTTAAAAGAGCTTCGGAGGACTTTAGATCAAATAAGGCAGAAGGGATAGACAACATTTCATCAGCATTTCTAAAATCATGGAGGAAGTGGCAACAAAACGACTATTCACGTTGGTGTGTAGATTGTATGAGTCTGGCGACATACCATCTGACTTTCGGAAAAGCATCATCCACACAATTCCGAAGACGACAAGAGCTGACAAGTGCGAGAATTATCGCACAATCAGTTTAACAGCTGATGTTGCTTACAAGTATAATATACAGAAAAATGGAAAAGAAAATTGAGGATGCGCTAGATGACGATCAGTTTGGCTTTAGGAAAGGTAAAGGCACGAAAGAGGCAATTCTGACGTTGTGGATAATAATGGAAGCAAGACTAAAGAATAATCAAGACACGTTCATAGGATTTCTCGACCCGGAAAAAGCGTTCGACAATGTAAAATGGTGCAAAATGTTCGACATTCTGGAAAAAGGAGGGGTAACCTATAATGAGAGATGGGTCATGTACAATGTGTGCAACAGCCAAGAGGGAATAACTATAGTGGACGACCAAGAACGAAGTGCTCGTGTTAAAAAGGGTGTAAGACAAGGATGTAGCCTTTAACCCCTAATGTTTAGTCCGTATTTCGAGGAAGCAATTATTGAAATAAAAGTAAGGTTCAGGAGTGGAATTAAAATTCAAGATGAAAGGATATCAATGATACGATTCGCTGATGACACTGCTATCTTGAGTGAAAGCAAAGAAGAATTACATGATATGCCGAATGGAATGAACAGTCTAATGAGTACAGAGTATGGACCGAGAGTAAATCGAAGAAAGACGCAGGAAATGAGAAGTAGTAGAAATGAGAACAGCGAGAAACTTAACATCAGGATTGATGGTCACGAAGTAAATGAAGTTAAGGAATTCTGCTATCCAGGCAGTAAAATAACCAATGACGTACGGAGCAAGGTGGATATCAAAAGCGGACTAGCAATGGCAAGAGAAGTCTACCAATGTCAAATATCAGCCTTAATTCGAGAAAGAAATTTCTGAGAATGTACGTCTGGAGTATAGCATTGTATGGTAGTGAAACATGGACTGTGGGAAAACCGGAACAGAAGAGAATCGAAGCAATTGACATGTGGTGCTACAGACGAATGTTCTAAATTAGGTGGACTGATAAGGTAAGGAATGATGAGGTTCTGCGCAGAATGGGAGAGGAAACGAGCGTGGGGAAAGCACTGATAAGGAGAAGGGACAGTAAGATAGGACATCTGTTAAGACAGGAGGGAATGACTTCCATGGTACTAGAAGGAGCTGTAGAGGGCAAGAACTGTAGAGGAAGACAGCGATTGGAATACATCCAGCAAATAACTGAGGACGTAGGTTGCAACTGTTACTCTGTGATGAAGAGGTTAGCACAGGAGAGAAATTCGTGGTGGGCCGCATCAAACCAGTCAGAAGACTGATGACCAAAAAAAAGAAATCCATTCATTTTAACTGTTCTTCCAAGTCCTTTGCCATCCCTGACGTAAGTACAATGTCATCAGCAAACAATAAGTTTTTATTTCTTCTCTCTGAAATTTGTTTCCCTTTCCAAATTTCTTCTTGGTTTCCAGTACTGCTCCATGTAAAGATTGAATAACATCGGCGATAGTCCACCTCACTTCCTTTCTGCCACTGCTTCCCTTTCATATCTTTCGACTGCACTCTGGTTTCTTTACAGCTTGAAAATATCCACTCGCTTCCTGTATGGTATACTGCTATTTTCAGAATTTCAAAGAATGCATTCCGATCAACATTGTCAAAAACTTATTCTAAGTCTACAAACACTATAAACGTAGGTTTGCCTTTCTTTAACCTACGTTCTAAGATAACTCGTAGGCTCAGTATTGCCTAGTATGTCCTACATTTCTTAGAGAAACCAGACTGGCCTTCCCCGAGTTTGGCTTTGACTAGTTTTTCCATTCTCCTGTAAAAAAATTCGTCTCAGTATTTTGCAACCATAATTTATTAAACATATGGGAGTAATTTGTCAATTATTAGGCCTGTCAGACCCTGTCTTCTTCGGAATTGGAATTCAAAATCAAAATCAAATGGCTCTGAGCACTATGGGACTTTACATCTATGGTCATCAGTCCCCTAGAACTTAGAACTACTTAAACCTAACTAACCTAAGGACACCACACGACACCCAGCCATCACGAGGCAGAGAAAATCCCTGACCCCGCCGGGAATCGAACCCGGGAACCCGGGCGGGGGAAGCGAGAACGCTACCGCACGACCACGAGATGCGGGCGAATTGGAATTATTCCATTCGTATTGAAGTACGCAGGTGTTTCGGCTGACTCCTATCTTTCACACCAGATCGAGTAATTTCCTCGTGGATAGCTCTCCCAAGGATTTCAATAGTTTCGATTAAATATCATCTATTCCAGCCACCTTGTTTCGACTTAGGTCTTCCAGTGCTCTGCAAAATACTTCTCGTAGCGTCACAACTTATATTTTCTTCTTCCTCTTTCCTTTCTCTAATAATGCTTTCGAGCTTATTTCCTATAAACAGTCCTATATATTCGATCAACCTTTCAGCTTTCCCGTCTTTGAGTGAAACTGGCTTGACATCTCAGCTCTTGATATTCATACAGCCGCTTTAGCTTTCTGCGAAGGTTTCTTTAATTCTCCTATAGTCAGTGTCTATCATTCCCGTAGTTATACATTCTGCTACATCCTTGCGTTTCTCTTCTAGCCACTACTGCTTTGTCATTTTGCACTTCCTGTCAGTCTCATATTTTAGACGTTTATATCTTCTGCTGTGTTTCATTTGTTGCATTTTAATATATTCTCTTTTCAGCAGTTAGATTCAATCACTCGTACGCTACCCAACGATTTGTATTGGTTTTGGCTTTTTACCTATTCGATTCTCTTGCGGCTCCACTATTACGTCTGTCAAGAATACCCATTCGTCTTCTAATGTGTTCCTTACCTCCGTCCCAGTCAATCGTTGCCTGATGCTACTTTTTAAAATCTGGATAACCACTGGTTGTTTCAGTTTTTCCCAGTTCCCATTACCTTAAATCCCCACCTCTCTGCAACGTATTGCTACTCAGGTAGTCACATCTCTGTGTCGCTGCTTTGTTGCAAATCGACTATCGCTGGACGTATTAGGTTGGTGCATAAGTTCTTAGCGAGTCTGTTTTTCATGTTGGTATTCCGGTTGCTATGGGTTTATTTATCAATTTTCATTTTTTACTTGTAGTCCACTGTTGGTATTTGAGTTTACGTAGTGTCGTTTTTTCATTTGGAGATAGTGAGTGGAACTGTGGACGCTAGAAAATGGATTGCCAAGTAGGGAAATCGGAACACTGCCGACATATTCTTCTGTTTGAATTCATTAGAGGCGTGACAGTAACGGAAAATTTCCAACATATTATTTCGTTTGAGTTCGATAGAGCGGTGACGGCAGCGGAGGCAGCCAGAAGCATTTTCGCCGTGCATGAGGATAACAGCAATGGTCTGATCATAGCAAGAAAATACTTTTGTCGATTTAAGGAGGATCGTTTTACGGATTCTCCACGTTCAGGAAGATCTTCGGGATTTGATGAAGATCGTTTAGACGTATTAATCCACAATGTTCCACGTCAGTGTGCTCGAGAACTGGCAGATGTGATGAACTGTGGTCATTCCGCCATCGTGCGAGGTTTCCATACAAAACGAAACGTTCAAAAAGCTTGTGAATAGGTATCGCATGCTCTAAGCCAAAATCACAAAAGTCAGCGTGTGGTAGTACGTGTATCACTGCTTGCACGTCATCAGTTCTCTCGTGAACAACGCCGACCATTCATATACTGGTGACTACAAATGGTGTCTCTGTGCTAATATTAGGAACAACCTTCAAGGAACTTCGTTTCCTGCGAACATGATTCGACGAGTTGTTCTCCTCAAAACCACGTGATTTCTACTTTCACGGATTCTAAAAGCTACGCCAACGTTGGGAGACTGTTGTAAATAGTGGAGGACAATATATTACTGACGACTAAAGCCTCTGTTATGTGTACCTGTTGTGTTTACTGAACTTGTGGAAAAATGCTACGAACTGTACACCAACCCAACATGCAGATATCTCTGTTAACGATCTCCCGCACTGCCTGCCTTTACGAAACTTGGTCTATCCTTGGTCAGAACAAAGGAAGGTTGGTAGCGCCGAATATTATGGGTGGAAATCTTTTCCTCTGCTGGTCGTTACGAAATTTGACGTCAGTGAATCTGCGCTCCAGTTACACCTTTGAATGGAACACGCCGGCCGAAGGAATTCTGCCGACACTGGTATCTGTCCTTAACCACACTAAATTAGGCAATTGTTTTGATGGAAGTCATTTACGTTCATTGGAGCAGGCAGTCAGCAACATTCGTGAACTGACACGGAAGGTGCTTCAGGCGTGGCAGAAAAAAACCCTGAATGTGACATTCGAAGGCTGTTTGCTTCCATACCATAAAGAATACAAGAGGGTATTCTTGACTTTGGAGCTCACATTTCGTAATGATGCAGATGGTGGACATCAGCTCCGAATGGAATGAACGTTTATTCGTTTAATACCCTTTATGTGAAGAACATCTCTTAAAAGTTTGGTTAGTATGAAACTGGTGTTTCAACGAATAACACTACATTTCCATCTGCGTATTTTCAACATTGACGTGTTTTTGTTATTTATTCATGTTCTCTGAACAAATTGAGACATTTTATTCACTGTTAACTTACAACCATTACTCCAGCAATACAAAAGTTAATTTTGGTAGATGCTTACTTGACGACGGGCGGAGCGTGCGGCCGAAGCGTGGAAGAGTGAAGCGCAGACATCTCCTCCAGGGTGAGTGACACTCGGCTGCAACACAACACGTCAGTCCGATCATTACGGTGTCTGCTTCAGCCTACTGATTCAAGGGAGTGCAAACAAATGATAGCTGAAGAGTCGAGAAAAGGAAGATCTCGGAGAGAGGGGAACTGGTGCTGCACCTCGAGTAACGGTGGGAGGAAAATGGTGTGATGTCGACAATATCACTAAAGACGAATGTGTGATCTGTTAAGGGGCTCCGGAACGCCCTATCGCCCTATACATGCAATGTTAAAATAACGCTTATAAATTACATCTTTCCTCACAAAGTATTTGAGGTAGGAAGTTGAACTTTTTACAGATTATTTATTGGAATATGGGCTACAACTTAACACAGGGATTTTACAAAATTTTAGTTCAGTTATTAAAGATGATTTTTTTCGATTGTAATGAAAATTCACAACATTTTTTTGCAATTTTTTATTTATATATTCAAAAATATACAGTTTTTTGGAAAAAGGCTGTGTTAAATTATGCAGAAGGTACTGTGTAACATTTACTGAAAGTTTGAAACAAATATGTTTGTAAGATCCTTAGAAAACATGTAATTAGTATGAGAAAATAAAAGTTTTGGGAATCGAGCAACAAAGATTGGATTAACTTTTTAGTGCATTCCAGGTCCATAGGATGGATTATCTTCATCCTCTGCAAACTCCTCCTCCAGCTTCCTCTTGTTCCTCCTCCTGTTTACTCTTGCTTGTATTTCTAGACTCTTTACAGCCCCGTCTGCAGCCCGAAGGCGTTCCTTGTCTAAAGCAAGCATCGCTCGTACCATGTTAGAACCTATCTTCATTCCCATATTTCTAAATACCTTGCACCTTACAATGTTGCCATCATTGAAAGTCGCAACAGCAACTTTACTTTTACTCATTATTATACTTCAACAAAACAGAGACTCAAGAAACAGAATTAATTACGAATATTTTCGAGATAACGACAGAGTAAATAAACATGAAACAATCGACAATCACACCAGCGATATATATTGAACCATCACAGGTTAGCCACAACACATACTTTATCTCACATCACTAAAATGTACCTGATGAACACGGACGTTAATAATAACACCATTTGACAGCAGTTTAACAGCGCCACAGTGGGTCACGCCCATGTAGAACACATTTCAAAAAAAATTTAAAAATATTTGTAGTCTTCGGAATTGAATAAATTATATATCTATTAAAAGGTAATAGTCTGCAGATTCAGAAAACGTAAAAAAGTAAAAATAGAACTTTTCATGAGTTTGAGCCTTTCCGGAGCCCCTGAAGGTGATTACGAAACATTTTCCATCTTCTAAGATTCGACGTGTTGAATATTTCGTGCATAAACTACAAATGGGAAAATGTTTAGACGTTATTACAGTAGTTGAAAGAGCCGCTCGCTATTTTCTTGACAATACTAATGAACCACAACTGCAACGTCGTGTAAATTTCGGAGGGTTTCCCAAATTTTAAAGTTTCCTGTGTGGAAGGTCTGGTACTTAAAACGGTAGAACGGCGGCGTCAGTCACCCATCAGACATGAGACGTTTGGCACTTACATCTTCTAAGCCGCAAGAAAATTTGTTAACAGTTGCCGACTAAACGCTACATCTACATCTACATCTACATTTATACTCCGCAAGCCACCCAACGGTGTGTGGCGGAGGGCACTTTACGTGCCACTGTCATTACCTCCCTTTCCTGTTCCAGTCGCGTATGGTTCGCGGGAAGAACGACTGTCTGAAAGCCTCTGTGCGCGCTCTAATCTCTCTAATTTTACATTCGTGATCTCCTCGGGAGGTATAAGTAGGGGGAAGCAATATATTCGATACCTCATCCAGAAACACACCCTCTCGAAACCTGGCGAGCAAGCTACACCGCGAAGCAGAGCGCCTCTCTTGCAGAGTCCGCCACTTGAGTTTGTTAAACATCTCCGTAACGCTATCACGGTTACCAAATAACCCTGTGACGAAACGCGCCGCTCTTCTTTGAATCTTCTCTATCTCCTCCGTCAACCCGATCTGGTACGGATCCCACACTGATGAGCAATACTCAAGTATAGGTCGAACGAGTGTTTTGTAAGCCACCTCCTTTGTTGATGGACTACATTTTCTAAGGACTCTCCCAATGAATCTCAACCTGGTACCCGCCTTACCAACAATTAATTTTATATGATCATTCCACTTCAAATCGTTCCGCATGCATACTCCCAGATATTTTACAGAAGTAACTGCTACCAGTGTTTGTTCCGCTATCATATAATCATACAATAAAGGATCCTTCTTTCTATGTATTCGCAATACATTACATTTGTCTATGTTAAGGGTCAGTTGCCACTCCCTGCACCAAGTGCCTATCCGCTGCAGATCTTCCTGCATTTCGCTACAATTTTCTAATGCTGCAACTTCTCTGTATACTACAGCATCATCCGCGAAAAGCCGCATGGAACTTCCGACACTATCTACTAGGTCATTTATATATATTGTGAAAAGCAATGGTCCCATAACACTCCCCTGTGGCACACCAGAGGTTACTTTAACGTCTGTAGACGTCTCTCCGTTGATAAGAACATGCTGCGTTCTGTTTGCTAAAAACTCTTCAATCCAGCCACACAGCTGGTCTGATATTCCGTAGGCTCTTACTTTGTTTATCAGGCGACAGTGCGGAACTGTATCGAACGCCTTCCGGAAGTCAAGAAAAATAGCATCTACCTGGGAGCCTGTATCTAATATTTTCTGGGTCTCATGAACAAATAAAGCGAGTTGGGTCTCACACGATCGCTGTTTCCGGAATCCATGTTGATTCCTACATAGAAGATTCTGAGTTTCCAAAAACGACATGATATTCGAGCAAAAAACATGTTCTAAAATTCTACAACAGATCGACGTCAGAGATATAGGTCTATAGTTTTGCGCATCTGCTCGACGACCCTTCTTGAAGACTGGGACTACCTGTGCTCTTTTCCAATCATTTGGAACCTTCCGTTCCTCTAGAGACTTGCGGTACACGGCTGTTAGAAGGGGGGCAAGTTCTTTCGCGTACTCTGTGTAGAATCGAATTGGTATCCCGTCAGGTCCAGTGGACTTTCCTCTGTTGAGTGATTCCAGTTGCTTTTCTATTCCTTGGACACTTATTTCGATGTCAGCCATTTTTTCGTTTGTGCGAGGATTTAGAGAAGGAACTGCAGTGCGGTCTTCCTCTGTGAAACAGCTTTGGAAAAAGGTGTTTAGTATTTCAGCTTTACGCTTGTCATCCTCTGTTTCAATGCCATCATCATCCCGGAGTGTCTGGATATGCTGTTTCGAGCCACTTACTGATTTAACGTAAGACCAGAACTTCCTAGGATTTTCTGTCAAGTCGGTACATAGAATTTTACTTTCGAATTCACCGAACGCTTCACGCATAGCCCTCCTTACGCTAACTTTGACATCGTTTAGCTTCTGTTTGTCTGAGAGGTTTTGGCTGCGTTTAAACTTGGAGTGAAGCTCTCTTTGCTTTCGCAGTAGTTTCCTAACTTTGTTGTTGTACCACGGTGGGTTTTTCCCGTCCCTCACAGTTTTACTCGGCACGTACCTGTCTAAAACGCATTTTACGATTGCCTTGAACTTTTTCCATAAACACTCAACATTGTCAGAGTCGGAACAGAAATTTTCGTTTTGGTCTGTTAGGTAGTCTGAAATCTGCCTTCTATTACTCTTGCTAAACAGATAAACCTTCCGCCCTTTTTTTATATTCCTATTAACTTCCAAATTCAGTGATGCTGCAACGGCCTTATGATCACTGATTCCCTGTTCTGCACTTACAGAGTCGAAAAGTTCGGGTCTGTTTGTTACCAGTAGGTCCAAGATGTTATCTCCACGAGTCGGTTCTCTGTTTAATTGCTCAAGGTAATTTTCGGATAGTGCACTCAGTATAATGTCACTCGATGCTCTGTCCCTACCACCCGTCCTAAACATCTGAGTGTCCCAGTCTATATCTGGTAAATTGAAATCTCCACCTAAGACTATAACATGCTGAGAAAATTTATGTGAAATGTATTCCAAATTTTCTCTCAGTTGTTCTGCCACTAAAGCTGCTGAGTCGGGGGGTCGGTAAAAGGAGCCAATTATTAACCTAGCTCGGTTGTTGAGTGTAACCTCCACCCATAATAATTCACAGGAACTATCCACTTCTACTTCACTACAGGATAAACTACTACTAACAGCGACGAACACTCCACCACCGGTTGCATGCAATCTATCCTTTCTAAACACCGTCTGTACCTTTGTAAAAATTTCGGCAGAATTTATCTCTGGCTTCAGCCAGCTTTCTGTACCTATAACGATTTCAGCTTCAGTGCTTTCTATCAGCGCTTGAAGTTCCGGTACTTTACCAACGCAGCTTCGACAGTTTACAACTACAATACCGATTGCTGCTTGGTCCCCGCATGTTCTGACTTTGCCCCGCACCCGTTGAGGCTGTTGCCCTTTCTGTACTTGCCCGAGGCCATCTAACCTAAAAAACCGCCCAGCCCACGCCACACAACCCCTGCTACCCGTGTAGCCGCTTGTTGCGTGTAGTGGACTCCTGACCTATCCAGCGGAACCCGAAACCCCACCACCCTATGGCGCAAGTCGAGGAATCTGCAGCCCACAAGGTCGCAGAACCGTCTCAGCCTCTGATTCAGACCCTCCACTCGGCTCTGTACCAAAGGTCCGCAGTCAGTCCTGTCGACGATGCTGCAGATGGTGAGCTCTGCTTTCATCCCGCTAGCGAGACTGGCAGTCTTCACCAAATCAGATAGCCGCCGGAAGCCAGAGAGTATTTCCTCCGATCCATAGCGACACACATCATTGGTGCCGACATGAGCGACCACCTGCAGATGGGTGCACCCTGTACCCTTCATGGCATCCGGAAGGACCCTTTCCACATCTGGAATGACTCCCCCCGGTATGCACACGGAGTGCACTTTGGTCTTCTTCCCCTCCCTTGCTGCCATATCCCTAAGGGGCCCCATTACGCGCCTGACGTTGGAGCTCCCAACTACCAGTAAGCCCACCCTCTGCGACCGCCCGGATCTTGCAGACTGAGGGGCAACCTCTGGAACAGGACAGGCAGCCATGTCAGGCCGAAGATCAGTATCAGCCTGAGTATCAGCCAGAGACAGAGCCTGAAACCGGTTCGTCAGACAAACTGGAGAGGCCTTCCGTTCAGCCCTCCGGAATGTCTTTCGCCCCCTGCCACACCTTGAGACGACCTCCCACTCTACCACAGGTGAGGGATCAGCCTCAATGCGGGCAGAATCCCGGGCAACCACAGTCGTAGCCCGATCGGGGGATGCGTGGGACGAGCTGGCCGTCCCCGACAAACTCCCATCCAGACCCCCACAGTGATGCCCATTGGCAACAGCCTCAAGCTGTGTGACCGAAGCCAACACTGCCTGAAGCTGGGAGCGAAGGGATGCCAACTCAGCCTGCATCCGAACACAGCAGTTGCAGTCCCTATCCATGCTAAAAACTTGTGCAAAGAACGTCTGAACTAATCTACAGAGAGCGCAAACAAATCGACACAAAATTTAAACGGTTATTAAAATACGAGATTGCCTAGTAAATGCAGTAACTTGTGCACTGCTGACACACTGCTCGGCGGCGGAAGGAGACTACGCGAATTTACACTATTCAGGTACTAAAACGCGATGCTACAACTCTCAAATACTATAATACGCCCGAAATTTATGAATTTAACAATGCAAGTAACAAAAACACGCAAAGAAATTAAGAATTAAACTATGTAACAAATGAGTGAGCTAGGAGTATACGACTTGCTGCTGCAGCTGCTTATCCAACGGCGGCAGGGAGCACACTGACTGTGACCAACCGACACTGGCCGTTCAAAACAAAAACAGAAGACTGACGACTACGCGAATTTACACTATTCAGGTACTAAAACGCGATGCTACAACTCTTAAATACTATAATACGCCCGAAATTTATGAATTTAACAATGCAAGTACCAAAAACACGCAAATAAATTAAGGATTAAACTATGTAACAAATGAGTGAGCTAGGAGTATACGACTTGCTGCTGCAGCTGCTTATCCAACGGCGGCAGGGAGCACACTGACTGTGACCAACCGACACTGGCCGTTCAAAACAAAAACAGAAGACTGACGACTACGCGAATTTACACTATTCAGGTACTAAAACGCGATGCTACAACTCTCAAATACTATAATACGCCCGAAATTTATGAATTTAACAATGCAAGTACCAAAAACACGCAAATAAATTAAGGATTAAACTATGTAACAAATGAGTGAGCTAGGAGTATACGACTTGCTGCTGCAGCTGCTTATCCAACGGCGGCAGGGAGCTTCTGAATAATGCGAAATTACGAACTTTACAAATGGAGAACTCGAAAGTTCAACAATTCATCTGACATCTACATCTACATGGATACTCTGCAACACATTCAGGTGCCTGCCAGAGGGTTCATCGAACCGCCTTTACAATTCTCTATTATTCCAATCTCGCATAGCGCGCGGAAAGAATGAACACCTATATCTTTCCGTACGAGCTCTGATTTCCCTTATTTTATCGTGGTGATCGTTCCTCCCTATGTAGGTCGGTGTCAAAAAAATATTTTCGCATTCGGAGGAGAAAGTTGGTGATAGGAATGTCGTGAGAAGATTCCGTCGCAACGAAAAACGCCTTTCTTTTAATGATTGCCATTCCAATTTAGTTGAATTTACGGCTTTTAGAGTAGACTGATTTATCGTGTAACCGAAGTTTAACAAGTTCCTTTTAGCACTCATGTGGATTACCTCACACTTTTCGTTATTTAGGGTCAAGTGCCACTTTTCGCACAATTCAGATATCTTTTCTTAATCGTTTTGCAGTTTGTTTTGATCTTCTGATGACTATTAGTCAATAAACGAAAGCGTCATCTGCAAACAACCGAAGACGGCTGCTCAGATTGTCTCCAAAATCGTTTGTATAGATAAAGAACAGCAAAGGGCCTATAACTTATCTTGGGGAACTCCAGAAATCACTTCTGTTTTACTCAATGACTTTCCGTCAATTACTACGAACTGTGACCTTTGACAGGAAATCACAAATACAGTCACATAACTGAGACGATATTCCATAAGCACGCAATTTCACTACAAGCCGCTTGTGTGGTACAGTGTCAAAAACCTTACGGAAATCCAGAAATACGGAATCGATCTGAAATCCCTTGTCAATAGCACTCAACACTTCATATGTATAAAGATATAGTTGTACTTCACAGGAACGATATTTTCTAAACTCATGTTGACTGTGTGTCAACAGACCGTTTTCTTCGAGGTAATTCATAATGTTCGAACACAATATATGTTCTAAAATCCTGCTGCATATCGACGTTAACGATATGGGCCTGTAATTTGGTGGATTACTCCTACTACCTTTCTTGAATATTGGTGTTTGTTTTAGTAATTCGATTTTTTTAGAGCTATACACACTTTCGAGATGGCGATGGATTAATAGCTTACAACCGCTCAGGAAGCCCCATGAACCAGACAACTGGCGATGGCAGTACTAGGTTCCTAAAGCCACCGAACGCGAAACGAGCTTGGTAAAGTGCACATTTCTCTTGCTCTCTGACAATAAGGCTGCGAAAGACAGTCCAACTGATGGGGAGCGACGCTGATCCATGACTGCTTTACGTTCACATGCACGGTTCAAATTGTGCATAGCCCTCTCGACAGAGCCCAAGGTGGGGTTCCCAAAAGAACTGAGGACAGATGAAATAACCCCACCTCTCGGAATGTCCATCAGTCGATATTGACAGAATGCGGAAGTGAGCGTAATAGAATTATGCAGTGTATTATTTAACTAGCCTCCAGGTTAGGAGAAGAAGGAGGAACTGATGCATAAGGCTTGTCAGCCTGTACCCGATTGTAAGTATATATGAGCGACATGGCACAGGTGCTAGGCATCCTATATCGGAGAAAGTAAACGTTTTACGTACAGTGTTCCTTCTTTCTTAGCGATGGACAATGGAGACATCAGCTGTGAAATATTGTGCTATCTGGAACGAAGGCTGTTCTCTTATTACTTTTCTTCCTGTTAGTTGTGTTTATTGTTTTAATGTATTTGCTATCGACCTCGAAGCAACTAAGATTTCATCTTCAGGGACTTAAGCAATGTCATCGATGTGATATACCACCACAAGTACATCTTGTTAATGTCACACAGGAGCTTCTAGTGTAGAAAGTGTAAACCATATGAAGATGCTGCTGTTAATTACCAGACTGTTGGGGAGACTATGTCATTGCCACATATATGTTTTCTACGCCGTCGTACCTCGCCACTGTAGGGTAACGACATTTAGTGGGACACTTCAGTCCACACAGCGTTTTACCATGTGAGCCGCGCGTTCCCCCAATAGTTATAATGTGAGCCACGCCTTCAGCAGTACCCGTGAGGGCCGGTAGCTTCTCTCTCTCTCTCTCTCTCTCTCTCTCTCTCTCTCTCTCTCACACACACAGCGACGAAATTTTTCTGTATTAATGTGGCTGCTTCTTTGTCCAGCACTGAACTGGCGGGATATCTGCCTGTCTGCTATTATAATTCGAGCTATCCGATGGCGACTGGCGTTATTTGTACCTTGACGAGGATGGCAATTTACTATGGCGATGGCAGTTTCTCCGGAATCGCGGCATACGCGGTAGTCCGTTCATACCGTAGTCCACGACAAGTCCATGAAAGATTGTTTAGAAATGTAATAGTTCCACGTGGGTTTGGCACGTGTGAATGCAGACAGTGTGTGAGATCCCCAATCTCTCTTTCTTGTGCTCGATTATTAACCTGACATCCAGAACAGTCTTTCACGACATCATCGTCTCGCGCCGTTACTATCACCTTCTGGTGTTACTGGTGTATGCTGCTAAATTATTTTATTGATAGTCTTACGACAGGCAATTATCTGGTTATGTATGATGACAAATAATAATGAAATAACAGTATACCTCCAACAAAGTCAGGTGCTTGACAGGTTGAAGTGCCATTGTGGGGCGACAGGTAGAGAGCGTTGCTGGGGACTCTCCCAAGTGTTCACACGGGCCGCCCGAGATGGCTATCCCTCACACACCATTACACGGCCGCAGAAGGCCTTCTGCGACAAGTTAGCCTTGCGGCGTGGCAGCGTCCGCCTCTATTACGAGTGCAAAACCTGCTCGATGCGAAACGGCTGCACAAGTGCCTAGCGAGCGGGAAGTTACTCCTTATAAGCTCGTTTGGAACAACTATTTTGTCTATGAATCCCTAACATCATATAGCATTATTTTATTCGTGCAATATTCGAGTATCGGTATTTTGTCACACTATCACTTTACCTAACGAGCATATAGAGACGAAATCATCGAATACTTCAATTGGTCATCGGACGGTAACTCCGAAAAATGTATTGTCACACTGATTCGTCTACTCACATTGAAATTAAAAATATTATTCCTTTCCATGTCAAAAAGTAGCTCGAACGATTATTAGTGCTTCCACTTCTTCTTTAGGCGACATCATTGTACAAAGTCTTTCACAAATAAATTTTGTCGGTTAAAGCTGAGGATGGACTCTTTTGTATGATTAATTTGTAATTTTCGTCTTTTCGACCACAATAATAAGAGAAAGTACTTCCAGTAGTAACCATGACCGTTTTAATAAAGCCATCTCTTGAGAACTGAGATCTGTAAGAAGAAGATTTTTACGTGTTGGTTTACACGGTACGAGGTTCTAGACCATGTGCTTTTCGGGAAGGAGAGACGTTCCAGCAACATGTGTGACAGAATCTGTTCAGCGGACAGTCTTTTTCGTCTTTTCGTAGTACATGACTTAAGTGGTTTATACTACTCTTCGTACAGAAACCAATTCCTGAGGGAATTGCAATAAATGAAGTTCATGTGTCAGTGTAGTCTTTACAACACAGTTTTTCGGTTCCGAACAGCTGTAATCAGTTCATGTAGTGACAGTAAAATGTCGTTTTGTAATCTCGATAGGGACGTTACGTTATAGCGACTGGAAGCTCATGGGTACAACTGTTTTTAATGTACTTGTAACTTCTTGTGTTTTTAGTCGCTTGGTCACGTACCCAAATCTACCACCTGAATACCGGCATAAAACAGAAGAAAAATGAAAGATACGGCGAAGACACGAACAACAGGCGGAACAAAGGTTCGATTTCCGTCTGCCTGCGGATGCATAATATTACAACTAGCAACCACAGCACACGACACTTGCAGCCTCAGGAACAAGGTCCAAGGCCGGGGCACAGTTCGCTGCAAGAAGCAGCGGCAGCCTTTAGACACGGGGAAGGGCGAGTAAGGACGCTGGAGGGGACTTGTGTCTTTTTATATCCTGCTAGTATATTTGCAAAATTTCACTAGAAGATACAGTACCGGACATACTTCACATTCAGAAATGACAAAACGACATGAATTCCAGTTCGTGAAGCGATTTCCACGGCGAGATAAATAAAATATCATTGCATATATCAGTGATGGTGCTGCGATACAAATAGCTTTTGCAAAGTTTTTGAATTAAAGAATGCGATCAGAGAATTAGTGGTTCTTGTGAACCTTGTTGTCAAAAATCTGAAACTGGTTTGATGCAGCTCTCCACGCAAGATCTTTCACATCTGCATCAGGCGCAGATCTAAGGAGAGTCATGGAAAACCATCCCTCGCTCGCCCCCCTCCTTCCCCCCCCCCCCCAAAAAGAGACATTTAAGCTTTCATATTTCTACGTGTATCAATTCTCAAATTACCTGGATAAATTTTGGGAACTAAAGTAGCATGAAGACAGTTTAAAAATATTATGGAATTCCGCAAAATTACAGCTTTGTTTAACGCAGGATACTGTTCAGTGGTTTGCTGGAGGGTGCCAAGCGATGTAGTAAGCATCAACCATAGGGAATTATTATTATTATTATTATTATTATTATTATTATTATTATTATTATTATTATACTTAAGCATTTTATATTATTATTATTATTATTATTATTATTAAATATTAGGCAATATGGGACGTTATGTTTGGGAATGGTGAGGGAGGAGAAAGTTAGAAACTATAAGCCAATCCCCAAATCCAAGAATCCAACTCTGGATACGTGCCTGACCACCAGCATAGCTACTGGAGACTGCATCTGTTCAACGTACTTACAGTATTTAAACTTTGGTACCCCACATTACACTCCTATCAGGAAATTACCAAACTAATTTCTAGATTACTTGCGAATTGTCCTTTCAGCCTATCCCCCCTCGGGTCAATCAAGCTACATTTGAAGACAATATTTCCGCTGTCCGCCACATTTCATTTTTCGTAATGCATCAGTAGCATAGATAACTCATTAATGATTGCATCAGTGTGTTTGATATTTAGAGAGAGTAATTAGCAGTTTATTACTTTATTACATTCTTATGCTTATATCTATTTGCAAAGTCATAGCTGTGAACGACTGTTCTCTTCTCGAGGAAGAAATAATTTATTATAAAGAAAAGGTTGGTATTCAACTATCTTGATAGGGAAGTCATTACGCCTTTTAAATGCCAAGCTTCTTCTTCTGTTCCGTTTTTGGAACGCCTTTTCTTTGAGAGAAAGTGGGCGGTCCCCGCAGACAGTGGTCATCATGGGGCTACGAAGTGGCCTTGCCTTTTCCATTCTTTGGTGCGGCTTTTCTTTGGAAGAAGTCTGCGGCAGACAGATTGCAGTGGAGATGCTAGCCAATAAGCAGTGGTTGAGCAAAGTTCATGTAATAGTTAGCTCTAAAAGATTTTTATGTTTTGCGCTAATAATGGTGCATTTTATTGAGGAATGCCATAATTAGTACATTCGCGGTAATAAGTCGTCTCTTGTAAACTGTAGCTGTGGAGGCAACATATTTCCAGGAAAAACCGGTGTTGCAAGCATTACATCATCATTGTATCGAGAGTTCCAAAAGGTAGACAATAGGCCGTATTCGATCCAAATAATATGAGACGTTAAAATACTGAGATAGTTCATTCGCACCAATCCTTATCTCTACTGCGTATGAAAAGACAAGCGACACTGGACTCGCATTCGGGAGGACGACGGTTCAATCCCGCGTCCGGCCATCCTGATTTCGGTTTTCCATGATTTCCCTAAATCACTTCAGGCAAATGCCGGGATGGTTCCTCTGAAAGGGCACGGCCGACTTCCTTCCCAATCCTTCCCTAATCCGATGAGACCGATGACCACGCTGTCTGGTCTCCTTCACCAAACCAACCAACCAACCAAAAGACAAGCTACTGACGATTATTTTGTACTTTGTATTATTCTAAACATTCTGTGGCTGTGAGCTCAGCAACCGTGTATGCAGTTATATAAAATATGTCAGCAAACCGGTTGCACACAATTAAAAAAACACATTAACCAGATTTCGATGGTTCTATCTTCATGGGAACGGTAAAAGTTACTTAAAGGTATAAATAATATACATAAAATAGATACGTATGGGAAAATTCTCAACCAAAACCAGAAAACTGTACTTACATGAAATCTCATAACAACTTTATAATTTCTGCAACAGTGACCTCGTCAAATGGCATGTTTGTGTTCCATGAGTCAAGAATAAAAATCATAATAAGAAAGGCAGACAGTTATCACAGAATGATAAAACCATGGTTTCAAGTGGCGGCACAAATTAACAGATGTGGCCAGCTAAGACCGCCACATACACGGCGTAAGGGGGTCAGACTAAACGGCATGTAAGCCGACACTGCCATGAGATGGACACGAGGATTAGTAGTGCCATCTAGTAACAAAGCGGCAAACTTATAAACATCTGCGTTAAGAGCAAAATTACATGGCTGTAGGTAGGCACTAGTAACAAATAGTACCCAGATAATGGGCAATATGAAAATTCGCAAAAATAGTAAATCAGCCTTTTTACAGTAGTTTTAAATAAATTAAAAAACTGACAATGACAAGTGGATAAGGGAAACGGACATCCCCAACGCTACTGTAGTGAAAAATTAAAAAATCAGGCAGTTCTAAGTAACGGCTACAAACCTTGAAAGAAGTTTTTATTACGCAACTCTAATTGTTCGTTAAGAATAAAACCTTCTTTAAGCGGGAGGTGTTTGAAAATTTCCAATTCTTAAAGAATATCGAGTCTGAGACCATTTTCCTCGGAGTGTAGGATACTGACATCTTGCAGTTCTTTGGGTTTATGCCCTGTGATTAACAAGTGGTCGGCACAGGATGATTTATATTTTATAAACTCTTGACTTTTGCAAATGACACTGTGTTGAATCCAGATTGTGAATAAGATCGTTTTTTCGGGAATTATTGGCGGAAAAAGCTACTCTGCAATCATATTTCTTTTGCACAAGACGCTGTATTCTGTAAGAGACAGGTCCAAGAAATGGTACGGAAATAAAATTTTTCTGATCTTTTCGTCATTTATGGAAACGCCCAGAGTGGTGATTCTGTTCTTCGTTTTATTATTGAAAATGTTACTTACTGTGATGGGTTAGTAGCTATTATTAACTGCAATATTTTTGATCAATTTTCAATTAATGACCAAAATGATCAGATAAATTTTAGTTCCACACCATCTCTTCGATCTGTCTCTTACAGAATACAGCGCCATCTGCAAATCAAATGTGATTACAAAGTAGCTTTTTCCGCCAATAGTTCTCGAAAAAAATAATCTTATTCACAGTCTGAATTCAACACAGTCTCATTTGGAACAGTCAGTTTCTAAAATCAATTGCGACTTGTACAGCCTATTACATAGGACAGACAGGGCGGGCTATATCTGTAAGATTTAGAGAACATCTCCCGGGAAAAAATGGTACTAATATTCATAATTCATACTTTGCCGACCACTTGTTAATCACAGGGCATAAACCCGAAGAAGTGCAAGATGTCAATATCTTACACTCCGAGAAAAAAGGTCTCAGACTCGATATCCTTGAAGAACTTAAAATTTTCAAACACCTCCCGCTTAAAGACGGTTTTATTCTTAAAGAACAATTAGAGTTACGTAATAAAAACTTCTTTCAAGGTTTAGAGCCGTTACTTAGAACTGCCTGATTTTTTAATTTTTCGCTACAGTAGCATCGGGGATGTCGGTTTCCATTCTCCACTTGCCATTGTCAATGTTTTACTTTATTTAAAACTACCTGTAAAAAGGCTGATTTATTATTTTTGCGAATTTTCATATTGCCCATTATCTGGGTACTATTTGTTACTAGTGCATACCTACAGCCACGTAATTTTGCTCTTAACGCAGATGTTTATAAGTTTACCGCTTTGTTACTAGATGGCACTACTAATCCTCGCGTCCATCTCATGGCAGTGTCGGCTTACATGCTGTTTAGTGTGTGTGAAATCTTATGGGACTTAACTGCTAAGGTTATCAGTCCCTAAGCTTAAACAGTACTTAACCTAAATTATCCTAAGGACAAACACACACACCCATGCCTGAGGGAGGACTCGAACCTCCGACAGGACCAGCCGCACAGTCGATGATTTCAGCGCCCTAGACCGCTCGGCTAATCCCGCGCGACTGCTGTTTAGTCTGACCCCTCTCACGCCGTGTATATGGCGGTCTTGGCCGGCCACAGCTGTTAACTTGTGCCGCCACTTGCAACCATGGATTTATCATTCTGTGATAACTGTCTGCCTTTTTATTATGATATTTTTTCTTGACTCATGGAACACAAACGTGTCATTTGACGAGGTCACTGTTGCTGAAATTATAAAGTTGTTGTGAGATTTCATGTAAGTAAAGTTTTCTGGTTTTGGTTGAGAATTTTCACAAATGTATCTATTTTACGTATATTATTTGTACCTTATATATTTTTCTAGGTAGCTTTTAACGTTCTGATGAAGATAGTCTTAGAACTATCGAACCCTGATTAACGTGTTTCTTTCTTTTTTTTTTTAATTGTGTGCAACCGGTTGGCTGACTATTACATTTTATATAACTCTGTATCATGACAGGAGAGAAAGACCCTTTTGTGAAACAAAATGTTTTTTTGGGAACAATACAGTAATAATTTATTGTAAAATGTCTTACATTCTGTTTACAAGCTGTGCCCCCCCCCCCCCCCCCCCCCCCCCCCGTCGGTGGTTCGAGTCCTCCCTCGAGCTGGAGTGTGTGTGTTGCCCTTAGCGTAGGGTAGTTTGGCAGTTTATGTTAGATTAAGTAATGTGCAATCCTAGAGTCCGATGACCTCAGCAGTTTGATCCCATAGGAACTTACCACAAATTTTTTGTTTACAAATGCTTATAATTTACTTATGCTTGAATCCCATCCAAGAATATCAGTAGTGTGGCATGTGTGCTGGCTGGAACTACATTATGTGATCAAAAGTATCTGGACACCCTCAAAAACATATGTTTTTTCATATTAGGTGCATTTTGCTGCCACCTATTGCCAGGTATTCCATATCAACGACCTCAGTAGTCATTAGAAATCGTGAGAGTGCAGAATGGGACGCTCCGCGGAACTGACGAACTTCGAACGTGGTCAGGTGATTGGGTGTCACTTGTGTCATACGTCTGTACGCGAGATTTCCACACTCCTAAACATCCATAGGTCCACAGTTTCCGATACGATAGAAAAGGGGAAACTTTAAGGGACACGTACAGCACAAAAGCGTACAGACCGACCTCGTCTGTTGACTGACAGAGGCCGCCGACAGTTGAAGAGGTTCGTAACGTGTAATAAGCAGACATCTATCCAGACCATCAAACAGAAATTCCAAACCGCATCACAATCCACTGCAAGTACTATGACAGTTAGGCGGGAGGTGAGAACTTGGATTTCATGGTCGAGCGGCTGCTCATAAGTCACACATCACGCCGGTAAATGTCAAACGACGCCTCGCTTGGTGCAAGGAGCGTAAACATTGGACGATTGAACAGTGGAAAAACGTTGTTGGGAGTGACGAATCACGGTACACAATGTGGCGATCCGATGGCAGATTGTGGGTATGGCGAATGCCCGGTGAACATCGTCTGCTAGCGTGTGAAGTGCCAACAGTAACATTCGGAGGCGGCGGTGTTATGGTGTGGTTGTGTTTTTCATGGTAGGGGGCTTGTACCCCTTGTTGTTTTGTGCGACACTATCACAGCACAGGCTTATATTGATGTTTTAAGCACCTTCTTGCGTCCCACTATTGAAGAGCAATTCGGGGATGGCGACTGCATTTTTAACACGATCGAGCACCTGTTGACAATGCACGGCCTGTGGCGGAGTTGTTGCACGACAATAACATCCCTTTAATGGACTGGCCTATACAGAGTCCTGACCTGAGTCCTACAGAGAACCTTTGGGATGTTTTGGAACGCCGACTTCGTGCCAGGCCTCACCAACAGACATCGATACCTCTCCTCGGTGCAGCACTCCGTGAAGAATGGTCTGCCATTCCCCAAGAAACCTTCCAGCACCTGACTGAACGTATGCCTGCGAGAGTGGAAGCTATCATCGATGCTAAGTGTGGGCTAACACCATACTGAATTCCAGCATTACCGATGGAGGGCGCCACGAACTTTTAAGTCATTTTCAGCCAGGTGTCCGGATACTTTCTATCACATAGTTTGTAAGACCTAAGTCATATTTTGGCTATACATCCTTGTTCAAGGCGGTCTTCTCTCTCTGGTTGCGGAAGCGTTTATCTAGTGGCTGTCGGGACGAGGAGGTGGCCAGTCAGTCGGTGCACGGAGCCACGAGGAAAGGTGGGTGCTTGCTCGCTTGGGAGGAATGCGATTTGTTTAAGGGATACGCCGTACACAGTGAGCGACCGCGGGCCTGCAGTACTGTGGATTCTGGAGACGTCGCAGCCTTACCTTACAGCAGTGAATTTGACTCATGGAGTGAATGCTTGTCACTATCCATGGACGTTTCTGATTGAAACAGATACTGAGCTTTGGTGTGGCCATATCGCTATTTTGTCACCGTTTTCCAGATACCTCTCACAGATTGTGTGCCGACAGAATGTATAAAGTGTGGTAGTCGATTTCGCCGTACACTGTGTTCATGTGGTTTTATACAGCGACAGATTTCTCACGATTGTACATTGTTAATGAGCAGTTGTCTGATTGCCTTACACTGTTTCTGTGAATCAGACTGCTCACTGCATTTTAAAATGTTATGTAATGATGGGCTTTGTATGAGTACACTTTGTTGACGTATTAACTGGAATGCACTGACATTCATACACCTATGGACGTGTTAAGATAGAATTAGTGCTTGGGACCCAGCGGATTGTGCCAAAAAAGTTACTGTTCCTTTTATGGTTCTGCGTAAACTCAGATTTCATCTCAATCTGTTTGAAAATTTGTAAAATGAACATGTGTATACCGAAAATGCAATTAATTCAATTTTTTTGGATTCTAAAGTAAACTAGTGATTGTCAGCTTAAAGAATGTGATAGAGAGTGTTTTGTAAATATTTCTTTTCTAAACTGAGGAAAAATCGAGAGTACTTGTCACCTGGTCGTTTATGCTTACACTTAATTTCGTATGGGGCTAAATGCTGTAGAATTTTATTGAATCAGAGCCTTACAACATTTTGTGTTCCTTGTGGTATCTCATTTATTAGGACAGTTGTTGTTAAGTAAAATTGCACCTTTGTATTTGACTAAAGTGTTCAGATATTAACCTGACCTCAATTGATTCCACCCTTTTAACTTGTTAATCTACTACAGTACAGTACATTTGGAAGCAGAGTATGGTTGATTGATTGGTTGAAGGTGGACATTTTGTGTTGCGATAAGGTTTTTTCTTGTATTCTTATACTGTTGTTATTTTTCAGAATGCCTGACAATGTAAAGTATCCGCCTTTAGGTGTGGAGTTAATCTATGTATTACATGACCGAAGTTAGAGACTAAAGGCACTGTCCATGAACTGGTTGAAAAAGTGCTTCAAAATAGTCAGTTGCGGTGGAGCAACACATTACCGAGGCCAGTGAGGTAAGTCTGGATGCTGCTGCATGACAGGGGTGCTACAGAGTGAGGATAGCTGGACGCCGAATCAAATACGGAAGTTGGAGGCCTGTTTTAACCATTACCTGGATAGAATGAATGAGCTAGTGGGTGGGGACAAGGAAAAAGCGCATAGTCTAGTAACATACGGTGATACTATTCGAGGGTGGTTTCAGATCAGTAACAGAAGAGTAAGGGTCATTGACGGTGCAGTTGAAGTGAAAGATTAAAATATAGGTTGGGGCAAATGATCCTTGATACTCCATTTATAAAACTGCAGAAAGAGTTACAGGAAATTTTAAATGAATATCCCCATTTTCCGTTGAATTGAGTTGATTGTAAAGTTGATTTTTGTGTTTTACGGTGGAGTTTCAAATGGAGTACGGGCCACGGAAATGAGTGATTTAGATGGCTTGAGACTGATTGTCATTAAAGTAAAGAATTACTTGTTTGATGAAGTTTTGCAAGTGACACAAGAAAATAGTATGCAGAAACAGTTTAGGACTACAATTTGTAGGTTAATTCCACATAGACCACTGCAAGAGTTCATTTATCGGTAGTAAGGACGTGAACAGGGGACTCATGAGTCAGTGATAAAGTATTTGGAGTGAGTTAAAAGAAGCGTGAAAGCCTTGGAACTTTCATATAACAAAGAGCAAGTAAACCGCATTATAGGCCGGTTGAACCCTGACAGTAGGCAGCACACGGTATATTGTCAAATCTCCATGACTCAATTAGATGAAGTTGTAAGGTACAAGCAGGCCATGGAGCCACTGAATTTGTGGATTCGTACAGGGACAGCCAATCCGTAAAAGGAAGAGCTTGTAGAAGTAACGCTTTACAGAGGAAACAGGAGGAGCAAAACGTCGACAGAAAAGCACACTAAGGAAACAGTGATTGACAAAGGTGGGTAGACAGGGGGCCACGTAAGATAATTTGTAGGAAGTGTGGGAAGCACGTACATCTAACATTGAATAATGAACCAATCTGCACTCTTCTGGATTTAGGTAGTACGATCTTGGTAGTTAATTAGAAATGGTTTCGGAGCACGAGGGAATCTGAGCGTAGTGGGAGAAGGTAGCAGATAACAGACAATACCTGACAGATGATAAGTCTAGTTGAATTGTGAACGTAAGTTAAAGTCAAGCTGATGGTTGATGAGTTTTCTTGGAAGATGAGGATGAAGGTCATTGAAAATTTTGCCACTGACTATATTTCTGATTCCCGTCTGGTCAGTGGAGCAGTTTCATTGTAAAATTAGGCTACAAAGAAGTTTTTTGTTTAGCTGGCATGGGCAAAGAAGCGCGGTGGTGATGGCTTGTAATGAACCCATTGAGGAAGTAGGTAATACGGGGAAGTAAGATTCGTTAGATGACCAGGTAGCTCATTTGCATGAATTTATAAGGGATAAGATCAAAATTGTGTGTGCGGAATTTCCCGACGTCTTAACCAACGGATGTGGGGGTTACCGGTTTTCTATAGTATCGGACCAAATCAATGTGTCAGGTTCCAGTCAAGAAACAACCCTACAGATTGTCGCCACCAAGGATACAAACATATGGGAACAAAATCAAATGTTCAAATGTGTGTGAAATCTTATGGGACTTAACTGCTAAGGTCATCAGTCCATAAGCTTAACCTAAATTATCCTAAGGACAATCACACACATCCATGCCCGAGGGAGGACTCGAACCTCCGCCGGGACCAGCCGCACAGTCCATGACTGCAGCGCCCTAGACCGCCCGGCTAATTTATGGGAACACGTGGAAAAGATGCTTGAACAGGGTATAATTCGACCATCTAAATCCTCATTTGCTGCTACTGTGTTCTTCGTTCCTAAATCTAATGGTGAGCACCGTCCCGTAATGGACCCTGTAAATAAAACAAAAACTTACTATGGAGGTCATTGCCGTTACTGAATTTGCATTAGTGGTTCAGGTGCTCTAAGAGAATGTGGGTATTACCCTCTTTAGATCTTAACCAGGCTTATAATCAAATACCTTTAGAGGAGGCTTCGCAGCCGATTACCACGTTCGTAATGGACTAGAACTTACTCGAATTTAGTGGTGTACCTTTTGGACTGGCGACAGTGGCAGCGGTTCTTTGTAGCTTGTGGATGCCATGTTTTCCTGTATAAAATTTAATGCAGTATGTTTACAGTATCTGAATGATCTGGTGATGTAGGAGTAGTTCGATTCAGGAACACATTCGGCACTTACATGCGATGTTCGAGCAATTAAGAAAGGTAGTTGTGACATCCTATGACAGATAGTTGTTTTTGCATTTGCTTTTATTGGCATAGAATTTCAAGGGAAGGAATTTGTTTTGACCCAGAGAGACTGGAAGCCACTGATCACTTCCCACAACAACTGCAGAATGTCAAGCAAGTTGCCAGGACCGCCGGGTAGCCAATGTTTAGGACATTTATTGGTGGCTTTGCGGAGAAGGTAGTTCTCCTTAACGGTGTAAAAAGGGATTTAAATTTATGTGGGGGACCTTCCAGAAAGCCGCATCTTTGGCCTTAAAGGAAGCGTTAAGGTCAGCATCGGTACTGGCTATCCCAGATTTAAATGCTGAATTCATTTTGCAAACTAATGCATCAAGTGTAGAAACAGGTGCAGTTTTGTTGCAGGGACAGGGAAGGAATCATAAGGTACCTACGCCTCAAGGGGTTAAATGAATTGAAGGAAAGCTATTCAATCAGTTCTCCTGGTTTGTGCAGCTGGTGGATGAGTATACTTGTACTACCGAGATGGGTCGAGGCTTTGAGTCCATCTTGGCTATGGTAATCCGTTCAGGTCCATCTTGGCTATGGTAATCCGTTCAGCACCTTGTTCATAGTGGTTCACCTACGTTCATATATTCTGAAGCTTATCAATTGCAGTTTATAACTTGATTGTGGTGCGTCAATGTCTCGGAGAGGAGGAAATGATACTTAAACACACTAGGTGCTTCTTAAGTATCAAGTAAAAATATTAATTTACATAGATAGCAATTCGTCGGGTAGTCATTGTTTTGCACTATTCGACAGCACGTGTAACACGAAACGGAACAGATGCTGTCTAGATTTCTGTCCAACTGACCATCCAAACCATAAGTGATCGTGTTGTGCAGCCAAAGGCACTCCATAGCATCAAGCCAGTTTTTTGGGCGAATACGACAATGACGAATACAATCTGCTAATTTTCGTTCACGGAACCTCCACATATGATGGGTACGTACATCGTGATGTTGTATCTAGGACCGTGAGTCGTCTGAAATAACGACGTGGTGCCACTGCTTTGTACGGAGTTGTCGCTGTGCGCCCCACTTTCTGGGGGCTCCTCTCTGTGGTGCTGCAGACTTTATCACGCTGTCTATGTGAGTATTTATCTGGCTGCTAACAAGCCCATTTCCTGACTCAAGGTAGGTCACGTGGCTGTATAATCTTGCACATCCAAGCTAAGAATACGGTTGTCCTCTCGGGCGCTAAACGGATATGACCGATAAAACCCTGCATGGCGTTGGACACGGTCTCCCTGAACCCATCAACTCCATGTTCGAATGACGGTTGCGGGATCCCGACCAGCCGACCGCTGTGGCCGAGCGGTTCCAGGTGCTTCAGTCCGGAACCGCGCTGCTGCTGCGGTCGCAGGTTCCAATCCTACATCGGGCATGGATGTGTGTCATGTCCTTAGATTAGTTAGCTTTAAGTAGTTCTAAGTCTAGGGGACATACGACCTTAGACGTTAAGTCCCATAGTGCTTAGAACCATTTGAACTATTTTTTGATCCCGACCAACACGAGAAAAAAATGTCACGGATCTGTTTTCCCACAAATAACTGACATTTAAATTCGCTTTATGAATGAGGAACGCTCTGCGTAATCTTCCATCATATACAGAAGATAAATGGTGTTACGACTGCTTAATTAGTGCAGCTGCGCGGAAATGGTAATCGTTTGCATGTAATACACTTAATGCCAGTTTGACGTTTGTAAGACGCCGCGTTCACAGTAGTGTCATTTTAATGGGCGACAATTTACACTCCTGGAAATGGAAAAAAGAACACATTGACACCGGTGTGTCAGACCCACCATACTTGCTCCGGACACTGCGAGAGGGCTGTACAAGCAATGATCACACGCACGGCACAGCGGACACACCAGGAACCGCGGTGTTGGTCGTCGAATGGCGCTAGCTGCGCAGCATTTGTGCACCGCCGCCGTCAGTGTCAGCCAGTTTGCCGTGGCATACGGAGCTCCATCGCAGTCTTTAACACTGGTAGCATGCCGCGACAGCGTGGACGTGAACCGTATGTGCAGTTGACGGACTTTGAGCGAGGGCGTATAGTGGGCATGCGGGAGGCCGGGTGGACGTACCGCCGAATTGCTCAACACGTGGGGCGTGAGGTCTCCACAGTACATCGATGTTGTCGCCAGTGGTCGGCGGAAGGTGCACGTGCCCGTCGACCTGGGACCGGACCGCAGTGACACACGGATGCACGCCAAGACCGTAGGATCCTACGCAGTGCCGTAGGGGACCGCACCGCCACTTCCCAGCAAATTAGGGACACTGTTGCTCCTGGGGTATCGGCGAGGACCATTCGCAACCGTCTCCATGAAGCTGGGCTACGGTCCCGCACACCGTTAGGCCGTCTTCCGCTCACGCCCCAACATCGTGCAGCCCGCCTCCAGTGGTGTCGCGACAGGCGTGAATGGAGGGACGAATGGAGACGTGTCGTCTTCAGCGATGAGAGTCGCTTCTGCCTTGGTGCCAATGATGGTCGTATGCGTGTTTGGCGCCGTGCAGGTGAGCGCCACAATCAGGACTGCATACGACCGAGGCACACAGGGCCAACACCCGGCATCATGGTGTGGGGAGCGATCTCCTACACTGGCCGTACACCACTGGTGATCGTCGAGGGGACACTGAATAGTGCACGGTACATCCAAACCGTCATCGAACCCATCGTTCTACCATTCCTAGACCGGCAAGGGAACTTGCTGTTCCAACAGGACAATGCACGTCCGCATGTATCCCGTGCCACCCAACGTGCTCTAGAAGGTGTAAGTCAACTACCCTGGCCAGCAAGATCTCCGGATCTGTCCCCCATTGAGCATGTTTGGGACTGGATGAAGCGTCGTCTCACGCGGTCTGCACGTCCAGCACGAACGCTGGTCCAACTGAGGCGCCAGGTAGAAATGGCATGGCAAGCCGTTCCACAGGACTACATCCAGCATCTCTACGATCGTCTCCATGGGAGAATAGCAGCCTGCATTGCTGCGAAAGGTGGCTATACACTGTACTAGTGCCGACATTGTGCATGCTCTGTTGCCTGTGTCTATGTGCCTGTGGTTCTGTCAGTGTGATCATGTGATGTATCTGACCCCAGGAATGTGTCAATAAAGTTTCCCCTTCCTGGGACAATGAATTCACGGTGTTCTTATTTCAATTTCCAGGAGTGTATAAGCGCTGTCCGATAACAAATTCTACTATTTTTCATCGTACTGAATTAAAAATCTATCTTATCTCGTCTGTTTTCGTAATTATTTTGATCATTGTAGGAAACAACAAACTCCACTCCTCCTTAAGAACGCTAATAGCATAGCGAAACGAAAAATAAATTACAATAACTGTTAAAGCATCCGTCTTAAGTTCCGTGGGAAGTTTTATTTATTCACTGATGACTAGTTTCGGACGGTTCATCCTTTATCAGATTATTCAAGTACGTAAGCCTTGCATTACAACCAGATGTGCAATACAGGCCACAAAACATGTAAAAACGTTGCACTATAAAAAGCAGCATCAACACATGTTCATAGCCGTAGTGCCACGTTTACGTGTTTTGTGGTCTGTAATGCACATCTAGTTGTAACGCAAGACTTATGTACATGGATGATTTGATAATGGACAAACTGTCCGAAATCAGTCATCGGTGAATAAATGAAACTTCCTACTCAGTTTATGGCGGTTCCTCTAACAATTATTGTAATCACAGAAAAGTCGTAGCCCTTTGCGGTTCCAGCATGCTTGACATACGCAAAAATGAAATTAATTTGAGAGCGAAGTAAATACTTCCCTTGTAGAGTTCTCCAGTTAGAAAACCTACGGCTATTAATTCAAGAACCAAAATAAACCACAATAAGATTTGCACTCTGCAGCGGAGTGTGCGCTGATATGAAACTTCCTGGAAGATTAAAACTATATGCCGGACCGAGACTCGAACTCTTTTTATATATTTTTTCATTTTGTTCGTTGTTGATCGTTGTGTTTGGTCGTTGCGGACGTCACATGACTTCTGTTCAAGTTCGTTTGTTGATCCTTCCACTCAGTTTTGTATTACAGAGGCCAACCGGCTCTCTGACCGAACACGCTGAGCGAACGCGTTCGCAGGAGAGCTTCTGTAAAGTTTGGAAGGTAGGAGACGAGGTACTGGCAGAAGTAAAGCTGTGAGGACGGGGCGTCAGTCGTGCTTGGGTAGCTCAGTTGGAGTTCGGTCAGAGGGTTAGCTACCCTCTGTAACAAAAAAAAACTGAGTGAATGGATCAACGACGAACCTCAATGGGTGTCATCGGACGTCCGCCTCGAACAAATTCAACGAACAATATCGAACAAAATGAGATTAAAAAAAAAGTTGGTGGAGCACTTGCCCGAGAAAGGCAAAGGTCCTGAGTTCGAGTCTCGGTCTGGCATCCACTTTTAATCTGCCAGGAAGTTTTACCAAAATAAACGATACGTTGAGATTTCCTACCCGTGCTGGTCTTAGCTGCACCGGAGACAATATGAAATAAGAAAGTAGATTTTAGTGGCAGTTGATGTAACTACTACAACGAATGAGGATAATTCCTGTTATAAATCAGTCTAATAATGCACTTGTAGATTCATGCAACGTTTAATTGTATCACACGGTTCATAAATTAACTGAGGTTGCCATTACGAGATTCGGTAGGTATGCGTACCTGTCGAAGTTGTCCACCTCAGAGGTGTCCTCCGGCGTGACGGGCGACGGCACGGGGCTGGCGGTGACACATACCGCCCACCAGGGCGACACCTGCAACAGGAGCGTCTGGTTGGCACATTCCCATCTCTTGTAACAATGAAATCGCACAGCAAGTAGGTACGAGTAGTGCAGCTCCTAGTCTTAATAGCTTCTCCTCGAGCAGATGACAACCTTCATAGATTATTTCAACCTAAATTTGTTAGTCAAATGAGTTTCGAGCAGTGTTTAGGACATATTATTTTTCCCGATTTGGCGTTCTTTGTGTAATAACCAGTTTCACACACCAACTTGAAGTAGGTTTGCACTCCTGCTTTCTTAAGGCAGGAAGGAGCAACAAGTTTACAGATGCTGTCAGGATTTGTTTCACTGGGGTGTCCACAGAGCTCTAGTCAAGGATTTTCTACTTCTTTGCGATTTCGAGGATTTCTTAACTTTTCCAGGTTTTCGTGCAATAAATCACGATTTTAGAAGGCAGAATAGCAGGAGAATTTTAACTCAAAGGGATCGCATTTAAGTAGCTACTTGTTGCTGTGAAATCAGATTTAATAAATAGGAGCTAGTATGGTTGTTGTACATATCAGTCTATGTGATAGTCGGGTCTGACAGATCTCAAAATAGTCTTCTAAATATAGGGCAACATCACACTTTTTACACTGCCATGCACTTTCACTTCTTTTCCCTCCTGAGTAGCACACAGAATACCTTTTTGTGATTTTTTTCTTCTCCTTTGGGGGTACGTGCATCGGGAAACGAGCCCATGTCTTGTCTGAAGTCTCAGAGGTGGTAATCGCTGAACAGGCAGTTCACTAAAGTGAATTCTACAAAAGTGTCATCTAAGAAATAACTCAATTTCTTTCAGATTTCCGTACTAAAGAATGAAATGTGTGTTGTAGAGTGTATAGTTATTTTTAAAATGATTTTGTTTTCTGTTATGTAATGTTATTCTGTGAAACAGCTAAATAATAAATAAATACTTTTTTAAAAAAGCATTTACTGTTGCTGTGAAGTTAGTGTAGTAGATGTTTTCTTTCTACTGATTTTGTGATACACAATGAAGAATACATACAACTGAAAGATAAAAAAAACTATTTTTCAATGCCCCTTAAGTGTGCGTCACATAATTGGAAGGAGAGTTGTTATTTGGTCTTGAAGTCTACCCACAAGCTCCCTTCAAACGTTCAAGGGCACATTTAAGTTTTATCACCTTCTGCCATGGTGCCTGACTTTCCCTTCTTCTCACTTTGCCTGTTCTCGTCACGTCAACAAGTTCATTATCACTGTCGAAAACACTATCAACACATTTATACAATCCCTTCTAAGCGTCATCACGAACTACTCTTTCCACCGTGTTGGTCGTTTACTAAGATAAACTACCACGTGACACACATTTTCTGTGTTTCGTCTTAGAATACTTTTCAGAGCTATCAGTTGCCCAGAAATTGAACTCCATGCGTTCATATGATGAGGTGCACATACGTGATCTGAGTTCGTCATAAGATTTAAATGCCACAGCAACTTCATGCGACTACCGTTCGTCATTTGGTGCGACTGCGTTAATATATATCAGCAATGTTGCACACTCTTCAGTTCGTAAAAGTAATCAATAAGCCCTAAAGAGATGCCTAAAAATGCTGAAGGTGAAAACACTTAAATAGTACATGCCTGGCGATCCTTGTTTGTAGTTAGCACTGTGTTTCTGACACGATCAAAATCCACTATAGCCGGCATACTCGTACTGAGAGAATTCGGTAATTGTGTGGATATTTAAAAAAATTATATATCGTTATTTTTCCGTTTGTCCTACATTTTTTTCTAGTATAACTAGTTTCTACTTGCAGGTATCATTTTCAATAGTTGCGTAAGCAAGCCGTCGTGTCTGTGTCGGAACTACACGTAAGAATACTAAGTGAGATTGAAAAAGAAAGGACATATAAAATGTTTTATGCTTCAAAATTTAACAGTAGAGAACAAATGAAGAAAAAATGAAGCAAAAAGGGACTGCTTTAAAAAGTTTAACTTGCGCGTTCAAAGTGTGGGAATGGTACCGTATTAGCAGACACCTCGAGAAAGACACCTATCAAAATTTGAAGCATTACGTTTTCCTGATACAGTGGATTTAAATGTTTCGATCTTATGTAAATCACCGTTATTCGCCTCGACCAATGAATCGAAAGCTAAAAACAAATTTGATTCTTGTACCATGAAGTCACACACAGTTGTACACTTAAACGCTGTTTTAGCTCGAAGTGAAGATTTACAAGTAAAGAACAATTTTAAAACTTCCCTTAAGTCACGGAAACAAAGCTATGCCTGGTACAAAAATTACTTTTTTATTCACTCTTTCCTCCTTCCTGTATGTGCACAGAATTTCTTTCGCACTCCAGGTTTTCGGCTCTGGGATGAACGTAATGATACAAATTGTAACGGTAATAACATTTACGCACTGCATGAACAATCCTTTAACGAATCTATAAATAGATGTTATGCTGCCCCCCTAATATTCTTCCGAACCTATTGACGACCAGTGCTAGTGCACCATACCGATGAAAGTGGAGCAGTGGTTAGTACGCTGGCATTGCATGCGGGAGGACGGCTTTTTAAATCCATACATCTACATCTACGTATATACTCCCCTAGCCACCAAGCGGTGTGTGGCGGAGGGCACAATTCGCGCCAAAGTCATATTTCCCCCCCTCTGTTCCACTCGCGGATCGCGTGAGGGAAAAACGACTGTCTGAACGCCTCAGTACGAGTTCTTATTTCCCTTATCTTTGAATGGTGACCACTGCGCGATTTGAAAGTTTGTGGTAATAATATATGCTCTACATCCTCGGTGAAGATCGGATTCGAAATTTAGTGAGCAGACCCTTCTATATAGCGCGCCGTATATCTGCAAGTGTGTCCCACTTCAAACTTTCTATGAGATCTGTAACGCTCTCGCGATGGCTAAATGTACCAGTCGCGAATCTTGCTGCTCTTCTTTGGACCTTCTCAATCTCTTGAATCAGACCCAACTGGTAATGGTCCGATACAGACGAACAATACTCCAAGACTGGACGAACTAACGTACTGTAAGCAATTTCCTTTGTTGAAGGACTGTATCGCTTCAGGATTCTACCAATAAACCGCAATCTAGAGTTCGCCTTACCCGTTAGTTGTATAATCTGACCATTCCATTTGAGATCATTTCGAATAGTCACACCCAGATACTTGACGGACGTTACCGCTTCCAAAGACTGGGCATTTATTTTGTACTCTTACAGTAAGGGGGATTTTCGCCTTGTTATACGCAGTAGGTTACACTTACTTATATTGAGAGATAACTGCCAGTCTTTACATCACGCATTTATTTTCTGCAAATCTTCATTGATTTGTTCACAACTTTCGTGTGATACAACTTTCCTGTAGACTACAGGGTTATCGGCAAACAGTCTAAGGCCGCTGCCAATATCATCAACCAGATCGTTTATGTAAATCGTAAAAAGCAGAGGACTATTACGCTGCCCTGGGGCACACCTGAAGTTAGGCTTGTTTCTGTTGAAGTCACCCCGTCCAGGACGACATACTGCTTCCTGTCTGTCAGAAAACTTTCTATCCACCCGCATATGTCATCGGATAGACCGTAAGTGCGCACTTTTTGTAGCAAGCGACAGTGCGGAACTGAGTCGAATGCCTTTCGAAAGTAAAGAAATATGCCATCTAGATATAAGTTCTCCATGGTTTTCCGAAATCTGTCAAGGTGAATGCCAGGATAGTTGCTTTCATCTTTCATAAGGACAGCACCGACTTCCTTTCTTACTTTCCCCAATTCATTCTTTAATTATCTCGTTGTCGACAGAACGCTAAAGCATAATCTTCTTTCATTTTTGTGCACGTCGTATTTGGGTTCCAGCAAAGGATTTAGAGAGAATTACCCTCTAAGAAAAAAAATCGACACACTACGAAGGAATTAGCTGAATGGAGAGGGAATCGATAAATGTGATGTACACGCACAGACAGACAAATGATCACAGTATCAGAAAAACCGGATGATTTGTTCAAGGCAAAGAGCTTCATAAACTCAGGAAGGAAATAATGCGGTGGTCCACTTCTGGCCCTTACGCAAGCAGTTACTCGGTTTGACATTGATTTGCAGAGCTGTTGAGTGTCCTTCTGAGGGACATCGTGCCGAATTCTGTCCAATCCCGACGTAGCTGGAGGGCCCTGCTTATAATACCGCAAACGTTCTCAATTGGGGAAAGATCCAGAGAACTCGTATTGGGGAAAGAATCGGCATCCCTCCGGAATTTGCCGTAAATGAAATAAGGGGAACCATGGCGAAAGACAAACTTAGAGCTGAGGGCAAAAAGATGGTCTGTACAACACAGTAGGATCGCGAAGCGGATAGACATGTTTTGTTGCAGCGCGTCAGTAACCGAAATGACATGCGGCGTAATTGGCAATGTGATGTTTGTGCGTGTGTGTCCATGTGTGGCGAAAGTCAGCGTTTCCACACGCCGCAATCGACAGTGCAAAGCTTTATCGCGCAAGTCTTCTTCGGATGACGCAAAGTGCCGGGGTTAACAAGGTCAGTCACGCCGCGGGTGAGTGAACACGTGACGAAACTTTCGGTTTTCCTCCTAAAGAGCGAATTTAACTCGCAAGCTGGCGACCTCATCTGCAGAGGACGACCGGAGAATAACGATTGTTACGAAATTCTTGAGTCGTCTTGCCGAAACGTACTGTGATAATACACTACTGGCCATTAAAATTGCTACACTACGAAGATTATGAGCTACAGACGCGAAATTTAACCGACAGGAAGAAGATGCTGTGATATGCAAATGATTAGCTTTCCAGATCATTCACACAAGGTGTCATGCTGACATGAGGAATGTTTCCAACCGATTTCTCATACACAAGCAGCAGTTGACCGGCGTTGCCTGGTGAAACGTTGTTGTGATGCCTCGTGTAAGGAGGAGAAATGCGTACCATCACGTTTCCGACTTTGATAAAGGTCGGATTCTAGCCTATCGCGATTGCGGTTTATCGTATCGCGACATTGATGCTCGCGTTGGTCGAGATCCAATGAATCCAACGACTGTTAGCAGAATATGGAGTCGGTGCTGGATCCCAACGGTCTCGTATCACTAGCAGTCGAGGTGACAGGCGTCTTATCCGCATGGACGTACCGGATCGTGCAGCCACGTCTCGATCCCTGAGTCAACAGGTGGGGACGTTTGCAAGACAACAACCATCGGCACGAACAGTTCGACGACGTTTGCAGCAGCATGGACTATCTACTCGGGGACCATGGCTGCGGTTACCCTTGACGTTGAATCACAGACAGGAGCGCCTGCGATGGTGTACTCTACGACGAACCTGGGTGCACGAATGGCAAAACGTCATTTTTTCGGATGAATCCAGGTTCTGTTTACAGCATCATGATGGTCGCATCCGTGTTTGGCGACATCGTGGTGAATACACATTGGAAGCGTGTATTTGTCATCGCCATACATGCATATCAGCCGGCGTGTTGGTATGGGGTGCCATTGGTTACACGTCTCGGTCACCTCTTGTTCGCATTGACGGCACTTTGAACGTTACATTTCAGATGTGTTACGACCCGTGGCTCTACCCTTCATTCGATCCCTGCGAAACCTTACATTTCAGCAGGATAATGCACGACCGCATGATGCAGGTCCTGTACGGGCCTTTCTGGACACCAAAAATGTTAGACTGCTGCCCTGGCCAACACATTCTCCAGATCTCTCACCAACTGAAAACGTCTGGTCAATAGTGGCCGAGCAACTGGTTCGTCACAATACGCCAAAAAATGGTTCAAATGGCTCTGAGCACTATGGGACTTAACATCTGTGGTCATCAGTCCCCTAGAACTTAGAACTACTTAAAACTAACTAACCTAAGGACATCACACACATCCATGCCCGAGGCAGGATTCGAACCTGCGACCGCAGCAGTCGCGCGGTTCCGGACTGAGCGCCTAGAACCGCGAGACCACCGAGGCCGGCCACAATACGCCAGTCACTACTCTTGATGAACTGTGGTATCGTGTTGAAGCTGCATGGGCAGCTGTACCTGTACACGCCATCCAAGCTCTGTTTGACTCCGTGCCCAGGATTATGAAGGCCGTCATTACGGCCAGAGGTGGTTGTTCTGGGTACTGATTTCTCAGGATCTATGCACACAAATTGCATGAAAATGTAATCACATGTCAGTTCTAGTATAATATATATGTCCAATGAATACCAGTTTATCATCTGCATTTCTTCCTGGTGTAGCAATTTTAATGGCCAGTAGTGTAAGTGAACAGGGTGCCATGCAAGCCTTAGGTTTCATAGAATTATTGTTTACTCTCTTCCGCAGCGATAATGGAAGATTACCATTGCCTGTGCGTAACTAATTGTAGGTGTCGCAAGTTAGCGTGCGCTGTTTATCCTTCAGTGACTATGTAAACAGCTGCTAAGACAAGTCAGTAAGATTCTCGTTGGATACCCAGAACGATACTGCGCAGATATAGTGAACATGTACCCAAAACTGTAGATCTGGAGAAATGCCCCGTGGGAAATTATACGTGGCCGATGGGAAAACTAGAAAAGAAATGACTTGGTACTTTTGAGGAATGCGGTTAATGAATAGATGTAAAAATTAAAGGGATTAATACCCGGAAAACTGAAAGGTATTATACAGAATAAGTAATAGAGTAAAGGTTGCAGACGGAGAGAAAATTCTGTAGGAAAAGACGAAGGCTGGAGCGAGAATCATAACCGCTAGTAGTGTCGGAGGCGGGAAATACACGAGGATTGACGGAGTACCAGCATCTGTCATAACGCAAGTTTCGAGAATAATAACAGAAAGAAGTGAACAACTGTATGCAGACTGCACTGAATGATTTAAGAAGATCGCTGCAAATAATGAAAACAGTCCTTTCTGGAAGCCAACGCTGGCCGTATATCTTTCGCTCCGAAATCATGAGTAGCACTTGGCATTATATGACTTCTGCATATTTAAGAGTAACTGTATAGTGGGCTTGCATCTGGGATAGCAACAAGAGAAGAGTTAACTCACGTTGGGAAGAATGAAGTAATAAATGGTTCAAATGGCTCTGGGCACTATGGGACTTAACATCTGAGGTCATCAATCCCCTAGAACTTAGAACTACTCAAACCTAACCAACCTAAGGACATCACACACATCCATTCCCGAGGCAGGATTCGAAACTGCGACCGTAGCGGTCGCGCGGTTCCAAACTGAAGCGCCTAGAACCGCTCGGCCACTGCGGCCGGCGATGAAGTAACAGGTACAGTCAAATGAGGAACACGAGAGTTAAGGGGGTGTAAAATTAGAACGGTGATCTACGTTCAGGAATAAAACGTCCAAAGTTTTCTCTGTTTCACTTACACTTTCTGAGCAGTTATCATTTACTCTTGACAATTTTAAAACTCAACATGAAACGCAGGCGTAATCAGGCGATCGGCCCGCATCTCGTGGTCGTGCGGTAGCGTTCTCGCTTCCCACGCCCGCGTTCCCGGGTTCGATTCCCGGCGGGGTCAGGGATTTTCTCTGCCTCGTGATGGCTGGGTGTTGTGTGATGTTCTTAGGTTAGTTAGGTTTAAGTAGTTCTAAGTTCTAGGGGACTGATGACCACAGCAGTTGAGTCCCATAGTGCTCAGAGCCATTTGAACCATTTTTGAATCAGGCGATCGACGGCCGTCTTTAGCAGATAACTTCCAGAAATGGACACGTGCTCCGGTAATTTTTCAAATTTTCAGAACATTGGCAGAGAACTCATTCCTTACTAATTATCGTTATTCAGATGACAGAGATACACACAAGACTAAGAAAAACATTACAGAATTCAACGACTACTACGCTACGAGCAACAGCGACAGAAAAACGTTCACGACATGAATCTGATGGTGGGGAAGCTGAACAATGGCTTCAGATGTACGCATGCCAGCAACTTGCCGGAAGAGCAGCGTGTGACCGGAAGACAACGTTTACAAAACATTCGTTTGGCCTGTTTTCAGTGTCGGCATTCCCACGTCGTAGCGTTGGGTGGGAATTCTGAAGTTGGGAGGGGGACAGCTGATTCTGAACCCCTTCGTGGTTTTCATAATGCGACATAATCTTTGTAAATAGGCTTGTTTGTCTCGGTCGTGTCAATAAAGTCACTTTTATTTAGTGCGTCTCCTTCCTCCTGCATCTCAAATACGTAGTTCAAGTTTTTGTTAAAGTTGATCTTTGTTGCTTTAATTGGTGAACAGTTTCACTTACAGTCATTCGACAGCCCTGTCAAATAAAACGTTAAATTCTTCTTCTTCTTCATTAAGTGGCAAGGGTCTTATTGACCATCGCCTGCTCTACAAGCCTCCTCCATTTCCTTTTGTTGAGTGCACTGTTTGTCCATTCAGTGTTCATGTCCATCCTAGTTGTGTACTCCCGGATGTTATCTCTCCACCTACTTCTGAGTCTTCCTCTCGTTCCATCTATTGTCCTTCCAAATGCTATTTTAGGTAGCCTGTTTTGTGTCATTCTTTCTATGTGGCCTGCCCAGTTCAACCTTCTTTTCTTTAGCACATCTACGATGTTACGGTGTTTGTACAGCTCCCTTAATTTTTCATTTTTTCTTATTCTCCCTTCCATGTTATCTTCATCACATACTGGACCAAAAATTTTTCTTAGTATTTTTCTTTAAAGTATTAACAGTTTTTCTTTATCTTTCTTTCTAAATATTAATGGTTCACATCCGTGTAATGTTACTGGTATAATGATCGACTGATAAAAGCTTATTTTGAAGTTAGTACTTAGTGATCTTTTCGGCAAGATTTTGATAAAACTAAAGAATGTTTTGTTCGCTATTGCTAGACGGGCATCTATTTCTATATCCATTCCATTATTGTTACTAAACAGACTCCCTAAGTTCTTGAAGCGGTCAACTGTTTTGAAAGTGAATCCATCTGCAGCCAAAGGTGCATCACTTTGGCCATTCTTACTTATGAGCAGATATTCTGTCTTTTCTTCATTAACAAGTAATCCTGATTTCTCATCAATTTTGTAATAATTGTGCACCATTTTGATTAAATCTGTTTTGGAGTACCTATTAATGCTATATCATCTGCGTCGGGAAGTCTAGTAATGTTCATCTCCTGCATTTGGATCCCTCGTGGATTAGGTTAACTAAATTCTCTATCGATCTTCTCTAAGACGAGGTTAAATAAGATAGGTGAAATGGCGTCTCCTTGTCTCATTCCACTGAAGACTTTAAAAAATTTTGTGTTTCTCCTACAGTTATATTGATTCAAGGTAGTGTCATCTGTACAGGTTTTAATTAATCTGATTAGCTCTGATGGTATTTCACATTCCCTCAATACATTTAGAAGTGTCTTTCGGTGGATGCTATTATAGGCCTTTTTGAAATCTGCAACTAATATGTGTACATCTACATTGAATTCCCAAGCCTTTTCAGTTATCTGTCGCAGAGTGAAAAAAAGGCACGTCGATAGGATTTTATAAGTAACATCCAGTAAATTACTTTTTCAGAATTTTTTAGTAACTATGATTAAGTATTCTTCCCTCCAAACTCCTCTACTTAACAGTTTTATTGGGGCGAGATCTGCGATTATGTGACCGAATACCTCGTTGTTGCTTCACCAGTCAGTTTACAGTTACTCTCTTCACGTAATATAGAGTGGCGTTGGCTGAACTAAAAGTATAATTTTTATCTTTCTGTTTTCATATCTACGTAGTTGTCCGAATCAAACATCTGCTTGAAAGTTCAGTTTTGACTGACTTATCACGGGCAAAAAGTAATCTTGAAATATTTCTTATAAATAGAGTTTTATTGTAATGAATATTATATGGCATTTATTGGTAAGATTTCCGAACATATACGCGACATCAAGTTCATCGTTCGTTCCCGATAGCGAAAGATCGATTAAAAAAAATTACAAAGAGTCACTGCATTTCATAATATCTACACTAGGCCAATGTTTTGCCTTGGAACTTATAATCTGAGACTGACAGAAGCAAGCATTTTTGTGACTTGTTGAGTGCTAGCAGTTCATAGCCGAATTGTCTACCGAGCGAGGTGGCGCAATATTTAGCATTCTGAACTCGCGGTCGGGAGGACAACGGTTCAAATCCGCGTCCTCCCATCCACATTAAGGTTCTCCGTGATTTCCCTAGATCGTCACAAACAAATGCCGGCATGGTTCCTTTGAAAGAGCACGGCCGATCTGCTTCCCCGTCCTTCAAACGTTTTGAGCTCGTGCTCCGTCTCTAGTTGTGACCTCGATCGCGATGGAACGTTAAGTCCTAATCTCCTTCCTTTCCTTCTCGAAATGTTCTCTGCGACTGTACTGAATTGTCAGCGTTCAAGGTTTATGCCAGGCATTGTCCCTTGCTTTATTACGCTGATATGCTTTAGTCACCAATGATAAGATTCACTGATGGCATTGTTAGCCTCAGTGAAAGTGAGAAAGAGTTGCAAGAACTGTTGAATTGAATGAACAGTCTAATTACGCCACAGTTTCGACTGAGTGAACAGAAGAAAGACGAAAGAAATGAGAAACAGGAGAATTGAGACTAAACTTAAAAATCGCTTTACATTCTGGTACACTGCCACCCATACACACATATGAACCCGCATCTCCTCTCCTGAGTCTCTAAGCTAGTTACGCCTTGTCTTTAGTTCGTGTCCAGCCTAGTGGCCGATGTTATATAATATGCAAGGGATATAATGTAAGAACGAAGTGAGGTTCCTCTCCTAATATACACTGAGGTGATAAGTCATCGGGTAGCGACGTGCACAAATACGGATAGCGACGCTGTCGCATACACAATTTATATATAAAAAGGCAGTGCATTGGCGGAGCTGTAATTTTTTCTCAGGTAACTTATGTAAAAAGTTTAGTGGTTATGGACGCACGGTGGGAATTAACAGGCTCTGAAAGCGGAATGGTAGTTGGAGCTAAGCGAGTTGGACATTCAGCTTCGGAAATTAGAGAATTCAATATTCCGAGATCCACAGTGTCAAGTGTGTGCCGAGAATACGAGATTTCGGGCACTATCTCTCACCACGGACAGCGCAGTGGCCGACGGCCTTCACTTAATGACCGACAGCAATGGCGTTTGCGTAGAGTTGTCAGTGCTAACAGACATTCAACACTGCGTGAAATAACGGCAGAAATCAATGTAGGACGTAGGACGAACGTATCGTTAGGGCAGTGCGGCGAAATTTGGCGTTAATGGGCTATGGCAGCAGACGACCGACGTGAGTGCCTTTCCTAATAAAACGACAACACCTGCAGATCATCTTCTAGGGTCGGCTGGAGTGGTCGAGCGGTTCTAGGCGCTACAGTCTGGAACCGCGCGACTGCTACTGTCGCAGGTTCGAATCCTGCCTCGGGCATGGATGTGTGTGATGTCCTTCGGTTAGTCAGGTTTAAGTAGTTCTAAGTTTTAGGGGACTGATGACCACAGCTGTTAAGCCCCGTAGTGCTCAGAGCCATTTTGAACCTCTTCTAGGCTTGTGACCATATCGGTTTGACCCTAGATGACGAGAAAACCATGGCCTCGTCAGATGAGTCCCTACTTCAGTTGCTTAGAGCTGAAGGTAGGGTTCGAGTGAGCACAGACCTCACGAAGCGATGGACCTGAGTTGTCAACAAGGCACTGTGCATGGTGGTGGTGGCTCCATAGTGGTGTGGGCTGTGCTTACATGGAATGGACTTTGTCCTGGTTATGTTCGGTGACTTGGAGAGCATTTACAGCCAAACGACGATGGAATTTTTATGGATGACAATGCGCCATGTCACTGGGCCACAATTGTTCGCAATTGGTTTAAAGAACATTCTGGACAATACGAGTCAATGATTTGGCTATCAGGATCGCCTGACGTGAATCCTACCGAACATTTATTGTACATAATCGAGAGGTCAGTTCGAGCACAAAATGCTGCACCGGACTGCTATACAGGCAGCGTTGTTCAATATTTCTGCAGGGGGCTTCCAACGACTTCTTGAATCCATGCCACGTCGAGTTGCGGCACTTGAGGTATCCCATGGCTTTAGTTACCTCAGCGTAGTGTGCCATATGCATCTCTGAATCCTGCGGATGAAGGTGAAGCATTGTGGAGTGCTAAGGCTACACTTCTTGATCGGCATGAGTGGGACCGCCAATCTTAAGATCTTCTTCAGTCGAACAAATCACCATCATAAAACTGAGCTTCATCTACATCTACGTGGTTACTCTGAAATTCACACTTAAGTGCCTGGCAGAGGGTTCATCGAACTATTTTCAAACTAATTCTCTAACATTCCACTCTCGAATGGCGCGTGTGAAGAAGAAACACCTAAATCATTCCGTTCGAGCTCTGATTTCTCTTATTTTATTATAATGATCATTTCTCCCCGCGTAGGTGGATGTCAACAAAATATTTACGCATTCGGAAGAGAAAGCTGGTGACTGAAATTTCGTAAATAGATCTCCCTGCCTTTGTTTCAGTGACAGCCACCCCAACTCGCGTGTCATATCAGTGACACTCTCACCCCTACTGCGCGATAACACGAAACAAGCTCCCCTTCTTTGCAATTTTTCGATGTTCTCCGTCAATCCTAACTGGTAAGGATCCCATACCGCGCAGCAATATTCCAACAGAGGACGGACAAGTGTAATGTAGGCTGTCTCTTTAGTGGATGTGTCGCATCTTCTGAGTGTTCTGCCAACAAAGCGCAGTCTTTGTTTCGCCTTCCCCACAATATTGTCTATGTGGTCTTTCCAATTTAAATTGCTCGTAATTGTAATTCCTAGGTATTTAGTCGAATTGACAGCCCTTAGATTTGTGCGATTTATCGTATACCCAAAATTTATCGGATTTCTTTTAGTATCCATGTGGATGACCTCGCACTTTTCTTTGTTTAGTGCTAATTGCCACTTCTCGCAGCATACAGAAATTCTATCTAGATCATTTTGTAATTAGAATTGATCGTCTGATGATTTTACTAGACGGTAAATTACAGCGTCAACTGCAAACAATCTAAATGGGCTGCTCAGATTATCACCTAGATCATTTATATAAATCAGGAACAGCAGAGGGCCTATGAGACTACCTTGCGGAACGCCAGATATCACTTCTGTTCTGCTCGATGATTTACCGTCTATCACTACGAACTGTGACCTCTCTGAGAGGTCTCTTTGACCCATTACTGTTCCTCATATATGTAAACGATAGTATACAAAAAGGAGAATTAGTTCTTTTTGTTCCCACGCCCGGGTTCCCGGGTTCGATTCCCGGCGGGGTCAGGGATTTTCTCTGCCTCGTGATGGCTGGGTGTTGTGTGCTGTCCTTAGGTTAGTTAGGTTTAAGTAGTTCTAATTTCTAGGGGACTGATGACCATAGATGTTAAGTCCCATAGTGCTCAGAGCCATAGTTCTTTTTGCAGGCGACACTAGTATCATAATCAGTCCCAGCACATGTACAGAAACAGAAGAAATGGTAAACAAAGGTCTTAAAAATATCATCGACTGGTTTCCTGCGAATGGTCTTACTCTCAGTTTTAAAAAGACAACGTATTCAGTTCTGCACATCTAGAGACACTGCACAATTATAACACATGATGAGAAAATAATAAATGTGGCGTTAACAACAAAATTCTTAGAGATGGAAGTAAGGACAGAAAATCCACCGTGACTATGATCACTATAAGAGGGCTGACTGACTTATTGTTGTCCAATTTCTAACGTGACAATGTCTTCTTCTACCACCGGGATTTCCCTGGTTTTCGCTCTCTGGTACCTGAGGCAGTGACGTAGGAGGGTGGTTTAACTGTGCTGCTCCTCCGCTTCCCACTCCCGCCGTCCTTTTCATCCTCCTCCTCAGATTGCTCAAAGGAGCGCGTCTGCGGGCTGCGCAGCGGAGAAAGTGTGTCGCCGGCGTGCTGGCGTGAAGCGGCGAGACCGTGACAGCGGCCGCACGGAGGCAACGTCACCGCTGCCCTTACACTCGCCTGCACATGTGCTACAACACTCGTTCTGCCGCCGTCTCAGCTGTTTATGGCGCTCTTACCCTAAGCTGATGGCAACGTTTGGTTTGACTCTGAAATCTACGTGCAGAGTCTGGCATTGTAACTGTACCAGTTCGTATTTTCCTTGATTTCTGTCCGCTGCACCTACGGCAGGAAACGAGCGACGTTGTTCAGGGCTGACGATTGAGTAATTTTACATAAAGAATGTGTGACGTTATTCTGTTAACTTGTACTGAGCAGCTTTACGTTGATGACTTGCACAGATAGACAGCGAAGGCTGAAACCCATGAAAACTGCGAAACTCCTGAAACAGATTTTTCGAAACTGTATGGCAAACATTAGCAAACTTTTTATCTACTTAAGTATTTCGACTACTAAGTTTCTTCTGTAAACAGAACAGATTATCATTCCGAATAATATTCCACAGTTCTTCGTAATAGGTATAATAACAATGATTTGCTGGTGTTTGCTATGGAAGTTTTTTTCAAAGACGGCGGGAAAGTTTCTAAATGTGAGACTAAAGTCTGCCGACAGAGCCTTGTTTCAGACCCGTTACGCGATGTTGACTTGCCAATAGACGAAAACTGCCCTTTGCCGGTCCCATTAGTCTTAACTTCCAGGACGTTATACAGCTGGTCCTAAGAGGTAGTTCGTCGTCGTTATTAAGAAGTCTCATGTTACTGTGCTGCTGTTTTCGAGAACTATAAAATGCCGAAAAAGGTTCTGTTGTCGGAAAATTTCCGGTGTTCGCCTAGTTCGTGCAGCTGTGGAAGTATCGTCCACCTACTAGCTGATAACTCAGAGTTAACTTGGAGACAGAGGACAAAACTCTAATAATATAACGTTCATAGAAGATATGCTACTACCATTCTCTTGTAAATGAGATGAATACAAGTAAGACGATTCGACGTGGCAATTAACACCCTGAACTACTGACCGACACAAACAAGTTATGTGGTTCGCAACGCCTTGTTTTACCAAATATTATTGGTTTCTCCACCTTAATCTTACAGCAATTAATTAAACAGAATTTTCAACAGACGCGCTTCACTTTTATTTACAAAGCATCTTCTGTGTTCATTCTGGAAATATAGATACATGTCGTCGTTCATTTTGCTTGTTAAGATTATAACAATGGAAAATTACAACATACGTATCCATATTTGCAGAATGACGACAGAATGTACTTTGTAAAGAAAGGTGAAACGGGTCTGGTGTAAAATTGTCTTTAGTTAACTACAGTAAGCGTAAGACGGAGAAACCAATAATAATTGATTTTAATAGCTGCTGCGGAGATGGTCATGCAAACAAACATATAATAGTCTTCTTTTACATTATCTATAACAACGGATATGTTAACTAATGAAGGATGCACGGAGAAACGTATAGTCTGGACTTTCTTTTTATTGCAAGGTATTTTAAATAATATGTAACGATTTGGACAGTCGTACTGTAGTTTTCATTGGGTCCTATTCTGGTGCTACATTTATTTTATTATGGGCTCACGCCGTAAATTAAAGTAAATCACCATCTGCTTCCCTGTTTTCTCTCTGTCCCCGAGACGAGAGTGGTACTGAAATTACTGAACATTATACCCTCTGCTAGTAAGAATTGTTTTTCCATTATTTTACAGAGTAAAATTTAAATATAATAAAACCTCACAAAATGCTATTAAGATTATGAAATCAAGATGATCATAATGGAACGCTATGTTGCTTTAGAATGCTGTAACCCTACAGTGCATGGTGGTGCATGCATATATGCATTGTCACTCAGTTTCCATCAGCATTATAAAGCAGCAGTAATTATTTAAAGCTCTATCCTCGCAGCTGTGTATATTGCTGAATCACCACTTTCAATTGTTGCTTTTATTATTGGCAGTATTTACAGTGTCAGTCTTCTGTACCACTGATCTTTGGTGTTGACATTGTATAATCTTAGTGTTGAGTACTGAGTGTTTGCATAATCAATAATCATTGTTTTAGCTAAAGGTAAGCACTAAAACAATATCTTTTGATACACTAATTTGTATATAAAATATACAAACAAATCTGAGTCTCCTATGCTTCAAACTAGGATATTCGTGAGTTTTCAAAATTGCTTGTTATAGGTTAACAAACGATTGTATAAAATGAACCAAGAGACCCTTTCATCCTGCTAATTTGGTGAATCAGATGAAGCTGTTTGTCATAAGTCATCCGCATTCTCTTATGGTAGAAATCAGCTACAATCAGTTGAGGAAATGTCACCAGTGGACAAGGAGCTTCTACAGTGTGCGTCTGGGCCTGATTTTACTGAAGACGTCCAAATTTGTTCATACCATAATGCCTTGTTGATGATAAAATTCCAATTCCTGCAGAAGACTTGCTGCAGTCCATTTGGTAAAGAAAAAAATGTTATCAAGAAGCCTTTAACACTAGTAAACATTGCAGTAAATGAAGTTTTTATACCTGGTCACAAAATTTGTATCAAATGTAGACATGAAATGGCCGAAAAAGAATCATCCCACCAGGATAAGCAAAAATCACCATACACTGAAGACATGGATGTTGTTGATGCCTGCTTTACTGCTATTACTTATCAGCACTTGGAGAGTCACCATTGAATCTTCATCGGATCAGCAAAAGGAATTGAATGGGATACATAAAGTGCAAAGTTCTGAAAGCCCAAGGCAGCATTACTAAGATAATAAAATTGCCACAGCTGTTGCTGCGATCCAAGTGGATATTGCTCAAATACAAATGGAAAAGTGCCAAAAATGTAAACATATGGACAGCTCATGGTCTTGCCGTAGCGTTCTCGTTTCTCGCGCACGGAGTCCCGAGTGCAATTCCTGGTGGGGATAGGGATTTTTCCTGCCTCGAAATGACTGGGTGTTGTGTCGTCTTCATCATTGTCATTCATCCTTATTAAGGTTGGAGGAAGGCAATGGCAAACCACCTCCACTAGGACCTTGCCTAGTACGGCGGTGCGGGTTTCCAGTATCGTTCCCTACGCTCCTCGAAGTATGGGACCCTATCATCATCATCATCATATCCTCTGTACAAGAGTAATTTTGGGCCTTAAGGTAACGCCTTTCAAACTATAATTACTGGTGATCACCAAGAGGGCGTTAGAGAAGGTATTGTTTTGAACAAGGACGCCAAGAGCGCAGGATGCATCCCTAGGAGGTAGTTGTCAGTTAGTTCCAGGCAGGTACTGGCAGCCTAATAGATCTGAACAGTTCCCTCAGAACTCGCTGGTAAGACAGACATAGTTTTTGTAGGAACTGCTGTTCAGGGCGACAAAGGAAAATCGTGCCTATCCTGATAGCCTGTCATTTTCTGACTAAGACCAAATATTTAAATAAGACCCAGTAGAGAAAGTCAGCTTCACTTCTGTAGGTGTCCTGGAGCAGACGACACGTACCGTCCGTGTTCATCACAGAGAACCTCGTGGACAACCGCCAGCCGCCTTCGGCACAAGGCGAGATGTTGCGGTCTACGGACCGAGTATCGCGCCATCGTAGTCCACTGTTGCTCCTCGGTGCGGGCGTTTCTCTCTCTCGCTCGTCTCAACCTTTTAGGAGCTTCATTGTCTCCGATCTGGTAAACCTTATTTTAAATCTTATTTTAATTCGTGCTGCATGATACGTGAATTTGAATTTGAACACAAGTGCACTCTTTCATCCAGATTTCAGTGCTAAATATTCGTTTTCTGTTATCTGTAAATCTTGAATGCTGAATATGTCGCAGTTAAGGAGACCAATTTGGGCTCTTCCCATTCTTATGAATTTGGTATTGTTCTTCTCGTTCTCCTACATCCCCATGATTAACCTCGATTAATTTATGTTCAAAATCACTGCTTGATTCTTACCCTCAGAGAGGTGACACGGTATGGCATCACCTTCATTGCATTCCATTTGTTAGTGGAAGTGGTGAGCAGGCGAGGTATAACAGCACACTATGTTTACACCAAAGTGGATAGGCAATTACAAATCATGACACCAATCAGGTGACACTGTTTATTGAGTATCGGATACAATGTTTCCATCAGATGACTTTTCAAGAGTAGACGAGAAACGATGCAGACTCGTTTGATGTAAAAGAGGTTGAAATAAGATGTCTCTCATGACTTCCATGCTCACCGAGTCCGACTATTATCTTATCGTTTCGGTTTTCACAGAAAAAAAAAACAATAAAAACACATTTATCTACTTAGCAGTGCATCAAATGTGATGATATGAAACATGAATAAAAACAAATTCAAATTGTCATACATCGCATACCGTAGTGCGTCAGTTTCTGAGACAAAGAAACGATCTATGTAAGTATCGGATTCATGAGACAGGCCTTTCGTTTAGATTTTACATTGTTTTTAACGAGCGAATAAATTCGTATCATACTGTACCACAACTAGAATGTAAAAAAACCGAGAGACACAGACATACTTCTGAGATTTTGAATACATATTTGGTAGGTTACATGCAAGGTACGCAAGAGCAGTCTCTTGGACGGGGTTACACAGACCACAAATCACTACAGTGCTATTTACGTTCTTATGGCTCATATACATGCTATGCTAGCAATACACGTGGTGATATTAATCTACCATAATATTATTGCACCTGTGAGCGAGGGCGCTTTGGTCGACTTATCGTGAGTTTTTATTGTGACGTTTCATGAGGACACGCTGAACCACTTGATAATGTACGCACAACTGTCTTGAAATAATTTACAGTGATATGCGTTTTCCTTAGCCATCACTGTACTTGCTTACTGTAACGTCACCGTGTGTTTCCTATAACGCCGACGGAACGCCAGGTGCAATATTATCGTGATCGGGTAATAACCTTGTGGCTGAGCGCCCTTAACCGACAGACAAACGCTAGAAGACGCCGCTCATACTATGCAAAGGCTCATTAAATCCAGGTCCCGTGTGTGCTAGGTAAACATGTTTTGGTGGAAGTCTGCTTTTACGATTCTTGATTTATGGCCCAAGCATGTTTCGCCTCCGTTTCTCACTGTGATTTCTTTGCAGTGTGACCATCCTACGATTTTCTTGAGCTTTCTGCGTGTCGTCTAAAAAAGTAGGAACACATTTTCGCAACTAGTAGATCATAGTTGTGTTCACTATGTATGACGCGTAAGAGTCTTCAATGAAGAGGACGGCCTGGATGGTGTCTTTCTAGGTAAGTGAAGATCGCATCGAATTTATTTTGAAAGTAATATATATATATATATATATATATATATATATATATATATATATATATATATATAGTCAGTCATGACGGAATTACGTAGTTTCTTTCATAGCAAGAGTATCAGAATGAGGCGTTTGCATTACCTCGACCGAAACAGGCATAAAGGCACTCACTGTCCATTGTGTTATTGCATTGTTAGCAGTTTCTCCAATCTACGTTCTTCTTAATTACCGCAAAAATTCTGTTCGGTATTGATTTTGTTAGAGTTTTTAGTTCTTACAGAGCAGTTGTCATCCACTCTTCTTGTATCGCACTTTTCAGCTCACATACGACCTCAAATTTCCCTCCATACTGATAAACACGCCTTGCAGGTATTCGTCAAAGATTGACCAGGTGCATGATGTTATTGAAACATTAGACTTTCATTCTTTAGGTCCTCATGCATTCTAGTCAATTCTGTCTCTACCATATCAGTGTTCCATGTTAGAGCCGCTTCTAGTGTTCAGCCAAGCAACACGTGATCTACCTTTAGCGCAGAAGTCTGCCCTCATCATAACACTTCCACCAATAAAATTTCTGTTCTTTCTTTCCTTCTCCTCTGTTCTCAGATCATACCAGTAATACTGAAACCCATCTGGCCCATCTAAATTAAACTTTTTCTCGTCACAGATCATTTAATCCGATCCTGAAGTCCATCTAGTCTTTTTATTTTTCGATGTTTATTGAAGGCAAGATGTTTTCATTTGACAAAATTTATCGTACGCGTCTGGCAGGTACTGGCAACTGTAAATCAGCAACAAGTTGAGAAGAATAACTGTTGGTCACCCTTGATTTGAGCAAAAGCAACCATTTAGATGCCTCAGATAATTTTGCACCTTGCTCATATCTTCAGTTCTGTCCATATTCTTTGTCCAGTCTAACGAAATTATCAATAACTGTACTTGAACGGTTCGACTTCGTGGAGATTTGAAGATTAGAGAGTCTGATATCCTTGAACACACCGACTTTTACTTTTTCATCTCATGGTAACTGTTTTGCACATGATACTGTCAGAATCGTGATTTATGCACAGAATACTCACTGTCACTAATAGTCTCTGCTTCCTATCTTCAGTTAAGGTACGTACACGCGCACTTACACCACACAGAGCCTTTATTCCGAGTTCCACCCTGTACCACCTGAATTTTAGATGAAATTATAATTAACTCAATACCACTAGCTGATGACGGGCGTTGATATAGTTCAACGAGGACAGTTGAAAATGTGTGCTCCGACCGGGACTCGAACCCGGTATCTCCTGCTTACATGGCAGACGCTCTATCCATCTGAGCCACCGAGGGCACAGAGGATAGGGCGACTGCAGGGATATTTCGCGGGCACGTTCCCCGTGAGACCCACATTCTCAACTTATAGTCCACACACTGCATTCGTAGTGCCCCGGCAATTTTCCCCTTTACTCGCGGCAGACAATCCACCGAGTCCCATAAGAGTTCAGGCAAATCGTGTGGGATCCGCACTGAAGAAGGTCATCAGCCGATTAGCCTTAAACGATGTGAAGATGGCATCTGTTCTTTCGGACATGTCCGAAAGAACAGATGCCATTGGTGATGACCCGGCTGATGACCTTCTTCAGTGTGGATGCACACGATTTGCCTGAACTCTTACGGGACTCTGTGGATTGTCTGCGGCGAGTAATGGGTATAATGGCAGGGGCACTACGAATGTAGCGGGTGGAATATAAGTTGAGAATGTGAGTCTCACGGGGAGGGTGTCGGCGATAAATCCGTGCAGTTGCACCATCCTGTGTGCCCTCGGTGGCTCATGCCGGCACGGTAGCACAGCGTGTTCGGTCAGAGAGCTGGTTGGCCTCTGTAATAAAAAGACTGAGTGCAAGGATCAACAACGAACTTGAACGGATGTTACGTGACGTCCGCAGCAACGATAAAAAAAATGGTTAGAGCGTCTGACACGTAAGCAGGAGATCCCGGGTTCGAGTCCCGGCCGGAGCACCGAAGCACACATTTTTAACTGTCCCCGTTTATGTATACCAACGCCCGTCAGCAGCTAACGGTATTGAGTTAATTATAATTTCATTCTAGAAAGCTCCACGGTCACCAATTGCATATGAATTGCAATGTCTTGTTGTATACTGTTCTACCGATATCAAAAGCGATACTATTTGCATTCGACTGTGTACTGGATCTCATACTATTGCGTATACCCTGTGCACAAGTATTCCAACCGACAATATTAATTTTCTTACAAGTATCCATGTCTTGAGACTGATTTTCACCAGTGTATAGTTGTTGCGACTGAAGAAAGAGACTGGAAAGAGGAGAGAGAGATGTGTAGATTAGAGTTTAATGTCCCATCGAAATTGAGATCATTACAGACCAAGAAAAAGGGCTGATTGAAGGAAAATAGGGAAGGAAATCGGTCATGCCGTTAGAAATAATCATCGCGCGCCAATTGCCTTAAGCGGCACGTGGAAATCAGGAGAAACGATAATCTGGATGGCCGGACGGAATGTGAAACGGCGCCCCCCAGAATACGAGACACGTGTGTTTACAGCTCCTCGATGGGTGAGAGGAGTAGGCGGCGGCGGCAGCGGCGGCGGCGGCGGCGGCGGCTTCTGCTGGCGGCGTCTCGGCCTGGCTGCGCCCCTGCCCCTGCGGCCAGCGCCACACCCAACACGCGTCGGCGTGTCCCGCACAAATGTCAGCACCCGAGCCGTTCCAAACCTGAATCTGCTCACCCCGCCAGGACAGGCCAGGCCACCGTCCCGGCCGGGACCGGCTCGGCCGTCATGGTTGGCTCGGGTACGGCCGCGTGCTCTCTCTCTCTTTCTCCCCTTCTCTCTCTCTCTCTCTCTCTCTCTCTCTCTCTGTGCTCGGGCTACGGCCGCGTGCTCTCTCTCTCTTTCTCCCCTTCTCTCTCTCTCTCTCTCTCTCTCTCTCTCTCTCTGTCTGCTTCACTGACTGACAGGTGAGAGTCTTACCGGCACTCGAGACAGCTGGAAGCACTTCCAGTTCCAACTGCATTGAAAGTCCGTCCCACTGACAGATGTAGAAGTACCTAAAGGTGTGCTTCAGGAAAGCATGTTGGGACCAGTGCCGTGCATGTTCTACATTACTGAAGAACGACAACAAGTAACGAAATTTTTCTTATTGTGTATATAGAGTATGATAAGAAGGACCCACAATTAAATTTTCAGCCGATTTACTGGTATACAGGACGCCGAATTGAGTACGCTGAACTGCCTACTCCAACCTGGCTCAATATCGAGTCTAATAAGCTTCGAAGAGAGACGTGAGTACGTCATTCCATGCTGCTTCACGCCAACGTGCGTAGTGGCTGGTGAAAGAGTGGGTGCTAGTATCTAAGCAGGTCGTGACCAGATGTTTTGAATGGGTGTGAGATCTGGAGAAAGGGGTGCCAAGGTAACAGTTGAACACCTGTGCAGATGTTGGTCAGGACAGCAAGGGCAATATGCGGACATGCGTTACCTTGTTGGGAGGTATGTCGCGGAGACCTCGAAGGTAGGGAATAGTTACCAATCTTAAGATATCAGTAATGTAACGCTCGCTGTCCAGTGGACAGGCATGTGAACCGGAGATGATCATTTTGTGTACCCAGTGACAGCCAATGTCACCACGCCGCGTACACTCCACGGAACCTCCGCGTCCACCGTGATGCTGCACGCAGAATGGAGACTTGTCTAAAAAGACGACGTGGTGCCTCTCGGTGCCGAGTGTTGCCATCAGGCACACTAGCATTGGCTCGTACTTCTGTGCTGCCACATCAAGGGAAACTGCAATAATGGTTGCCTTCCTTATAGTTTGGGGTGCTCCAGAAGGCGTCTCACGGTCCATGTGGATATTTGTTTTGCTGCAAACAAGCCAATTCACTGACCAAAAGTACGTGATGTGGCTGCACAATCCTGCACTGCCGAGCGAATGTCTGTCCTTTCAGGCGTTAGCCGCGCGTAGGAGGCTTGACATCCGGCATGGCGTTGAGCATGATGCTCAAAACCCATAGATTAGATATGTGAATGACAGTAGTTCGACGCCGATACATATGATCAACAATACTGCGAACGACAATGTGCAGTGTCGATAGGGGCACGAAACCGCCGCTTTCGAATTCCAACATGTGCTGCTACACGTTTCCCACGCTTACACGGGGCGTCACACGATATTCTCAAAAAAAAAAAAAAAACAACTTTAATATGCGATTTATGAGTGAGAGACCCGCTGTGCAGTGTTTCCTTATACACGATGTGACGTGCGTAAGTGCAGGTATTTTTACGTATATGTGGTACATCAATATGTGTGCACACCAGTGAGTTGGTTCATTCTTCTCTGCCGCGAACAGTGTTCCCACAAACACGTCACATAATGTACTACCTGATGATCAGATAGTCTAACCGTTTTGCGTCCGTACATCCACACTTCAACATGTGATCTCCTGCCCAGGGAAAAGTAAGTATCATTGGCTTGCTCTTGCCACATATACTTGCAGGTGCTTACCAACCGAAAAACATATGACTTGTAGTTGCTGTAATTATTGGTCTGCAAATCACGGAAATACTGATGCAATGTTGTTCTGTACACCGTCCTCAGCCAGCAATAGAAACATCTGCACTTGTACTCGTTACAACCCATATACAAAATGTAGATAGTGTTAAACCTACTTACTTTGTGTGGCTCTGCTGAAATGCTATATATATATATATATATATATATATATATATATATATATATATATATATATATATACTCCTGGAAATTGAAATAAGAACACCGTGAATTCATTGTCCCAGGAAGGGGAAACTTTATTGACACATTCCTGGGGTCAGATACATCACATGATCACACTGACAGAACCACAGGCACATAGACACAGGCAACAGAGCATGCACAATGTCGGCACTAGTACAGTGTATATCCACCTTTCGCAGCAATGCAGGCTGCTATTCTCCCATGGAGACGATCGTACAGATGCTGGATGTAGTCCTGTGGAACGGCTTGCCATGCCATTTCCACCTGGCGCCTCAATTGGACCAGCGTTCGTGCTGGACGTGCAGACCGCGTGAGACGACGCTTCATCCAGTCCCAAACATGCTCAATGGGGGACAGATCCGGAGATCTTGCTGGCCAGGGTAGTTGACTTACACCTTCTAGAGCACGTTGGGTGGCACGGGATACATGCGGACGTGCATTGTCCTGTTGGAACAGCAAGTTCCCTGGCCGGTCTAGGAATGGTAGAACGATGGGTTCGATGACGGTTTGGATGTACCGTGCACTATTCAGTGTCCCCTCGACGATCACCAGTGGTGTACGGCCAGTGTAGGAGATCGCTCCCCATACCATGATGCCGGGTGTTGGCCCTGTGTGCCTCGGTCGTATGCAGTCCTGATTGTGGCGCTCACCTGCACGGCGCCAAACACGCATACGACCATCATTGGCACCAAGGCAGAAGCGACTCTCATCGCTGAAGACGACACGTCTCCATTCGTCCCTCCATTCACGCCTGTCGCGACACCACTGGAGGCGGGCTGCACGATGTTGGGGCGTGAGCGGAAGACGGCCTAACGGTGTGCGGGACCGTGGCCCAGCTTCATGGAGACGGTTGCGAATGGTCCTCGCCGATACCCCAGGAGCAACAGTGTCCCTAATTTGCTGGGAAGTGGCGGTGCGGTCCCCTACGGCACTGCGTAGGATCCTACGGTCTTGGCGTGCATCCGTGCGTCGCTGCGGTCCGGTCCCAGGTCGACGGGCACGTGCACCTTCCGCCGACTACTGGCGACAACATCGATGTACTGTGGAGACCTCACGCCCCACGTGTTGAGCAATTCGGCGGTACGTCCACCCGGCCTCCCGCATGCCCACTATACGCCCTCGCTCAAAGTCCGTCAACTGCACATACGGTTCACGTCCACGCTGTCGCGGCATGCTACCAGTGTTAAAGACTGCGATGGAGCTCCGTATGCCACGGCAAACTGGCTGACACTGACGGCGGCGGTCCACAAATGCTGCGCAGCTAGCGCCATTCGACGGCCAACACCGCGGTTCCTGGTGTGTCGCTGTGCCGTGCGTGTGATCATTGCTTGTACAGCCCTCTCGCAGTGTCCGGAGCAAGTATGGTGGTCTGACACACCGGTGTCAATGTGTTCTTTTTTCCATTTCCAGGAGTGTATATATATCATCTGGCAGACACTATTAATAGCATCTTTCGTTATATCGCAGATCATGGGGTTATCTATAATTTGCTATTCGTAAAAAGCCGCACAAAAAACCAGTCAGATTGTGATAAGATTTCAAACTGATGCAAAGATTAGCAACTTGCATTAAAAGTCGAGGAATGTGAAAGTGTGCACTTGAGAAAACACACAATCCATTGAGTCACAACTGAAATTTCTTATAACTACATGGATAAAACAATTTGTAGGGATGCGAAAACAGAATAATTATATACTCCCAGCATTAGGCAAAACAGGTGGCAGTCTGTTGGCGGTGTTGAGGAAAGGTGGTGAAGTCTAGGCTCTGTCAACATATTACTGGGCTTTCAGTTTGACGCTATCTTGGATGATGACAAAATCTAAGAGGAAATCACAGTAAACGTACCTTTTTTAAAATTTATGTACGTGAGTTTTAAGTCACATCTTTTGGACAAAATACCCCAAAATCGACATGGGTCAGGAAAACAATAAATGTGCATTCAGGACTCAGTTAGGTCAGACATCCCTGCGTAAGAGGTATGATGGGAAGTACCTTTTGTCATGCAATTCAGTGGTTTACCGAGGATCGGCGCAGATGTCGGTGCTGATGAAGAAGTAGACGACATTGGCCATATTTCTTCAGCACGTGTGCAGCTGAACTTTTCTTCAACAAGCTGAAGCGCCTTTGTGTATTTCCGTAAAGTGACTATATTTCTCATTCGCGAGCATCAGATTCCTTGGGTTCAATGTGTCGACTTATAACTGCTTCCCGACCAGCATCCGAGCATCTCACATGTCTTTTTATTCGTGCTGAAAGTCCCCGTCCAACTTTATTAACATTTCGCGTCTCGTGTACTGACACTGCTAGTGAGAAAAATATTACAACAGAATGCAGTTTTGACTTAGTAGTTGGGCCACATTTCTCTGAAACCTGTTCTCCAACAGCGCTGGTCTTTCGGTTTTGGAAAGCGAGCCTGTGTGCAGACGAGGGCGGGGCAGCGACGGGCTGTGGCAAGTTTCGCTCGCGAGAGGAAAAACTGTGTGCGAGGAGCAGTCCAGACAGCTATAGTCGAGCAGTCAGTGGGGTTGTCTGAAACGCGTGTGTGATGAGTTCTGTTCGCCGTACAGTCTCGCTCTTTTTCTTTCTGGGATTTCTGAAAGCTACTTGAAGGAGAAGTATGATTTGGAAAAACCAACATTAACAGCCGGGAAAGCGAAGTTTTGACCACGGATTACAGACTACAACATACTTATGTGCAAATAACGATACAGGTTGATGGATGACACAGCGGACGAGCGGCATCGCTATATTAACATTTTAGTTTTCAGCATGTGAAAAAAAAAATTACAGCATTTACCTCCGACTGTTCAGGGTTTTCCGTAAACGTTTCCAATTATTTTACGTGTGTACCAGAAACTTCCAAAGTTTCCGTAAAGCTTGCTGAGGCACAATTATGCGGCATTTCTGTTCTCTTTCAGAAAATATTTTATTTTCGCTGTACGTTTATAGTTCATATTTTCTTTAATTCCGTATGTCTTTCCTTTGTTTTGGTGTTGCAGAACCACTGGTAGGAAAATATTAAACATCCAAGAATCACGGAAAACTGTGTCTTTCCCATAGCTGCTCCCCCCACCCCCCACCCTCTCCCCCTGTCTTACCTAGACCTTTATTGCACAATGTACATGTGGGGTGTCGTCAGGCGCATTTTCTCTGGTGTTTCGGCAGATATTTGAAATTTTGTGTTTGCGCTGTGTAGCTGGAGTCAGCCAAAACAAATACCGCTCATCACATCTCTCATGCGACGCACAGTGTCGACGGAAAACGCCGGTTTGCTTTTTGTTACAAACAAAATGATTTTTAAACCGGAAATTTTATCTGTCCATTCAATAGAGCGATCCCAAATTGTTCTACTACGATACTCTTTTTATAGATATGTTTTAACGGGGGAGTAAAACAGAAGAATAGCTTTGTATTTCAGCAGCGACTGAGTAGCGCTGCCGCATGGCCGTAGCTGTCATTGCCGGCAAGGGCGATTCTGTCCCTCGTGGAGTCCTTGTTATTTCCGTGTTTTACTGTCGCTGTTAACACATAACGAGAAAACGAATGTCGCTAATTGGGACCGCTCTATCGATGGATACGTAAAATTCCGCTTTAAACATCATTTTGTTTGTACCGGGGAACAAATCGACGCTTTCCGTCGATACTGGACGTCGAGCTTATGTACCCACACGTGAAGAAAATCCAGTACTGATTCTTCTTGTCACTGTTGCACCACTGATGTAGTCATTCTTCCTTTTTACAAACATTAATCTCGTGCAGCTGGTTCCCTGTTACGAACAGGGGCTTTTCCTCTGCAGGTACCATATCTCTGGATCAGAGGTGTCTACTGAACATCAGGCCGTGGTGGCCGAGCGGTTCTAGGCGCTACAGTCTGGAACGGCGCGACCGCTAGGTCGCAGGTTCGAATCCTGGCTCGGGCATGGATGTTTGTGATGTCCTTAGGTTAGTTAGGTTTAAGTAGTTCTAAGTTCTAGGGGACTGATGACCTCAGAAGTTAAGTCCCATAGTGCTCAGAGACATTTGAACCATTTTCTACTGAACACTAGGTCCAGGGTTTGGCGGTTCACATCCCGCTGCTGGAAGAAATTTTCATCGGCAGTATTTGGCAGGAAAACGAGCGGTTGCCGATCAGTAGCCATTGTGTCAATGGCTTGTGTTAAATTCTAAACCTGTCTCGAGTGTGATACGGAACCAAAGCGTGACACATCAGCGATCCGTTCATCTGGTGGGAACGCTAAGCAAGGCGGCTCCCTTGGCGCTATTCGAAAGGGACAGGTTACGTAATAGCACCGAATCCCCCCCCCCCTCTGTCTCTCTCTCTCTCATCGTCTACAATACAAACAGTATGCTATACTGTGCACGTGAAAGTGATGTACAGTATACGATTACATTCCCGTCACGACAAACTTCGCGAAGGAAAGGTGACAATGCGCGCGGAAGAAGAGCAGTTTTCCAATTGATTCAAAAATGGTTCAAATGGCTCTGAGCACTATGGGACTTAACATCTTAGGTCATCAGTCCCCTTGAACTTAGAACTACTTAAACCTAACTAACCTAAGGACACCACACACACCCATACCCGAGGCAGGATTCGAACCTGCGACCGTAGCAGTCGCAGCAGTCGCACGGTTCTGGACTGAAGCGCCTAGAACCGCTCGGCCACCGCGGCCGGCTTTCCAATTGGACAGTTGACCCAAGACCAAGAGGTTTCCCTAAAAACAGTACCACACGAATTTACTCTATCTATCGTTGGCCACAAGCAACAAACGCTTCTTCATCTAAAATCGTGCGGGACTCATACGATGGAACTTGTGCTTGTTTAACACTTTTTAACATTTCTTTGTAATGCGTTCCTCATCGTGCTTGTCGGCCTCACGAGTTTTAAACGCCAGCTTGTGCCTCTTACTGGCACTGTCTAGTACACGAATTAGGCAGGGTTAGTAGTTTGAAAATAAGGAGTTCGATTATTTCCGTCAGATTTGCCTCATTCGACGAAAAGCTGTAAAGAGTTTAATTGTGCATTAAGGGGCTACCGTGAGAAACGAACAGCGACTGTGAGAGTCTGAATGAAATAACATCGCCTGGATTCGTAATTAATCAGAAATGGGGCGTCGTAAAGCGCTAATAAACGATAACATTTTAAAAAATTTCTGTTTGGGATCGTCAGTGGCTGACGCAAATGCAGAGAGAGTGTCGGCAAGTGCGTTCAGTGTGTGTTTAGGCAGAGGGACAGCTGAAAGTCGGCCAAGTTCAAGGCTGTGACTGGCGAGCACCGCAGAGGACGATAGTCGATGACCCGTGCGCAGCTGCGATGTTTACTGTCTGCCGAGCACCAGACGCGCGCTCCGTTTAAGCTCGCCTGACAAGGACACAACACTCAAGATCGAGGGCGTCCTCTGGCGGGCAACCTCGTCAAAAGTCGTATCGAAGCTGCTTTTCTGGCGTCTCATTCACGACATTTTGACGTCTTCCATGCCTTTGTAGGGTTCCGTATCTCAGTCGGTAGAAGCGGAACCCTTGTAGAATCACTTTAGTGTCCGTTGTCTGCCTGTCTGTCCGACTGTTAAAAACCTATCAAGTTGAAATTTATGGCGCGTACTGAGGTCCGTGGTCGCTTGGCGGTGTGAAACATTGAAGCTTCGAGGTCAATGAAATCAAAAGATACGGCCATTTATGTCACATATTTCGATGCTCGCAAAGTCACGCATCAAAACCAGTAGCGTATTCCTCGTTGTCCTAGAATCATTAAGTTTGGCAGGAAGCAAGGTTTTACAGTACAAATAAAGGAAAAAATCCGAAAATTGTGAAGCTGTAATTATATCACACGAAAAAAATTTCTTTTATCATTTGTTATACGACGTCACTAGTTCTGCATTCTAACTGACTGCGTCGCAATGGTAAAAGTTAAACATGAGGCATGAAATAACTTTTTGCTCATATGACGCTTTTCAGAATTTATCCATCATGAGATATCCATCATCAGAAATAGCGTTTCAGGCTGCATGTGATACAGACATTCGCAGGCGCGTTACATTAGCAATGAAGTCATTCCTTACCTGATGTCTGACTTTTACTACCGCAATCCAGTCCTCCCGAATAGAGAACTACTGATTATTATATTAATGGTCACCAGACTCATGCAAGATTTTATGTTTCAATTAAAACAATCTGGAAAATCTTGGAATTCCGGGGACCGATATACTGCCAATAGCAATGTCGAAAACAGGCAAAAATGGTCAAGATTCTCGGGCCTCAGAATTATTGAACTGTCTATATACATAATTAAATTTGTACAGAACCTTCAATGTGCGTGTCCCAGTCGCACCTGGCTAATTTTTTTGCGATATTCCAAGGCTCGTTTCCGACCCTATACCCTCCTACAGAAGCATAGTTCCAGAAACTCCTTCTGTAAATCTGGACTACTGTTTCTAGATCACTGGCTTTGTGCATACGAATGCATTTTTCTAGGCCTTTCTTATTTTGCCTTCTATTTGTTCTTCCTATGTACTTTAGTGACTTAGATTCATAAAGTTTAAAATTCTTTCCTTGCTTCTACTCTGTCTGTGACTAATTTTGTGTTCCACTGGATGTTATTGTCACTTCTAGTCTTCATTATTGTCTGTATCTTTCTTTCCCTTCTAAATTAAGCAACCTATTCATTTGATTTAATAGTTATCAAAAAATTTTGCAATCCCCAGGTGCAACAGTGGCGTCAACTGTCTTCATTTATACCTGTATCTTCGATGAGGAAGAACGGAAGCAGGATTGGCTACGTTTTACAGCACTGTTTTACTCATGAGTCTGTTCCTGCAGATAGTGAACCTGTTGTATAGTCCTACACGTCAAGAAACAAGTGACTCTCCCCCCCCCCCCTCCCACATTCACTCACGAATGACCATGACGATGTGTTTAGAAAAATTTTGGTCTATACGGAGTTGTTGTCCCAAACGCCGTTGCGTATGTTGCAAACACAGAAGTACAGCGTGTATCAAAAAGAATCATCAGATTTTTAAAAAAATCATAAGTTTTATGTTATTTGAGATAAGAGTGTGAACAATGTACTGTTAGAAAGAGCAACCTCTCGAGTCTTAATGCTTCCCGCTAGGTAGCACGCTGTCATCTGGAAGTACGCGGAATTTTTAAATCAATGGATTACTAAACGATGGATCGGTCGCACTGCACCAAATGATCCAGCCTTACATTACTCGCCTCCAGGGTCACCGGACCTGACTGCTTGTGATTATATTTTGTGGGGGTTTTAAAACACTCTGTTTATGTGCCTCCGTTACCAATAATAATGAATGAACTGAGAAATCGCATAACAACAGCTGTGGAAGCTGTAACTCTAGACATGCTCGCTGCAGTGTGGGAAAAATTTGAATATCGCATAGACATGTGCCGTGCATCTCAAGTCGGGGGCATATTGAACACCTATGAAAAGGTATGAAAAAAACTTTTTGAGCTTCCCGTTCATCAAAAAACAAAAATCACTATATATGTTTATTAGTTTCAGAAATGTAGACGTGCCAAATCGGATGATTCTTTTTGATACACTCTGCGTATAAAGGGTTACGCCTCCGCCTATTGTTTCCTTGAGACAAAATTGTTATGATAAATTTTTTTCATCGAAATACGGAATGACTATATCCGCAAAGTGCACTAACAGCCTTTACGGAGCCGTGTCATAGCTCTCACAATTGTGTAGTAAGAAATGCTGACCCCAGCCGCCTGCCGCCCCCTCCGCGACATTGCAATTGCGAAGGACACACAGATTGAAGTCCAAGTCCTGCCGATGCCGATATTCGATTCGCGACCGTTTGGCAGCCCACCAGTTCCGCAGCTGATTCGGAAGTTACTGAAAATTTTTTTGCAAGGTACGGATGTGTCTCATTGCATGACTGTTTTTAGGATGTATTGTTCCATCCGCACCGTTACTCTCTTTATCGCGTTTGCACGTAAGGAATATATCGTCTGCAGCGTTTATCGGAGAATCTGTTGCTTCATACATCTTCAAAAATAGTGCAAATGGCTCTGAGCACTATGGGACTTAACTTCTCAGGTCACCAGTCCCCTAGAACTTAGAACTACTTAAACCTAACTAACCTAAGGACATCACACACATCCATGCCCGAGGCAGGACTCGGACCTGCAACCATAGCGGTCGCGCGGCTCCAGACTGTAGCGGCTACAACCGCTTGGACACTCCGGCCGGCCATACATCTTCTATGTATCATTTTTTCCTTTAGACACATGGGAAAACGTGGAAATATATTTGGATGTCGTTTGCAGATTCATTATTGATTGAACGTTTTGGATACCTACACTAAATCACTATATTATATACTCATAAAAGTAGCAGAATTTAGCAGTGTTTTGGCATGCTCGTGTGAAATCACACTTTCCTTAGAACCAGCTATCAGCGTCGTGTACCCATACACAGCATACTAGCTGTAAATGTTTATGAATTCCAGTGTTTGGTCTTTGTCAGTTTACTTATCACGCGTTCTTCTTAAGATAAGAAGACTTGGTCCTTGTCGTTCATGGACTACTCTTACGAAATTTTACGTTCTCATATTTAGTCGAGTTTGAAAGCGCTACCACCTTTACGCAGCCAGACGCGAATCAAACCATATAAGCTGACTGAAAGGAAAGATAAAAACATGCACGATCACAGTTAATCATTATTTTAGAAGCGTTTCAGAAGTTTCTATTTACTCTCAGTTGCGTAACACATCCTACAAATTACGGTTTTTTGGATAACACTATCTAGGTACTACTGCAAGACTGAACTGTCCAGCATCGAGTTAAAAATCGAGATAATTCTTCATTTGGGATGTAAGTGGATCTGTATAATATCTGTTGTATGTACTGAAATTTGCTGGATGGCCAGGTAGTCACAACTTCTACCTTTAAACTAGATAGTATTCTCATCTCATGAATTAAAATTTTCTTCTATTCGTAGCACAGAATTACAGAATGCATTTTCGGATGACACCATCTGAATGGGAAATTTTTAGTTCTAAAATTGAAATAGTCTAAGGTAATCTAAAGTAATTTTTTAAAATTAAGTAATTTTATTAGGGAATGTCCACACCTACAAAAATTAGTTGTTTATTTAGAAAATTCCCAGTAGTTGAGCCCTGTCAGTTTCTCAGAGAAATTATAACCACTCATATCCACAATCTGTCGACTCATATGAGGTATCGGAAGCATACCCAATAAGTAGGACCTCACGCAGCTGTTCGTTTCCCAGTCGTTGACGAGGACTCTGCAGACAGGGCGTGCGTCCTGCTCTTAGACGCCTGTTGTCTGTGGAAGAAGGCAACGGAAATCTCCGGCCGGTGACTACAGCCAAGGTCAGATCGGCGCCGGATATTCTCAAAACTGGTCGGCAAACCTGTTGCTTTTTGCGGCCAGGTCCTCTGCAGGAGAATTGTGTAATGTGCCAGGCCTGCCGTCTGAGGTAAGCAACAGTCAGCCGGAGGCTTGGCCAGCCCGGCTGCTGCCACGGTCGGTTCAGCCGTCCCTCACCGATAGTGCTCCGATGCCGTGACTCTCGCCGAATGCTCCTACATCTCAACCTGTACTAGTTAAATACAATTTATTTTATGTTGGTAGAACTTGGAGACGTCATCTACTCCTGTCCATTAATATACACTACTGGCCATTAAAATTGATACACCATGAAGATGACGTGCTACAGACGCCAAATTTAACCGACAGGAAGAAGATGCTGTGATATGTAAATGATTAGCTTTTCAGAGCATTCACACAAGGTTGGCGCCGGTGGTGACATCTACAACGTGCTGACATGAGGAAAGTTTCCAATCGATTTCTAGTACACAAACAGCAGTTGACCGGCGTTGCCTGGTGAAACGTTGTTGTGAGGCCTCGTGTAAGGAGGAGAAATGCGTACCATCACGTTTCCGACTTTGATAAAGGTCAGATTGTAGCCTATAGCGATTTCGGTTTATCGTATCACGACATTGCTGCTCGCGTTGGTCGAGATCCAATGACTGTCAGCAGAATATAGAATCGGTGGGTTCAGGAGGGTAATACGGAACGCCGTGCTGGATCCCAACGACCTCGTATCACTAGCAGTCGAGATGACAGGCATCTTATCCGCATGGCTGTAACGGATCGTGCAGCAATGTCTCGAATCCTGAGTCAACGGATGGGGACGTTTGCAAGACAACAACCATCTGCACGAACAGTTCGACGACGTTTGCAGCAGTATGGACTATCAGCTCGGAGACCACGGCTGCGGTTACCCTTGACGCTGCATCACAGACAGGAGCGCCTGCGATGGTGTACTCGACGACAGACCTGGGTGCACGAATGGCAAAACGTCATTTTTTTCGGATAAATCCAGGTTCTGTTTACAGTATCATGATGGTCGCATCCGTGTTTGGCGACTTCGCGGTGAACGCACATTGGAAGCGTGTATTCGTCATCGCCATACCGGCGTATCAGCCAGCGTGATGGTATGGGGTGCCATTGGTTACACGTCTCCGTCACCTTTTGTTACCATTGATGGCACTTTGAACAGTGGACGTTACATTTCAGATGTGTTACGACCCGTGGCTCTATCCTTCATTCGATCCCTGTAAAACCCTACATTTCAGCAGGATAATGCACAACCTCATGTCGTAGGTCCTGTATGGGCCTCTCTCGATACAGAAAATGTTCGACTGTTGCCCTGGCCAGCACATTCTCCAGATCTCTCACCAATTGAAAACGTCTGGTCAATGGTGGCCGAGCAACTGGCTCGTCACAATACGCCAGTCACTACTCTTGATGTACTGTGGTATCGTATTGAAGCTGCATGGGCAGTTGTACCTCTACACGCCATCCAAGCTCTGTTTGACTCAATGCCCAGGCGTATGAAGGCCGTTATTACGGCCAGAGGCGGTTGTTCTGGGTACTGATTTCTCAGGATACATGCACCCAAATTGCGTGAAAATGTAATCACATATCAGTTCTAGTATAATATATTTGTCCAATGAATACCCGTTTATCATCTGCATTTCTTCCTGGTGTAGCAATTTTAATGGCCAGTAGTGCAGAATGTAATGCGCATGAGTGCAGATATTTCTATAGGTGACTGAGGACGGTGTACCGAGCAATATTACTTCAGTATTTACGTAATTTGCAGACTATTAATTATAGCCATTACAAGTCGTATATTGTTAGGATGGTTAGTAGTTCCAAGTACGTGTGGCAAGAGCAAGCCAGTAACGCTTATTTTCCCCTGGGCAGAACATTAGCTATTGAAGTGTGGAAGTGTGGATGCAAAATGTTAAGTGTATACTGACAGGGGTACTGCAATACAACCGTGCAGAAAACATCAGTTCGTAAAGTTTGTGAAGCCTCTTGGGAAGACTATTGGGCGCAGACGAAAAGAAAAAAAAAGCAACACACAGATGAGTGTACATATTAAGGTTATATATATATAAAAATCTCGGCACTTACAACCATTACATACTGTATTATAAGACCAGGAAGAACAGCACTTAGTGATATTTATGTATTGTGCATATACAGAATAAAAGAATATATGACTAAATTTGTGTGTGGTTTGAGCGTATACAGTACTCGAAATTTTATACAGAGTTCCCCCATTTGGCGGCAACAATGGCTCTAGCTTGACTAGTATCAAATCGTAGTGAATCTGGATGACAAATGCAGGTGCTTCATCCATGCTGGTTCAAATCTGAACCAGAGTTCATCAATCTTATTGATGGCCAATGGTGGCGTACCAGTCTCTCGGAAACCCACAACCAGATCTTTATGATGTGTGAGAGATGTGGAGAACGTGCTAACCAGGGCAACAGTTGAACACACTCCATTTCGAAGTAGGTCAGAACAGCATTGGAAACATGCAGTTGTTCACTATGTTGTTGGACAGTAATGGATCGGAGTCATCGAAAATAGGTATTACGAGTCAAAAATGTAACTGATGGTGTCCATATTACCCGGTTTGGGAATCACCGGAAATTACATTGTATACCCAACGGTACTTCACACCAACAGACTAGGTGCTGGACCCAAATGAGGATGATGAATGCAGTCTGTTTAGTTTCGTTCTCCTCCAAGCTTCCATGCACGGATACATCGATGGCGATGCAGAATTCGTCTGAAAAGATCACGTGGTGACACTCTTGTGTCTAGCATTGTTGTGAGGCGCTCACACCACTGTCGACTCGGCTCTCTCTCTGTTGCTGCGTCAAAGGGAGCTGCAATAACGGTCGCCTTGCTGGCAATCCGTGAGCTGGTCCAGCAGACGTCGTTGTACTGTCCATTTGCATACCAGTCTTGCTGCAAACAAGCAAATTTCTGACTCAAGGAACCTGACGTGGCCGTACGATCCTGCACAGTTGAGCGAACAATAAGTCTGTCCTCTCGGGCGCTGGTCTCTAGGGGCTATTGAGATCCTGCAGTTATTATGACCCTCCTGAATCCGTCGATACCGTATTCGCTTGACAGTCGTGGTATTTTCTCACAAACAACCGACATTGCATTGCGATTTATGAACGAGAAACCCGCTGTGTAGCTTTCCTCAATATACAGAAAAAAATGGTGGAAATGGCTCTAAGCACTATGGGACTTAACATCTGAGGTCATGAGTCCTAGCCAGCCGAAGTGGCCGTGCGGTTCTAGGCGCTGCAGTCTGGAACCGCGAGACCCCTACGGTCGCAGGTTCGAATCCTGCCTCGGGCATGGATGTGTGTGGTGTCCTTAGGTTAGTTAGGTTTAACTAGGGGACTAATGACCTCAGAAGTTGAGTCCCATAGTGCTCAGAGCCACTTGAACCATTTGAATAATGAGTACTAGACTTAGAACTACTTAAACCTAACTAACCTAAGGACGTCACACACATTCATGCTCAAGGCAGGATTCGAACCTGCGACCGTAGCAGCAGCGCGATTCCAGACCGAAGCGCCTAGAACCGCTGGGCCACAGCGGCCGGCCAGTCTATACAGATAGATTGATATACTCCCACCTACACTGTGTGGTTGCATTAGAATATTAATCATTTGCATATCCAAGCATATACTACATTCATGCCAATTATCGATTGCTGCATGCCGTCTTCACACAGTTTTAATTCTAATGGCCAGCAGTGTGTTGAAAACTTTTTATTGACCGTTTATATGATTTCAGAGTGCGTAATAATGATGTAATGACTGCGTAAAATACACGTTAATCTTTGACGACGCTGCTATAAGACAAGTTGCTACAAAATGGCGGGGCCCCATTCAGTGTAAGCACAGTGTCCATTAAGACAGGTTGATAAGAAATCGCAATGGTTGGACGCTGATTTGAAACGCAGTCCTCCCACATACAATGTGTCGTCAGAGTTTATTTTCCTATTAAAATCAGCGGTCTATCAAATGGTCTAACACTCATGTTCATACTCATTGTTCCTTCGTGTGTAGGACAGCAATACTTGCGATTTTCGCAACGACTGGGCTGTGGGAGCGACGAACTGGCGGAGTTTCTGCTTTATACCGGTTGAAACCGCACCACAGGGTAACGAATTACTGCCGACGTTATCAGTAGAAAAATATTTGTCGTGCTTGACTAGCAATTCCCGTCAAGAATAAGATAACTTTTTAATGGCGCTTATGACTCATCGTGAATCTGCTTTGAACTATTTGCTCACTGTTGCCTCAACCTCGCACAAAATAACGTGACACTCCATTTGCAAAAAATTTGTTTTAGTAAGTCGTACGATACTTCCACCCGTTTTTAATATTTGAAGCCAAATACTTAAAGCATTAAATGGTGTTTCTAATGCGGTGGCATCCAGTACTCAACATAGCCGTCGGGCATAATTTTACAGCTGAGGTTGTGAGAAGGTGTTGCATTATAACGGTCTCACAAAAATACGGAATACAATACTGCTGACTTAAGGACGTATTTTACGAGAAGCTATTCAGAGCGCACAAAAGAAAGTATCGATCTCCACACATATGGAATAATTATTTCGTAATTAGATCTTTCTGTTCTTGGCATCAAATTTTACTACTCACCTATACAGAATGACTAGGGTTACATTACAGTTTATTGCTGTGACAGTATTTAAAAACTATACTTTATATTCATGAAATGTGTGGTATAAAATTCCAGTAAACCAACCAGATTTGCTAGCGCTAGTACTATATGAAACAGCTTTGACGACCGTAGGTCATTAACTAAGATATCTCCTGCGAAGTAGAGCTTGTATTACATCGATTGACTACGAGTCAAAGAACATCCATCACAATATATAGCTCCAGAGTCTCTAATGACATATCTAAATATTGCAAAACTCTTCCCGTTTGTGCTCAAATACAGGAGTTTGAATCGTACTCGAGACTGCTGCTCAACTGCCTACTTGTCAAATCTAGATGAGTGACTTTCGAACCGCAATATTGTCTCATATTTTTGATGGGGGACAAAATACGGAATACATGATAATTATACTGTAAATTTAGAGATGGACACCAAGGAAATCTATCACCGCTTGCTTCTAATGTTCTACTTTTTTCTACATACACAAATGTTTGCATGCGATGACAGATCCTGATGCATTTGTGTTTTTATTGTTTCTCCGGCATTTGAGTCGTCTTCAGGGTGAACATGGCGTCGATTCAAAAGTGGTTATCCCATCCGTGACTGGTAGAATAGGAAATTCACCTTCTGTTACAATTTGGTACAATTTAGTGTTCACCTGCCCATCAAGCAATCGACCGAATGAGATGGCGCTGTGCTGGAGGAACGAGTCATTCATATTTAGTTTCTTTGTGGTTCGTTTAATGCGAATGCTGGAATGGTTCCTTTGTAAACGAATCAGAGCATTCCCTCCCAAATCTTAGACATATCCGAACTCTTAGTTCATTTCTGTCTTGTCTTCGACTGGACATGGAACCCTAATCGTACTTCCTTGCTACGACCAATCGACGTTCACTTTTATCTGCATAATCTATGTTTATTTGTCCTATTTTGGAGTATTGCTGTACCATGTGGGATCCTTCTAGTGGTGGAGGACTTTGAAAAAGCTCAAAGGAGGACAGCTGGTTTTGTATAAGCGCGAAATGGGATGGAGAGAGTCACGGAGGTAATGAGCGAGTTCGGGTGGCTGTCATTAAAACAAAGGCGTTTTTCTTTGCGGCGAGATATTTTCAGGAAATTTCAGTCACCAGATTTCTTCCTCGAATGTTAATTCATGATGTTGAATTTCACTTACCTCGGGAGAAGCAACTATCGTAATAAAATACGAGATATCAGCGCTCGCACGGAAAGATGTAGGTTTTCGTCGTTCATACGTGTTAATCGAGAGAGGGACGGTCGAGAAAGAGTCAGAAAGTGGATCTATAAATCCTCTGTCAAACACATAAGCGCTATTTGCAGAGTAAACTTGTAGAAGTAAATGTAATTTTTCCCGCACCTGTAATGACCAAAGTCCTGTGGTGCTCCTGATTGTACTTGGGAAAAGGTACATAAATTTCTAGTCGTTATTTGTTCCAGTTTCCCGTAAGTAGAGTGGAATGGTTCAGCTTTGGCCTTCTAAATTACGGTAACGTTTCCGTTATTTCTTGCCAAGAATATTTCCTGCAACCAGTATGTCCAAAACCTTGCTTGAGTGTCTTTCTGTCGAGGGTCAGGTCTTCCGACGCCAAGTATGATCTTTAATCTACCAGTAATAGCTCCAAAGAGGCAGTAGCAAGCAAGTCGGCTGCAAATTATGAATTTTTCCGCTGACACATGATGGTTTCCGCAACTACATTTTTCGCTTGTCCTTTTGCGCCACATGTACTCTTTGACTTTTCATGTCCTCATCAACTAGTTTCAGTTACGGTGCAAATTTGATAACAACGGAAAATATGCCTGTTACGGTTGTCGTACGAAATCAGCGGACTACTGGGCAATAAACGCCCTGACCATCTTGCAAAAAAGTGCACGAACTGATGCCCACTATAAATTCTTTGCAGGATTATGTTTACTGTCAGAGGCTTGCAGTTAAGGCTAACAATAATTTAAACTTGAAAGAAATTTTGAACTGTGCTATCCAATAGCAAATGCCGCTTAATTGTGGTCTTAAGCGGAAATAGATTATCACCATTAATATATTAAGAGCAAGCCACATGGTTACCATGAAACGTCCTCTTAGAAAAATTATGAATTACTGTGCTGGTAAACTTCTACGTTACTTGATACAGAAACAGCTGAGTAAAACTGAACGTACTCAGACATTGCTCTCTTTACTTATTCTGACCATCAATAAACTGACACACAATACTTTTAGCGCAACGCAATCTGACTTTCAATAATCCCTACAAAAGAATGGCCCTGACTTAACAATAACCTATACCTTTCATGAATCACTTACCTCACAAAAATCTTCGTTACTCGAACTACTGCGAGTGCCAATACTGCCAGCTAAATAAAAGATTCTAACTACGGAAGGCACTAACTACTGATAGGCATAGTTAGCAAATGAAAGATTTTTATAGAGAACAAACAATGTATATACCTTAATAATGCTGAAAAGTCTTCATATATAAATCAGTTCATGATATCCAGTCTTACAAATTTCCTCTTTCTGACGGACACACGTCCATATCGTCAGCTCTCAAAACTCTGGCATCTCTGTCCCCACATCCACCACTGCTGGCGGCTCACCTCCAACTGTGCAACACTACGCGCTGGCCGGCCGGTGTGGCTGTGCGGTTCTAGGCGCTTCAGTCTGGAACCGCGTGACCGCTACGGTCGCAGGTTCGAATCCTGCCTCGGGTATGGATGTGTGTGATGTCCTTAGGTTAGTTAGGTTTAATTAGTTCTAAGTTCTAGGCGACTGATGACCTCAGAAGTTAAGTCGCATAGTGCTCAGAGCCATTTGAACCACTACGCGCTGTTCACAACCAACTGCCCAACACTACAATAGCAAATATTCCAACAATGCCAACCAGCCACAGACTGCACACAGCACAGTCAGTGATTTTCATACAGAGCGCTACGTGGCGTTACCAACATAAAAACCTAAACAGTCTACTTACAACCAACAAAAAGAAACATCTATTAATGTTAATACCCTCTATGAATTGCGATTATTGTGCAGTCAACTACGACATTCGGCATTTTTTTTTACTGGAATGTGAAAAATATGAATAAAAAGACGAGAAAATATTACATTAAGAACTAAAAATTTCTGATTAATTTTCACTCGGATTGATTCTAAGTTATTTTAACTATCAAGCCTATAAATGTATGTAGAAATTCATTAGACCTTGCAAAATGAATCTTTAATAACACTTCGTTTGTACTTATCACGTGACTGTTTGGTTTTTTTATTTGTTACTTTATGAAAAGCGTAACTCTGAATGTCACAACGTTCAGTGCTCTTATATGGGCTCTCAGCACTATTAGACTTAACTTCTGAGGTCATCAGTCCCCTAGAACTTAGAACTACTTAAAGCTAACTAACCTAAGGACATCACACACAGCCATGCCCGAGGCAGGATTCGAACCTGCGACCGTAGCGGTAGCGCGGTTCCAGATTGTAGCGCCTAGAACAGCTCTGCCACTCCGGCCGGCTCCGTGCTCTTATATTCATGAAAAAAAATACACGAATATTAATTTTAAAAACTACCCTTATGTTTATGTCTTACGTACGAGGTCTCTTCAAAAAATTCCAGAACGTACGTAATTTCACGCCAATGGCATGTTGGAGGAAAATGCGACTGGCATCCCAGCACACGCCTGTGTTTAATGTGTAACTGTTAGTTATTGTACAGAATAGAACGTTGTGTCTCACAGTTTGCGAATTTTGAGATGGTAGAGTTAAAGGAGCAACGCGTTTGCATTAGATTTTGCGTGAAACCCAAATAAACCTGTACAGACACACACTAAATGATGAAGGAAGGCTACGGTGGTGAGTGTTTTGCCGTCCGACGACGCTCATGTCAAGAACGTCAAAGAAATTGTGACGCCAATCGAACACTAACCCTCCGAGGGATTTTAGTTGGATCATGTCATGAAATCCTGACACAGCATCTAGGAATGCATCGTGTTGCCGGCAAGTTCGTCCCACGGCTCATAGGTCAAGTCCAGAAAGACCTTCGCCTCTCAATCTGTGGAGAGCTTTTGGATCGCGCAAATGAAAACGAGATGTTCCTTAAGAGACTCATAACTGGTGATGAGACGTGAGACAAAGCTTACGATGTTCAGGCCAAGGTTCAGTTTTCACAGTGGGTCGGTAAAGGTTCTCCAAGACCAAAAAAAGCTCGTCAGGTCAGGTCAAATATCAAATTCATGCTGATAGTTTTCTTTGGCTTTGAAGGAATAGTTCATCATGAATTCCTGCAACAGGGACTAACTGTTAGTCTATGGTACTATCGGGACGTGATGCGACGACAGCCAGATAATGTGAGAACGTAACGGCCTGAAACGTGGCGAGACAATTTATGGTTCTCGCGCCACGATAACGCAGCCGCACATTCGTCCCTGCTGGTGCGTGATTATTGCACAAAAAACCAAATCTCTGTGCTGTCTCATCCTCCGTTGTCTCCAGGCCTGGCCCCTGCGGTGTTTTTTATTTATGAAGTTGGAAACCCCGTTGAAAGGACGAAGATTTGCAATGATAGACTAGATAAAAGAAAATTCGCAGACGGTGCTTCGCGCGATCCAGCAAGAGGCGTACGAAGACTGCTTCCGGAAGTGGAAACGGCGTTGCGAGCTTTGTATCCATCGTGGAGGAGAGTATCTCGAAGGAGCCCATGCCCAATAAGTAAAAGGTAAGCGTAGAATCTTTTTATGGATTTTTTGAACGGACCTCGTATAACGTAACTAGAATTTAATTTCACCTCATGCTTTCCAATCTTGTAGCTGGCTATAGATGCCATTGGTCGAAGTTATTTGAAATGAAATAAATATATACTTTTGCTGTAGGACTTGCTCTATAATTATAAATGTTTCAAATGGCTCTGAGCACTATGGGACTTAACATTGAAGTCATCAGTCCCCTAGAATTTAGAACTACTTAAACCTAACCAACCTAATGACATCACATACATCCATGCCCGAGGCAGGATTCGAACCTTCGACCGTAGCGGTCACGCGGTTCCAGACTGAAGCGCGTAGAACCGCTCGGCTACACCGGCCGGCTTCTATAATTATAGTCCCTGTTCTTGACTTCCAGTATTCCAAACTGTTTTTGGGTACAAATGAAGCCGCAGGTATGTAAAGAGAGCACAGGCATCCGAGCGCCACCTAGGGTGATTTGCAGGTTACCTCTTTAGCTCTAAACGTAACCACTTGCTAGTCAGCGCGAGCACTTAGTCACTTAATGCTACGCGGGAAGGTCGCTGCAGGCAGCTACTCAAAATAAAAAGGCGGCCCGGTGTGGGTACTGTCTCTCAGTGAAGAGGCTGCTAGGATGCGTTGCCTCCCCGCAGAGCAGAACTGCGGCTGTCTGCCACCGGCGCCAGCGGGATTCAAACAAGAAACAAGCGCAAAGCGACATGTGTGTCGAGACCGGTCCTTCCGGAATGCTAATTACCGATCCTCGTGCAGCCAGATAGACGACTGGAATTTGCCGAAGACGACAGGCTGTCCTCGTCAGGTTCTGCGAGTTTCTAAGCTTTCACTTTTTCCCCTTCAGTCTTTGCTTTTTTCGTCTTTTCTGCTTCCGTTCTTTTCTGTCCTTTTGCATGGTGCGGGGACTGGTTACACAGATTGGTTGCGAGTGTAATAGATACCACACTGCGGCTGACCTAATGGAGCAACTGACCTTTATTTTCTGCGCTAATGGTGGCGTGGATACCCAAATAGTTTCCTCTCCAAGTCGATTTTTGTTACTGAGGGTCCTTGTAGTAACCATCACTATTTTTAATACGAGTGTGTCTAACTTTTGCTCAGTAATTGATCGCTGAAAGCCGGCCGTGGTGGCCGAGCGGTTCTAGGCGCTTCAGTCCGGTACCGCACGACTGCTACGGTCGCAGGTTCGAATCCTGCTTCGGGCATGGATGCATGTCATGTCCTTAGGTAGTTCTAAGTTCTAGGGGACTGATGACCTCAGATGTTAAGTCCCATAGTGCTCAGAGCCATTTGAACCATTTGATCGCTGACGATCCAAACCTAATGCTGTAACCACTGCATCACTGATGGGAGTCCGTCGCCTAGCGTTTCGTCTTTATACCGATGCGAGACTGTTTCGCATGCAGTATTCACTTTTGTGGCCCGATTCTTTTTACGAGCAGGTCGCAAAAGTCGATTGCTCCCATAATGGTACACCTTAAATTGCAACAGAAATATTGTGCGCTGAGCTACTGACTCAAGGACGAGTCTTTAATGTGTCATTGTGACTCTCTAGAAGATTAATTAAAGAAGGCAAATTACCAATGCACCGAACATTCGTTTTTAGTACACTCACCAGCACGAAAAACGCAACACTTATATTTCTTACAAAAACTGAAATTTATTTTAAATTTATGACGCTTTTATGAGACTAATGATGGAATATTGTGGTACGGTCCCATTGTTATTAATTATTTTTATACGTTCAAATGATACGCACAGAAGGAGTATTTAGAATTTGAGTACCGCGAAAGCACGATGTTGCGCTACTGCGAGAGAAAGTAAGTACCAGCGTGCAAATATTTTCATCTGAGAAGAATAGCTGAATTATTGGTAATCTAACCTTCTGCGAATACACCGTTGCAGATAAAAAGCTATTATTTATTAAGTGAAATATCTACATCTGTATCATCATTTTATTATTGTTATTATGCACTAAATTTTTTTACACTTTTCCGGACAGTACAATCTTTCGCAAGGGACACCGTGCACCCAAATGCGGAGACCTGAAACGATTCACTTTTCACTGAACTTTACGGGTGCTTTCACGCGAAATGGGCATAGCATTGTCTTCTGTTCACTGTAGCTGTCGTGTATTTTTCCAAGGTACTCGTCGCTATACAGAGTGAAACGGCAGTCTTCGGATGGGACACCCCAAGCTGCCTGCCGCCAGTTTAAACAAGCGTTTAGGCTTCACTCTCAAGCTCAGTTTCGGTACACACTGTCAGGTCAGCAGCTTACAGTTTCTGTCAGCTGCAACCTGTATATCATTAGTCCAAAGAATATTAAAGGTTTTCTGGGCGCGTCTGCCGATGGAGCAAACAGTGACTACGATTAACGTAGAGATTTTCGTTGTCGACACATTCTACTGTAGTTCTTTCTGTACTAAGTGAGAACAAGTTATAAGTTATCTTTCGTGATCTGTAAAAGTTTTCGGTCTTAAATTGAAGAATATTGACATTCGCGTCATCCAGTGTTACTGATGAAGTGTTCTGCTACATTACTCCGAATAATTTTCGCCTCACTCGATATGCAGATTGTACTAGAGCCAGATTCTGTATCTTTGAAACCATCGAACTACGATATATCGTCAAATTTGGCTTCCTGTCTAGCGTGAACGAAATTGTGAAACAAAACGCAATGTGTTATGATGTCTTCCGCAAACCCAGCTGAGACTTCGAAAGTTCTGGGAAAAATCCGCCACTTATTGGATAATTCCAAACGTATAAGGGGTAGTCAAATGACAACGAGGAAGATGGGTTCAAATGGCTCTGAGCACTATGAGACTTAACATCTGAGGTCATCAGTATCCTAGAACTTAGAACTACTTAAACCTAACTAACCTAAGGACATCACACACATCCATGCCCGAGGCAGGATTCGAACCTGTGACCGTAGCGGTTGGGAAAAGTAAGTAAACTGATTATTATTTCAAAAGTAATCACCATACATTTATACCACTGTAAGAGAAGATGGTCAAAGCCTCCATGGAAATAATTTGCGGTTCTCTACGGAATAGTGATTGTACCCTGGATGCACCTCTTCGTCGTAAGCAAATCGACGACCACGAATGTCTTTCTTCAGTGCTCCAAAAATATGGAAATCGGATGGGGAGAATTCAGAAGTGTATGAAGAATGTGTAAGGGCTTCCCAGCGGAACTTATGTAGTGTAATTGACACAACAGGCACGCCAGCTCCGGGAAAGTCATGATGACCTTTTTCTTTGGGTGCAAGGGATCGCTGTACGTTAACCTTCTAGAACACGCGCCACAGTTAGCGTACAGCGGTACATGGACATTTTCAAAAATTGAAGCGCACCATAAAGTCCAAAAGCCCAGGAATGTTGACGGACAGCATCATTCTGTTGCAGAATGATGCCCGCCCACATTTTGCAAGGTCGTTTCGCCTACGCTGTAGAAATTTCGCTGGGAAGCCTTTACACATCCTTCATACAGTCCCGATCTCTCCCCATGCGATTTCAATATTTCTGTAGCCCTGAAGAAAGACATTTGTGGCCGTCGATTTGCTTACGACGAAAATGTGCACCCCTTATGGAACCGCAAACATATTTCTGTTTTGACCATCTTACCTCACAGTGTGATGAATGTATTAACAGTTGTGACTTTTAGGGTATTTCCATTTCTGTGGCTAAATGCTATTCCTGTCGCAGCAAAGTCATATTAAATGATAATTAGTTGAAACCCTCAGCTGCCGACAGGTGTTATTTATATACCTCGATGGGGACAGCTAAAATGCGTGCCCCGAGCGGAACTCGAACCGGGGATCTCCTGCTTACATGGCAGACGCTCTCATCCATCTGTGCATTCGCACAGAAGAAAGCCAATGGCCGGGTTTATTCTAGAGAAGCTGCACGGTCATCAATGGTATTCTTTCGAGAACAGTTACTACCTTCATATATAGTTAAAGGCTACCCGGCCATTGCCCTTCGCCTGTGCGAATGCTCACAGGTTGCCCGAACTCTTACGAGAATCGTCACCTTAGTTGGCGCGAGTAGTGAGTGGATGGGCAAATATCTATTAGGAACATTACCTATGTAGATTGTGGATAGTTGGGAATGTGGGTCTCACGGGAAGCGTGCAAAGGATAAGTCCCTGCAGTTGCGCTGTTCATCTGTGTTCTCGGTGGCTCAGATGGACAGAGTGTCTGCCATGTAAGCAGGAGATCCCGGGTTCGGGTCCCGGTCAAGGCACACATTTTCAGCTGTCCCCGTCGAGGTATATCAACAACACCTGTCGGCAGCTGAGGGTTTCAACTAATTATCATTTATTCTAGAGAAGCTGCACGGTCATCAGTGGTATCTGTTCATTCGAGAACAGTTACTATCTTCGTATAAAGTCACATTATCTTAAGTCTGGTAGCGAAAAGGCGTCTCGCCATTTGTACAAGTATCTCTCGTCACGGGTCTCTCCCTTTCACACCGCATTTGTGTATAAAGAACCTGCGGCACTGCTGAGGAAGCTGCAAACAGAATCAGCCACAGTCGATCCAGTTCTGGGATGTGTAAAAGCGCTGGCCGGTCTACTGGACAGTCGTCAGTTCGATGCACTGAGCCATTCCGAGTGTGGCCCATCTGCTTGTCTCTCAGATCTACGCTTTAAGTACGGTTCAGTCAGTGAGCATCAATGCCATTTGTTATGAGTAGGAAAATTTACGTCTCAGACCTGTTTTCTGTAAAATTAGTGTGACGGATTGCGCCTGTTGACTTGAAGTAAACATACCGGTTGCAATATTCTCTCTCAGGCGGCGAATGAAGCGACGTCATAGACTGGCAGGCACGATTGGCCTTTTGGCCAATCAGCGTTATGTAATTTCGCATTTACGTCACGCGCCTGTCCGAGTCTGCGGCGTTTTGCGCTTGCAGTGGCAAAGGTCGCTCAGCGGCGAAGACTGGTCTCGACGCAGCTGAATGGTTATGACTGCCAACAAGCGGATACCAGTTAGCAAACAGCTGCCAGTACTGACGGCTTCAGTTGAAGGATAACAAGAACAGAGTAAAATAGAAAGCAGTGTTAGTGGCAAAAGGGGAGGGGAGAAGGGAGGGCAAAATTTCTACAAGTTCACTTGCTGAGTTTTTGATACGGAGGGAGGTGGTTTAAGCAGTTAATTTGACTCTTTTATATACCACATGTCACGTAAATAAAAAATCAAGAGCAGCGATAACTGCTAAGACGCAGAACTGGTTTCCAGCATCGAGAGAGGTGCGCAGAGATGAGACAGTAGACGCATGCACCGAGGCTCAAATCCTCGACCGATCATCCAGATTTAGATTTTCCATGGTTTTCCTAAATCAAGTGAGACGAATCCGCGAGCTGTCACCGAAAATATCAGAATATTGGTCAAAGAATCAGATGTCCCTCAGTCCGGAACCGCGGTGCTGCTACGGCCGCAGGTTCGAATCCTGCTTCGGGCATGGATGTGTGTGATGTCCTTAGGTTAGTTAGGTTTAAGTAGTTCTAAGTCTCGGGGACAGATGACCCCAGATGTTAAGTCTCACAGTGCTCAGAGCCATTTGAACCATCAGATGTCCCTTCTCTAACAGCTGTTATCTCAATGGGATCGTATAGTTGTTTCCTACGTTCGTTTTCGAGAAGGTTAGACTTCAGGTTCCACTTGATCACTATAATTTACATCCCTCGTCTCCTTAAACCACTCTAAGATTGTTCCTACAACAAGCCTTTGCAACTCCTGCACCGACCTCTCTCTTTATTCTTTCTTGCACTTGCTGTCCACAGGAGTTTTAAACCTCAAAAGTAGAAAGCAAAGACCTTATAAAAAAGAAAAGTAGGAAGTAGCAAATGAAGTAGAAAACTGAACGTAAAAATCCGGTATTAATTTGAAATGTGTGATATTTGATTGGACGGTGATTGAAACTGTATGTTCGACATTCAGTTTGGATTCACGTGCTCTAAACTAAGTTGTAAAGACATAGTGTCATCTCTGTCTCACCTATAGGAATTTTGATCATACAGTTGAGGACCTAATTAAAGACGAACACCTTTTCATATATTCTTGTAGTCACTGACGGTAAGAACGACTTCGTAGGCAGACAGCTGCTATTTTTTCTCCATTTAGCAGCTTAGTATAAATGTACGTTTATTGCAACAGCATAGTGATACCGAGGCAAACTAACAGAGCACGGCCGATTATCGAGTCAACTCCTTAAATGAATTAGCAGTTTAGTTAGCATTCTGAATTGATAACCAGAAGAGAAAAAGTCTCTTAACGTCTAAGACAATTGGAAAAATGCATATTGATTCCTACGCAGATGTTTTTTGGCCCGGGCAACATGTCATCAACGCGAGCATCAAATCTTTTTCTTTTCCATAATGTTTATTCCGTCTAGTAATGGGTTCGCTTCTTCAGAATTCTGCAAATTTTATTTTACTTCTAGCTGACGAACCAGGTATTCCCCGGTTATTTATTTTGCCAATTTTCTGTTAGAAACGTATGGTCCCTGTGCTCTGGGAGTACCTGTTTCGCGATCTGAAACCCGATGTTGTAAACGTTCCTGTGGCAAACCCTCTTTTTAACTCTGTAGACGGCTGTTGCTTTCACCTACAGCCATTTGCGCTTCGTAGTTGAAAGCTGTCAAAAGCGCTGCCAGGTGTCATGGATTTCCTTAAGGTGACTCGAATGTAGGATTATCGTAACAGAAAAGAATACGTGCATTAAAACTTCTTGTACGATGCGTCATTTTTGACGCATCTCAGAGTTTAAGACGTCATGTCTGCTTAATTGTGATAATATGTGCTTCTTGCCCCCACAGCGATTGTTACGGGACAGTAAGGGATATGTGTACCAAGGTTCCTCGAAATCGATCCATTGGTTGAGGAGGAAATGCGGAAAACACACACACACACACACACACACACACACACACACGCGCGCGCGCGCGCGCGCGTGAGCACACAAACACACTTCCGTTTTTACAATACGTACGGATTTAACTTTGTGGCCGAATCCTCTTTCTGACGCCTCAGTCGTCAAGGTAACCTAAGGGAGCGACGACGAGTACTCCATTTGTTAGTTTCTCGTGTAAACTTCGTTCTATGTGCTATCGTATTTTAAAAAATGGTTCAAATGGCTCTGAGCACTATGGGACTTAACTTCTGAGGTCATCAGTACCCTAGAACGTAGAACTACTTAAACCTATCTAACCTATGGACATAACACACATCCATGCCCGAGGCAGGATTCGAACCTGCGACCGTAGTGGTCACGCAGTTCCAGATTGTAGCGCCTAGAACCGCTCGGCCACTCCGGCCGGCCTATCGTATTTTAACTCTTCATGTACTATATTCCGTGACACGGAACCAGCCCAGCATTTGCATGGGAAACCGCCTAAAAACCACACCCAGGCTGGTCGGTGTACCAGTCCACGATCGTTAATCCGCCGCGCGGATTAATGCAAGGCTGGCTCGCTCCCCGGTCTCCCAAGCCGGCGCGCTCCGCGTTACGCTACACGAGAAGGCCACACGCGAACATAAATATGTTTCATAATTATACTGTCATTTTCATGAAATACTAACACGAATTAAATAAAGAAGAATCGAGAAACCGGTGGAAACGACCCCGGAAAAGATAACTTTGGGTTCCGGAGAAATGTAGGAACACGCGAGGCAATACTGAGCCTACGACTTACTTTGGAAGAAAGTTCAAGAAAAGGCAAACCAATGTTTATAGCATTTCTACTTTTAGAGAAATTTTTTAATGATGTTGTCTGGAATATACTGCCTGTAATTCTGAAGGTAGCAGGGGTAAAATACTGGGAACAAAAGGCTATTTACAACTTGTACAGAAACCAGACAGCAGTTATAAGAATTGAGGAGCATGAAAGGGAAGCCCTGGCTGAGAAGGGAATAAGCCAGGGTTGTAGCGTATCCTCGATGTTATTCAATATGTAAGTAGAGCAAGCAGTGAAAGAAAGCAAAGAAAAATTTGGAGTTGGAATCGAAGTTCAGGGAGAAGAAATAAAAACGTTGAGGTTTGCCGATTAAGTTATAGTTGACAAAGACAGCAAAGGTCCTAGAAGAGCAGTTGAATGGAATCGGTAGTGTCCTGAAAGGAGGATATAAGATGAAAATCAATAAAAGCAAAACAGTGATAATGGAATGTAGACTAATTAAACCAGGCTATGATGAAGGAATTAGATTAGGAAATGAGAAATTTAAAGTAGTAGATGAGTTTTGTTATTTGGGTAGCAAAATAAATGATGATGGCCGAAGACGAGAGAATACAAAATGTGGACTAGCAATCGCGAGAAAAGAGTTTCTGTACAAAAGAAATTTGTTAATATCGAATATAGATTTAAGTGTTAGGAAGTCTTTTGTGAAGGTATTTGCATGGAATGTAGCCATGCACTGAAGTGAAACGTGGACGATAAATAGTTTAGACAAGAAGAGATAGAAGCTTTCGAAATGTGGTGCTACAGAACAATGCTGAAAATTAAATCGGTGATATATGTAACTAATAAGGAGATACTAGAAAGAAAATGGGGCGAAAAGAAGTTTTTGCACGACTAAAAGAAGGAATCGGTTGGTAGGATAACAAGGGATCACACATTTAGCACTGGTGGGAAGTGTGGGGCGTAAAAACCGTAGAGTGAGAACAAGAAATAAATACAGTAAGAAGTTTTAAAAGGATATAGGTGGCAGTAGTTATTCGGAGATGAGTAGATTTGCACAGAATAGAGTACCACGGAGAGCAGTATCAAACCAATCTTCAGACTGAAGACCACGACGACAAAAATTCTACTGCAGTCAGATGGGTGTGTAGTGAAGCGCGTCCGAAGGGCATCTCTTCTTGAAGACTGGAACGAGTTGCGGGCGTTTTACCAATTGTGTGGGATGCATCGTTCTTCCAGTGAGTTACGACACACCGTTGTTTGAAGATGGGCGATATCTTCCGCATATCTGTATTACAGTCAAAAGGATACTTCATGAGATCTACGAGCTTCTGCTGTATCGAGTGGCCGGCCAGAGTGGCCGAGCGGTTCTAGGCGCTTCAGTCTGGAACCATGCGACCGCTACGGTCGCAAGTTCTAATCCTGCCTCGGGCATGGATGTGTGTGATGTCCTTAAGTTAGTTAAGTTTAAGTAGTTCTAAGTTCAAGGGGACTGATGACCTCAGATGTTAAGTCCCATAGTGCTCAGAGCCATTTGAACCGTTTCTATCGAGTGTTTTGCACTCAGATTTTAAAGCTATCAATGCTGCATTCGAGTGACTGACGAAAGTGGGAATTATTTTGTGATCTTCGAATTTCAGAAGGCAGTATTTATTAATATAACCGTAATGTTATCACCATTCAGTTTGGTTTCATTACGAACAACGAGCGTCAAGCTAGAAGATTTAAATCCGTTAACTGATTTTACGCGAGTCAAATCTTTTTGTTTTGTTTGTGTTAACTCAGCAGACATAGTAATTATAATTGAGCATGCTTCTGATATTGCCACTGAACTGTTTCGCATCCATCACTGTCTTTCACTGCACAAACTATCGTGTGGCTTACTATATTTCTCAATTTGTGTTGCCAGACGTCCACACTCTGCTCCCCAGAGCTCAACGTTTGTAACTGGCTGTTCAGGTAATTTCTGATCACTTTCTTAGGATAAAAATAACCAGATTTGCCTTACCAACTTTCTAGAGATCAATAACGCTATAATAGCCTTGTGATCACTGTTTACACTGAATCGTTAACATTAAGCCTTTATTTTTTACCGTTTGAACTAAATACAAGAGACCCACTATTTGCAGCGTGTTATGCTGAACCAAAAGAGGTTTCTATAAACCCTAAAAATGCCTCATGACTGCAACACATCTACTCTACTGTTCACACTGCTGTTTCCCCTGTGTGGCGCATATCTCATCCTTTAAGGGGGACACTATAGCTGTACTCTTAATAGCGTAAGTCGATAAATGATGTTAGTGCCATAAAAGCTCGAAAAGACAAAATTAACTAAAACGATGCCTATTTTCTGTGCATTAGAAAGTGATAGTGTATGGAAGAACACTCACTTGTACTATTTTTCCTGCAACATTTGGGTGTATTTTTTCCTCTTCTGTGACTTGTTAAACGTAAATATTAGTAGTGGATTCTCGAAAAAAGTAAATTAGTGTATTTTTGATTGAACGGATAGATCTGTTCACAACCTTAACGCCAATTGCTGATGTAACAGGAAGAGTGCACTGCCTAACACTGATTACATGCGATCCAGTCACATTAATATGATTACCGCCTATATTCGACGTTAACGTGTAATAACCACTCACAGCCGGCAGGTGTTAGCCTAGCGGTAGGGGGGATGTAAAGCGTGCCTGGGGAACGGGGGAAACAGTGCAATCCTTGTCATAGCGAGCGATTTATCCGAGACATGAGCATTGGCTTTAGGGCCCAGGGTGGAAGCATTTCCGAAATGGCCAAGTCTGTTAACTGTTCGCGTGCTGCGCTTGTTAAAGTATACCGTGCATGGCAAAATGGCGCTATCCAAAATCGGCGTTGAGGCAACTGTGATGCACCACGGGCCATGGATGAGAGGGGTGAACGGAGGCTGCGGAGTTGTGTACGGAGGAACAGACGTGCAACTGTTGAACAACTGGCCGCCCAGGTGAACCGAGGGGGCTACCAGCAGCGTCTCCTCAGCGAAGGCTGCTGCCTCTGGGCCTCCGCAGCAGGCGCTTAGTCGTGGGTCCGTGCTGACTGCCGCTCATCGATAACGAAGGCTGGAATTTGCACGCCATTACCGCAATTGTACGTCCACTGAGTGGCGACAAATATGGCCTTTTCAGGCGAATCACGTTTTATTCTCCATCGGAGAGATGGAAAATGCCCTGCAACAATCGTCGCAAGGGTTCAGGACGGAGGAAAGAGCGTTGTGATTTTTTCGTGGCATTCTCTGGGTTATCCCGTCATTCTGGAAGGCACAGTCGATCGGTACAACTATTATTTGTCCTTAGGGACCACGTCCATTCCTATATGCAGTGTGGTTTTCTCGGCACCATGGCATTTACCAGCACGACAATGCAACGTGTCAGACTGCTCTTAATGTACGTGCGTGGTTTGAAGAGCTCCAGGATGAGTCTACCGTGCTCCCCTGGCCTCCAAAGTCCTTGGATTTAAACCCAGTCGAGTATTTGTAGACCATCTCGATCAGGCTGTTTGCCCCACGGGTCCTCTACCGGGAAACCTAGCGCAGGTGGAGACGGCAGTGGAGTCAGCGTGCCTCCACATACCCGTCGGTTCCTTCTTGAAACTCACTGACTCTTTTCCCTCACTCCTCGCAGCGGCCTGCGCTGCAAAAGGTGATTATTCAGGCTTTTGACGGCTGATCACGTTAATGTGACTGGACAGTGCATAATGACAGTGTAATTTATATTACGACATGACAACAGTGACAAATTCATCCTTTTCGGTTGGTAGGACATGTTCTGAGGCATCAAGGGATCACCAGTTTGGTATTGGAGGGCAGCGCGGAGGGTAAAAATCGTAGAAGGAGACCAAGAGATGAATACACTAAACGCATACAGAAGGATGTAGGTTGCAGTATGTACTGGGAGATTAAGAAGCTTGCACAGGATAGAGTAGCATGGAGAGCTGCATCAAATCAGTCTCAGGACTGAAGACCACAACAACAACAACTATCTGAAGTTAATGATTTTATATTCATCTAAGATGATTCTGTAAATTCTCTTAGGAACCTGTTGGACAGTCGGCCGAAACTGGTTGTTTAAATAAAGATTTTATCGCAGTTCGAGACGGTAATCGGGATATTTATCAAATATCTACGCGTTGTGGGGCACCACCTCGTGAAAATGTACTTAAAATTTACACAATAGCGTTTCGTGAGAGATATGTTGTCTTTCTTCCAAAGATTCTCATTTCAGTTTGCTGAACACATCCTGTTACGCCCCTAGCAGCGTGTCTCGAAGAGCGTACGACGTCTACAGATGTGCTCGCCTGATAAGGACTCCAAACAGTGGAAAAATACTTTAGAATTGGTCACACCAGCTTCTTGTGTGCAATTTCCTTTACATATACGCCGCGCTTCTCCAGAGCCCTTCCGAAAAAAAACAGTCGACTTTCCTACTAGCGATTGAACAGGTTCGTCCCAGTGTACGTCGCTTTTTAGTATTACCACTAACAACTTACACGATGTTTATCGCTAAACCTGTAACCGGATACTATCGGTAAGTGTTCGTGCGGGTGAAGATATCTGCCGATATCCGTAGCAATAACTACTTTTTAGTTAAAAGTCAAAGGACAACGTCAATATTACATTTTTTGCCTGTTTTCCATTACATGCCATCGATAATGATTATTACTATTCTTTTTATTCGTATTACTTATCCGGGACGAAGTGCCACTGAACTTACTTTAAAGTACAGTGTCCTGGAGAGGGTTGACGTTCTGCTGACGCCTATAAGGACTAGAAAAGCAGGCGACGTGCTTTCCAGCCTAGTTTCTCGCACAGTTACGCGTCCGTCCAGTTTCCGTCGTACCAGTCTGAGGCCCGAGTCCACCCAGCTTCGGTCTGGAGTAACAGGGTGTCTTATGGATCTATCGGAAGCCACTACAAAACGACGCTGGTACTCTGTCCAGTGGACTCTTTGCTTTGTGGTGTGACTACTGTTTATGTAGCACGCACAAAATAAATAATTTTAAATACAAAATCAGTGGGTCTATTAGCTTGCCTCTTAAATTTGTTCACTAGTATGCAGTGCAACGCTCATTACTCAAATGTCTAACAGAGAAACATTATATAACATTGTGGTAAATAAACGTAATCTGCTAGCACAGCCGAGAGTATTAAGGCACCGTTTCTGTGACGGGGAGATTTCGGCTTGCCTGGATGAGATTTTTAGGCGGTTGCTCACATTCCGCTAGGTGAATGGCGGGTTGGTACCCATGTCCTGCCTCAGTTAGAAGAATCGAAAATATTTAGAGAAACTTCAGCACACTTTCACATAAATAAGACTACACTAAGTTAGTGTGGTACGCGCATTCCGTCCCGAAGGGTGACGTCGTGGAGAGAGGAGGGGCATCCTGCCACACCTCAAATTCGCAAATCCGTTCTTAACCGTGCCGATCCTGCGCCGACGTGAAACAAGGGCAGAAGAGAAGAGAAATGAAAAGAAAATGAAGAAACTGGCGAATTAACGTACATTTGATAAACGAAATCTATCACTAACCTTTAACAGTATGTGACGGCAATTTGTAGCACGATTCCTTTTGACTTGACAATTTCACAAGCTGCGACATCGTCGCGGAAAGAGAGTGACCCGTATTAAAGGAAACTTACGACTTGACAATATTACGGAAATACTCCGGTGAAAATTTCATGATATCAGTTTCATTACTTGCGAAGTTCAGCGGAATATATTAATAATATGGAAGGCTAAGTTGTATTAAAATATAGTCAAAGTTGGCATCTACGTTTACCGAACAGGTTAAAATGATTTAAGATTTTTAATATCCATAGATGAGAATAAAAGACTTGGGGGCAAGGGATTTGAGGTTGCGGTGCGGATCTAATGTCCCTTAAACACACAGAGCTCTAATGGCTTATTTCTCTTCTTTACGGACGAAGTTTACTGAATGGAAGCAATATTCTGACAGCACGTGGCGCGATGCGTATTCACAGAGCGGTGGGCAGGGGGAGAGCGGCGGCGCGGCCCGGTTTGCGGTACTCACGGAGAGCGCGAGGCAGAGAGCGGCTGCTGCGGCGGCGCGCATCGTTCGTCTGTTCTGTTATGTGCTGTGGTGCGGCTGACACTGCTCGCCGCGCCGGCCCCCGGACGCTTATATGCGGCTCCGCGCCGCGCCACGTCACGCAGCACCCTCCCCACCACAGCACGGCGCCGGGTCACAGCTCGTCACCCCGGCGACGCAGCTGCCGATACCGTATCTGCATAGCTACCGTCTCATAATTCCCACAAGCTGCTCTCTCCCTCTTCCGCACATGTGTAAACAATTGCCAGAACGATACATTACCGAGAAAACCGCTTGACCCCGTTCCACACCAACATTTATTAATGCAAAAACTATGATACAGAGTGAGTAAAATAAGGCCTGCGACTCAAGCCCGTGACCGGGCTATTGGCTTGAATGCAAGTAGAATGCAGCCATTCTTCGCCGCGGCACGAGGAAGCTGAGGGAGGCCGGCCCGCAATCCCGTGCACCTTTAATCCACGGGAAGGAGTCACAGAACTTGTTTGATAGCAACGATGAATAGACCTTGGCCATCCTGTAGGAACACGAACGAGGAAAAATTCCCGCTCTGGTGCACATTGTTTACCAGTCAGGTTATTTTCCCATTACGTTGATCAGATAGCTCCAACACACACACAACTGATTAACTTCTCATGGTTGGGATTCACAGTCATCTATTTCTTAAAAGACATCATATCGCCATTGACTGTATGAAATATTTATTGTTACGGTTGCAGTTTCGCCCTTAGGGCCATTTTCAAGTAACACTGCAAAAGTTACCTAAACACAAAAATACAAAAATGAAGCAAGGGTGTATGTACATAATTCAACAAACATTTCATTAACATAGTAGCGTAATTACAAAAATTGGTGAGAAATGTACATAACTTACATTCTGTCAGAATATAAGACTATCTGACATGAGTACATGTCGTTGTCAAAATGCAGCCTTTTGAATGCGAGAGTCCCACAAGATCCGATGAGCACGACACTTATTACATCGTAAAATGTTGTTAAATATGTTGTAAGACGTCGTGGTTTCCTGACCTTCATTGCTTACATATTCTGCCCTCACAATCATATTCCGCACATCAAGACGCTGCATTCGAATCCAAACTCGATAAGATAAAGTCAATGTTGTATGAATTCATGTAAACGATATGCAAATAGCAAATAAATGGCAAGTGCGCACCGAGATTGAAATACTCGAGACTGGCGTACACACACACATTCAAGACACGACGGTCACAAAAGCTTTTAGTTTGAGAGAGGCAAACCGCATGCCAGGTGGCCAGTCCCTTCAGAGGATGAGTCAACCTATCTACGTCGGCTGGCGACTGCCCGTAGAGCAGACAGCATTTGCCCGAGTGAAAGGGAGAACGACCACATGTTCAGCTTAAAAGCAAATTCTGCTACGTTGTGTGGGAGTGCCCATCCCACGAAATTCTTTACAAACATAGCACACAGTTTCAGGTGTTTTCACAGGGAGACAGCAAACGCCAAATGCTGATGCTACAGATATCCGGATTGGTCGCCTTAAACGAAACGTAATTCTCCCGTTTTAGAAGAGCAATGCTGATTGGCAGACGATATTACTCATGCCTTGAGCTGAAGGAATAGTGGAAGAGACCAAAAGATATACCCCTTCACATCTGGCATGGAGAGGGGCCGTTACGTTGTCGCTCTTGGAGCGAGAACATGTAATGAGAGCGTGTGCATTCATACATGTACTCAAAGAGCGAGGAACAAGTCTCTCCTCAGTACTTCACTGGGAGAGCACCTCTGTCGAGAGCGAATCGGAGTGCGACTCTATATTGAGTCCTTGCGATTAAGCATTGTTCACTGTGTTGGCCACCACACTTATTGTGCAGTGTGAACGGACAGAGTTACAGTTAAACGCCTGTGAGCGAATTTTTGAGTGGCATCGCGGTGGACTGGTTATCTGACCGGTGTACCACGCCAATAGTTGGACTAGGGGCAAATAGGAGTCCTTGACTTCATCAAGGCATAGGGAGAGTTTGATTGGCGAAGGTCAATCCAGATAGAACAAGAGTTATCTTATTTGTCAGCAGCGAGCGGCGCAGACAGCAGTCATCGCAGCTTACGGTATTGTGCTCTTGCGAGCCCCATATTTCCTCCACAACAGTACACTTCACTGCATTTCACATGCGGCAGCCTCGACCGTACCTAGCAACATTCTAACGGATAATTATTCAAGTTGAGTAGGCGTGGCTCTCAGCCATTGTGCTAAGTCAATTTTGTATAGAAATTTCATTAGCGAATCTTATCCTTAAGAGGTAACTTCACATTTCAGTTCATAACTAAAAGTGCCATTGTGATTTCTCAGATTTTTTGCAAAATAAATAATAATTTTCGTTAGTTTCGTGTTTTTCTTACACTAACTAGCACTACTCCAGTACCCAAGTATCCCACTAGTTACATAAGAAATTTTGTGAATTTTTGTGTCGTTTCCTTACAGCGGACGACTCCAGAAGATATTAATTGCTGAAAGTTTTTGAGGCATTTCTCTTTAGAACGTTAGGAGCGTGTGGGGGTGGAAATTGCATCTTGCAGGAGCCACAGGGTAAAGGGTACACCTCAGATTAATCTGTTGCACAGAATAACAGAATAGCACCCACACGGTCCCCACAGAATATGCTGAATTGTCAATGTTACCATCGTTCTAACAATCTATTACAAATAAAGTTCAGATGTACTGACAACATGTGGAGCTAAGTCTGTTGGCGCGAAAACACATTTACTAGAGATACTGCCTGTGCATGTAGCAACTATTCAGTGGACGAAAGATCCGTATCTAAGGACTGGAAAGTTCCACAGCTCACACCAATACACAGGAAAGGAAACAGAAGTAATCCGCTGAATTATACACCTGTATGACTGACATCACTGTGCATTAAAATTTTTTGAACTTACACTGTGTTCTAACATTACGAAATATCTCGAAGAATCCGGTTTATAGTCAACACGGATTCAGAAAATATCTTCCTTGCGAAACACAACTGGCCATTTGTTTACACAAAGTAATGAATGGTATTGGCAGGGGATCTCAAGTTGATTCCATATTTCTAGATTTCAGGAAGGCTTTTGTCAGCGTTCCGCACAAGCGAGTGCTAATCTAATTGATTGGCTATGCAGTATCGTCTAGTTAGATGATTCCTGATTTCCTGTCAGAAAGGACACACTTCACAGTAGCTAATGGCAAGTCACTGAGTGAAACAAATGATATCTATTTGAAGATGGTATCTGTTCTTTCGGACATGTCCAAAAGTACAGATGCCATTTTCATATAGTTAAAGCCAACCGGCCATTGACCTTCTTCTTCTGTGCAGGTGCACACGTATTGCCGGAACTCTTACGGGACTCGCTAAGATTGTCTATCGCGAGTAATGAGTGTAATCGGTAGAGGCACTACGAATGTAGTGTGTGGACGTTAAGTTGCGAATGTGGGTCTCACGGGGAGTGTGCAAGGGATAAGTCCCTGCAGTCGCACAATGTGTCCTCGGTGGCTCAGATGGATAGAGCGTCTGCCGTGTTAGCAGGAGATCACGGGTTCGAGTCTCGGTCGGAGCACACATTTTCAACTGTCCCCGTTGATGTATATCAACGCTTGTCAACAGCGTAAGGTCTTGAAAAAAAATGGTTCAAATGGCTCTGAACACTATGGGACTTACCTTCTGAGATCATCAGTCCACTAGAACTTAGAACTACTTAAACCTAGCTAACCTAGGGACATCACACACATCCATGCCCGAGGCAGGATTCGAACCTGCTACCGTAGCGGTCGCGCGGTTCCTGACTGTAGCGCCTAGAACCGCTCGGCCACTCTGGCCGGCATAGGGTCTTGATTTAATTATCATTTCACAAGTGATATTTGGCGTTCCCCAAGCAAGTGTTAGAAGCCCTCTCCCGTATCTGACCTATGGGCGGCGATCAAAAAGATTCCACTCGAGGGACATGGAGTCCAGAATCGGTATGCCAATCAAGCGAAACCGCCGTCAGTATTGAGGCAATCATCCTATCGACGCACCAGTTTGAAGATACTTGTTTGATAAAACACCGTGTCCAGTTACGTGAAGAGTTCGTAATGGCTGCTGCTCACCTTCACCCGACAGGAATCGTCGATCCGTGAAGGCCTTTTTTAAGGGACCGAAAGCGTGATAATCACGTGGGAGAGGTCAGGACTATAGGGTAGGTGCTCCAATGTCTCCTACTTGGGTTGACGTAACTTCCGCGACATGACATTATCATTATGCAGCAATACCCCTTGACGCACCATTCCACAACAGTCGTTTTTGACAGACACGTTGCCCCATATGCATTATTCATTCTCCAGTGGATGTCTATCGGTCTTTGTCCTTCGGCAGCCAAGAAAAGAATATCAGTACGTTGGTCCTGTTTGGACGCATTTGGCAATAAAATCATCATAGGTCACGTTTCTGAATTTTTTGCACTCATGTACGTTTCATACACGCTGCAGCAACACTGTCAAAAGGAAGCATTTTGATCGTGCCTTATATACGAACTTTTGAGACACAATGTGAACAGCCCTCACGAGTTGGTTGCAACTGATCGTATCGTTTACTGTCTAGTAAATTCCTCAGATCAATATAATTAAGAAATGTTCAGACACGATGGAGCGGAAACTATCTCTTGATAATGAACTATACAAAGTGTGAGGTCCACCACATGAGTACTAAAAGAAATCCGTTGAATTTCGATTACACAATAAATTGTATAAATTTAAAGGTTTTCGATTGAAGTAAATACCCAGCAATTACGAACACCTTACAATGGAACTACCGCGCAGAGAAAGTCTGTAGATGGCGAACCAAAGACTGCCTTTTATTGACAGAACAATTAGAAGTTACAACAAATATACAAATGGTTCAAATGGCTCTGAGCACTATGGGACTTAACTTCTAAGGTCATTAGTCCCCTAGAACTTAGAACTACTTAAGCCTAACTAACCTAAGAACATCACACACATCCATGCCCGAGGCAGGATTCGAACCTGCGACCGTAGCGGTCGCGCGGTTCCAAACTGTAGCTCCTAGAACCGCTCGGCCACCCTGGCCGGCCAACAAATATACAAAAGAGCCTGCCTGCACTACGCTTGTCCGTTCTCTGCTAGACTATTGCTGCACGGTATGGAATCCTTAACAGAGAGGATAGAAAGAGAACAGTGAAAACTTCAAAGAAGGGAAACTCGATTCGTATCGTCGCAAAACGTGAACTACTGGTACATTAATAACCGGTGTAGCCGCCAGAGTGTTGAGTGCAAACATGCAAACGTGTACAAGCATCGGATGTCAGTTTGTGGGAGGGAGTTTCCTGCACATTTCCAACACAACAGGTACAGTCATTAGACTGATGTACAGATTAGCAGCCAAGGTGCGTGGGATAACCACGAGAGTGCTCCTTCTGTCATACGAAACCGCACTTCAGACCATAATTCAGATGTAGGTCCAATGTGGCTAGCGCACAGAGAGGTTTGTTGCAGGCGCTCACCTGGCCTCCTCCTCCTAACCAACACAGAGCTATCACTGGCACTGAGGAAGAACCAGCTTTCATCAGAAAACACAACATACTTCTAACGTGAACCTCCAGTGAGCTCTCACTTGACACCACTGAAGTCGGAAATGGCGGTGGTCTGGGCTGAGTGGAAACCACGCTTAAGGACGTCTGGCTCGGAGCTGTTCTTGAAGCAACCGATTAGCAACAGTTCGTTTTGTCACTGTGGTGGAAACTGCTGCTCAAATTGCTGCTGCAGATGCAGTACGAAGCCCCAGAACAATACACAGAACACGATGGTCTTCCCTCCTGGTAGTGCCAAGTGACCATCCGGGGCGTGGTCTTCTTGTGACCGTACATTATCGTAACAACCACTGCCATCAGTCATGTACAGTGCCTACGTACCTGCCAAGTCTTTCTACAATATCGCAGAACGAACATCCAGCTTCTTGTGATCCTAGTAAACTCAGTGACGTGTTGGTAATCGCATCTTGTTCGCCTTAAAGGCATTCTTGACTAACGTCAGCTCACCAGGTCCAATCACAAAGGTAAGTAACGCTCACGACCGTTACAGCGTGTATTTAAAGCAATCCTGATTTGCGACCTCATAGTGGCGCCACTAGCGCCTCTCTTATGCGACTGGAGCGAAATTTGAATAGACAACGTCTTTCAGATGTAAAAACACGCCTATCAACTTTGATTTACGTTGCACAGCTCTTTCTTGGTGTTGCAACTTTTTCCTTCAGTGAATTTAGGTGTTCATTTCTCACACGTGCTGCTCGGTGGTGAAACGCTCGAGAAATATTCCAAACCTGAACCTTCTGCCAAATTCATGAGCTCATGTGGAAAGTATTGATATAGATGTAGATGTATCCGGCATCTTCAGGGCTGAAGACTAACACTCTACCAAGGTCATCCTCAAACAGAGTCTCAAAAGAAATTTCTGACTTGACTGAGAATGTATTTTCTGGGACGACGTAGCATGCTACGTTGGTTAGAAAGTCATAGACAGATCTAGAAATAGCTTCAGGGGCGTCCCGTGCTAGTGAAATGGGACACTTGTTGTTCATATAGTACATTAATGGCCTGAAAGACAATGTAGAGTCAGACTTTTCGCACATAAACAGTTATCTGCACAGAAGTACTATCCGAAAATAGTTGTATAGATATACCGTTAGACCTTGATAAGATTTTGACGTGGTGCCAAAACTGACAGGTAGTTTAAATGCTCAGAAACGCACAAATGTTCACTTCAAATAAAGAAAAAACTTAGTTTCCTATGAATACACTATCAATGACTCACAACTGGAATCAGTCAGCTTATTTTTTATTGCAGAATTTGGCCATTTATAGACCGATTGGAACCTAAAACTAAGGATCAATCGTTTTCTTCTTATCTTCCCAGAACATATTAATGCTCTGGTTGATGGGTTGCCTCTGTTCATTTGACGCCACCCTCCTAGGTTGTGAATTTTGTTATTGTACAAGAAATTTTGCAGTATTGATCAGAAGCCTAAAACATTCCCTCTTCTGTGGGGTCTCTTCTGTGATGTTAAATTTTCTCAAACTGCTCTCTGTCTCTCCCTACCATCCCGTGGTGATTTTTAATTTGGAAATGAAATTAAAAACTTTCTTCGTTTGTCTGTTGTCATTCATTCTGTAAATATGACAGTAAATTTTAATCTTCTCTTTCTTATTGTGTCTATGATTGTTTCCATGTTTATATATAGATCTTCATTTCTCATCCTCGTCCAGTTGTTACCTTTGTTCTTTTGTGGTTCTAAATTTTTTTCTGATTGTTTTCCTTTCTTTCTTTTCCAGTTCTTCTTATTCGCCTCTTTTATTCATTGTTGTGTAGTGTTTAATGTTCCCGTGGAATGATGCTGATCTTTTATCATATTGGTTTTGGCCGAGTTGTATGCTAATTCTTTTTTCTTCGATCTTTCTTTACTTCTGGAGTTATCTAACTCATTTGGTTGTATCTATTCCCCCAAATACTTAAACTCATCAACCCCTTTGATGTTTTCCTGTTGCATGTGTATACATTTCTTTTCTGTGGTATTTACGTTCAATGTATTCCGTTTTTCCATACGATATTTGTTGTAGCTGCAATTTCATGAAGTGTTTTTATCATCATCGTTGCATCTGTTATGTCCTTAGAAATTACAGCAACAACATCAGCAGAAGCTCAAAATGCTTCAAATGGCTCTGAGCACTATGGGACTTAACGTCTAAGGTCATCAGTCCCCTAGAACTTAGAACTACATAGACCTAACTAACCTAAGGACGTCACACACATCCACGCCCGAGGCAGGATTCGAACCTGTACTGGAAGCTGTTTTGAATGTCAAAGGTTTTCCTATACCTTATTGTCATGGTAGTGTGTTATGTTTTTGGTGTTACCACATTTTTTTCCACCTTGTGTATCATAACCCTCTAGATATCGCTCGTACAACGAAGATGTGATCAGACTGATTCCAGTACTCACAGAGGTATTAACATTCCCCCAAGCTCCGTAGGCAAACACAACGTGAAGTAGCCGTAATAAGTAGTACAAGCACCCTCTGATATGCACTTCTCAATGGTTCGTAGAGTATAGATGTACATGTAGACACAGGAGTTGCTGCATAAGACTACGCTCATCAACCGCAACTGCCAAATTCCACTCAGAGAACCGTCGGCCAGCCATTCCAATGACGTCATTCAGACAGAAACAGTGGAGCCTCCTTTGATCAGATCGCCGGTCCTTTACCGTCATTCTAGTTTCGCAGGTCACGCTACTCGGATGTTGTCACACCTTGTAAAGCCGGTCGCTGTGGGAGTCAACGTCAACAGGGATATGATGAGCCACATCAGTTTATTTGATAGCAGCCAAATATTGATTTTTCCGACGAATGGGACACTCGGTCACGAAGTGGACGGGAATGGCGAGGAACATTTAATCTATGAAAGGCGTTCGCTACCGATAATATTTTATGGGAACTCTATTCAGCGCAACAGGTCTCATAAACTAAGCGAAGATTTGTTAATGAAAGCTATAGAAACCTGAGGTCGGAGTTGCATATTAGCAGTTTAGAAGAGCCACGAATAAAGGCAAAACAAGCGAAACAGTCAAGTCTACGAAGCTACTACGAGATGTGCACGCGTTCGATGAGGCGAAACGACGGACAAAATCTAAGAGAACCTGTTTTTGGTTCGTGCATTAGTTCTTAGCGTTCTTCCATAAGTTCAATAAACGCACCAGATACACTAAACAGAGACTACAGTCATTAATATTAGGTCTACAACTTCGCATCCGCCGTTTTGCAATAGACGGCAGTAGCGGCAAGTGGGGTTCGGGTGGTTGGTCGTAGGTGTAATACAATAAGTTTAGGCATCTGTAAAGATATTGTCATAAAAGTACACTCCTGGAAATGGAAAAAAGAACACATTGAAACCGGTGTGTCAGACCCACCATACTTGCTCCGGACACTGCGAGAGGGCTGTACAAGCAATGATCACACGCACGGCACAGCGGACACACCAGGAACCGCGGTGTTGGCCGTCGAATGGCGCTAGCTGCGCAGCATTTGTGCACCGCCGCCGTCAGTGTCAGCCAGTTTGCCGTGGCATACGGAGCTCCATCGCAGTCTTTAACACTGGTAGCATGCCGCGACAGCGTGGACGTGAACCGTATGTGCAGTTGACGGACTTTGAGCGAGGGCGTATAGTGGGCATGCGGGAGGCCGGGTGGACGTACCGCCGAATTGCTCAACACGTGGGGCGTGAGGTCTCCACAGTACATCGATGTTGTCGCCAGTGGTCGGCGGAAGGTGCACGTGCCCGTCGACCTGGGACCGGACCGCAGCGACGCACGGATGCACGCCAAGACCGTAGGATCCTACGCAGTGCCGTAGGGGACCGCACCGCCACTTCCCAGCAAATTAGGGACACTGTTGCTCCTGGGGTATCGGCGAGGACCATTCGCAACCGTCTCCATGAAGCTGGGCTACGGTCCCGCACACCGTTAGGCCGTCTTCCGCTCACGCCCCAACATCGTGCAGCCGGCCTCCAGTGGTGTCGCGACAGGCGTGAATGGAGGGACGAATGGAGACGTGTCGTCTTCAGCGATGAGAGTCGCTTCTGCCTTGGTGCCAATGATGGTCGTATGCGTGTTTGGCGCCGTGCAGGTGAGCGCCACAATCAGGACTGCATACGACCGAGGCACACAAGGCCAACACCCGGCTTCATGGTGTGGGGAGCGATCTCCTACACTGGCCGTACACCACTGGTGATCGTCGAGGGGACACTGAATAGTGCACGGTACATCCAAACCGTCATCGAACCCATCGTTCTACCATTCCTAGACCGGCAAGGGAACTTGCTGTTCCAACAGGACAATGCACGTCCGCATGTATCCCGTGCCACCCAACGTGCTCTAGAAGGTGTAAGTCAACTACCCTGGCCAGCAAGATCTCCGGATCTGTCCCCCATTGAGCATGTTTGGATGAAGCGTCGTCTCACGCGGTCTGCACGTCCAGCACGAACGCTGGTCCCACTGAGGCGCCAGGTGGAAATGGCATGGCAAGCCGTTCCACAGGACTACATCCAGCATCTCTACGATCGTCTCCATGGGAGAATAGCAGCCTGCATTGCTGCGAAAGGTGGATATACACTGTACTAGTGCCGACATTGTGCATGCTCTGTTGCCTGTGTCTATGTGCCTGTGGTTCTGTCAGTGTGATCATGTGATGTATCTGACCCCAGGAATGTGTCAATAAAGTTTCCCCTTCCTGGGACAATGAATTCACGGTGTTCTTATTTCAATTTCCAGGAGTGTATTAGTTGATTTGTGATCGCATCATAAGGTTATTCTCGATTAAGCATTTCAACTTCCTACCCATTTCTCGCCATTTGCGGGAAGTTTTAATTTTCTTCTTTAACATGAAGAAATCTGCGGCTGTGGCTATTAAAATGTTGGGTAAGACCAATGCTGAGGGAACTATTAGTGGAAGAACGTGCAGAGAATGTTTTCAGCACCTTAAGAACGGTGATTTTGATGTTGAAGACCGGAATGGAGGTGGAAGACAGAACGTTTTCGTAGCTACTGAAAGAGACGAAGACAGTCACAGGACATCATTACCGATAGCGATTAATACGTTCGAGCCCAGCACTGAAACACAAACGGCCACAATACAGCGATAAACACGTAAAGGTAATTTTGCAGCAGGTCAGTGCTCGACCCCATGTCGTAAAACCTGTCAAAATGTAGGTGGAAACGTTGAAATGAGAAGTCCTATCCACCCCGCTGTACACTTCATACGTTGCTCTCTCTGACTACCACCTTTTTCGATAAGTGGCGTACAGTCTGGCTGACCAGCACTTCCGATCATATGAACAAGTGAAAAATTGAACCGATTCATGGATCCCCACAAAAGACGTCCAGTTCTTCCACCACGGGATTCGTATGCTATCCGAAAGATGGGAGAATGTAGTGGCCAGCGATGGGCAATACTATGATTCATAATTTTTTTGTCACAATAAAGCCCCGAACTTCGAGAAAAAACGGTGTAACCAAAGTTGTAGACCTAGTAATATATTCTCCTTGACTACTGCCAACGCTGGGGTAACTTTTCGGTTCCGTAACTGTAGAAATCATTTGGTTTTGAGGCGAAGAACTCATCGAGCCATCTTCGGAGATCTTCATCCGGGAAGGAAGTTCCTTCAAGGATGCTCGACAGAGAGCGGAAAAGGTGGACGTCTGAGGTTGCAGGATCAGGTGAATAAGATGGATGCGACATGACTTCCCAAATCAACTCCCATGTAATGTGTTTTTGTCAGTCTAGCAGAATGCGGGAGGGCGTTGTCGCAGAGTAGCATCACTTCACTCTTTGTCCTTGGACTGCGTCTCCAGGACGACTCATTTGTTGAAAATAATTTTCAGTAGAGATGGTTACACCTCGGGGAAGCAATTGTAGTGCACCACACTGTCGCTCTTAAACCAGATGCATAATACCATATTTTGCGAATGTGTGTACGTCTTTGTCCTTACGTCAGCATCAAGACACCATTTCTCGTCACCAGTAATGATGCCGGATAGGAATGGTCGGTGTTGTTCACGAGCCAACTGATGATGATTTTAGCTCATCAATACACGAATGTTGGACTGGTCGCAGTTCATCACATTTGCGAACTCTCGTGAACTTATGCACCAAACTAATAATAGGCAGGTAAAATATTTGTGAGGTAGACCTTAACCTGAGGCTTAAAAGAGGGCAGAAACTTTTCTAGGATTTACAAGCAGCTACAGAATGTTGGTGCAGCGCTCTACAGTTATTTGAAATATTGATGATGTTAGTAAGAGCCAAACAAAGAGAGCCACTAAATATTTATTCACCAAATTCCACTCTCTGATTAACATGTATTCCTTACAAAGAAAATATGCTATGGTCGATTATCATTTCTAGATTCGTCTGCGAGCATAATAATGTACTTAGTTTAGTTAATATTGGAATACATTAACACTAGCTTCTTTGAATCTTCACTTACCACTCCTCCTACCTGTTCGCCCTCCATATGACGCTTGATATACTTAACACCCAATACTTTTACGTTTTAATAAATATTGTCAATAACTGCCAATATGTTCATCTTCATGAGCATCATCGTTATAATCAGGCAAAAAAATATTCAAATATGTGTGAAATCTTATGGGACTTAACTGCTAAGGTCATCAGTCCCTAAGCTTAAACACTACTTAACCTAAATTATCCTAAGGACAAACACACACACCATGCTCGAGGGAGGACTCAAACCTCCGCCGGGATCAGCCGCACAGGCCATGACTGCAGCGCCTAGACCGCTCGGCTAATCCCACGCGGCTGTCATCAGGCATTTGACGTTCATTGTTCGATAAAACCCATCTCTAGACTTTTCAATGCGTCACCGTCTTCTACTACATGCATTCATGTTGCTACTTTGTGCTTTCTATTGTTATTCACCTATCTCCTATTAGGTCGTTGTCTAATTGTCTGTCTTATTTTAGTTCTTGGCATCTGACAAAGTAGTTACTTGGTCCATTTGCCAGACACCTAGCCTGATATTCCGTACGCGTCCACTTCATTTTTTATTTTGTTCATGATTACATCTTCATCCGAGTCTAATCCATTCTTTTCGTTTCCCTGCCTCTCCTCGTGGTTTGCAATATGCATCAATCCATTGCTCACTCGGCAACCGTCAGTTTTTGAATCGTTTTCGCAATGAAAGTTCATAGGTCACTGTCATAAGTCAAAGTGGATAACACGGGCTGACTGTATACTTTTAATCTTGATCGTGTTGAGCGCCACAACTGACACTAATATTAATGTTAGTGAAAATCAGCCCAGATGTATTATTACATATTTACTGTGTTAAGACCGGATCGTTATTAAGGCATCTTCCCGTTGCCTGCAGATAAACAAAAGAGGAAATCAACTAAAGCTTCAGCTTCTTAAGAAACATTGTCAGCTCACACTGATAACAGCCTCATACTGAATCCTCGTCGAGTCATGCTCAGCTCGTGTTCTGGTTGTTGTACATTATGTTGAAGACCAAATTCAAAAATTATTATCAAAACATTCTGCCGGCCACCTGGCGGAAGTATGGCAAGTAGGCTCGGCATGATTCCTACAGCAAACCGTCCAGGCAGAGCCGGGCCACGGCAGAGATGAACAATACCTAAACGTAACACTTGACCTCTGTCGAGGCCTTTGCGATGACAACGTCTTACGCACATAACTGGTACTAAAGACTACTCAGTTATCCCAACAACTCAAAAATAGAAACGAACAAAAGTTAACAGCACAATTATGCACAGTAACAAGGGAGCAAGTGACGGTGTGTAACGTGTGAAAAGAATTGAGCGTTGTTATGAGAAGTGCAAGTCGTTGCCTCAAATCATACCCGAATCGATCAGTCGATGGTAATAGATCTTGCGGTGTTTTTTTTAACATGTTTTCTTATATTTTTTGTTAAATGTTGTAAAAGTAAGGAGAGGGTCGCGTGATGCTGTCATCTGGTATAAGGACCACCGTCAAAGTACTTGCGTCGGTAGGCGGCACCGCTAACCGAAGTGTCGGAAGCGGCAAAGAGTACCCATCACACCGCAGCCGGCTGCTGGAGGCCCCAACGAACGCCGAATGTAATAATAACTACAATGTTAAATGTGAGGATCGTTTTCTGTGTTAATGGTTCCGAAAGGGTTCTACATAGAGAGTTCTTATCTAGTCCTCATCAGGCCATGATCAAACTCTCATGTCGTTGTGGCTGAGTTTTCAACCTTGATCATCAATCTTGATCATCGGACGGTATTTTACCATTAATGTTCAGTTATTCAAAGTATATTCTGATTTCAGGACTAATTTTATGTTCCGTGGAGGATAGAAGTGAATGAAGAGATATTCACAACAAACGTAGAAATCTTGAAGGGATCGTGGTCGGTGTAAGAAAATATTTTGTAGTGAAATTCATGTCAGATTGTTCACTAGTAGAAGATATTGTGACCAATACTGTGTGGAAAGTTTGTGTGTTGACGATATTGGTTTAGATCCGCGTGGTAGGCTACTGATCGAGCTACAGCTGAATAACTAACGATTCTTGTGCGGAAGAAATATTCCAGTAATTCGACACGACACCGGGGACGCGACTTTCAAGTAAAGTGTCTCTCCTGTACGCTGTACGGGAATATACGTAATGGATGTACGGTTGCAGGCTGTAGACACTTGGTTGACAACATACGGAAATTTCTGTCTGGCCGTGGGTCGCGCTCGGATAACCTAATGTCTGCCGGCACAGTAGCTCAGCGTAACCGGTCAGAGGGTTTGCTACCCTCTAAAATAAAAAAAAAACTAATTGAATGGCTCAAAGAACAGCCTGAACGGGTGTTGACGGACTTATGCGCAGAACACATTCAATGAACAATATAGAACAAAATGAGATAAAAAAATGGTAAGGCGTTTGCTCGAGATAAGCAGGTAATCCGGGTTCGAGTCCCGGTCCGACACAAATTTTCACTGTCGTCATTGCATTATAGAGATGATGGTTGTTCATATTCGCAACTGCCAATGTATTTCATGTATGCCAGTAGTTGGTGGGTTGTGGAAAACAGCATTGAGTAAAGTACCGTCTCAGTAGCTGGTTATTCGCGTGGATTCGCAGTGAGCTGTGGGTGCCTCAGTGGTTTCATTGAACACAGGTCTTAGTGTGGTTAATTTTGCGGCACTCAGGTTTACAACATCACTACAAAACTATTACAGTCTGCTAATATCCATATTCCTGAGTTTTAGTAAAGTTATGCCCACTCGAACCACTGATTAGAATCATGACTGGCGATACTGTACACTTTTACATATTACGACGAATGACTCACATCAACTTGTGTAAGTGGAAATTTCTGAGTTGCGCCAAAGGCTGAAAAGTATAGCTTCGTACAATTTGTTAACGTTAAGGTCTAAAGTGGCAGTGGAAAAGAAGGCATTTTTTTCCAGCGCACATTTTTTTGTAATTCTTATCGGAGGGTTAACGGGCACTCGTTCACAACCGACGCTTTGTGTATTGTATTTGAAGAAACAAATAAAAAGAAACGAGCTTCACGCTCATATGTAAACTGAAGAAGAAGTATACGTCTATTCCTTTCAAGTCTATCTTTAAAAGTTGAGAGAGTTTTATTCGAAAGAAAGGTATTATAAATACTGAAGTGAAAAGCACTAATAAAAGAGAATATATGCACAACAGACAAATTATATTTCTGAATATTAAAAGATGTAATCTGATTGATTGGAAAAGAATTTCTTAGGGACAGAAGGATACGAAAAAGTTTGCTTGATCTTCGTTAATAAAAAATGAATGGAGTCTTTAATTGAATTTCCAGTTTCTGACTAAACCCAAACAGAGATAGTAGTCAGCCGTATCGTTTATGGTTGTAATTATTTAGTGATTTATTTAATTTTTTTTGGAGAGGAATCACTGAGAGAAACAAATAAGTAATACGAGAGCAAAGATTGCTAGAAATTTAATTTTTTATCAGTTTGTGTAAGAATCGTAACAACTGTTAAGAAATAGTTACATCGCTGATTTTATTGTGAGAACCATCTTTGCTCGCGTGGATGGGTGAATTATAAACAAAAGAAGCGTGTAAATCATTCTCAATATTATACAATCTTGTAGATTAGGTTTTATCAGGTTTTGAATTGTAAAGAAGACCGAACTTTTGTATTTTATCGGAAGGGTAAACGATGTGTTTACGGGAAACGCCAAAGTTAGTGACGTACTTTAAAAGATCGTACACTTAATCATGTCTGACAGCAAGCAATATTGTAGAAAAAGGTTTTCAACTTGGGTAGCAAGCTGTTATTTAGAACATCACAGCTCAGTTGTGCGTAAAGTAAATAAATAATTGTACCAACTGGTACCCTACAGATATCTAAACATTAAAAAAATCTCCAGCTAGCATCCCTTTAGGGTAACATGTTATTATCATATCATTAAAAGTAATAGTCCTAAAGGCTTAACTGCAACTGTTAGAGAGTCTTTGGTTTAAATATGGGTAGGTATAATCCAGTGTTGTGTAATTATCCAAGTACGATACTATTACATACAGGTTGCTATTAGTCACAAACGTGTGAGTGATCCAGAAGACACCCAGAACTTATTAATCTTATAAAAATAAATGAAAACGCAATCAGATGCGTTGATAGGTCATCCACGAGCGCGGTTAGAGAATCTGTGCCGAAAAGTGGGGGTAGTAACGAACTCAGCTTACACGGTCATGCCATTTAGTTTGCTGGTTCTTTTAAGTTAGTTATATTAACTGCTATCACCCACAAGCTGTAACACGAAATATATAAAACAGCAGGCTACAAGTGCTTAAACTGAACAACATCGGCATTTGACAACTATGATAGTGACAGATTAGTTATAAAATACAGTTCTGAAATAATTATGTAAAATATATCAGGAACGCTAATTTTGATATTACAGAATGATCATAAGTCATAAATAACGCAATTACAAAAGGTGAATGTCTTTACAAATGTAAAAAAGCTAAAGCAAACAAACTGGTGTTTTTCTCCAATGTTGTTAATACGATTACAAGCGAGATGTATTCTTGTATTCCACCTAATGATGACGCAACCATTAGATAACTGTTTTACCTGGCTATCTTTTGTTTGATCATTTACTCACTGACTGACCTATTAGAAGATGATGTAGTTTTGTGCAACCGCTGGCCATTCCCTCCTTTACAGTACATAACAGTAGCAAGTACAACACAGTTAGAATTTGTCAACGCACGACTGAAAACATCCAGTCTACTTATTTTAGCTCTCCATATTCCAATGCTAACACTATTTTTTGCAGTAGTTTTTATTCATTCGTCATGGTCACGTTGAGTGAGTACATTTACTGGCTTTAGTTAGTTGATATAGTTACTTCAATTCGGGAGGACGACGGTTCAATCCCACGTCCGGCCATCCTGATTTAGGTTTTTCGTGATTTCCCTAAATCGCTCCAGGCAAATGCCGGGATGGTTCCTTTGAAAGGGCACGGCCGACTTCCTTCCCCGTCCTTCCCTAATTCTATGAGACCGATGATCATGCTGTCTGGTCTCTTCCCCCAAACAATCTCAACCCCCAGTTACTTCATACTCGTATGTGTAATCAGTTGTTCACTGTGGCATGTGTCTAATGTGGGTCAACTTTGTGTACACTTTGACATCGGCTCTTTCATTGTACAGACACGTAGCAAATTCAGCACAATTCGCTTTTAGTTCGTGAGTTACACACAAGAACTACTCAGTTCAGCCATTTAAATTATTTTAAATGTTCAATGATAACTCGTTATTTGTTGTAATTACTTTTATTCTGTAGTCACCATCAATTTATGTGGTGGGTCTCTCATATTGTATGTAAATATTTCACAGTCGATTGTGCAATAAGTCGTATGACTTCGTCAATCGGTACCGGCTTGTGTAATCACTGGCATTTGTTCTCTTGCATTGTACATAATTGTAGCTAATTTACCACCGATCGCTTGTAATTTTATTAACAGTATACGATAACCAACAGTTTCTTTGCTTTAACTCTCAACGGCAATGCATCTTCTGTAGCTATGTTATTTATGACTTCTGATCGTTCTGTAAGGTCTTAATTATAGCTCCTGGTGTACTTTACAAAATTACTTTGTATTTTATAGTTACTTACTTCGTCCGTTCGTGTCAAATGACGATGCACTGTCACCTGTTCCTTTGGTATTGTGGAGAGTACTGAAGAATGGGATACAACCATGGAGGTAAAAGAAGAAGGGAGGTGGCATTACGTCACAAACTTGAAGCCGATGTCCGTCATCTTAACTAGCCCAAAAGATTAGGTTCACTGCATTCATACCTCCATAGTTCACTGAGGTGACGCTTCCCCGTGAGATCTCTCTGACTTTGTCGTATTACTTGAGCAAATACGCATGCAACAGAAAAAACTTCCGGAATTGCCTTCCTGACACAATGTTAATTCATGTAAGCTCTATAATTTGTAGTATTTAAAACAGTTGTTTTTCGCACACGACAGAAACAAATAACTGCTTTTATTCTGTAGTCATGATCACCTTGTATGATCACAAACATTGATTCTGTTATACTGCATGCAATTACCTCACAGTCGATGCAATGAGAAGTCGTTTGGCGTTAACAAACTAGTGACGATACAGCTTTGTGTAACCATTGGTAATGTGTTCTCTTCCGTTTCAAATAATTGTAGCAAGTTTAACGCAGCTCGTTTGTAATTTTATATGTTGTATACATTAACAATATATAACGAAAAACTCCACTTTCGTTGCTTTAACTCTTTTAAATTTCGAAGACACTGCATCTTTTGGACCTACGTTATCATGACTTAAGATCGTTCTCTGCAGTAATTACCGTTCCTGATATATTTTACGTAATTTTTCTGCAACTGAATTTTATAATTATTGACTTACTGTCACAGGTGTCAAATGACGATGTGGTTTGGTGTAAGCACTGTCACCTGTTTCCATATTATTGTGTGTAATTGTGTTATCAACTTTTGATCGTTTTCAATTGTTTGGATTAATTGCGTTATCTTTAATATATGTTCTGTGTTTACGGTTTTATCATTGCTTGCAACGATTATGATCACAAAGACGACTATCGCACTCTACGGACAAATATTATGTACGCAAAAATATCGGAGGCTTATTTTTGAAAACCATGCTTAAGAGCTAGATTTCCTAAAGCACTGCAGGCAGTTTTTATCCTTCTGTTTGTTTTTGTCCAGTCAGTCGTTGTCTTGAACTATGCTATATACTGAATTCAATAATTGCTTCTGTATGTTCATTGTTAACGTGAACAGTTTTCTGCTACATTGTTTGATTGTCAATGATTGTTGTAATCATTTTCAAGTGGTTTATTTAAATCGCGTAACGCGAAATCCAGAATGTTTCCTATGGAAAGGACATCGCTGATCTGATTTCCCATTCTTCTTCGTTCCGACCACGTGTTATATCTCTAATGACAGCGACATCGATGGGCATTAAATACCTCCCATTTATTTTTCAGCCGTATTTTCAGATGTGACCTGTTAACAATAAAGTTGATTTCAGTCAAATGTTCACGTAAATTCTATAACGTTCTTTAGTAGCCGTTAAATAATCTACATGAACATTTGACTGAAGCCGGTCAGTGTGGCCGTGCGGTTCTAGGCGCTTCAGTCTGGAACCGCGTGACCGCTACGGTCGCAGGTTAGAATCCTGCCTCGGGCATGGATGTGTGTGTGATGTCCTTAGGTTAGTTAGGTTTAAGTAGTTCTAAGTTCTAGGGGACTGATGACCTCAGATGTTAAGTCCCATAATGCATAGAGCCAATTTGACTGAAACTAAATTGTTAAAAAGTAAAGCGCTCACTGATGCTCTGTGCCAGAAATACGAAAATTACGGGTGTTGTTGCAGTTTCTCTTCTCTAGAGGGAAACAGTGAAATTACATCAGCAAAATGAAGATGGTTTTGATATACACCGACGAAAAAAAAAAAAAAAATCGCAGCACCAAAGAATGATTGATGTAAAGTTAAGAATTTCGGGAGTACATTTGTCTAGGTAATATACACACATCAAAAAAAACTTTTGCATCAACTCGGTTCCGAGAGTTCCGGAACCTGTACAGAAAATTAGAACAGAGATCAACATGAACTTCATTTCCGCCCTTTTTATTGCTAATGAAAACCACACACTGCATGTTGTACTACCATATAGCGAGACCTTCAGAGGTGGTGGTTCAGACTGCTGTAGACACCGGTACCCCCAATACACAGTAGCCCGTCCTCTTGCATTGAGCCCGCATCTCGTGGTCGTGCGGTAGCGTTCTCGCTTCCCACGCCCGGGTTCCCGGGTTCGATTCCCGGCGGGGTCAGGGATTTTCTCTGCCTCGTGATGGCTGGGTGTTGTGTGCTGTCCTTAGGTTAGTTAGGTTTAAGTAGTTCTAAGTTTAGGTTTAAGTAGTTCTAAGTTCTAGGGGACTTATGACCACAGCAGTTGAGTCCCATAGTGCTCAGAGCCATTTTCTTGCATTGATGCATGCATGTATCCGTCGTGGCATGCTATCCAGAAGTTCAGCAAGGTACTGTTGGCCCAGATCGTCCCACTCCTCAACGGCGATTCGGTGTAGAACCCTCAGAGTGGTCACATCGTCCATAAACAGGCATGTTCGATAGGGATTGTGTCTGGAGAATATGCTGGCCACAGTAGTCGAGTGATGTCGTTATCCTGAAGGAAGTCATTCACAAGATGTGCACGATGGAGGCGCCAATTGTCGTCCATGAAGACGAATGCCTCACCAATATGCCGCCGATATGGTTGCATTATCAGTCGGAGGATGGCATTCGCGTATCGTACAGTCGTTAAGGTGCCTTCCATGACCACCAGCGGCGTACGTCGGCCCCACATAATGCCACCCCAAAACAGCAGGGAACCTCCACCTCACTGCGCTCGCTGGTCAGTGTGTCTAAGGCGGACCGGGTTGCCTCCAAACACGTCACCGGCGATTGTCTGGTTGAAGGCATATGCGACACTCAGCGGTGAAGAGTACGTGATGTCAATCCTGAGCGGTCCATTCGGCATGCTGTTGGATCCATCTGTACCACCCTGCATGATGTCGTGGTTGCAAAGATGAACCTCGCCATGGAAGTCGTGAGTGAAACGTCCAATAGGCGCTGCTCATGCATGGTTGTTTTACATCTTTGGGCGTGTTTGGTGACACCTCTGAACAAAGGGACTTTGTCTGTGATACAATATCCACAGTCAACGTCTATCTTCAGGAGTTCTGGGAACCGGGATGATGCAAAACTTTTTTTGATGTGTGTATATAAGTGATTAACACTACAAGATCGCGGATTAATGTAAATGCGAGATAAGTCATTGCAAGTACGAAATCCTGGTTCATTAATAACCTGTGTAACCACCAGAATGTTGCAAGCATGAGGACGTGCATGCACTGGCTGGTAGAAATCCTTCTCACAAAACCTGTGATATTGAGCATATTTAGCACAAAGGTCCTCATCACAGATATGTTCCCGAACTTCGTGAGCCCATTTCGTTCCAGTGCTTCGTGAGCCCAGTCATCACCTTGCCTTTCAACTACCTCAATAACAGTATCTCTTAATTCAAGTTTCATCACTTTATGAGCAATATTTCGCTTCGTATAGGAAAGTCTGCTAATTTCCTCCCAATCAGCATCAATTTCTTCGCCACAATAAAAGCATTGTGTAAACATTAATTATCCGCCTGGATGATCAAAGATTCAACATGGACAGTGCAGGGCCTTTTGTCAAAGACGATCTAATCAGTTTTGGGTTATTGTACTTCTTCTGACAATCACTGTGCATTGCAGTTTCAGCCATACCAGTTAATAATTTACGACCTGCGATTCTCCTATCCTTACTGGATTGTAGTAGCGTTTCCAGTCCTTTCTACTTCGCTTGAACCACATCGTCATCTGCCATACTGCCATCGCACATAAAACACCTCTCCATACGATTTGGAGCACTCATCTTAAATGCACAGACCGCACAACGAATGTAAACTCAAATGAGGAAACGCGAATTTTGCAAGACGGAAGGAATTTTGAATGCATCTGTCGTTAACAATGGAAACAGTAACAAAGGAACGGAGAGTATGGCAGCCTCGGCTGTTTACTACATGTCAATCGAGGGAGATATATAGATACCGCTACACCCGAAAGTGGGGCAGCTTTATGTCTTCCTATTGGTAATTTCATTTCAATGATTAACTTTGACTTACAAAACAACTAAATGGAATTACTTTGACTTTCAGGTGTAGGGACGCTTGGTAGTACGTAAAACTGAAAAACTACATTCTATGTAAGGTGAAATTTGATAGCTTGACTTTTTCATTTGGAATAGCCGTTTTTGAGTTACAGGGGTTAGAACAGACTTGTTAGCCAACATTGTAAAAATGAGTAAACTTTGACAATTTATTGCGACCAAACAGCTGCACCGATTTTGACATTTAAGTGTGTCATTCGACGCAAAATTTAATGCCCATTCATTTTGCTAATATTAACATTTTCAATAGGATGCATGGTTCCCGGGTAATAGGCGAAAACCTGAAAAAATTATCGAAATTTCGTGCTTTTTTTTGCCACAAAAAGTTGTTCCGAACGGAGGTCGGAAACTTCGATTCTACATACTTTCAGTTATATACACGAAATAAATATATAGAATCTTCTACCTTATTTCTGGCAAGCAAAGGACCTTTTATGTGACGCCTTTACTGGACTATGCAACCAATTTTTCTGCATGATAGACACACTGGACCTACACCTGGGGTTATGGCCTCGTGTATGATTTCATATGACAGCGGGAGCACTCTCATGGTTATCCGACACACCCTGACTGTAAATGTTTGCATCAGTGTGGTGACTGGACCGGTTGTGCTGCTATTCGTGAACAGCATTCTAGGGGGTGTTTTCAACAGTATGACTAAACGTTGTATATCGACAGAGAATATCTACCAAAACAACGATATGGTTTGTATTATGTGCTGTCGTACAGGAGAACGTGCGTAAAGGATAAGTGACAAGTAACACCTAATCTGTGGAGCACAGGAAAAGCCGAACTGTGAGTAACTGTCGCGTAGAGCTCTCGTGGGGAAGGCGGTAGAACGTTAGTTGGTCGCACCAAGGGTCCCGGGTTCGAGCCCCAGTAATGCTAGTTTCTGTACTGTAGTACATGTGAAAGTGTTATATGAGACATGTTCCTGACATGTAAAAGTAATGTTCAGAGTTTATAACAATGTTCTACTGGCAGTCTGCTTTCGTTTGATTTATATGAAATCTGGAGGTTTCGGTGTCAGTGCATCTGGATTCGTAGCTCGATGTATGGAAGCTTACCTGTTTGAGACGTCCTCGACTGCACGACTTGAGCATTGTAACATAAAAAGTGAAGAATTCATCCAGTTCATCTTTGATAACGGAGATTTTAACATTGCACGATTGACGGCTTGAATACTTTCCATTCCATGGGAAGAATCGTGGCAGTCACTCCCTACACAGCTATGGAGACTGACAATAACATTGATCGGGAAGGAAAACGTTCAACTTCTTAATTTTTGTACCTCAACTGACCACCTATCACCCTAAAGCAAATGATGTTGGATAAAACAGTATTATTATAAGGGATCTCAATTTCAGCGACCCTCAGTGCTTAACGCTAACGCTCTCTGGATATGAGAGTTTATGATTTTATGGAAAGTGGAAGAAATTCACTGACGTGCCATAGTGGAATGGATTCATGGAAGAAGCCGCAAATCACTGACAGTCGGTTCGTTCGAAAATAATGTGCCTCCCATTCTTAAATCATCCTCCTACTTTGTACAACACAATATGTACATCTCTACTAACACCACTGAAAAAATGCATAAAACATGGTCAAGGGTGGTGATGTATCACTTTCGATGAGCCACGTTATCTGAGGGCGATGGATATTGTAAGAAGCGAAGACAATGATTTAGAACATGTCATTGTATAGTTAAGTAGGTATCACCTTCTAATGTCCTTCTTGGGGAACATCGGTGTAGTGATGGCAAGAAGTACCTTGACAGACTTGCTGTCCACAATATTTGCTGAAATTAATGTTTTGAGTGGGCATGTGTACTCTCGAGCAGTAACAGCTCATACACTGATTCACATGTTACTGTCGTATTACATCGTTCTGATATTTAAATTGTGTTTTTAATATTTTCCTGCCCTTTCATTTGTTGATGTGTGCAACTTTTTATATTACTTGTTTTTTTTTTTTTTGGTCATCAGTCTAGTGACTGGTTTGATGCGGTCCGCCACGAATTCCTTTCCTGTGCTAACCTCTTCATCTTAGAGTAGCACTTGCAACCTACGTCCTCAATTATTTGCTTGACGTATTCCAATCTCTGTCTTCCTCTACAGTTTTTGCCCGCTACAGCTCCCTCTAGTACCATGGAAGTCATTCCCTCATGTCTTAGCAGATGTCCTATCATCCTGTCCCTTCTCCTTATCAGTGTTTTCCACATATTCCTTTCCTCTCCGATTCTGCGTAGAACCTCCTCATTCCTTACCTTATCAGTCCACCTAATTTTCAACATTCGTCTATAGCACCACATCTCAAGTGCTTCGATTCTCTTCTGTTCCGGTTTTCCCACAGTCCATGTTTCACTATCATACAATGCTGTTCTCCAGACGTACATCCTCAGAAATTTCTTCCTCAAATTAAGGCCGGTATTTGATATTAGTAGACTTCTCTTGGCCAGAAATGCCTTTTTTGCCATAGCGAGTCTGCTTTTGATGTCCTCCTTGCTCCGTCCGTCATTGGTTATTTTACTGCCTAGGTAGCAGAATTCCTTAACTTCATTGACTTCGTGACCATCAATCCTGATGTTAAGTTTCTCGCTGTTCTCATTTCTACTACTTCTCATTACCTTCGTCTTTCTCCGATTTACTCTCAAACCATTCTGTGTACTCATTAGACTGTTCACATGACTTTCCTGTATGCTGAGTCTGTCCTTCCGACAATCATATCTTTTTCGATGTCTTCACATTTTTCCTGCAGCCATTTCGTCTTAGCTTCCCTGCACTTCCTATTTATTTCATTCCTCAGCGACTTGTATTTCTGTATTCCTGATTTTCCCGGAACATGTTTGTACTTCCTCCTTTCATCAATCAACTGAAGTATTTCTTCTGTTACCCATGGTTTCTTTGCAGCTACCTTCTTTGTACCTATGTTTTCCTTCCCAACTTCTGTGATGGCCCTTTTTAGAGTTGTCCATTCCTCTTCAACTGTACTGCCTACTGCGCTATTCCTTATTGCTGTATCTATAGCGTTAGAGAACTTCAAACGTATCTCGTCATTCCTTAGTACTTCCGTATTCCACTTCTTTGCGTATTGATTCTTCCTGACTAATGTCTTGAACTTCAGCCTACTCTTCATCACTACTATATTGTGATCTGAGTCTATATCTGCTCCTGGGTACGCCTTACAATCCAGTATCTGATTTCGGGATCTCTGTCTGACCATGATGTAATCTAATTAAAATCTTCCCGTATATCCCGGCCTTTTCCAAGTATACCTCTTCCTCTTGTGATTCTTGTACAGGGTATTCGCTATTACTAGCTGAAACTTGTTACAGAACTCAGTTAGTCTTTCTCCTCTTTCATTCCTTGTCCCAAGCCCATATTCTCCTGTAACCTTTTCTTCTACTCCTTCCCCTGCAACTGCATTCCAGTCGCCCATGACTATTAGATTTTCGTCCCCCTTTACATACTGCATTAACCTTTCAATATCCTCATACACTTTCTCTATCTGTTCATCTTCAGCTTGCGACGTCGGCATGTATACCTGAAATATCGTTGTCGGTGTTGGTCTGCTGTCGATTCTGATTAGAACAATCCGGTCACTGAACTGTTCACAGTAACACACCCGCTGCCCTACCTTCCTATTCATAACGAATCCTACACCTGTTATACCATTTTCTGCTGTTGTTTATATTACCCGATACTCATCTGACGAGAAATCCTTGTGTTCCTTCCACTTCACTTCACTGACCCCTACTGTATCTAGATTTTCTCATGGTAACCTCCCCCTTGGCAGTCCCATCCCAGAGATCCGAATGGGGGACTATTCCGGAATCTTTTGCCAATGGAGAGATCATCATGACACTTCATCAATTACAGGCCACATGTCCTGTGGATACACGTTACGTGTCTTTAATGCAGTGGTTTCCATTGCCTTCTGCATCCTCATGTCGTTGATCATTGCTGATTCTTCCGCCTTTAGGGGCAATTTCCCACCCCTAGGACAAGAGAGTGCCCTGAACCTCTATCCGCTCCTCCGCCCTCTTTAAGAAGGCCGTTGGCAGAATGAGGCTGACGTCTTATGCCGGAAGTCTTCGGCCTCCAATGCTGATTATTTATCAAAATTCAGGCAGTGGCGGGGATCGGACCCGGGACCGAAAACGTTTTGATTATGAGTCAAAGATGCTACCCCTGGACCACGGGTTCCCCCTTGTACCTAAATATAAAATGGTAGTTACTATGTACTTGGTTTTCATTTTAACAACCCACTCTTCCCATTTAAGGCACCGATAAAAATGAACAAAAATACGCATGAATAAAAACACGTATGTGCTCATTAGAGAGTCATCTTTCCCACAGGAAATTTCATTGCATTGAATAACTTTGACATACAAAGAAAACAACAAAATTGAATTACTTTGGCTTTCAAGTATATGAACACTTAATAGTGCCTAAAACTGAAACACTAGATGCTTTTTTAACATGAAATTTCATGTTCTACAACTGTGAATAAGCTTGACATTTTTTATTTGGAGTAGCGGTTTTTGAGTTACAGGGGGTGGAGCCGACTTGTTGGCCAATTTGCTAAAAATCAACGAAGTTTGAAAACTGATTGCGTCCAAACTGCATTTTGACATTTAAGTAGTCCATTCGATGCAAAATTTAACGCTCTTTCATTGTGGTAATAATGACATTTTTAGCAGGATCTATAGTTTCGGAATAACAGGCGAAAACCTGAAAAAAAGTGGAAATTTTTTTTTTGCCACAAAAAGTTGTCCCGAGAGTTTTGGTGGTCGAAAACTTGGATTCAACATATGCTCAGCTATATACACAAGATAAAAAATAAAATCTTCTACCTCGTTTTTACATGCAAAAAGTACCCCATTACTTGACTAGCAGGCCTCCTGCTGATCAACGCACAGCCATCACTGGCACCGAGGCAGAACCAGCTTTCATCAGAAAACACGACAGACCTTCACCCTGCCCCCCAATGAGCTCTCTCGCTTGACACTACCAAAGTCGCAAATGGCGGAGATTTGGGATCGATGGAATGCACACTGTAGGGCATTTGACTCGCAGGAGACCTTAACGTGAATCAAAACTTGACATGTAACTGCAGAATGTCAGGCCATTAATGAATTCGCGGCTGTTAGAGCATTTATCAAAACAAGTAGACTCAGCGTTTCGTAACTATTTTGCAATTGTCCATAGGTTAAGTGAAATAAACAACATCCTAATATTAGCCACAGATAATGTTAGCCACAGATGATTCTGAATGCTGGGTCTTTATTCCAACCCCTCTCTGGCTCCACATTCTCCACCTGCCCCGTGTATTTCATAACCCGGAAGGGGGATGACGCACATGAAGGCATTACCTTCCGCAGATTTATTACGCCATCAGCAATGGTGCTACTGAACATCCGTGCTGCTCCAACTAACCTTACTGCTCAAACCAGGCAGCTCCGACACAGTGCACTGCTGGACATCCGCAGAGACAGTACTTGTTAATTTAGCAGGACAAAAAAATGGTTCAAATGGCTCTGAGCACTATGGGACTTAATTTCTGACGCCATCAGTCCCCTAGAACTTAGAACTACTTAAACCTAACTAATCTACGGACATCACCAACATCCATGCCCGATGCAGGATTCGAACCTGCGACCGTAACGGTCCCGCGGTTCCAGACTGTAGCGCCTAGAACCGCTTGGCCACTCCGGCCGGCTGATTTAGCAGGACAATTTCAGCAACCTGTGTTATAGCAAGATGTCCGAAATTCTGAGACAAACAGGAGTAAGCTACAAGAAAAGACTGATAATATACAGTATCTACAAGAACCAAGAGAGAACAATAAAAATGGAAGGCCAAGAACAAAGTGCTTGGAAATAAAAGCAGCAGTAATTTAAGTTTACACACTGTATTTAGTTAGTTTTTATCTCATATGATTCTGCGAAGAAGTAAACTATATGTGTAATTTACTGACTAGTGCATACCAGATTAGATTAGATTAGTTTTTCGTTCCATAGATCCGTGCTGAGGAGATCCTCGTGGATGTGGAACATGTCAAAAAAAAATTTTTTTACGCTGAAATAAAAATACTAATAGTATGAATATATACAATATATCATTTATTTCTATTAAAAAATTCGTCAATGGAGTAGAAGGAGTTGGCCACTAGTAAGTCTTTCAGGCTCCTTTTAAACTGATCTTTATTTGTAACTAAATTTATTATGTTTGCTGGCAAATTATTGAAGATGAGTGTTCCTGAGTAGTGGACCCCTTTTTGAACTAAAGTAAGTGATTTTAAGTCCTTGTGCAGCTCATTTTTGTTCCTGGTATTGTACGTATGAACTGAGCTGTTTGTTGGAAAATTGTTCTAAATTTCTGGGCATATTTTAGTGCATCTGCAACATGTGAACTGACTTTCTAGTGTAGCTCCATGCCACTATGAGCGCTTCTGTCTCCTGATTCAGACTGAATCTCGTGACTGTTGAGTAGAGTGCTTGCGTAGCCCATTAGCTGCAGCCGCAGACGAACGTACACACCACAAGCAGCAGCAGCAGTTTCAGTTTATAGACAGGATTTAGTTTAGTTTTCATCTCACGTTCCTCTACGAAGAAGTGGAGCATATCTGTGCCTTTTACTGTGCTGACTAGTGTATATTAACTTAAGCCTATTAGTGCATTTGCATTGTGTGAGTATAATGAAAATAAGAAGTAGTGTAGCAGCAAAATTTAGGTTGCACCCAGAGACTCTTTGGGTCAGTGTTATATTAGTTGTGGTATACACAAAAATTAATTAGGGACAGGGACTGCACCTGAACCGTACGGATGCAGGAGAAACTGGCCACTGTCCGTAGGCACCTGGAAGCTGCATCGGCCACAGTCGACAGGCTTGAGGCTGCTGCCCTGGGCTGCGGTGTCGTTGGAGCCTGTAGTGTCGCCTGGGGTCCTTGATGTCGCAGCACCTTCTGATATGCACGTCCCAGCCAGTCAACACTCACCTAACGGTGGATAGTGAACAGTGGCGGGTTGTGAATCTCTGGGTCGACGGTGAAAGTGGATGCTGGTCACATGGTTGTTCACTTGCACCTTTAAAACAGGCCTGAGATATTGCCACTGCTGAAAATATGTCCGAAACAGCACAGGACCCATCATCTGTTGAGACTGGGGCCAATCCTCCTGAAAGTTCCAAACAAGTGTAGAGGGCGAGATTGCTTGTCATTGGGAGCACCAACGTTAGGCGGGTGACTGAGCAGCAGGTCTGGGGAGAAGGTCAATTTCCACTCCCTTTGCTTTCCAGGGAGCACATGTAAAGGTGGCTCTACTTGCAGTGGTTAAGTGCACTGGGTGGACCCGACACCCGGCTGCAAATCGTGGCTCGTATTGGTAATAATGACCCTGGCCGCCTGGGTTCGGAGGCCATTCTCTTCATACTGCTGCCTGACTGGGGGTGAAGACATGGGATGGAAACTGCGCTGTCGTTTTACAGCATTGTTCCCAGAACTGATCATAGTCCTCTATTTTGGAGCCAAATGGAAGGCTTAAACCAGAGCTGCAGATGATCTTGTATGCAGATTTATTGACGTCCGCTATCGTGTGCAAAATTGCAGGACCTGCCCCCCGCCCCTTTCCCATTAAGAGATCAGGCGTGCGCTACACGCAGGAAGCGACTACTAGATTAATGGGAATCACTTTACAGGCCCTATACGATGCATTCTGATTCCAGACAGGATATAATTCACCAAAGAGGTTCGCAGAAAGGAAATGTTATTATAGTATTAGCTAACTGCAGGAGTGTCTATAGAAAGGTACCGGAACTAGTATCGCTTATAAACGGTAAAACAGTAACATTTCCAAAATAGTACTTCGGCCAGAAGCCTGGCTGATTGCCAGATGTTAGTAGCAATGAAATTCTTAATTCAGATTGGATTTTTATCGCAAAGATAGATTGGACGCACGTGTGGAGGCGTGTTTATAGCTGAAAAAAATACGTCACTATGTATTGAGGTTATTACAGATTTCGAATGCGAAATAATTTGGGCGAAGAAAGTGTTAAAGCTGTATCAAACATGCTCATCAGATGCGTTTATACATCCTTTGCCTCAGGAGGAGTAGTGATGGAACATCTGACGGAAACTTGTAGAATATTTCGCGTAAATTTAAAAGTTGAGTTGTAGTATTAGGTGAGAGACTATTGTTTGGGAGGCTCATGTGATTAATGTGAGGAGCAAGGACAGGGAATCATGTGAAATTGTTCTAAATGCCCTACCCTATTATTACCTTCAGCAGCTACTCAGAGAACCGACTAATCAAGGCGATGTATTAGATTTCCTGGTCACCAACAAACCCAAACTTTTAGACTCTGCATAGAAAGCGAATCAGTGATTGTAAGGTCGCTATAGCATCACTGAATACGGTTGTCAATAGGACTGTAAAGAAAGGTTAGAAAGATATTTCGGCTCAGCAAGAACGACAGTAAATAGATTTTGGGTTATGTGAGGGGTCAACATGAAAATTTTATCTACAGCACTGACAATGTTGAGCATCAACGGACAAAATTCAAGAATATTGTGCAATATGCTTTAGATTGGTATGTGCCGAACAAAGTTATGACGCATGAGAAAGACTCATCGCAGCAAGACAGTCACGCTGCAAAACTGGAATGAAAATAAAAAGACCTGCACTGCAAATTTAAACGCAGCCAATGGCTCACACACAAACGAAAATTGAACGAAGTTAAAATTAGCATAAAGACAGCCATGCGTGAAGCGTTCAAGGAATTCGAAAGTAAAATTCTGTCCACCACCTTGACAGAAATCCCTTAGAAGTTTTGGTCTTCTGTTAAATCATTAAACGAATCGAAGTCAACTGTCCTGACACTCAATGACCGTAATGGCGTCAAAACGTAGGATGATACAGGGAAGGCCGAAATAGTAAAAATCTTTTCCAAAAACTGTTTCACTGACGAAGATCTAACTGTAGATCCCTCTAGAAATCGTAGCAGGAACATCAAAATGGCAGATATCGAAATAAGTGACCATAGGACGAAAAGCAACTTAAATCGCCCAACAGAAAAAGGCTACTAGACCTGACGGGATACCAACACGATTCTAAATAGCGTATGTAGGGGAAGTGTTTCCTCTTGTAGCAGCAGTGTACCGCCGAAGGAGCGAAGCGTTCCTAACGACTGGAAAAAAGGGCAGGTCATTCCCGTTTCCAGATAGGGTCGTCGAAGAGATGCTCGGAACTATAGGCCTATATCTCTGACATCGGTCTGTTGTAGAAGTCTGAAGTATGTTACATGTTCGTGTATTACGACATTTCTGGAGACCAAAAAATATAGTCTGTAAGAATAAAGATGGGTTCCGAAAACAACGATGCTGTGAAACCCAGCGCGCACTGTTCGTCCACGAGATGCAGAAATTAGTATATACAGCCGCCCAGGTAGACGTATTCCTTGTCTTAAGGAAGGCAGTGGATGCAGTTTCGCACTGCTGCCTAATGAAAAAACTACGAGAGAAGACTGAAGAGTTTCTACAAACGGTACACAGGATTTCATTCTCAACGGAGACAACTCCTCAGACGTAAACGTAAATTCGAGCGTACCTCGAGGGAATATTATTGGAGCATTACTTTCCACAGCGTATATAAATAACCTGGCGAATAACATCGGAAGTTCGAAAATATCCGAAAAAGAGTATTGCGTTTCGTTAAAGGAGCATTCAGTAAGCGTGAATGCGTCACGGAGATGCTCAGCCGACTCCATTGGCAGACGCTGTAATAGAGGCGTTCTGCATCACGATATGGTTTACTGAAAAATTCCGAGTGTGTACGTTCTTTCGAGACTGGAAAAGGGAAGTGGAGAAATGACGGTGGTACGCAAAATATCATCTAATTTACGGGATTTCTTTTTGTGTTTTATGTTCTTTTGGTGTTTGTTGCCAAACTCTGGCGTGGTAACTTTTGTTACGTTTGGAAGAAAACGAGCCGGCCGAAGTGGCCGAACGGTTCTAGGTGCTTCAGTCTGGAACCGCGCGACCGCTATGGTCGCAGGTTCGAATCCTGCCTCGGGCATGGATGTGTGTGATGTCCTTAGGTTAGTTAGGTTTAAGTAGTTCTAAGTTCTAGGGGACTGATGACCTCAGATGTTAAGTCCCATAGTACTCAGAGCCATTTGAACCATTTGAACATATGAGAATATTGACAAGAGGAAGCGATGGGATAATAGGACATGTGCTGAGACGTCGGGAAATACTTTCCATGGCACGAGAGTAAAAACTGATGGGAAAGAAAGACATTGGCATACACTCAATAAATGAAGTAGAATGTAAGGTAGATGTGAAATGTCAGAAGTTTGAACGCGGTAGGGAAGCGAGAAGGTCTTGAAAGGAAGATGCTAAGACACAATCTAGATAGCGGGAGGCGGGGAGGGGGGGGGGGGGGGGTCAGTGAAGTGAAATGGAACGAAGACAAGGACTTCTGGTCAGAGGAGTAAAGGGTAATACCAACAACAGCAGGAAGTGGTATAACTGGAGTGGGGTTCGTTGGCGGCCGTTGTGACCGAGCGGTCCTAGGCGATTCAGTCCGGAACCACGTGACTGCTACGGTCGCAGGTTCGAATCCTGCCTCGGGTATGGATGTGTGTGATGTCCTTAGGTTCGTTAGGTTTAAGTAGTTCTAAGTTCTAGGGAACTCATGACCTCAGATGTTAAGTCCCAGAGTACTCAGAGCCATTTGAACCATTTTAAGGGTTCGATGTGAATAGGAAGATAGGGAAGAAAATGAGTTACTCTGAAATGTTCAATGAAAGGGTTGTTCTTATGCGAATCGATAACAAACCAATACCGACAACAACAGTTCACGAATACGTGTCGATTGTCGATATCGCAAGCAGAAGGCGAAGAGACAGAGAAAGTATTGAGGGTATTGAACGGGTAAAGCAGTATGTAAAGGGAGATGGAAAACCTAGTAGCATGGAAGACTGGAATGCGGTTATAGGGGAAGGAGTAGAATAAAAGGGTTACGAGAGAATATGGATTGGTGCTAGGGATGAAAGACGAGAAAGACTAATTGACATCTGTAATAAATTTTAGTTAGTAATAGCGAATATTCTGTTTAAGAATCACAAGGAGAGCAGATGTGCTTTGCAAAGGCCGGGAGATACGGGAAAATTTCAGTTAGATTACATCATAATCAGACAGAAATTCCGAAATAAGATACTGGATTGTAATGTGTTCGTAGGAGTAGATTACAATGGAATAGTGACAAAGAGTAGGCTGACGTTTAAGAACAGATCTGAAGATGGTCATTACTGACTGAAACCGGTCATCGTCGAAGGACTATATATTGTGATCAATGACTGGAATAAAAATTAGCTCAGTAGACAGTAAAGTCGAAGAGGAATGGACATCTCTAAAAAGGGCAATCACACACGTTGGAAAGGAAAACATGATTACAAAGAAGGTAACTGCAAATAAATCTTGGATAACAAAAGAAATACTTCAGTAGATCGATGAAAGAAGGAAATACGAAAATGTTCAGGCAAATTCAGGGATACACAGGGATACAGAAACACAAGTCGCTGACGAGTGAAATGAACAGGAAGTGAAGGGAACCAAAGATGAAATGGTTACATGAAAAATGTGAAGAAATCGGAAGAGAAGTGACTGTCGGAAGGACTGCCTCAGCACGTAGGAAATCATACAGTCTTCGGTGAAATTAGAAGCAAGGGGCTAACATTAAGAGTGCAACAGGAATTCCCTGTTAAACGCAGGGGAAGCGCGGAGAGGTGGAGAGAGTACACTGACGACCTCTATGAGGAGGAAGACTGGTCTGATGACCTAATAGAAGAAGCTATACTCGAGAGGGGAGAGATAGGGGATTCAGCATTAGGATCAGAGTTTATAAGGGCTTTGGATGACTTCAGTGCAAATAAGGTAAAAGCGATAGATAACATGCCATCGGAATTTCTGTAATCACCGGAGGAAGAGGTGTGTAGAATGTATTAGTCTGGCAACATAGCAAGAGAATTTCACAAAAATATCATCCACACAGTTCCGAAGATAGCAAGAGCCGACAAGTGCGAGAAGTATTGCACAATCAATATAACAGCTCATGCACCCAAGCTACCAACAAAAATAATATACAGAAGAATGGAAAAGGAAATTGGGGGTGTCTTAGATGACGATCGGTTTGCCTGTTTGGCTTTAGGAAAGACAAAGTCACCAAAGAGGCAATTATGACGTTGCCGTTGATAATGAAAGCAAGACTAAAGAAATAACAAGACACGTTCATAGGATCTGTCGACCTGGAAATAGCGTTTGACAATTTCAAATGGTGCAAGATGTTTGAAATTCCGAAGAAAATAGGTTAAGCTAAGAGAGAGACGGATCATATACAACATGTACAAGAACCAAGAGGGAATAATAAGAGTGGAAGACCAAGAACGAAATGCTCGGATTAGAAAGGGTGTAAGACAGGGATGTAGTCTTTCGCCCTTACTGTTACAGTCTATACATCGAAGAAGCAATGATAGAAATAAAAGAAAGATTCAAGAGTGGAATTGAAGTTCAAGGTGAAAGTTCATCAATGATAGGATTCGCTGATGACATTGCTATCCTCAATGTAAATGAAGAACAATTACAGGATCTGCTGTACAGATGAACAGTCTGATGAGTATAGAATATGGATTGAGAGTAAATCGGAGAAAGACGAAAGTAATGAGAAGAATCAGAAATGAGAACAGCGAAAAACTTAACATCAGGATTGATGGTCACAAAGTAGATGAAGTTAAGGAATTCTGCTACCTAGGTGCAAAATAACCAGTGATGGACAGAACAAGGAGGACATCAAAAGCAGACTAGCAAAGGCAAAAAGGACATTCCTGGCCAAGAGAAGTCTACTAGTATCAAAAATAATCCTTAATTTGGAGGAGAATTTTCTGAGAATGTACGTTTGGAGCACAACATTCTATCGTAGTGAAACATGGGCTGTGAAGAAAATGATTAAATACTGTAACGAAAATAAACCAAAACAGTTGTGCTACCTAGTCCTGTCGTGAATTGAGCCATATGTGAAGAAAACGGTTCTCGGGGACCTACCATGTGTAATTTCGACCGATAATTTCAATTATTTAAACTCAAAAGCCCCCGTTTTACTTCTGTTCACAGCATTATCGCCGATTGCTGATGTAACAAATGGTTCAAATGGCTCTGAGCAGTATGGGACTTAACATCTGAGGTCATCAGTCCCCTAGAACTTAGAACTACTTATACCTAACTAACCTAAGGACATCACATACATCCATGCCCGAGGCAGGATTCGAACCTGCGACCATAGCGGTCGCGCGGTTCCAGACTGAAGCACCTAGAACCGTTCGGCCACTTCGGCCGGCTCGTTTTCTTCCAAACGTAACAAAAGTTACCACGCCAGAGTTTGGCAACAAACACCAAAAGAACATAAAACACAAAAAGAAATCCCGTAAATAAATACGGAAACGGCTCTTATTTTGTTCAGTTTTAACTAAAAGGGCCAAATAAACTTGCACCTGGTTATGAGTATGTCGTAACACGACGTCTTACTGAATGTAAACACAGCGACAGATTCAGAATTCCCGCCGGCCGCTGTGCCAGAGCGGTTCTAGGCGCTTCAGTCTGGAACCGCGCGACCGCTATAGTCGCAGGTTCGAATCCTGCCTCGGGCATGGATGTGTATGATATTCTAGGTTAGTTAGGTTTAAGTAGTTCTAAGCTCTAGGGGACTGATGACCTCAGAAGTTAAGTCCCATAGTGCTCAGAGCCAATTGAACCATTTTTTTCAGAATTCCCACCAACAGCGTGCCTTGCACCAAGAGATGTCGAGCCGGCTAACTGTGAGTGGTCGGCACTCAGAATTGAATGGCGGACGTCACAACTTACGCAGTGAACCATATACCACAACAAAACACGTAAATGAGCCCGATAAAAACACTACACGTGTGCATAAAACACTTCCTTCCAAAGGAATACGTAAAACAAGTGCAATAACAACCTCAGTAACATAAATGAGTAAGACAGAGAAAGTACAGGGTGTTTCAAAAATGATCGGTATATTTGAAACGGCAATAAAAACTAAACGAGCAGCGATAGAAATACACCGTTTGTTGCAATATGCTTGGGACAACAGTACATTTTCAGGCGGACAAACTTTCGAAATTACAGTAGTTACAATTTTCAACAACAGATGGCGTTGCAAGTGATGTGAAAGATATAGAAGACAACGCAGTCTGTGGGTGCGCCATTCTGTACGTCGTCTTTCTGCTGTAAGCGTGTGCTGTTCACAACGTGCAAGTGTGCTGTGGACAACATGGTTTATTCCTTAGAACAGAGGATTTTTCTGGTGTTGGAATTCCACCGCCTAGAACACAGTGTTGTTGCAACAAGACGAAGTTTTCAACGGAGGTTTAATGTAACCAAAGGACCGAAAAGCGATACAATAAAGGATCTGTTTGAAAAATTTCAACGGACTGGGAACGTGACGGATGAACGTGCTGGAAAGGTAGGGCGACCGCGTACGGCAACCACAGAGGGCAATGCGCAGCTAGTGCAGCAGGTGATCCAACAGTGGCCTCGGGTTTCCGTTCGCCGTGTTGCAGCTGCGGTCCAAATGACGCCAACGTCCACGTATCGTCTCATGCGCCAGAGTTTACACCTCTATCCATACAAAATCAAACGCGGCAACCCCTCAGCGCCGCTACCATTGCTGCACGAGAGACATTCGCTAACGATATAGTGCACAGGATTGATGACGGCGATATGCATGTGGGCAGCATTTGGTGTACTGACGAAGCTTATTTTTACCTGGACGGCTTCGTCAATAAACAGAACTGGCGCATATTGGGAACCGAAAAGCCCCATGTTGCAGTCCCATCGTCCCTGCATCCTCAAAAAGTACTAGTCTGGGCCGCCATTTCTTCCAAAGGAATCATTGGCCCATTTTTCAGATCCGAAACGATTACTGCATCACGCTATCTGGACATTCTTCGTGAATTTGTGGCGGTACAAACTGCCTTAGACGACATTGCGAACACCTCGTGGTTTATGCAAGATGGTGCCCGGCCACATCGCACGGCCGACGTCTTTAATTTCCTGAATGAATATTTCGATGATCGTGTGATTGCTTTGGGCTATCCGAAACATACAGGAGGCGGCGTGGATTGGCCTCCCTATTCGCCAGACATGAACCCCTGTGACTTCTTTCTGTGGGGACACTTGAAAGACCAGGTGTACCGCCAGAATCCAGAAACAATTGAACAGCTGAAGCAGTACATCTCATCTGCATGTGAAGCCATTCCGCCAGACACGTTGTCAAAGGTTTCGGGTAATTTCATTCAGAGACTACGCCATATTATTGCTACGCATGGTGGATATGTGGAAAATATCGTACTATAGAGTTTCCCAGACCGCAGCGCCATCTGTTGTTGACAATTGTAACTACTGTAATTTCGAAAGTTTGTCTGCCTGAAAATGTACTGTTGTCCCAAGCATATTGCAACAAACGGTGTATTTCTATCGCTGCTCGTTTAGTTTTTATTACCGTTTCAAATATACCGATCATTTTTGAAACACCCTGTAAATAGTAATAACCACTAATAAGGGTGGATTCAACAATGTCAACACTGATTGCGAACACTCTTTTCAGAAACTGAATTTGTTTTTGAAGATGATAAATATGGAGAAAAGATCGTCACAAAAGAGAGAGAAATAACAATTAAATCTAAATGAAAGAATCTCAGTCTTTACAGGTGGAGAACGCTTGTTGCGTTGTGACGTCGACGGCGGTCCGGTGATGCTGGCGGCGTAATTATTGTGCCCCCATCAATCATGAAAATGCAATGGACTTGTCCTCTTGCTCAGAATATGATTCTCTAGACGGGATATAATCTTTCTTTGGTCATAAGTTGCTCAGACGTAATAGTTAACGTATAGATCCAGTTTGATTTACGTGCGACTACGATGTTCCATACGCACACAATTATCTGTTTGCGACGTCCCGTACACAGTTTTATAACAGCGTAGAACGCACTTATACTCGCTGATCGCGAAGTTAGAGTCCGTCAGCTTTTATCAAGTACGGTCGCGAAATCACAGTTCTGGCGAAAAACAGTACCATACGTAGCCGTTTACAACTCACCACGGCGACAGTTAATATTTTAACGCCGGAGCAGCTCATTAAGTTACACACAAGATAACATGTTCCAAGAACATTATTCGTGCAACTCCGTTACGTGCAAAACAGTTCGGTTCTAACCATGACAATCACTGTCCATTCGCTTGAGCACTGTAACTGTTATTTACTGTACTCAATGAAGCTCACACTATCCACAGTCTTAACGTTTCGTTTCATAACGTCCACGTCGAAATTTAGTTTATACCGTGACTAAAATTACAAGAACGCGGCCGTAACGTTTCGCGAGCTTCTGTCTAGCACGATTACACAACACGTGCAAGAAAGGTGCGACGCTGCACTTCCACTCATTGTCACTGTTTGACTGTGAAGTATCGATATCACTATCGCATCACAGTTCACACAACAGTGCTGTATATTAATAGTCCCGGATGTACCATATTTCCGAACCGGGGCAAAAACTTGATAGTGGCGCCCCCTTCGCCCTTCCCCCTCGAGCGCTTGAGCTGGACGCCAAAAATTTTAAAAGAAATCGATTTTTTTTAAAAAAAGTTCGTTTTATAGCGCACGTCTTTTTGAGGAATATGATATATGAAGCATATACGTTCGAGGAAATGTAAGATATGTTATTCGGTATGGAGTATGCCAAAGTGCAGTGCCACGCCTCTTCACACAGCATTCTTATATCGCACGTCACTGTATTTCGCTCTGTGGAATTGAAACGTGTGTGTTTTATAAACGAACCATCAAACCTATAGTCAGGACAGTGGAAATTAAAATGCCCTGCGAGGCCTCTCCTGCTCCCATCCACCGGTTTGACATCCTACACCTTTAAAAAACACAATAACTAAGTGGGATTACTTGTGACTAGGAGAATAAGAACTCCTCAGAAAATTTGCACTCTTTATTGGTTCAAAATGGTTCAAATGGCTCTGAACACTATGGGACTGAACTTCTAAGGTCATCAGTCCCCTAGAACTTAGAACTACTTAAACCTAACTAACCTAAGGACAGCACACACACCCATGCCCGAGGCAGGATTCGAACCTGCGACCGTTGCGGTCGCGCGGTTCCAGACTGTAGCGCCTAGAACCGCTCGGCCACCCTGGCCGGCTCACTCTTTATTGCCTATTAGCTAAAAACTTCCTCTTTTGTGTGACATAAAATTAAATGTACGAAACATAAAACCAATAAAGACAAGAGACAACCAAGACAGTACACGTTTTTTCAATCATTAGGGCTCACTATCTTTGTCTCCCTACTCTTCCTACAACTTTACACGTATGCTTTTCATTCTGCGAAAACATCTATTACCTTACCAAAGTTCGTCAAACATTTAGCGACGGGAAAAATCAGATGTCGGTGTCTAGTACTGAACAAGCTGTTAATACGGATAGTACCCAAGACTGATGCGGTTTCTCAATCTGATTACATCTATTTTGTCACTGTCTACTAGATATTACGAAAAACCCCTTTCTAATATTGCAATTGTAGCACACGTCAGATAACCGAGAATGTTTTGGCACAAATGGTCATTTTTATTTACGTCATTTACATAAATAATACGGCACAACATAATTTACGAAATACCAATATCAAATGCTTATTGGGCCTACTACAAGCAGAAAGTTTTATGTTAGGAAACAGTTTCACATTTCATTCATAGACTCTAGTTTCTCAAGCTTGGAATCGAAAAGTAGTAGCACTAAATTTTTATAGAAATTTGGAATCATCATATTCTTCCACATACACTGAACAGCCAAACAAACTGGTACATCTACCTTATATCTTTTAGGTCCCTGCAAGCGCGGACAAGGGCCGCAGCACGACGTGGCATGTACTCGGCTGATGTCTGAAGTAATGACACCAGGAATCCCGCATGGCTGTCCGTAAACCCGTAAGAGAACGAAGGGTTGGAGATCTCTTCTGAACAGCACGTTGCAAGGCATCCCAGATATGCTCAATAATGTTCAGGTCTGGGGAATTTGGTGGCCAGCGGAAGTGTTTAAACGCACAAGAGTGTTCCTGGAGCCACCCTGGACGTGTAGGGTGTCGCATTACACTGCTGGAATTGCTCAAGTCCGTCGGAATGCACAACAGACATGAATGGATGCAGGTGATCAGACAGGATGCTTACGTACATGTTACCTGTCAGTGTCGTATCCAGACATTTCAGGGGTCCCATATCACTCCAACAGCACACGTCCCACACCATTACAGAGCCTCCACCAGCTAGAATAGTCCCCTGATGACATGCAAGGCCCATGGATTCCACGCCCGTACACGTCCATCCGCTCGATACAATCTGAAACGAGACTCGACCGACCAGGCAACATGTTTCCAGTTATCAACAGTCCAATGTCGGTGTTGATGGCGAAGGCGAGGCGTAAAGCTTTGTGTCGTGCAGTCATCAAGTGTACACGAGTGGGTCATCGGTTCAGAAAGCCCATATCGATGATGTTTCGTTGGATGTTTCCCACGCTGACACTTGTTGATGGCCCAGCACTGATATCTGTAGCAATTTGCGGAAGGATTGCACTTTTGTATCGTTGAACGATTCTCTTCAGTCGTCCTTGGTCCCGTTCTTGCAGGATCTTTTTCCAGCCGCAGCAATGTCGTAGATTTGATGTTTTATCGGATGCCTGATATTTAAGGTACACTCGTGAAATGATAGTACGAGAAAATCTGAACTTCATCGCTACCTCGGAGATGCTGTGTCCCATTGCTCGTGCGCCAATTATAACACCACGTTCAAACTCACTTAAATCTTGATAAACTGCCATTGTAGCAGCAGTAACCGATCTAATAACTGCGGCAAACACTTGTTATCTTATGCAGCCCTTGGCGACCATAGCGCCTTGTTCTACTTGTTTACATATCTCTGTATGTGAATACGCATGCCCATACCAGATTCTTTGGCGCTTCAGTGTAGTTTGTGTGATGTCTTTGTTTCTTCTCTATCCTCGTTCTAACAAAAAGTCTTGTCATCACTAATTCTGGAACTACTCCTTCCATTGCCAGAACTTATATTCCAGTTAACTTCGCTAACCTTGCCAGTATCACACGTACAGTTACTCCGCGTTTATTCTCTGGTTAGACGTTATTGCATTTTCCGCGCTGTTGAGTGTACGGTTGGTAGTGTAGCGATATGTCAAAAAATTTTCTGAGTACACCGAGAGTATAATATCTAATCTTTGTTACCTGTTATTACTATTAGTCTTTTATTTCCACTCTGATAATCTGGATCTATGGACTTCGCAATTCATTACAACAATGCTGATGATTCGTGCACCCAGTCAACCACATAAAGAAACAGCGATTGGCATCGATCCTTTCGGGTTTACTCGGCTCAGCTTATAAAGCTCCGTCCTCTTCTGTCTGCGGGAAGTTTATTTCTAGATGCGACTGGGATTCCCCTGGCAGAGACATCACGTACACTACGCACACATTCAAAAATGAACTTATGATTTGTTCAGAAATCAACTTAGAATGTGTTCAAAAATGTTTAAAAACCAACTGGGATACATTTCAAAATCATATGAATACTCGATAGAACAACGTGCGCTGGATGCTAGGCATTTTGTGAAAAAAGATTTTTTTTTCTTAGAGAATATGAATTCAGCGTCCCCTGACATTGTCGCCCACGGGAGGTATCCCGCTGTCCCCCCCCCCCCCCCCGCCACCCCCCCCCCTCCTGGATCCGATCCCTGCATATTACACTTGGTTTCACGCAGAACATTTGACAAAAGCATTACAAGGAACATCAAGCATACATTACACTTTTGCATAATCAATTAAATATTCATGTAGCAATATTAAAAAAATAAAAACAGTTACATTTCATACTGTAGAATAAAACAAGAAATATTGTATACCATCAAATATGTGTGAACAGATTAAATGAAGGAGAAGGAAAGAGAGAAGAAAAGAAAAAAAAGTCTCACAATTTGAGTTGTCTTCCTAGTACTACAAAAGGATGTTGAAAATTAGGTGAGTGATAATGTAAGGAAGTGTGGAGGTCCTCCGTAGAACCAGCAAGGAGAGGAATATATGGTCAAGACTGACAAGACGACGATAGGTGATCTGTTAAGACGTCAGGTAACAACTTCTTTGTTACTAAAAGTATGTATAGAGGGTAAAAACTGTAGAGGATGAGAGTGATTGGAGTACAGCCAGCAAATAATTGAGGACATAGGCTGCAATTGCTGCTCTGTGATGAAAAGCTTGGCATACGAGAGGAATTCGTGGCGGCCTGCATCGAACCAACCAGAAAACAGATGACTCAAAAGAATGTGGTCGCTGCTCTCTCCAACACCATTTTCTGGCACTGGTGTTGTCACTGACAACTCACTCATTCATCTGTGCTGTCTCTGGAATCTTTGCAGTTGAGGGAGCGTCCCGCAACTAATGAACCGGTTCCCAGTTCACTTTCTCAGTTCAAAGCAATCTGCCGCCTCATCGGCAATGAACACCTGACTCCATTTACACCTGCCTCCGAATTACTGATGGAGCAGTTGGTCAGGATGCTCATACTGCAACTGCACAAGACCTTGCTGACGACGTCAACCGAGGAAGCTCTACACAGCTACCTCGCTGTATAGTAGCCGGCTCCGTCGACGGGGCCAGTGCGGTAGAAATTCTATGTGGGCGCAAGCATCGAATCCTGCCACACCTCCCGCGCTACGTGCACCGTGGCCAGTACAGACCCGCCTATAAGCATGGCCCCACGCACATTCTGCTGGTTGTGATGGTGGACGCAAGGGGTTGTCATGGGTTTTAGGAGTCAACTGTTTGACATCGCGGCCCATCATGAGCTCAATCTTTTCTCCTAAACCATCTCCAGCGGCGACTGCGTTTACAAAAAACGCCCCAACTGCCACCGCCTCGAGCCCAGGGAATTGGCAGACAGGCAAAGTACCTGTCCCGCTGTCAGCTGCAACCCTGTGCCTCTTCCGCCACGCGCTCACCACTGCGACCTGTGCACCGACTACCCCAATCGTAAACACACAGTCGAGTGGACTAGACTGTGGGAGTCCATGGACGCGGATCGACTCCCACCACGAAGGTCGCTCCTAGATTAAGGAGATTCTGGCCTTTGTTAGGAAATTATGAGAATAAGCGTTGCTTGTTGTTACGTAAGAGCGACCCTTACCTAGAAAGGAAACAATTAGGCTAATGTGTTTGACTGGAAGTGCGTGATAACAGAGTTTATGTAGGAGTGTATAACACTAAAAGTGGATGTAAGTTCCACCTGTTATTCAAAACTTGTTTTTCCATCTGACCCAAAATAATAATAATTATTATTTTAACTGAAAACACGACAAACAGAAGAGCAGCAGGTCCAAACGATGAATATTTCGTAGCCCAGACAGGCATTTCCCAACAAGCTCAACAATAAATACAGAACACCTTAATGAAATTTCAGAAGACGATCTTAATATACAGTTTAATAAAAAAGAAACAAGCTTTAATGTAATGCCGACTATGAAAAAAAAAACTCTGTGAATAGCATGTCATTTGCACCAAAGAAAGTGAAAAGGAAGGTGGAGGTAATGTGGTTAAAACAAGAAATTAGGGCAAAAACAGACATAATGTCTTATGGGATAACAGCAATCAGTGATTTTATAATGTTACTTAACATCCGTCTTGATTGCAAAAAATTTTTTTATTATTCATATGACCGGTTTCGGTTCATTCAGAACCATCTTCAGATCTGATATTTCAGTTACAGGAGTAACCCGTCCAAATCCAGCAACTTTCACATGCTACGTTACGTAGCGTAGCATGTGAAAGTTGCTGGATTTGGACGGGCTACTCCTGTAACTGAAATATAAGATCTGAAGATGGTTCTGAATGAACCGAAACCGGTCATATGAATAATAATAAAAAAAAATTTTTTTGCAATCAAGACGGATTTTAAGTAACATTAAGAAATTAGGGAACTGCTTGCTGAAAAACAGTTGCTCAACACTGAACTTTACAACACGCATCTAGAACTGGCCAATAAATTTCCAATATTAGCTCACTTTGAGGAAGTAGCAGAGAAGGCCCATTGACGATGACACAGAAACGCTGAAACACGTTTGGATCACATGGAAAAAAACTGTTTTGCGTAAAAGACGGACCTCATAACGAATAATTTTTAATGCGGACAAGTCCAATACGGAGCAGCAAGTCTAAATCAAAAAACAATAAAAAAATGTTTTCCGATGCCTAGAGAAAGAAAGTAATAAATTCTAAGTGTGTTGTGTTGTTGGTGTTGTAAGTGGGTAAGGTGCGTCTGTGACCTGAAAAAAAGTCACATTCCATTATGGGATGAGTTTTTAGGTGTTAGCGGCGGTCAAAGTTCGATGTCAGGCATGCTGAATGAATCTTGAAATGAGAAGGAAAAGAATGAATGTAGTTAGATTATCATAGAGGGGTTGACTAATATACATGAGCGTGTAATTTGGAGCAAGATGGTGGAAAGTCGGTGGAGAGCTTTCTGGAATTTATTTTACTTGTCTGTCGCTAGTCTTGGCTTAGTATGTTACAGTTATGTATATGAAGGTAGGCATGATGAAACACCTGGGATTTTCTGAGTGCATCGAAAGATAGCAGGAAGAGTGGAGGAAGGAAAATGTGGATTCAGAATAGTGGAACGATTGGGTATGTATACCGAAGAGCCAAAAAAAAAAAAAAAAAAACTGGTACACCTGTCTGATATCCCAAAGGGCCCTCGCGAACACGCAGAAGTGCCGCAACAGACGTAGTGCTGGAGAGAATTGACACCAAGAATCCTGCAAGGCCGTCCATAAACCCATAAGAGTACGAGGGGTTGGAGATCTCTTCTGAACCGCACGTTGCGAGGCATCCCAGATATCCCCAATAATGTTCATGTCTGGGGAGACTGGTGGCCAGCGGAAGTGTTCAGACTCAGAAGAGAGATCCCTGAGACACTCTGTAGCAATTCTGGACGTGTGGGGTGTAGCATTGTTCTACTGGAATTACCCAAGTCCGTCGGAACGCACAACAGGCATGAACAGATGCAGGTGATCAGACAGGATGCTTACGTACGTTTCACCTGTCAGAGTCGTATCTAGATGTATCAGGGGTACCATATCACTCCTGCTGCATAGGCCCCATACACAGCCTTCAACAGCTTGAACAGGCCACTGCTGACATTCAGGGTCCATGAATTTTTGGATACAGTAAGTGGGTAATTTCCCCAACCCCCACAAAAACATTAAGTGTCATATAATATTTTGTGTAATGTAATATCTTCTATAGACACCTTTTATTAACCTGACAAGTTCCACATCATTACGAAGTGTCGTATTCATGATCTATTTAACAACTACTAATCTAATCTGGAGTCATGAGGTTGTCTCCATACCCGTACACATCCATCTGATCGGTACAATTTGACAAGAGACTCGTCCGACCAGGGAACGTGTTTCCAGTCATCAACAGTCCAGTGTCGGTGTTGACGGGCTCTGGCGAGGCCTAAAGCTTTGTGTCGTGCAATTATCAAGGGTACATGAGTGGACCTAGGGCTCCGAAAGCCCATATCGATGATGTTTCGTTGAATGGTTCGCACCTTGACTCTTGTTGATGGCCCAGCATAGGAATCTGTAGCAATTTGCTTAAGGGTTGCATTTCTGTCGCGTTGAACGGTTCTCTTCAGTCGTCGTTGGTCCCGTTCTTACAGGATCTTTTTCCGACATCAGCGATGTCGGAGGTTTGATGTTTTACCGGATTCCTGATATTCAAGGAACACTCGTGAAATGGTCGTACGAGAAAATCCCCACTTCAGCGCTTCCTCGGAGATGCTATGTCCCATCGCTCGCGCACCGACTCCAACACTACGTTCAAACTCACTTAAATCTTGATAACCTGCTATTGTTGCAGCAGTAACCGATCTAAAAACTGCTCCATACACTTGCTATCTTATACAGGCATTGCCGACCGCAGCGCCGTATTCTGACCGGTTTCATATCTCTGTATTTGAAAACGCATGCCTATACCAGTTTCTTTGACACTTCGGTGTAGAAGCAATTTTTGAGATCTGTATGGGGAATCTGGAAGGTAACATTGTCTTGGATTGTTTTGGATGAAGCTATTGGGTCTTACATTTAATGATAGAAAGCAATTTTAAAAGCTGAGAGTTATGAATGACTTATGATGACTACCAAAAGCACTGAAGACCGCTGCAATTATGTGACTCATAAGATTGGAGGCTGCTGTTGTAACATGTGGCGGAAACTGAAATGTACTACTGACTGAGTTCAGCTTGGGAGTTATTATGGAGATCTAGGTAGGAGCCAAAAGTGAAGTTGTATGGAATGGGACTACAGGTTGGATAGAGACAGTGGCACAGAGGACTGTTCGGTAATGGTAATGCTTAAGTGTTCGACTGGATGGCAACCGAGTTTTGTGGCTGAATAAGAAGATTTTTTGGTTAGGTTTCATTTGCACCTCCGTCTCGGCCACTGGGTGGTAATTGTTGGCACCATGAAAGTTACAGGGGGACATGCGGTTGAGGAGATGTGATATGAAGAAGAATACATTTGGGATAGAGGAGTGATTTCTACAGTGTGAGGAATTTTGTAACGTTATGTTAGGGTTTCAGTAAAGGACATGGAAGACGAGGATTTTACACTGTACAACATAACATTTATGGCAAATTAATATTAATCCAAACTTGTTGTGCAATACACAGGGTGAGTCACATAAGATGTAATAACCCTTTTGTTTCATGAACGGTTAAAAATATCGAAACGCATTTTTTTTTTTTTTTTTTTTTTTAAGCACTGGTATCAACTGATGGCTGTGTGCTTCTTAGAGGTAAAATGCATGCTGTCGGACAAGTTTCTCTAAATCATATCGTATGTGTGGTGTGCGTACTGTAAGACCTTCGGTACACATACCATCAGATTATTTGACTTGTCGCTCTAACGAAGTAGGCGAGTGTCAGTAATATGTCTCGTGGCCTTATCGTGGCGTGTTTATCTTCTGCCGTTAGGTCAGACGATAGAAATGCCACTTGCACGCTTAGAGTAACAGATTGACGGTGACCAACTTTAAACAGAACTTGTAAATTTTCACACACATTTATTAAAATAATAACAAGCATAAAATTACTCACCTGTATTCTGGATGCTATTTACAATTGACAATCTGAAATTCCTTTGGTCTTGGTATGTTAATCTTATTCTCACATATCTCTGATACTTGACAAAGTGTCTATACATTTATCTTCATGGCTGTGTACAGGAATATGATAATCTTATTAGGCGCAGACTGAAACTTGACTATATACAAATGCAGACTAATGTAGACTGGTACAGACTAATGCAGTCTGACTAATCGGAGGTCTGTACACTCGTTATAATACCTCGAGCGTTCAGGTACCACTGCGCGAGTGTGATCCGCGAGGAGAAAAGGTTCTACGTTAGCAGCAATCTCATCGGCTGCGTGCATGTTAATAGGCGGATCGGCGGAAGCAGAATTTGGTCCGTCTCTAAAACAGCGCCATCTCGTAGTGACGGACGAGCGCTGCGCCTGCGCTGTTGTGCTTAGCGGGGCGCGCCTTAGTGGGAAAGTTGTGTACGCGCTGACTACGCAGAACTATGTACACAACAGCATGGGATACATTCGTTGAAGTAAACATTTTATTAAAAATACTTTGGTGACCAACTTTACACCGCAAAATAAATTTTCTCCTTAACGAAACGTTGTGTCATGCTGAACGTAAGCGCATAATGCCAGTGTTACCAGCTACGTGCAATACACGTTTTTGCATTGCAATGCGATTTCGTGCGCACGTAAATGAAATAAATAATTTACTAACAATGATTTGGTAACCACCCAAATCACATAACATAAATTTTGTCTTAAAAAAATAACTGTATCCTTTGTTTAAGCATGTGTTCAAACTACTGACCATGGACTGACAGGCACATTTGCAATCGCCGTTCCAAAGAAGCCGAACAGATGTAATTATGTTGGATGATATGGTAGAGCATGTACTGGCGATTCGACGACACATATCATCTGGTGTAGTTGGTGCTTCGTTATAGACCGCATCCTTAAGTGCTCCCCAAAGAAAGAAATCGAGAGGAGCCAAATTGGGGACCTCGCAGGCCATTTGACAGCAGAATTTCGTTCTAGCCAATGTCTGGGAAGTTTTCATTCAGTATTTGCGTTGCAACACGGGACGAGTGAGCTGCACAACCGTCGTGTTGCAGCCACATACACTGTCGAATATCCAGTGGTACCAATTCTAGAACAACCGGCAGAATGTTCGTCAGAAATTGTGTGTACGAATGTTTTTTTTAGAACGCCTGAGATGAAGTAAGGTTGTAACCTCCCTCTTACTAATCGACCTATCCTGCTTTCGATATGAAATATGACCGTGGATCGCGTGTATGCCTAATGGATTTTTTCTAATTGTATAAGGCTATCTTTCCCGAAGAAGTGATACCGATAAGCACGAGGAAAGTGTACAACCGACCCTTCTGATGGAAAGTCTACTAAAAATAAAAGTAATTAAACCGATCTGGGCTATAAAATGGAAAATGAAAGTTATTTTGTGCATTCACTCACGAACAACACTGGACAGAAAGGGGTACCACTGATCATGAATCCAAAAGTTACACTAATGAACGAAAAGGAAGTAATTAATGGTCACCAGCCCACTAGGGCAATTTACGTCCAAAATCCTGTACAAGATGATGGGAAAGAAAAAGATGTATTATTAAACACTGGCGTGGCAACTAAGGGTTGCCAGTTTTTTTTTTTTGTTTTTTTTTAATACTGATTTTAAGTGAGTATATAATGATAAAGAAAACTGAGAAGTCACTCTTACGTTATGTTTGGCATTAAATTTTGAAAAAGGCAATCGAGTAATGATTTAATAATATGCAATTAAATTGAATGTTAGTACTGGACTTCGTTATGTGAACAATTACTTTCAGTGACCTCAGCATAATGGTCATCAAAGAAATTTAGAAAAAATGCATGCACTTTTTACTTTACCGTTACTTATTTTGAAAATTGGATTTCATATTATTGTCTGAACAACTGAGGCTTTTTTACTGACTTAAACAGCCATGTGCTCCAAGCTATATGTAAAATAAATAAAACTTCCGCACTCTTGTGCATTCCTTAGATTTGGATTTTTTCCAGTGATTGATTCTCAAACTTGAAAAATGAAACTGCTTTACTTTAGTCATATACTGAAGCCTCTGTTGTACAACAGTTAATTTAAAGTAGACTGAGGCTAAAATTCTTAAAAGAGAAATTATTCATTAATAAACTGGCTGTAACTATTCAATTTGTTTCTTATGACACTCAGTTAGCATATTAGGAAAAAAAGCAACAAGGATCCTGCTTGGTAACAATGTCTGGGGGCAATGAGGCCACAATCGCCCTGAGTTTAGCTGATTATTATTTAAATAAATCTTATCAATCAAATCACATTCAGTTGTGCTGCTGGGTTAGCCGTTAATACTTTCTACCAATGAACAGTCTTACTTCAGTGCTGTGCATACGACGAAACTCGGAGCCGACGACGAAACTGTGTTGCTGGAACTGCTGCAGTTGTTGAAGACGGTAACATATTGTGGAGCTAATTATACGAATGGGCAATCGTAATTAATACAGCCTCTTCCGCCCGTCCACTGTCCGTACTCCTGCTCTAGACATCTAGCCGGCGCGCGTACATGATGCCGCCGAAAATGGTACTCTCTACTGCGAGAGCATGTACACCACACTTACGCATACTACAAGCGCTGGAACCCGTCTATCCCTCTCTCCGCGCGCTCTGCGCAAACAACTCCCCTATCCAAAGGTTTTACAACACACAAGCACTGTTATTGTCGTTGCTAGTCGATGCAAATAACAATCCCTTTGGCTTTTTCCCAGAGCTTATATGTTTCACAGTAAGACACAGATAAATACAATGAAATGTAAACAGACTTCTACCTAAATGTACACATACAGTGAAGCAATGTCCTTACTTACTAAAAGAAAGCATTTAAATTACAAATATTTACATACAATTAAAAAAAGTTATATATCGGTAGCAGGTGCCATGCATCCTGCATTTTCGGCCTTACAAGGTTCCTGAGTGGAATTTATTATGATGCCACACCATACGTTTACACTCCACGGCCATTGATGTTACCTGACGAAGGCAGTGTGGATTTTCGGCTGCCCAGTAGTGCATGTTATGCAAATTTACACTAGCGTGGTTATTAAATGTTGCTTTATCGGTAAAGAGCACACGTTGGCAAAACGTAGGTTCGCCTCTCAGTTGCTAAAGGACAAACCGATATAATTCTGTAGGGTGTTCGATATCACTGTCGTTGATGGCCTGACGTAGGGACATGATAGGGATGGAAATTCTGCCGATGCAGGATGCGAATGACACTCGTCTGGCTGATTCCATATTCCTTGGGAATCTGCCGCGTACCACTGTACGGATTCATTAGCGTCGCAACCAGAACACCTTCTTCGTGTTCTGTCAGTTGCAGTCTTCTTTCTTGGCCTCTTTTTGACGTTCAAGCAGCGTATCCCCACTAATTTGTGCAATTACCTGGCGCGTCGGACTTTGGCGATGCAGATGGATATCTCTACACTGCACTGTTTTTACGGCGTTTCTTTTACATTCGCCATATAAAAGCAGTATGTCCAACTTCTGCTCACTGTTGTACCCGTCTGCACGAGACGAATGTTGAAGCAGGAATGAGTGGCCTGCACTGCAGACAAGTAATCAGACAAATGTGTTGAATTCTGACTCAATGTAGCACGAAAGTTCTGCTTAGTGGTGTTTGCACCGCTAATGCCGATTCCGGCCACCGTGCTCTCAATTTCTGGGACATATCTCGAATTTTTTAAAGACATGCTTCAACGTCGACATTAACAAACGCTGTATCACTGTAATAGACAGTACTGTAATCTTCTTCTGCAGTGAGACGGACATCATCTTTGGAAGATACCAAATGAGATCTAGAAAGCTTGTGAGATGTACCTGGTGCTGTGCAACCATAGCCCTCACGTTACAACCAGCCACCGGGGATGGCTTATGGAGGTGAGGTGTTGTAACTGCTGTCACAGCATTATGAAGTTACGGAAGAAGGCTGGGAAAGGAGATACTGTTTTAACCAGGATGGATGAGGTATTAAAATTGATGGGGTGGCTGTTAACAAGAGGAGGAAAACGGATTTTGATTAGTAGCCAGAGAAACTAGTGTAAAGTATAGAGACGTTCAGATTGTAAAGGTTTAGCAGAAACGTATCATGTCTTCCAGTGTTGGAATGGGAACGAAGGATTTGGTAGAATGGTTTTGGTTTCATGTGTACTGATAGGGACGATGAGACGAGGATTCTTCAGGTGTCTATGGAAGTATGTGGTGTGTTGATTTCTAGTGATTTGTAAGAGTATTTCAAACTGGAAGAATCTTTGCGGAGTTGACGGGACTTGTAGTGAGAACAGTGGATTATATGTTGGTATGTTGACCTGTATGGTCGTCAGTGTACTGAAGGCAGCAGAGACATTGCTATGATGGTATTTCAGACTGAAACAATCTTTGTGGGGGTTTGGGAAATGTAGGTACTGTGATCAGTGCACTGCAGGCAGCGGAGACGTGGGTACAGGAACCGAGGAGCTGACAGGGTACCCGAGTGAGGCAGTGAACGTTGGAACTAGTGGGAGGAATGAGTGGGTAGATCAAACCTGTAATGTTCGGATACAGTTTTACTAGTATCTGCTTGACACAGTCAAGATGTTTAAACAACTGTGCATAACGTTGCAAAGCGATTGAGGTGTAACAAGCATGTGAGAACTGTGGTAGAGAAGGCGAATGGTCGACTTCGGTTTATTGGGAGAATTTTAGGAAAGAGTGGTTCACCTGTAAAGAAGACCACATATAGGGCGCTGGTGCGACCCTATTCATCTACATCTACATCTACATCTACATCCATACTCCGCAAGCCACCTGACGGTGTGTGGCGGAGTGTACCCTGAGTACCTCTATCGGTTCTCTCTTCTATTCCAGTCTCGTATTGTTCGTGGAAAGAAGGATTGTCGGTATGCTTCTGTGTGGGCTCTAATCTCTCTGATTTTATCCTCATGGTCTCTTCGCGAGATATACGTAGGAGGGAGGAATATACTGCTTGACTCTTCGGTGAAGGTATGTTCTCGAAACTTTAACAAAAGCCCGTACCGAGCTACTGAGCGTCTCTCCTGCAGAGTCTTCCACTGGAGTTTATCCATCATCACCGTAACGCTTTCATGATTACTAAATGATCCTGTAACGAAGCGCGCTGCTCTCCGTTGGATTTTCTCTATCTCTTCTATCAACCCTATCTGGTACGGATCCCACACTGCTGAGCAGTATTCAAGCAGTGGGCGAACAAGCGTACTGTAACCTACTTCCTTTGTTTCCGGATTGCATTTCCTTAGGATTCTTCCAATGAATCTCAGTCTGGCATCTGCTTTACCGACGCTCAACATTATATGATCATTCCATTTTAAATCACTCCTAATGCGTACTCCCAGATAATTTATGGAATTAACTGTTTCCAGTTGCTGACCTGCTATTTTGTAGCTAAATGATAAGGGATCTCTCTATGTATGCGCAGCACATTACACTTGTCTACATTGAGATTGAATTGCCATTCCCTGCACCATGCGTCAATTCGCTGCAGATCCTCCTCTATTTCAGTACAATTTTCCATTGTTACAACCTTTCGATACACCACAGCATCATCTGCAAAAAGCCTCAGTGAACTTCCGATGTCACCCGTAAGGTCATTTATGTATATTGTGAATAGCAACGGTCCTATGACACTCCCCTGCGGCACACCTGAAATCAGTCTTACTTCGGAAGACTTTTCTCCATTGAGTACTGCTCGAATGTTGGGATCCGTACCAGGTCGGACTGAAGAAAGACATGGAAGCAATTCATAGGCGGGCTGCTAGATTTGTTACCGGCAGGTTCGAACAACACATAAGTATTACGGAGATTCTTCGGGAACTTAGATGGGAACCCCTGGAGGGAATGCGACGTTCTTTTCGAGAAACACTATTGAGCAAATTTAGAGAACCTGCATTTGAAGCAAACTACCGAATGATTCAACTGCCGTCAACATACAATGCGCGTAAGGACCACGAAGATAAGATATGAGAAATTAGGGCTCATACGGAGGCATACGGACAGTCGTTTTCCCCTGCCTCTATTTGCGAGTGGAACAGGAAAGGAAACGACAAGTAGTGGTACAGGGTACCCTCCGCCACGCACCTTACGGTGTCTTGCGGAGTATCTGTGTGGATGTAGATTAAATACGAAATCTTTTCTGGGTGTGATTTTGGAGACTTAGAGGGTAGGTGTTTACTTATAGTGCTTATATAAGGTGGGCGCCGGATTAGCCGAGCGGTCTAAGTCGCTGCTGTCATGGACTGTGCGGCTGGTCCCGGCGGAGGTTCGAGTCCTCCCTCGGGCGTGGGTGTGTGTGTTTGTCCTTAGGATAATTTCGGTTAAGTAGTGTGTAAGCTTAGGGACTGATGAACTTAGCAGTTAAGTCCCATAAAATTTCACACACACACTTTTCACTTATATAAGGTGGTATCGTAGGATTCGCATGCTTAAGAGTTTTATCTTGGTATCCAGAATTTTTAGGTGGTGGGAGAATTTCGTTGAGTGGAGGAAGCGTATGGATAGAAGACGACTGGTTCAAAGGAGGTGATTCATTCTGTTGTCGAATTCATACAGTCTAGAGGATCATTTTCATTTTAAGAGTTGGGAGCTTTCAGGATTTTATTAGCTTTGGATGTTGTCTGAGCTACATGTTGTGGAGTTCGCAGGATACGAGAAAAATCTTACTCCTGGATGACTGGACTTTTGGTTGAGGGCTACTTGTTCCGAATTCGATCCAATATCTTGAACGTGGATGTGGTGTTGTACCGATATAAAGAATTGATAACTACCAGCACGGAACACAGTTCTAGTACCGCACAGCAGAACAGTATGCTGTGTAATCTGGGAGACCATCAAGTACACTCCTATTGCCCACAACATGTGCGGCCGGCCGGTGTGCCCGTGCGGTTAAAGGCGCTCAGTCTGGAACCGCGTGACCGCTACGGTCGCATGTTCGAATCCTGCCTCGGGCATGGATGTGTGTGATGTCCTTAGGTTAGTTAGGTTTAATTAGTTCTAAGTTCTAGGCGACTGATGACCTCAGAAGTTAAGTCGCATAGTGCTCATAGCCATTTGAACCATTTGAACTACAAGTGCGGTAAATATACATCAACTTCTGAGCACGGTAACGATATTTCTGCTTGGCCTTTTTTTTTCTTTACATGCGGCCGTCGTTTACCATGAAAGCAAAGGCGGTGTTTCGGTACTTATTCTCAGCTCCTGATCACGATGAGTTTGAGCTTTATTCTCTCTGTCAAAGAACTCCATTGAGAGCCTTGTATTAACTGTCTCATTTTGCATAACAGATTCTCGATCAAGCTATGTTAACAATAAATTTTTAATTATCTCAGGAAAAGAGACTAAATGTGACTATTATTTGAAACAAACTGTGAAAGTGCGTCATACCAATCAATATATCTGCCCTTACGTGATCCTAAAGAGAACCGCTAAGTTGGACATGACCATTGACACTGCTGAATGCCACCACATTGAGAGCGGTTCGTATAGGCCAGAGAGGCAGATGTCCTTGGTTTACAGACTTTACCCCACACATGATGTCGAGGTGGCGCAGTGGTTAGCACACTGGACTCGCATTCGGGAGGACGACGGTTCAATCCCGCGTCCGGCCATCCTGATTTCGGTTTTCCGTGATTCCATTAAATCACTCCAGGCAAATGCCGGGATGGTTCCTTCGAAAGGGCGCGACCGACTTCCTTCCCTGTCCTTCCCTAATCCGATGAGACCGATGACCTCGCAGTTTGTTCTCTTCCCCCAAACAATCCAATCCACACATGATATCCAATGTAGGTGCTACTGGGACGTGTCTCAGGTTCTCCCCGGCACACCGATTTCCGAACACTTCTTTTAAGAGATTCGTTTTAGTTGCTAAAGGTAGTGAGGTAGCAAGACAGAGGATGCAATGAATAACATTTCGGAGGAAACAGGCTACCGTTGCTTAGAATAAGCTTAGCATAAACTACATCTCTGCATTCATTGCAAATAAACGAATATTTGACTTCCCTATTACGAATTCAAACTTAAAAAGTAATAATTCCGACAAAATTCCAGCGGGCGCATGATTTCCACATCATTAGAGATTTGCTGTACTTTTACAGCTGCATGCCGATATCAAAAAATCACTTTGTGATATCAGATGACTAATCATCGAAAAGAGGCATTAAAGGCGCCGCAAACGTTTCAGCTCCAACATCCCTGCTAATATTAAGTGACAGTAATTTGCTGCTGCTAACTGCTTGAATCAGTCAGTGACAGTTCTGAAAGTTCTGAGGCTGCACGTTACATCTTCTATCTACATATGCATTCTGTGAAGATAAAATATGAAACCAGTAATGTGGTCGTATACCTGGTAATTTAAATATAATGCAGAGTCATACGGGTATCCGCTTCGGTGGTAAATAGTTTTATTGGTTTAAAATCACGACCGATTAAAAGCCCATCTTCAGGTGTACAAGACTGCAGAAGGGAAAATTAAGAAACTGTAATAAGATATCGTGTAACACTTAATTGTTTGTTGCAACAACAGGGGGGATATCATTTTTAACAGATGACTAGGCATTCTCACCAATTATGTCCAAGTACGCGATTTTCCCTTTTTTTTATTTTGACGACGTACATTTAACTATCTTCTATTCAGTTATATATTATGCATTCACCATTTGTTAACGTGGGTCTAATCGTCACCTCTTACGCTATTCGCCACTGTATGGTTTCACTTTACCTTGTAATACGACGGTCGCTGCCTTCTACCATCGTGTCAACCCGTGTCACGGCTTCACCTGGCGGTTGTCACCCGACCGCAACCTAGTGTTCACAGTGTGCGGCGGCCATGTGCCTCACGGTGTAATTTATCTTAGGTTATTCGGTGATGTTCTCTCCGAATTTTTCTCCCTTTTTTCTTCCTTTGACAGCTCACTTTTGTTATGTTAGTGTGTGGCTATCTGGTGCGACAGCCGTACTTTCATTCTGACTAACCCAACCGTAAAAACCTCATAACTATTGCTGGACAGTGAATCACCACTATTATTATAACAACCAGATGCTTAGGGTCACACCACATCTCATTATAGTTTCTTCATTTTCCCTTTTGGAGTCTTGTACGCCTGAAGATGGGCTTATAATTGCCCAAAACCGGTCGTGATTTCGAACGAGTAAAACTATTTACAACTGAAGTGATTAACTAGCGACTCTGCTGCGAAGCTGATTTGCGGATATCCGTCTACCCAGATCTTATACTTAACTCAAATATGTTCTGAAAGCGTATACGATTTTTAGATTTAGATGACAGAGGTGGTTGTTTAAAAAGAAATAAGGCAGAACTACGTGCATGGTTGTATACAATTTTTGTACAATCACAGAAACCTCAGTAAAACAGGAAGTTCGCGCTGCGAAGAAACGTTACGCATAACAAGAGCTATAAGAAAGCTGCAGTAAAAAATAAAAGCAAAAAGAAATCAATGAAGTTCTTATTCTCTGAAGCTGAGAAGCGTGTTGTGTGTTCCTGAATCTTGCTGTCTTTACTTCTTTTCCTGATCATCGGCATGTTCCTAATAAATAACGATCAATTGTTCTCCGAAAAAAATGTAGTTTTTCCTTCTTCTTCCTATTTTTACACATGAAATGAGGAAATTGCTGGTGATGTATGTTTTTGCAGTCACTCCGCGAATACGTTACAGAATCTTTCTCCGAAGGAATTCCAGCCTGTTCTAATGTGCTGGTTGTTTACATTAGATGACCTACAGATGGTCTTGCAGTCACTAAAAAATTTCTTCTCGAAGAGTCCTCATTGCCACGAAAGGTTCATACCGTTAGACATCTTCGTGAGCGTTTGGCAAAATGGCCTCGTCCACTAATACGTGACACTTTACAGAAAGCATTTTCAATTTTACTCTTGTTTTCGAAGGTAACAGAGGGTATGACTATTGTTCTTCATGCAAAGCTGTTATCAGTAGTGCAAGGTGGAGAATGGCAAAAGACTGTGACCAACCAACAACAGGTCACACCTTCCTACTCCCCCCCCCCCCACCCAAGAAAAGGCCCTGGAGAATTTGAAACATACTGCAATGAATCAAAGACTTGTGATCGAGGAAAACACATAGGTTCTAATTGTTTGTTGGTGAAGCTCTATGCTGTAAAATATTGTCTTATCAGATACTGCGTAGGCATGAAGCCACATACAGGGTGGTCCATTGATTGTGACCGGGCCAAATACCTCACGAAATAAGAGTCAAACGAAAAAACTACAAAGAACGAAACTTGTCTAGCTTGAAGGGGGAAACCAGATGGCGCTATGGTTGGCCACCTAGATGGCGCTGCCATAGGTCAAACAATATCAACTGCGGTTTTTTTAAAAATAGGAACCCCAATTTTTTATTACATATTCGTGTAGTACGTAAAGAAATATGAATGTTTTAGTTGGACCACTTTTTTCGCTTTGTGATAGATGCCGCTGTAATAGTCACAGACATATGGCTCACAATTATAGACGAACAGTTGGTAACAGGTAGGTTTTTTTAAATTAAAATACAGAACGTGGGTACGTTTGGTTGTATACATGGAAGAACCCTGGAGATATTAAAAGGTTTCAGATAGATTATATAATGGTAAGACAGAGATTTAGAAACCAGACTTTAAATTGTAAGACATTTCCAGGGGCAGATGTGGACTCTGACCACAATTTATCGGTTATGAACTGTAGATTAAAACTGAAGAAACTGCAAAAAGTTGGGAATTTAAGGAGATGGGACCTGGATAAACTGAAAGAACCAGAGGATGTACAGAGTTCCAGGGAGAGCATAAGGGAACAGTTGTCACGAACGGGGGAAAGAAAGACAGTAGAAGAAGAATGGATAGCTTTGAGGAATGAAATAGTGTAGGCAGCAGAGGATCAAGTAGGTAAAAAGACGAGGGCTAGTAGAAATCCTTGGGTAACAGAAGACATACTGAATTTAATTGATGAAAGGAGAAAATACAAAAATGCAGTAAGTGAAGCAGGCAAAAAGGAATACAAACGTCTCAAAAATGAGATCGACAGGAAGTGCAAAATGGCTAAGCAGGGATGGATAGAGGACAAATGTAAGGATATAGAGGCTTATCTCACTAGGGGTAAGATAGATACTGCCTACAGGAAAATTAAAGAGACCTTTGGAGATAAGAGAACCACTTGCATGAATATCAAGAGGTCAGATGAAAACCCAGTTCTAAGCAAAGAAGGGAAAGCAGAAAGGTGGAAGGAGTATATAGAGGGTCTATACAGGGGCGATGTTCTTGAGGACAATATTATGGAAATGGAAGAGGAGATAGATGAAGATGAAATGGGAGATATGATACTGCGTGAAGAGTTTGACAGAGCACTGAAAGACCTACTTCGAAACAAGGCCCCGGGAGTAGACAACATCCCATTAGAACTGCTGACAGCCTTGGGAGAGCCACTCCTGACAAAACTCTACCATCTGGTGAGCAAGATGTATGAGACAGGCGAAATTCCCTCAAACTTCAAGAAGAATATAGTAATTCCAATCCCAAAGAAAGCAGGTGTTGACAGATGTGAAAATTACCGAACTATCATTTTCATAAGTCACAGCTGCAAAGTACTAACGCAGATTCTTTACAGACGAATGGAAAAACTGGTAGAAGCTGACCTCGGGGAAGATCAGTTTGGATTACGTAGAAATGTTGGAACACGTGAGGCAATACTGACCCTACGACTTACCTTAGAAGAAAGATTAAGGAAAGGCAAACCTACGTTTCTAGCATTTGTAGACTTAGAGAAAGCTTTTGACAATGTTGACTGGAATACTCTCTTTCAAATTCTGAAGGTGGCAGGGGTGAAATACAGGGAGCGAAAGGCTATTTACAATTTGTACAGAAACCAGATGGCAGTTATAAGAGTCGAGGGACATGAAATGGAAGCAGTGGTTGGGAAGGGAGTGAGACAGGTTGTAGCCTCTCCCCGATGCTATTCAATCTGTATATTGAGCAAGCAGTAAAGGAAACAAAAGAAACGTTCGGAGTAGGTATTAAAATCCATGGAGAAGAAATAAAAAATTTGAGGTTCGCCGAGGACATTGTAATTCTGTCAGAGACAGCAAAGGACTTGGAAGAACAGTTGAACGAAATGGACAGTGTCTTGAAAGGAGGGTATAAGATGAACATCAACAAAATGAGGAAAATGGAATGTAGTCGAATTAAGTCGGGTGACGCTGAGGGAATTAGATTAGGAAATGAGACACTTAAAGTAGTAAAACAGTTTTGCTATTTGAGGAGCAAGATAACTGATGATGGTGGAAGTAGAGAGGATATAAAATGTAGACTGGCAATGGCATGGAAAGCGTTTCTGAAGAAGAGAAATTTGTTAACATCGAGTGTTGATTTAAGTGTCAGTAAGTCGTTTCTGAAAGTATTTGTATGGAGTGTAGCCATGTATTTAAGTGAAACATGGACGATAAATAATTTAGACTAGAAGAGAATAGAAGCTTTCGAAATGTGGTGCTACAGAAGAATGCTGAAGATTAAATGGGTAGATCACATAACTAATGAGGAGGTATTGAATAGAATTGGGGAGAAGAGGAGTTTCTGGCACAACTTGACTAGAAGAACGGATCGGTTGGTAGGACATATTCTGAGGCATCAAGGGATCACCAACTTGGTACTGGAGGGCATCGTGGAGGGTAAAAATCGTAGAGGGAGACCAAGAGATGAATACACTAAGCAGATTCAGAAGGATGTAGGCTGCGGTAGGTACTGGGAGATGAAGAAGCTTGCACAGGATAGAGTAGCATGGAGAGCTGCATCAGATCAGTCTCGGGACTGAAGACCACAAAGACGACAACAACAACAACAACAACAACAACAGGTACGTTTGAACATTTTATTTCGGTTGTTCCAATGTTATACATGTACCTTTGTGAACTTATCATTTCTGAGAACGCATGGTGTTACAGCATGATTACCTGTAAATACCACATTAATGTAATAAATGCTCAAAATGATGTCCATCAACCTCAATGCATTTGGAAATAAGTGTAACGGCGTTCCGCTCAACAGCGAGTAGTTCGCCTTCCGTAATGTTCGCACACGCATTGACAATGCGCTGATGCATGTTGTCAAGCGTTGTCGGTGGATTACGATAGCAAATATCCTTCAAGTTTCCCCACAGAAAGAATCCGGAGACGTCAGATCCGGTGAACGTGCGGGCCATGGTATGGTGCTTTGGCGACCAGTCCACCTGTCATGAAATACGACCAATCCACCTGTTATGAAATATGCAATTCAATACCGCTTCAACCGCACGCGAGTATGTGCCGGACATCCATCGAGTTGGAAGTACAACGCCATTCTGTCATGCTGTGAAACATCTTGTAGGAAGATCGGTAGAACATTACGTAGGAAATCAGCATACATTGCACCATTTAGATTGCCATCGATAAAATGGGGGCCAATTATCTTTCCTTCCATAATTAACCCGGCAAGATCGCCGATGTTCCACTTGTCGCAGCCATCGTGGATTTTCCGTTGCCCAATGGTGCATATTAAGCCGTTTACGTTACCGCTGTTGGTGATACTTCGTCGCTTAATAGAACGCGTACAAAAAAATCTGTCATCGTTCCGTAATTTCTCTTGTGCACAGTGGCAGAACTGTACACGACGTTCAAAGTCGTCGCCATGCAGTTCCTAGTGCATAGAAATATGGTACGGGTGCAATCGATGTTGATGTAGCATTATCAAGACCGACGTTTTTGAGATTCCCGATTCCCGCGCAATTCGTCTGCTACTGATGTGCGGATTAGCCGCGACAGCAGCTGAAACACCTACTTGGACATCATCATTGGTTGCAGGTCTTGGTTGACGTTTCACTTGTGGCTGAACACTTCCTGTTTCCTTAAATAACGTAACTATCCGGCTAACGGTCCGGACACTTGGATGATGTCGTCCAGGATACCGAGCAGCATACATAGCACACGCCGTTGGGCATTTTGATCACAATAGCCATACATCAACACGATATCGACCTTTTCCGCAATTGGTAAACGGTCCATTTTAACACTGGTAATGTATCACGAAGTAAATACCATCCACACTGGCGCAATGTTAGGTGATACCACGTACTTATACGTGTGTGACTATTACAGCGCCATCCATCACAAAGCGAAAAAAGTGGTCCAACTAAAACATTCATATTTCTTTGCATACTACACCAATATGTAATAAAAATGGGGGTTCCTATTTAAAAAAATAAACGCAGTTGATATCGTTTGACCTATGGCAGCAGCATCTAGCAGGCCAACCATAGCGCCATGTGGTTTCCCCCTTCAAGCTAGACAAGTTTCGTTCTTTGTAGTTTTTTCGTTTGATGCTTATTTCGTGAGATATTTGGCCCGGTCACGATCAATGGACCACCCTGTACAAATCTCAAGGAAGTGTTCTCCATAAAAGTGCAAAATTAAAGTTAACCGTGAGAATATATGAGCGTTCATGCACTCATCTGAAGATATACCAGAACATATACATATTGCTTCCTCCGGAGAATAAAATTTCGCAGGTCTTTGAAAGATGATAATGGGAGTCTTCGTTAGATCATAGCACGACTATTACTTTGCAAGCGACGTCCGTGGAGAGAAATGTCCTCATTATGGTCTGCAGTCCATCACTTGCGCGATCATGTCACCATTGCTATGGTCTCTGCCAGAACAGATCATGAATGGGATAGGGTCGAGACGCTGTTTGTAAGAACATATAACAAAAAAATTACTGTAGCGTGCCGTAGCCCTTAGCCGTTCTTGAATTAATATTGTGGTTGCCGAACCTTTTTTTTTTTTTTTTCTTATTCAGTGTCCGTCTCACCTAAGAAAGGGCTGCTAATGATTGGCAAATATTGTTGTTATACCACAACCGGATCACCTTCGTGTAGTCACATACCTGTACAAGCCGAACTTCGCATCTTGTAACCTTTATTCTGTATCTCTTCATGTTTAACGATCTGTGTATAATTTGTGCATAATGAAATAGGCAATAAGGAGTACAAACAAAAAATCGACATAAAGTGCGAAATGACAAAGCAAGAATGGCTAAAGGAAGAATGCAGAGCTATAGAAAAGTAAATAACTACAGGGAAAACTAGACGCTTCTTATAAGGAAATTAGAGAAACCTCTGGAGAGAAAAGATGTATTGCACAAATTAACTAAGCGAAAGGATCGCCTTACAGGACACTCTGTGAAGCATGAAAGGGATAGATCATTTGGGATTGAAAGAAAATGTAGATGGAAACCAAAATGAGCTCGCACAAAACAGACTTGCGTGTAGAGCTGCATTCAACCTATCTTCAATCTGAAAATTACGGTAATAACATATTCTTCACATAAAATTCTGTTTGATTGTAGTCAGCGTAACGTGTATGCGTCGAGCTACTGTATAGGACCTCTATTACAGCTCAAGATAGTTCAGCAATGGTCAATGACAGAACAAACTACCGAGAGGCCATAGGACTGTAGGTTTATGACCGCGCTTCTGGTCAAAAGTCCCTTACAGATGTGCAAATAACACCGACATTGGTCTGTGGAGCAATAATTCTGTAGTCAGGTGGATGAACGAATGGATGGCGAACGGTGTTTACCTGAATATATCATAGTGTCAGTGAAACTTGGTGGGACTGGTGCGATGATTTCAGGCTTTTGTGCTAGGTCTAGGCTTGGATCTCAGGTTTTGACGATGGCAAAATGAACATAAATACGTATGAAAAAACTAAAGGCAACATACTTCCCGCCGTGTGGCATCAGTTTGGAGCTGTCAAGTTTCTGAATGTAATGTCCTGTCAACGACGAAAAGACCTAGAGGAAAATCGCGCGAATTTGCTGAACTAATCTGTCAAAGCACCGAACTGTACCACTTAGAACATCTTTAGGACGAACATGAGCGCAATTTACGAGTACAAAAATTGTCATTTGCCCCTTTCATTGCATTATTACTAACTGTACAGTCTTCCCCTAAAATTAAATTTCATAATAGCAACAAATGGAGGACTTACATGCAGGCAACTACATGACTGGCGTCCTTTGAACTAACTGCACTGGCGTGTTGAGGTTCTGGGCCAAGCAGTGTTGCTTTTGTTTTCTTCTCCAGGATACTGACATCCTGCACGCTCTTCATTACACGCATCAGCTGTAGACCTGTACTGAAGATGTGCCTTTCCTAATGTGTTGACATGTAAATTGCTATCCAGTCACAGAGTTGAGAAATAATTTATTTGTTTGCGTGGTCATTAATACCATAATGACTTGCAACAGCTCTCCTTTGCTCAGACTGTGTAATGTGGAAAATCTGACATGTAGTCGTCAGCGAGTACCATACAATTTAGGGGCCTCGATAGACAGTAAAGACAGAAACCTGAGGGAACATAGGGGATCGTTGTGCGGAGTTGTTTGCTTTCCCAAAGAAGGAACACGGACTCTGGAATCTTACCATCTAAGTCGCGATACACTGAGATGACAAAGGTTATGGGATACCTCCTAACATCGAGTCGGACCTCCTTTTGCCCGGCATAGTGCAGCAGATCGATGTGGTAGGAACTGAACAAGTCGTTGGAAGTTTCTCACAAAAATATTGAACCATATTGCCTTTGTAGATCTCCATAACTGCGAAAGTACTGCCGGTGCAGGGTTTTGTGAACGAACTAACTTTCGGTCACGTCCCATAAATGTTCTGTGGGATTCATGTCAGGCGATCTGGATGGCAAAATCATTTGCTCGAGTTGTCCAGAATGTTCTTCAAACCAGTCGTGGACAAATGTGACCCAGTGACATAACGCATTGTCATCTATAAAAATTGCATCATTGTTTGGGAACATGAAGTTCATGAAAGGCTGCAAATGGTCTCCAAGTAGCAGATCAGTACCATTTCCAGTCAGTGATTGATTCACTTGGGCCAGAGGGAGCAATCCATTCCACATAAACATCCTTATCAAGCATACACCATTATCAAGCTACCATCAGCTTGCACAGTCCCCATTGACAACCTGGGAGTAGTGGGACAAAGAGAATGTCACCCCACTCTGAACTGTTGCCAAATTTATTCAAGGTGGCGGATTCAAATGGCAGCCATAGATCTGGCAACATTGCAGTGACGCCATGGTGGAAAATTCAAATGTTGGTGGGAAAATAGGCCAGTTTGGCTACCTCCACTAACCTATGAAAATGGTAGGAAAATTTTGCAGGAAAAAAATTGTGAGAAAGTAGGTCAATTGGGCTACTTCCACTAACCTAAGTCATCCTTTCACCTGGAATTGGCGGGAAACGGTCCGTCTCCATCCAGCTGCTGGAGAGGAAAAAGTGTTATTTATTTATTTTCAGTGGGAAGCTGGAACAATGTATTTAGAGATGGATTTCACATAGTTTATTTATTGCACTGATACAAAACACTCGCCCTGACATGCAGGGATCACATTACATAGCCTACAGATCCAGATGCAGGATAGGAAGGAGTGTATTTATTTCCAGTTTGGGAGTTGCAACAATTTGTTTAGGGGGTGGAGTTCACTTAGTTTTATTATTATATTGATACAAAACACTCGCCCTGACGTACTTGGGGTCACAATACATAGCCTACAGAACTGCGGACTACCCGTAAACTATCGAAATAATGCAGTATAGTCATGGACAGACACACAAACAACTCACAAAGTATAAACATAGGCTTCTGTGGCCATTGTCACATTAAATGAAATCTTTCTGGGTTTGTGACTGCATTGTCAACACATATAAAACTACCGATGTTCGGTCCCTGTTGCAAGCGACCTTCTTCAGGGTGTTTTTGTTTACTGATGAATGAGAAAACTTTGTTTCTTATACACCTGCAAACATAGGTGTTATCTAATTCTGATAGCTTGGACGCCAAGTCTTTATTCACGAATGTACCAGTACAAGAGGAACGCATAGCATCCAATATCTGCGATCCAATGCGCCACTGTTTAACGACCACCTATTTGAGGTGAAAAGGGGAATTTTTTGAACAGACACATGGTGTAGCTATCGGCTCCCTTCTCTCGCCTATTGCAGCAGACATCTTTATGGAAGCATTTGAAGAAACGACACTCCAGTCCACACCATTATGCCCAGAATGTTGGCTCCAATTTGTTTGCGAGCCTTTCTTATATGGCCACATGGAGAAGAAGAGCTAAGAAATTTCCACCAACACCTCAACCAGCAGCACAGCACAATCCAATTCATTATGGAGATAAAAAAGAATGGGGTGCTGCCTTTCCTCGATAAGGAAGTTTAAAGAAAGCCTGTTGGTAAACTGGGCCATAGAGTATATATGAAGCCAACCAGTACTGATAGGTACCTGCATGCCTTCTCCCATCACCACCCTACGCTGAAGAAATCCGCCCTGCTCACTTTAACCAAGTGGTCTCACAGGATCAGCGATGAATAACATCTAAAGGGTGAACTACAAAACCTCAAGTCCATTTTTTGGCCATTGGTTATGGAATGAGAGTAATAGATGAAACTATGGCGACAAAGAATGAAGGCAATAGAGGAGAACAAAAGGAAGCACAAAACATCGCTCTTTTAACATATGTTCAATGTGTCGCTGAACAGGTGGGCAAAACTCTCCGCCGAGCAGGCATCAAGCCGATTTTCCGAGGCAGCAGCAGAATAAAATATATTCTTCGCATAATGCTGATGAGCTACATGGAGCTGGAATTCGCGAAATCAGGTGCGAATGTGGATTAGTGTATGTAGGCGGTATGGGGCGGCCCATCAGCACACGGGTATTTGAACACGAAAGGTAAATCCAACCAAGTCAGCGGTGGCAGAACACCAGGATGAGTGCGGCAAACATATTGATTTTGATGACGGACGCGCACTGGCGAAACAGCCCCTTATTTTCAGGAGGAAGATTACAGAGGCAATAGAAATAGCCAAGCAACCAGCCAACATGAACAGAGAAGGTGGGTACCGATTTACGACGTCTTGGCTGCCAGCAATAACAGCGCCATGGGACGATGGCTCATGTGAAGCAACACATACAGGCTCACGGGAGACCGCAGCGGCCGCAGGTACATAAAGAGTAATGGCACGCCTCGGCCAGCGCTAGAAAGCAGGAAAACGACGCCACGTCACAGCTGCCTCCTGGTTTTGCATTCGCCGATTTCCACTAATCACAGGCAGTAATGCAATCTCCAATCAAAACGTCAGATTGCCACAAATGAAAAGAAATAATAGAAACACCAATAAAGACTTCTAACATCCCTCCCCTTCATCCTAAACAGCCTATCATAATTAGATAACAGCCATGCCTGCAGGGCCTGCAGCTGGTGGCCGAGCGGTTCTAGGCGCTTCAGTCTGGAACCGCGCGACTGCTACGGTCACAGGTTCGAATCCTGCCTCGGGCATGGATGTGTGTCATGTCCTTAGGTTAGTTACGTTTAAGTAGTTCTAAGTTCTAGGGGACTGATGACCTTAGATGTTAAGTCTCATAGTGCTCAGTGCCATTTGAATTTTGAACCATGTCTGCAGGTATACAGAAAACAAAGTTTTCTCATTCGGCAGTAAATAAAACGCCCTGAAGAAGGTCGCTTGCAACAGGGACCAAAACGTCGGTAGTTTTAGGTGTAGGTATTGACAATGCGGTCACAAACCCAGAAAAAATTTTATTGAACTCGTAAACTGTCAAAATAATGCATGTAGAGCGCTCTGCAATTACGCTCACAACGGTTAAACAGCCTAAGATATTGCAGTGCACACTCACTCATTGCACGTAGAAACGTTTTCGAACTATCGTTAAGAAATCCGACCACAACGTATCAGCTGTATGCTCCCTACAGAGGTTGAAGGCGGAATGATGACCGGCTGTGTTGGGCGTGGACGTCGGTGCGGCGCGCTGACGTGGGTCCAGCCTGTCCCAAAGGCGAGGCGTGTCTGTGCGCACGTGCCTGGAGAGGGTGGTAACGTGCTTACCTGGCCACCGTGGTTGGTGTGCTGACGCGTCGCCTTTGTAGCTGTGGGTCCAGCACGGATGATCATCAACACTAGGAGACACACTCCTCTAATTACTACGCATGCTAGCCTGTCCCACAGTCGATATGCATCTGACTGGCGCCCGTGACGTGAACGACGACTGGTTCAGAGCTTCTATACGTGACAGTTCTATGACAAGGTCTAATTGCGGAGCGAGAAGTTATCCTAGCAACCCGTCCTCACGTGTGCGGCTAAAAGGTTTTCAGTGTTATACTGAAGTCTCATGTCTATGTAAATGAAAGCCAAGTCTCACTCTGGACACGCTATAAAAATCTTTTGCTCTGCTTTCAGAAACATTTTTACGAAAATATCCCAGAATAATACCAAATGCATTGTTCATGATGGTCCTAATGAGGCACCCCATCCATCATGTGTTACCCTTCCCAGAAATCGTGACGTCCTGTTTTCAACAAACATCTCAGTAACAGTAAACGTACGCTCTTGTTCTCACCGCTAAAAGACTTCATCACGTCTGTGCATGCTTCCGAAAACACCGTTAATCATAAACGCATTCTTGTTGTTTGGAAAGAGAGATGAGGATCACACCAATCCTTTCCAGGAAAAAGTAACGTTCCAAAAAGGCTTCTCATTGGCTGTCCATTCAACCATTCAAATGAAGCTCTCTCATTGGTCTTCTAAGTCCACTGTTGTCTGCTTTGTGTATACTCTCATTTCTGTGTGTGCATGCTTGTCTCCAAGATGAAGAGAGCTAGCAGCAATTCAGGGAATTGCGCCAAGAGGCATAGAGTTCTGGAGTCAGGATTACCAAGAGAGTAAATAATTTGTATTTTAAGTGTCAATTTTCCTGTGTATGTTAAATTCTTCTTATTAATTTCGTTTCTTTGTTATAGTACAACTCCAGGATTTTATCTTGCATTATGAGGAGAGATGGGAGGGTGCTGGACAGTGGCAGACTCTCAAAGTCCAGCGTCTTGTGATGGGCTCACAGCCAGGATTGCCTTGTGAATATAATACTCATAGTAATTTGCCATGTATAGTAGCAGTTCAAAAATTTTCTTATTTCATACTCTTTTTTCTAGCTCACTTGATGCGAATGCAAACTGAGCTGGAGGCAAATCTGGAGGTTGAGAAGAACTATCCACTGCAGCAACAGCAACGCTATGTGGAACAGCCTCCACCTGTGGATAACCAACAGCAACACTCACGAAAGTATAGAAAAAAATATCGATGTGTGATCTTTCTGCTGTGTAACTCGACATTTAAAACGAATAAAATTATTTCTCGTCCTGTTACCGGAACAGCTCTAGAGGAGGAGTTCGATTTGTTGAACAGGCAGCTGGAGGCTTTTCATCAGCAGATGTAGGAACAGCCTCCAGCAAATAATGAGATGCCCGAGCAACCTACTTGTAAGTTGAAAAATATTCCGTCTGAACATGCCTCTAGTAGTAGTAGTAGTAGTAGTAGTAGTAGCTGTAGTAGTAGTAGGGTATAGGAAGATTTTTTATCTCTAACAAATTGGTTTATATATCTTGTTTGTTGTTGTTTTAGACGAGACAGACCAGTTACCAGATGCCGATTCTGACAAGGATAATGACAAGGGGTCGCTGAAATAGACGCAGAAAGGTGGCCTGATCTGGCCCTGTTAGATGATGGTGATGATGACTTCTTTGAGTGTGTGGTAGAGTTGCCTGATGAAATACTCATGTGTTGGAGCCAGAGCGAAAAAGGTGATCACTCACTCTTCTTATAACGTCTGTATTCTATCTTCCACTGCCCCAGCAAGAATTGTACTTAATTATTATTTCTTTATCTCTTCTTTTACAGCGGTTGCGTCTCCGCAGCTGCAGTACAGCGTGGCGCCCATACTTCTGATGGCGGGCCGGCCGGGGTGGCCGAGCGGTTCTAGACGCTACAGTCTGGAACCGGGCGACCGCTACGGTCGCATGTTCGAATCCTGCCTCGCGCATGGATGTGTGTGATGTTTTTGTTTTGCTGATGGTGGCTAAACCTTCCTCTCCAAAGCAGCATCCAGTAGGACACGCCTCGCATATACGGGCGCCGCTACACATAGAATGGGAGGTAGTGGTCACCACCCCGGCACCACTGCTCTGGCGTCCTGGACCGAGCAACAATCTCGCATCCCTAAAGTTAGCGGGTCTGCTCTGCAGCAGCAGCAAGAGAATCGGGAGCTATCGCCGCAGCCTGGCGTTTCCCACTGGTCTGACCCGGTAGCACCGGAGCATCCTCCTCCATCATCATCGTCAGATCAGCCTCGTCAGAATCGGCGTAAATGGAAGCTATGTGTGCCTTGGTGCATTCCGATTTGCCCCTCGCCAGCACCATCATCAACGAGGAGGACACAGATTAGTATTAACAGTAATAGAGAAGATCCTGTGGCTAGTGGCAGATCCCTCTCCCGTCCTTTTAGTGAAGGACATCAGGTCAGTGATACCATACTGCAATTATAGTACTCGGAGATTTCAGATGCTTTCGAGGAACGAATCTCATTCACGAGGATCGAGAACCTGGCAGGAGGGTACTACAACCCTAATGGTTTTCTAAGGGCATGCCTTCCTGTCGTTGAAAAGGAGCTCCTTGAGGTAATCAATGATCCATGGTATCCCACCATTAAATGCAATGTGGTGCTCTGCATCGAACTACCACATCCCACCAAAGTTGATTCTGGTGTTGAAGAGACAACTACTCATTATCTTTCGGGGGAAAATGACGTGATTTCTTGTAGCAAGTCAGTAGTGAAGTGGTTTCGTAAATCCAGCTTGAGTGCTATACTGACACAGTTTTCCGAGATGGAAGTCAGAGGGTCTTCTAAAGCACTCAGCTGAATACTACACCTGCACACCCTACACATGTCTATGACCCGGTAAATTGAGGGTCAAGCTAGATCAAGCTCCCTAAAGATATAGCTAATAATTTGGCATGCATTAACGTCGAAAATAGAAACGATCAGTCTTGTTTTGCATGGTCAATCGCGGTTTGCGAGAGAAATTACAAATACAGAGATCACCCTACCATGTAGGTGATAATATTCGTGGGTGTTACAACTTTGGTGGTACGAAGTTCCCCATCAATATCCAGCACATATCTAAATTACTGGAATATTGGTTCATTTTTGTGGCCTGGAGAAGAAGAGCAAGACAATCATATTGTTGTCAGCCCACTCCATTTCTCAAAATTTGCTCGTGTGTGTGTGTTGCATGTAAACATGCTGCTCTACTCTGAAGGTGATAATTATCACTATATTTGGATCAAGAACGTGTCCCAACTTCTATTCTCTCACTTGAGTGAAAATGAACATAAAAAGCATATTTGCTTAAGGTGCCTGAATTATTTCTCCTCAGACAAGTTATTAGTGGTGCATGTTGCAGACTGCGCTTCCAAGGGCCCAGTATGTGTTATGCCTACTGAGGAAAACAAATTCATAAAGTTTAAGGATGCTCACCACCACCTTACAGGCGACACCATAACGAGTGCAGAGTATGAGCATTCCCTGAATATCTGGCGGGAATTCAACATCTCCACTTTAGGAGAGTACCCGTGGCCTTATATGGACTCAGATGTGCGCTAGCTTGTGGACGTTTTCTAGAAATTCCAGAGTCTATGTATGGTCACATATTCTCTGGATCCTGCCTTTTATTACATGGCACCTGGGTTGTCTTGAGAAGCAATGCTCAAGAAAACAAAGTGCAGTATCGAATTTTTGTTCAATGCTGATATGCTTCTTTTCTTTGAGCAAGGGATCCTTGGGGTACTTTGCCAATGCATCCATAGGCATCCAAAGGCAAATAGCCCATGGATAGGTGACAGGTTCAATGCATCCCTTGATTCGAGTTACATAATGTACCTGGATGTGAACAACTTATATGAGCATGACATGCAGCATTCACTACTGAGCGGTGAGTTTCGGTGGGTGCCTGAAGACAAATGCAGGGGCTAGGTGGGAAAATCATGGGGATATGGCGGCTGATTCTGATGTAAGGTATGTGATGGAGGCAGAACTCATACACTATTAGTCTGCATGATGTTCACGCCAATTTGCCGCTGTGTCCAGAGCAACTAGTTCTGCGAGGAGGCTCTACTCCAAAAGTGATAACAATGCTGGGGAGTAAGAGGAGATACATTATTCATTATTGTGACCACCAGCAGTGTCTCAGCTTGGGGATGGATCTGGTTAGAATCACCCACACTATCTCTTTCAAGCAGTCCCCCTGGTTGAAGGAGTATATTGATTTGAATACGAGACAGAGTGCTTGCGTGATGTGCTACTTTGAGAAAGATTTTTACAAATTAATGAATAATCCCATTTTCGGTAGAAAAATGGAAAATTTGAGGGAACGAAATGAAATTTTGATTATAATCGAATGGGATGGGCGTTATGGCGTAAGAAAATGCATTGTCAGACCAAATTTTAGGCAGGTCATCATATTCAATAAGAACTTTGTTGCTGTGGAGTTTGTGAAGTCTGCATTAGAGTTTATGAAACCTATTTATTTGGAGATGTGCGTACTAGACCTATCCAAACTCCACGTGAACCATTTTCATTATGAGTTTGCGAAAATTCAGTACGTAGATTCTAAATTACTTTATATGGATACAGATAACTTCTTCTACTGGGTGAAGAAGTGTGATCCAGATGAAGTACCACAGTAATGAATTTGACATGTCCTCATACATGGTAGATAATCCTTATGGTATTGTTACACAGAATAAGGAGGTTAGCGGCCTTACTAAGGACAAGGCGAATGGATTGCCGATTGTGGAATTTGTAGGTCTGCGATCAAAATTGTATGTGTATCGCACTCGGAAGGTGCCATCCAAAGGCGGGCTTAGGGTTTGCGTCATATGGCATCGAGAGTCCTCTCTATCAAAGACTATTTGTGATGACTCTACAGCAATGTCTGCGGTGATGTCCTGCAGCTGCCGCATATGGCAATCGAGAGGAAACGAGGTGTACACTGTGCTGCAGTCTAAAATCAGCCTGTCGCCTCATGATGGTAAAAGGGTCATTTGTGATGATGGGGTTGAAACCCTCCTGTACTCACACTACTCACTTTTAGTGAGAGAAGGGCTGGGGGACTGATTGAGTGAGATTAAGAGAATGAGAGAGAGAGTGAGAGAATGTGTGTCTGCAGATTATAAGTACGATCCATTTATCCGAGTGTAAGAAATTTTGTGTGTGTGTGTGTGTGTGTGTGTGTGTGTGAGAGAGAGAGAGAGAGAGAGAGAGAGAGAGAGAGAGTGTGTCGTGTAAATATTTATGTGTACTAAGTTCATTTGTTTATACACACAAAGAAAAAGAAAAAATGTAGATATATGCACAGCATGTGTGTGAAAGAAAAAAGTTAAAAAAGCACAAAAAAAAATTAAAAACGTAAACAGAAAAAAAATTTGTGTATTTACTTATGTGCGTATTTACCTATGTGCAGCCTTTATATATAGGCTGCGTATATATATATATATATATATATATATATATATATATATATATTAATATATATATATATTACGCCTATTGTGCAGCACGAATTCTGTTATAGGAGCAGGAGGTACATGACTGTGTCTACTTCCAAAGACATATAGCAAACATATCTCTGGTGCTTGAAGATAACAACAGACATAAGTATCTGGTTAAAACTATACACTGTCAAAGCGGGAACAGGGTTGAAAAAATAAAGAACACCGAGGTTGTGACTTAAAAACTCATTTATTTCTCATCAAACTTAAAAGTAATTTTACATTTTCATAAGCAGACACAGCAACTTTATTTTCACACTTCTTCTTCTTCTTCTTCTTCTTCTTCTTGTTAAGTCGATGGAGAGCAGGACACCCCACAGATTTCCACATATTGAACAATCAAAAAACATGAAGATTCGACGCATCCATGAGATCTTCTCCTTCCACTTTACATAGATGATATTCGTGTGGTTGAATAATAGAAGCGACGTCCCCATGTCTTTACAGGATATGGCAGGATCATCCCAGTGAATTCAATGGTAGAAATGTGTTAACCACTTTGCACTCTTCCGGGTCTTAGCGCACTTCACATCCTTGAAGGACCTCGGTGATGCACATTTGTTGAGAATGTTTTTATTATTCATACATTTTCTGTGTACGCTATGAAGGCAACATCTTTAGATATGAACTGTCTACATTCATCATTATGGAAACCCTGAGTGTCTGCAATGATATTCACACCTTGAGATGCCATTGTGGAATGCTCTAGGTATGCGCAGCACCTGTTCATTTAGACAGTTCATTGTACAACACCGCTGGGCGTGCAGTACTTGATCACTAGAGCATACGTCGAAGAGTGAAATTCAATTTGCACATCTATAGGTCCAGACTTAATTACCTCATTCTGTTTCGAGCAGTCTATTACAATGACCGGTGAAAGCTCCTTGAACTTACGTGGACTGAGTAGACACCCTCCTCCATCTTCTTCAGCACTTTCATAGTAAGAAGCAGGAAACCTCGCACGCATTTCATATGCTAGACTGTATGCATTTTCATCCCACTGCAGGTGTAAATTGTCATATGGGTAGGATTCTGAATTCAGATGGACTTTGGCATTAACTAACTTGTAGTTGTCGAGTACAGTGGAATAATTTGCAATATTCCCTCTATCAGTCTGAAATGTAAGCATGATGAATCTAGGTGTCTAACTGCGAAGAGGTGTTACAACCCATGTTTGTCTGCTTGCATTCGGTAGCACTGGGTACTCGAAAACCTCTCAGGACTTTTAAAAGCTTCAAATGCTTCTTGTCAGATACACTGATGTGAGACGTTTTCCATATTATCTTGCTGATTGTGATCATTTTCTCCTCTTGAGCTCCTTGAATGTATGAGTCGTACTCCGCACCAGAATGAATTCTTGTTTAGCATTCATAATAATCTGCCTCATAGCATAAAAGTAGCCCATAAGTATTTTTAGAGGCTTGCTTGCAGTAAATCGCTTGTGCTATGCAAATGCTCTAATCTGTAGATCGTATATGAACCATTCCGCGTTTTCTGAACCATTCAAATCCCTGGGCGATGCAGAGACGTATGTTTTAAGGGTTGATGTTATGCCGGCATTGTGTGTGCGGTTGATCTCAGAGCCACTGAGTTGATAGCGCATCTCTTGAAACAGGAATGCTACAGCTGTACGGGTAAGCTTGGATCCTACTGCATCGGTGCGGTCGGTTTTCTTGAATGACACCTCCAAATATATGAAACTCTTGCATGGAAGCGTTAGCGCATCCTGGTGCTGGATGACAATCCTAATTTCATCATTCTTGTTAAATGTGGCTGAAGCGTAAGGTTTATGCGAGATGTATTCCTGACGTATAATTCGCTCATCATACTCTACAGCACTGGTTATATTGAATGAGGATATCATTGCGAGGTTTCAAGCCAGCTGATTTAAGAACATCGTAGTTTGCATGTGTTATCACTATGCGGTTCGGCAGCGAAATGACGTGCTGTGGATTGCGTGCACTGGTTTGATATCTTATGCCCAACCTGGCTTAGATGTAATTGTACAATGATTTCTTCCCCCCAAAAGTCAACAAATTGATTATTCTGGTCCACAGTACGCAACTCCAAAAAGTCCCTTGTTTGAACTGTCACTGGAAGGTATATTGCATTGGTAGGAGTCTCAACAGTCTTATACCCTGTTGCAACTGAGGGGGAGAATCCGTAAATAGTATGAATCAGACTGTCGTTGAGATAGGAGTTCGTTGCAATGTTACATTCGACTCTGATTGTGGTGACAGGCAGTATGTCCACAGTTGATCTCACTTGTAAAATTTACTAGAATCCTTCTTCAAAACCTGCCCTTTTGTGAAATCCAGTAGAGGCCCTATTGAACCTTTCTAGTTAGTCAATCGTTGAATTTACAGTCCTTATTTCAGATTTAAGCGTATTGATGTTTGCACACAGCTCAGTACCTTTTCCAGACTGTTTTAAGACTTCGTTTAAATCGTCAATATTGCAAGCACCAAGTTTTATTTCCAAAATGCCTTTCTCACCACTATTATCCAGATGCAGTTTGTTGTTAGTCTCGATGATATTTGGGATGCTGTTGTACGTTTCCAGTCCAGTCAATGCAATACTCCACTCACCAATGCTCAAATAAATTGGCGGGGAGTAATTTGCACGCAATACAGTTGATCGTTCTTTTACAATTAAAGTGTAAAACATTGCATCGCAACTTCAACTGATGAAGAATTGTTTAAAGCTCCTCCGTGTATATTCTGCTTCTTCTTCTTTGTAAACGTCAAGAGAAACATAATGCCTAGGTGAGCGCAGAGGTGTGCATTAAAGTCCTGACAGCGCCGAAAATTGAATCGGTGAGTGCAGAAACCACTTCAATCACAAATTGCAAATTTTCCAGCAGAGAGAAAAAACGTCATAACTCCTCCAAATTATCAAATATTTTTACTTTTTTTTCCTCTGTCATAACATGCATTTATGTTGCTGTTATGCAAAAATTTCCTGATTTCAGCATAAATTAAGCTCAGGAAAATTTAAAATCTGATCCGGACTTACGATGTTTCTGCACTCAAATGATTTTTACAGACAGCTGATAACTTTGAAAAAAGTAATCATTCATTTAAAGTTTATATTTTTTAATATTATATCAAAAATGAAGTTACAGTACTGCAGAGTTATCAGAAAACAGGAATACAAGAAAGTAAAACGCTCTTAAAATAGATCATTCTCGAACAGTGTATCATTGTCATGTGCAGTTGTACAGGTAAATAGTTCATTATAAAAAAAACTTCGAAGCTTTCGGAATATGAATTATCGTCTTCTTGATGTCTTCCATTTTCTTGATGTTGATTGGAACTTTCCTTGATGGGTAGGCTGCAATGAGGCTATAATGAGGTTGGCACAATCCCTAACCAACTATTTCGGGATTCTGGAATATGTCTGGCTTAGATAAAATACATCAGGCACCCATATGACATTCTAAACAGAAATAATTTCGAATTTGGTCTTGGTTTTCCACGGAAACACGTCAAATATTAAGACAGTGTTTGGCTTTACTTTTTCAGGTGAAGGGATATCACCGCTTTCACTGAATGTCGTGTATGTGACAACTTTTACACTGCACAATATCTCCTGTAATAGCTGATACTTTGATTGAAAGTGTTTTTGAGGATACACAAACACGTTCAAATCGGACTACATCTAAATGTGTTAGCAGCCCCAAGAGGACATTAGTCTTGCCACAATTGGATGGACCTACAGTAATTGCTCGTATATTATGAGGAAGGAATATTCCGTTTTTCTTCTTCTTCTTCTTCTTCCGGTCTTCTTTTGCATCTTCAAGGGATCAGTCACCGACAACGAAGTCCTTGTGATGAGGATGTTTCACCCACCTTGACATGATACTGACTACACCAGGTACTGACAAGTAGTTGGCATATATAGAAAGATCCACTTGTAAGGACGGTAATGGTATGTGTAGCAACATAACTCCAGCAGTTAACGATTAAGGTATGTTGTTTGCATAGAGAAATCATCTACATATTTTACCGATGAAGAGTAACTTCATCATTCATTTTGTCAATGACTGGTGAGGAGATGTTTGGGGCAATTGTCTGCTGCTGCATCATTATAGGTGTAGCATTGAAAATTATTATATTAATAAGTGTAATACTTGGACTATAATGAGAGAGGTATGAAATAAAACAAAAACACAGTTAGAGATTATATATACAAATATTATTTATTTAAATATCATACATTAGATGCAGTGATTCAAAAAAATCATCAGACTCTTCACTTAAAACTTCCGGGCCGATTGGCCGTGGTCGAAGTATAAAACACTCTCCTGACGTTTCGTCTCCAACTGCGGGAGACATCCTCGGAGGTAAAGCGGCGAACTGTGAAGAGAACTCGACGAAGCGCTGATTATATAGGCAGTACAGAGGGCGCCACAGTCGATCACGTGGCGTCGGCTATGAGATTGTCTCTGGTAATGCCAACATTCTCGATTGAAAGTAATCGATCGTCACGCTTGCGGTGCAACGCTGACGATCGATTACTTTCAATCGAGAATGTTGGCATTACCAGAGACAATCTCATAGCCGACGCCACGTGATCGACTGTGGCGCCCTCTGTACTGCCTATATAATCAGCGCTTCGTCGAGTTCTCTTCGCAGTTCGCCGCTTTACCTCCGAGGATGTCTCCCGCAGTTGGAGACGAAACGTCAGGAGAGTGTTTTATACTTCGACCACGGCCTATCAGCCCGGAAGTTTTAAGTGAAGACAATACCGGCCGTGAAAGCTTACATTGTATGATCAATCATCAGACTCTTTCTTTATCTTCTTCATACCTGTATAGTATTTCCCAAACAAAGATTTTTCGTTGTAATAAATTTCGCGCGTATCTATTTCAAGCCGGTGGGTGTTTCACAATACTCAGGATTTTCACATGCACATTTAATCTGTTTCTCTTTTGGTTCTGCGTTCATGTGCAAACAAAGCTACTGCTCCAAATCATCGACATGTACTCTGTGCACACGTAGGAAGTTTACATCATTGTATGCGGAACCTGTGCTCGGCAAACAATGACTCAGTCTCTCCAAAGCAATGTGTAGCGCAGTATCCAGATCGTATAAGTTTGCAAGTGAGGCGTGCCATGGATAAACATACTTGTCACCCGATTTCACACATAGTGCAGAGTCATCATACACTGTTGTAATACGAGGTTAATACCAAAAGTAAGGTCTCTTATTTTTTTATAAGTACAGAACTCAGTTTGTGTGGTAGTTGGTCACACAGTTATGAAGAGTGCTTCAGGCGCTGTAGGTAAACATGCGCACTCCGCGCTGAGGCGCTCAGTCTTGGCTTGGCAGCCGTTGAGAATCGAGCTCCCGTTAGATGTTACCACCAAGTGCGAATTGCGCGCAGTTATTCGGTTTTTGAACGCAAAGGGCACTCCGCCGATTGACATCCATCGCCAGTTGACGGAAGTGTATGGTGAGTCGTGCATCGATGTCAAAAATGTTCGTAAGTGGTGTAGAGAGTTTGCAGCTGGTCGGACCGAAATTCACGACGAACAGAAATGCGGGAGACCGTCAATTTCTGAGGAGACAGTGTTGAAGGTTGAGCAAAGCATGCGTGAAGATCGGCGGCTCACCCTGGATGATCGCTGCACGTTGGTTCCTGAGTTTTCCCGAAGCACCGCTCAGTGAATTTTAACGGAAACATTTAACTACCAGAAGGTGTGCGCAATATGGGTGCCACGCATGCTGACTGAGGACCTCTTGCGGCAACGAGTTGATGCTTCCCGCGCATTTCTTCACCGCCTTGCAGCCGAATAGGACAACTTTCTGGACTCAATTTTCACGGACGCCGAAACCTGGGCATACCACTGAGACCAAGCAACAATCACGCCAGTGGCGGCATCCTTCTTCGCCAAAGCCGCGCAAATTCAAACAAACACAGTCTGCCGGTAAAGTCATGACAACCGTTTTTTGGGATCGGAAAGGGGTATTGTTGGTCTACTTTATGCCCATTGGGACCACAATTGTCGCTGACAGGTACTGTGAGACTTTGAAAAAACTCAAACGGGCAATTCAGAACCGGAGAAGAGGAAAGTTGAGCAAGGACCTACACATTCTCCATGACAACGCTCGCCCACGCATCTTTCAGCAAACCGTTTCTCTCCTGCAACAGTTTCAGTGGAACATAATCACCCACCCACCCTATAGTCCTGACTTGGCGCCCAGTGACTAACACCTGTTCCCTAGGTTAAAAGAACATTTGGCTGGAAAGCGATTCAGCTCCGACGACGAGGTGAAAGAAGAGGTTCATAACTTTCTGAACAGCATGGTGGCGACCTGGTATGACATGGGCATACAAAAACTGCCACAGCGTCTACAAAAATGCATCGACAGGAATGGTGATTATGTCAAAAAATTGCTACATGTTCAAACTGTAAACTGATGTAAACCATTGTAGAAATAAACAGGTCTATCTACTTATAAAAAAAACAGGAGACCTTGTGTGTGTGTGTGTGTGTGTGTGTGTGTGTGTGTGTGTGTGTGTGTGTGTAGGGGAGAGGGGGTACGAGTTTGATAATACTCTGCAGTTATTTCCTGATTGATGTAGCGCTCTGCACGACATATTTCAACCTAATCGAACTCAGAAATAGGCATTTTAATACCTTTCGATGTATTTTCAATTTCTATTCTCGCATGCAAGCCCCAGTCATGATATGCTTATATACCCACGTTTACATGTTTTGTTCCACTGAGAGTTAAAATATGGACACACTTGATACCTTCTTATCCACAACATCTGCACTCTGTGCCTGCACTAGCACAGATATGTTCTTTTGGGATGGGTCGTATGTTGGTGAGTAGTACTGTCCTCCATATTGCTGTTGTTTAGGACGACTAGCAGAATTCGATGTGTTGGGAGAAGACCACATGTCATCACACAAATCGATGAGTGGGACAGACAATGACAGCTCTGTATCCTACTCCAGCAAGTAGCCTATGTGTGCTACAGGATCCCACGTGGTCACTACAGGTTCAGACATGCTGGAGGTTGTTGCTGCCGTAGATCCAGAGGTTGGTGCAGGTCTCGACAAGATGGCAGCAGAGGTTGCTGTAGGTCCAGACATGTTGACGCTCGTCCCTGCAGGCTTGGGCGTGTCAAGGACTACTGCTGAACAAAGAGGAGGAAGCATTACATATGGAGCAAGATGCAGAAACAACCATTAACACTAGTAATGCTAACCACAGACAAAGATGTGATATGGGATACTTGCTTTTCCGTTTCTTCCTGCTCTGCAGGGCTGTGCTGGATCACAACTGCTGTTGACACTTCATGGTTCTTCTTCTTCTTCTTTGTCTTCTTCTGTCGCTGCTGCTGGCTAATTCAGCGAGACTGAGGTCACAGAGCTGCTGAACCTGCCCTATCCCCCTCCAACGGCGTTACCATATACTGCCATCCTACTGGCTGAGGTCTAACAAATGACCGGATTCAGATTTCCTACTGGTTCCCACCCTTTTTTTCTGGATTGCCATCTTGGACTACATCACAGGAGGGTGGGGTGGTGGTGGTGGTGGTGGTGGGGAGGGGGGCAGCACACTCTGGCGGTAGTGTTGTGAACTAGGCCAGTCAGCCTGCAATCCTCAAGGTGAACAACTATAGTTCATGTGGAACAGGACAAAATTGATGTGGGATGTTAGGCAATTTGAAAAAAAAGGTAGGCATTTCCAATTTCCAGTACAAGCATCTATCTGCATGAGCACTGCAATCTATATTCACGGCATCCCACTGCACTGCCACTGTTTCTAGAAAAGTGTTCACCACATGCTTCTCGTCCATTATCTTTTCTTCCACTCACTGTGTAGGAGGCTATGGATACAGTCCTCAGCTGTGTGTTTGCATGTAGTACACATATTAAATCCACCCCTGCTCATCACTAGCATTTCCTCAATTGTACACATGGATGCTCGCACCAGAGTGAGTGAACATCTTGCCTCTTGTGCTTTTGCAGGACTTTTATTGAACGATCTACGTATACAGCACACATGAAGTGTGGCTGCATAACTTAGCCCATATTCCTCTTCACCAAATTTCAAGGCTATTGACACATTCCTCAGATGCTAATATACTCCTCTTTCTCCAGCACAGACATCCTGTCCATTGAACACAGTAAACAATTGCATCCTTCCTCGTAGTTCAGTAGCTAGATATAGACTGGGTCCTTTTTCCACCATTTTTCCCCAGACCGCCATGTTGGATTCCGTCATAGGAGGAGAGAGGGGGAGGGTCAACAGCGCCCTCTGGTGGTGTTGCTGTGAACCAGGTCATTTGGACTCCAGACCTCATGGCGAACACACTGGATGGAGCTACTGCTTACGACAACAAAATTGTTTAAATAAACAATGCATGCAAAATAAAGACTTATATCCATTCTATCCAGCAGCCCAGCACAGACTGAGTCCTTTTCCCGCCAATTTACAGATGGGGGAGGGGAGTAATGCATACAAAGTGAATGTTTTGTGTCAGTGTAATAAATAAACTACGTGAAATCAACCCACTAAATAAATTGTTGCAGCTCCCCAACCGAAAATAAATAAAGCACTTTCTTTCCTATGCTGCAACTGGGTCTGTAGGCTATGTGCTGTGATCCCTGCACGTCAAGGCGAGTGTTTTGTATCAATGTTCTGAACAAACTACTTGAAATACATCCTTAATAAATTGTTGCAGCTTCCCACCGAAAATAAATGAAGTACACTTCCTCTCCAGCAGTTGGAGAGACCGTTTCTCGCTAATTCTAAGGAAGAGGCAGTGGTTGAATGACGTAGGTCAGTGGAAATAGCCCAGTTGACCTTTCACCCCTCCAATTTTTTCTCCTCCAAAATTTTCCCGCCAGTTTCTTAGGTTATTGGAGGTAGCCCAAGTGAGCTGCTTTCCTGCCATTTTCTTAGGTTAGTGGAGGTAGCCCAGTTGACCTATTTTCCCGCAAAAATTTGAACTTCGCGTCATGACATCACTGTGACGTTGCCACATCTATGCCCGCTATCTTGAATAAATTTGACAACAATGCAGAGTGGGGTGACGCTCTCTTTGTCCCCCTACACCTGTGTCCATGGCTTCGTGGGGTCTGCACCACACTCAAACCCTACCATCCGTTCTTACCAAGGGAAATCGGGACTCACCTGACAAGGCCACAATTTTCCATATGTCTGGGGTCCAACTGATGCGGTTACGAGCCCAGGAGAGGTGCTGCAGGCAGTGTCGTGCTGTTAGGAAAGGCACTCACGTGGGTCGTCTGTTGACACAGCCCGTTAACGCCAAATTTCACCGAACTGTCCTTACGCTCTCCGAACGTCCCATATTGATTTCTGGGGTTACTGCACGCAGTGTTGCTTATCTGTTAGCACTGACAACTCTAGGCAAATGCCTCTGCTCTCGGTCGTACAATGAAACCCATCATCCATTGCGTTCTCCATGGTGAGAGATAATGCCTGAAATGTGTTATTCTTGGCACACTTTTGACGCTATGGATCACGGAATCTTGCATTCCCTAACTGTTTTCGAAATGGATTCTCCTATGCATCTAACTCCAACTATGATTCCGTGTTCAGAGTCTGTTATTTCCAGTCGTGCGGCCATAATCACGTCGGAAATTCTTTCACATGAATCATCAGAGTAGAAATGACAGCTCCGCCAATCCACTGCCCTCTAATATCTGGTTCAAATGGCTCTGAATGGAGTATGTATAAGGGCTTCCCAGCGAAACTACTGCTGCGTGCTCTAATATCTTGTGCATGTGATACTACGGCCATCTGCATATGTGAGTATCGCTATCCCATGACATTTGTCATTTCAGTGTATAATGAGATAACGATTGAAATGCTACCTTTCTGCTGCATCTTAAGGGCGCTTGGCTATCACCAGCAGTTTGTGCACCGGTCATAGTTATGAACCTGCGCAGGGATACCATGATAAGAGGAGACAAGGTGTTAGCAAATGTGACCTCATTAATATTCAGAAACTTCATATCACCGAATGGCAGCAGATCTAGTGCCTTTCTCGGCAAGTTCTAGACAACACACGTTTACACCAGTCTAGTTTTTCAGAAGAGTATGTCTAGTTTTCAGAAGAATATCCTTCACATCGCTGGAGTAGCTACATATTTGAGGTAACTGATTTCTTGATTCGTAGGTTGGATGCAGCTGCACGAAGTAAGAATACAAAGGGAAAAGTGAGAGATAGATGGGATGTGTACATCCGTGCCAAGACCGAAAGAGATTATAAGAGACAGTTAAATGAAAACGAGACAGATGCAAAAAAGTATGTAAACTTGTTATTGTTTAAAAATTAATGGCTGTAACTGTGAGACAGGACGGTCAATGCCTTCAGCGAAAAATGATCACGGTTGGCTACGGTACCATGATTGTACCCAGACATGCGTCTCTTCGTGCGAGACAAATCGACGACCTGAAATGTCTTTCTCCAGGGCTCCAAAAATATCGAATTCGCATGGATAGAGATCTGAATAGAGAATGTGAAAGGGCTTCCCAGTGAAACTTCTGCAGCGTGCTCTAAGCAGACTTGGCAATATTTGCAGGGGAACCTGTTCCCTATGCAATCGCAAACATTTGCTCATGAAGGCATTGACCGTCTTGTCCCACAGTGGACTAAACGTATTAACAGTTATTGCGAGTAATTTTGAAATAATAGACATTTTACTTAAGTTTTAGTGTTCCGTACCTCAATCGCTAAAAACGGAACTGTCCGTCTGTTAAGAAAACTTTTTCTCAGGGACGAGTAGACGTATCAAGCTGAAATTTATGTCACATACTAAGGTCTACGGTCCCTTGGTGATGTAAAACATTTAACCTTTGAATCAATGCAATCAAAAGATAGGGCTATTTATGTCACATATTTTGATACTTGTAACTTCACTCATTAAAATCTATAGTATGGGTTCCGTTGACCTCGAATCATGAAATGTGTCGGGAACTAAGGTATCAGAGTATAAGTAAATCAAAATTCCGAAAAATATTAAACTGTAATTATATCACACAAAGGATATCTTTTTGCCGTCGGAACTTACATTCTATTCATCATCCGTCAAAGGCGTAACAGAAAAATATCACTGCTTGCAAACATAAAATGTAAGTTGTAATCATGTTTTAGTAAATAAATAAATTTTTATTAAATATTCTCTCTCCCTACATATATAAACTGAAGTCGCTTGCTCGTTTTTTTATATGCAGGGTGGTCCATTGATCGGGCCAAATATCTCACGAAATAAGTGTCAAACGAAAAAACTACAAAGAACGATACTTGTCTATCTTGAAGGGGGAAACCAGATGGCGCAATGGTTGGCCCGCTAGACGGCGCTGCCATAGGTCAAACGGATATCAACTCCGTTTTTTTAAATAGGAACCCCCTTTTTTTATTACATATTCGTGTAGTATGATTGTTGTAGTTGGACCACTGTTTTCGCTTTGTGATAGATAGCGCTAAAATAGTCACAAACATATGGCTCACAATTTTAGACGAACAATTGGTAACAGGTAGGTTTTTTAAATTAAAATATAGAACGTAGGTACGTTTGAACATCTGATTTCGGTTGTTCCAATGTGATACATGTACCTTTGTGAACTTATCATTTCTGAGAACGCATGCTGTTACAGCGTGATTACCTATAAATACCAAATTAATGTAATAAATGCTCAGAATGATGTCCGTCAACCTCAGTGCATTTGGCAATACGTGTAACGACATTCCTCTCAACAGCGAGTAGTTCGCCTTCCGTAATGTTCGCACATGCATTGACAATGCGCTGCCGCATCTTCTCAGGCGTTGTCGGTGGATCACGATAGAAAATATCCTTCATCTTTCCCCACAGAAAGGAATCCGGAGACGTCAGATCCGGTAAACGTGCGGGCACGACATGGTGCTTCGACGACCAACCCACCTGTCATGAAATATGCTATTCAATACCGCTTCAACCGCACGCGAGCTATGTGCCGGATATCCATAGAGTTGGAAGTACATCGCCATTCTGTCATGCAGTGAAACATCTTGTAGTAACATCCGTAGAACATTAGGTAGGAAATCAGCATACATTGCATCATTTAGATTGCCATCGATAAAATGGGGCCAATTATCTTTCCTCCCATAATGCCGTACCATAGATTAACCCGCCAAGGTCGCTGATGTTCCACTTGTCGCAGCTATCGCGGAGTTTCCGTTGCCCAATAGTGCATATTACGCCGGTTTACGTTAGTGCTGTTGGTGAATGACGCTTCGTCGCTAAATAGAACGCGTGCAAAAAATCTGTCATCGTCCCGTAATTTCTCTTGTGCCCAGTGGCAGAACTGTACACGACGTTCAAATTTGTCGCCATGCAATTCCTGGTGCATAGAAATATGGTACAAGTGCAATCGATGTTGATGTAGCATTCTCAACACCGACGTTTTTGAGATTCCCGATTCTCTCGCAATTTGCTATTGATGTGCGGATTAGTCGCGACAGCAACTAAAACACCCACTTGGGCATCATAATTTGTTGCAGGTCGTGGTTGACGTTTCACATGTGGCTGAACAGTTCCTGTCTGCTTAAATAACGTAAGTATCCGGCGAACGGTCCTGACACTTGGATGATGTCGTCCAGGATACCGAGCAGCATACATAGCACAAGCCCGTTGGGCATTTTGATCACAATAGCTGTACATCAACACGATATCGCCCTTTTCCGCAATTGGTAAACGGTCCATTTTAACACGGGTAATGTATCACGAAGCAAATACCGTCCGCACTGGCGGAATGTTACGTGATAGTACGTACTTACACGTTTGTGACTATTACGGCGCCATCTATCACAAAGAGAAAAAAGTGGTCCAACTAAAACATTCATATTTCCTTACGTACTACACGAATATGTAATAAAAAGGGGGGTTCCTATTTAAAAAAATGGAGTTGATATCCGTTTGACCTATGGCAGCGTCATCTAGCAGGCCAACCATAGCGCCATCTGGTTTCAAGCTAGACGAGTTTCGTTGTTTGTAGTTTTTTCGTTTGATGCTTACTTCGTGAGATATTTGGCCCGGTCATTATCAATGGACTACCCTGTATATCCGTGCTAGTCTCAGGAACGAGTTAGATTTTGATACGGTCTTTGAACTCTCAAGATAGATATCTTTCCTTTACTGACATCGATAACAAACAAAAATCTTTCGAGATTTCTCAATTTCCGGGACGGATGAGCTGCCTGTGAACATAGTTAAGTTTTCACGGAACTCTCAGAGCGCGAGTCCTACTTGCACTTGACCAATTTTTTCCCCAGCCGTCTTGTTTCCATCCGACTGCCCCCTACATATGCCCATGGAGACATTATAAGTGCGTTATCTACAAGCTGCAATATGAGATTCTGATGTTGATGTAACTTTCTTTACTAGCACCAAAAATCATTGAGAAAATGCAATCTGTTAAGAATTGAATTGAATGAATGTTTCTGCAATCGAGAAGGAAGAGTTTGTTCCCGTCCCTTATACGACTGTAGTCGACTGATGAGGCAATGTGTTTGATGGATACCGAAGAGTCTAATTATAGAGGCTGCGTTATTTTATACTGCTTCCCCCTGCATTGCTGTGGACGTCCGATGTCTCATTCCTGTTGCAAACACAAACTTTTTAACTTGTCCGCTGATATTTACGGTACACTGTCATTCCCACAGAGAGCACTACACGCCAGGCAGCCTTCAGCGTGGCGCCACAGACTTTGATCGGTCGCCACATAGCTAGGCATACGACAGGAACCGCACTGTGAACATTTTTTTTTTTTCAATCAGCAGTCTTCAGACGGGCTTAATTGCAACCAACGTCCTAAATTATTTGCTGGATGTATTCCAATCTTTGTCTTTCTCTACAGCTTTTACACTCTACAGCTCCCTCCAGTAACGTGGAAGTAATTGTCTGATGTCTTAACAGACGTCCTTTCATCCTGTCCCTTTTTCTTGACAATGTTTTCCATGTGCTCTTTTTCTCACTGATTCTGCGGAGAAGCTCCTCACTCCTTACTTTTCAAGTCCGCCTAATTTCCAATGTTCTTCTCTAGCACCACATCTCAAATTATTCGATTCTCTTCTCTTCCGATTTTCCCACAGTCCATGTCCCTCTACCATATAATACTGTGCTCCAGATGAGCATTCTCAGAAATTTGTTCCTCAAGACCTATATTGGATGCTAGCAGACTTCTCTTGGCTAGGAATGCCCTTTTTGCCAGTTGACAGTGCTAGTCTGCTTTTTTACATCCTCCTTGCTCCGTCCGTCCTGGGCTATTTTGCTGGTTAGGTACAAAATTTCTTAGCTTCATCAACTTCGTGAGCCACAATTCTGATGTTCAGTTTCTGGCTGTTCTCATTTCTTCTACTCCTCATTACTTTCGTATTACTTCGGTTTATTCTAAATCCTTCTTCTGTACTCATTAAACTGTTCATCCCATTCAACATATCCTGTAATACTTGCTCACCTGCCGGCAGGAGTGGCCTAGCGATTCTAGGCGCTACAGTCTGGAACCGCGCGACCGTTACGGTCGCAGGTTCGAATCCTGCCTCGGGCATTGATGTGTGTGATTAGGTTTAAGTAGTTCTAAGTTCTAGGGGACTGATGACCTCAGAAGTTAAGTCCCATAGTGCTCCGAGCCATTTTGAATTTGAACTTGTTCACATTCAGTGAGGATAGCAGTGTCATCGACGAATCTTATCATTGACATACTTTCACGATGAATTTTAATCCTTCTCTTGAACGTTTCTTTTATTTTCTTCATTGCTTTATCGATGTATAGATTGAACAGTAAGGGTGAAAGACTACATCTCTGTCTTACACCTTTCTTAATCCGAGCACTCCGTTCCTGTTCTTCCAGTCCTATTGTTCCTTCTTGATTCTTGTACGAATTGTATATTACCCACCTTTCCCTTTAGCTTACCCCTATTTTTCTCAGAATTTCAAACATGCTGCACCACTTTATATAGTCGAAGCTTTTCCCAGGTCGACAAACCCAATGAACGTGTCTTGATTTTTCTTCAGTTTTTCTTCCATTATCAACAGCAACATGAGAACTGCCTCTCTGGTGCCTTTACCTTTCCTAACGCCAAATTGATCGTCATCTAACAGATCCACAATTTTTTTCCCATTCTTCCGATTATTATTATTTCAGCAACTTGGATGCATGAGCTGGTGGTATATCGCCAGTCTCATACGTTCTACACACCAACGGGAATAATCGTTTTGTTCCCATTTTTCCCAACGATTTTAAAAATCCCGATGGAATGTTATACATACTTTCTGCCTTATTTGATCCTAAGATGTTCAAATTTCGCCGAAGGTTATTTTGACTTTATATGTTGAGCCCGTTCTTCCGACAATCATTTCTTTTCGGTTTCTCCACATTTTCATGTAGCCATTTTCCTTATCCTCTCTGCACTTCCTATTTATTTTGTACCTAAGTGATTTGTATTTATGTATTCCTGAATTACCCAGGACATTTTCCCTGGACCCCCTTCTTTCTTCTGTTTTTTTCGCAGCTGCCTTCCTTGTATCTAAGGTTTTCTTTCCAACTACTGTGATATCCATTCTTCTTTAACTGAATTGCCTACTAAGCTACTCACTGTCGGATTATCTATAGCCTCAGAGAGCTTCAAGCGTGTCTCTTCATTTCGTATCCCACTTCTTTGCACATTGATTCTAACTGACTAGTCTCTTAAATTTCAGCCTCCTCTTCGTCATTACTAAATTGTGATCTGAATCTATATCTGCTCCTGGGTACGCCTTACAATATCTGATTTCAGAATCTCTGCCTGATCATGATGTAATCACCCAGTTCCACTAAGATGGACGTAGAGAGATTATAGGTAAAGTTTAAGCAAATTCTAAATCGTGATCTGGAGAGCTACGTGACTAGTAAGTGGATAAAGGATGGAAAAGACCCACCATAGTTTAATAACGATATTCGGCTTATGCTGAGGAAGCAGGGGCTGTTGCACTCTCGGTTAAAAAGGAAACGCGTAAATGACGTCAAGCGAAGGTTAGTTGAGATTAGTACATCTGTGGAAAGACGTACGCGCGAAGCACACATGTGCCAGCTTCACACCTTAGCATAAGATCTGGCAGAGAACCCGAGAAAATTCTGGTCGTATATAAAATAACTAAGTGGGTCTAAGGCTTCCATTCAGTCCCTTGTCGACCAGTCCGGTGTGGTAGTTTGAAGACAGCATAACGAAAGCTGAAGTGTTAAGTTTCACGCTCAAGAAATCGTTCACATAGGAGAATCGTACAAACATACCGTCATTTGACCACAGAACACACTCCCGTATGGACGACATAGTAATAATCACACCCGACGTAGAGAAACAACTGAAGGATTTGAAAGCAAATAAGTCACCAGGTCCGGATGGAATCCCAGTTAGATTTCACAAAGAGCACTCTGCGGCATTGGCCCCTTATCTAGCTTGCATTGATCGCGTATCTCTCGCCCAGCGCAAAGTACCGAGTGACTGGAAAAACACGGGCGACTCCAGTACGTAACAAAAATAAAAGAACGGACTCACAAAATTACAGACTAATATCCCTAACTTCCGTTTGCTGCAGAATCCTTGAACATATTCTCAGCTCCAATATAATAAAATTCTTAAGACTGAGAAGCTTATGTGTACGAATCAGCATGGTTTTAGAGAGCATCGCTCATGCGAAACTCAGCTTACCCTTTTCTCACATGATATACTGAGATCTATGGATGAAGAGCAACAGGAAAATTAATATTTTTAGATTTACAGAAAGCATTTGACACGGTCCCCATTGCAGGTTGTTAACGAAGGTACGAACATATAGCATAAATTCACTGATATGTGAGTGGCTCGAAGCCTTGTTAAGTAATGGAACCTAGTATGTTCTCTTCGAGGTCAGTGTTCATCAGAGACAAGAATATCGTCAGGAGAGCCCCAGGGAAATGTGACAGCACCGCTGTTTTCTATATACGTAAATTATTTGGCTGACAGGGTGGGCGGCGATCTGCGGTTGTTTGCTGCTGATGCCTTGGTGTACGGTAAGTTAACTGACAGTAGGAAGGTACAAGAAGACTTAGACAGAATTTCCAGTTGGTGTGATGAATGACAGCTAGCCCTAAATGTGAGGAAGTGTAAGTTAATGCGGATGAGCACTAAGATTAAACCTTTAATGTTATGAAACAGCTTTACTAATGTCGGGCATAACATTGCAACGTGATATGAGGTGGAACGAGAATGTGAGAACTTTGGTAGGGAAAGCGAATGGTCGACTTGGGAGAATTTTAGGAAAGAGTGGTTCACCTGTAAAGGAGACCACATTTAGGACGTTGGTGCGACCTATTCTTGAGTACTGCTCGAGTATTTGGGATCTATACCAGGTCGTATTGAAGGAAGACATCGAAGCAATATAGAGGCGGGCTGCTAGATTTGTTACCGGTAGCTACGTGTTACGGAGTTGCTTCGGGAAATCAAACGGGAAGGCTACGTTCTTTTCGAGGAACACTATTGAGAAAATTTAGAGAACTGGCAGTTGAATCTGACTGCCGAAGGATTCTACTGCCGCCAACATACACTGCGCGTATGGACTACGAAGATGAAATACGAGAAATTAGGGCTTATGAGGAGGCATATAGACAATCGTTTTTTCCTCGCTCTATTTGCGATTGGAACAGGAAAGGAAATGACCAGTAGTGAAACAAGATACCCTTTGACACGCACATTACTGTGGCTTGCGGAGTATCTATGTAGAAGTAGATGTAACTGAAATCTTCTCAAGTGTACCTCATTCTCTTGTGATTCTTGAACACATCATTCACGATTTCTCCTCTCTCGCTCTACTAACAAGCCCATAATTTCCCATAACCCTTTCTTCTGCTCCCTCACCTACAACTGCATTCCAATCCCACGTGACTATTAGATTTCCATATCCCTTTACGTAATGAATTACCCGTTCAATATCTTCATGTACTTTCCCTATTTCTTCATCTTCTGCCTGCGACGTCGACATGTACACGTACGCGTGAACTGTTGTAGGCAGTGCTGATTCGTTATCGATTCGGATAAGAACAATCCTCTCATTGAACTATTCACAGTATCTCACTCTCTGCCCTACCTTCTTATTCATAACAAACCCTACTCCCGTTATACCATATTCTGCTGCTGTTGATATTATCCTATAATCGTCTGACCAGAAATCCTTGTCGTTCTTTCACTTGACTGACACACATCATATCTATATTGTGCCTCTGCATTTCCATTTTCAGATTTTCTAGGTTTCCTATCAGGTTCAATAAAAAGGCAGAGCGCCAACAAACTCCCGTCAACTAGTCACATGCGTAAATAAACATTAAATTTGAAAATATATTAACGCAATGTAAAAAATGTTTGAAAGCGAGAAGGAATTACTAAAATCTAAAAATTGAAGCAGTACACTCACGACATGCAAACTGGTATCACTAGATGCATTGAAATGCTAAGCAAAACCTAAGGAACGACCTGCCTGTTGGTAATAGAACTTAATGTCCTCTGGTTTTTACGCTACATAAATAAATAAAAATCAGGCAAGATATCAAAACATTAAATGAGGCAACGGTCACCATATCGTGACAGTTATCGCCATAAATACAGTATCATATAGCTAAAAACGTCGGCAATGGGATCAAACCATGTTACAGATGTAGAATTAATAGGATACGATAAGGAAAAAGGAAACAATACATATGTCATAGGGCTTAATACGTACACGTACTTGCTGCGTGGCAACGTGTATAATTGCCAAAAAGTATTACTTTTGTAGCGCAGAACCCTCAGTTTAACAGAGTAGTTTATAGCTAGGGAGACAAGGGGAAAACCTTTTATTTAAAATGTAGTAGACTATTGTACATACGTGACCTATGTGCGTGGTATTGGTGATACATAACCAATGGCGATTATTTCTCACCTTCGTATATTTTTCTTTTACGTAACGTTTGATGAGTGCATGTTTTTGAGGATGCGTTTGTATAGGTTATTCCTCCTTGTATCCTTTTCTTGTTTGACGCTATCCTTTGCTAACAACCAACCTTTTTATGACATGGCTTCCAAATTTAACCTCTTCATCTAAAATTTTCGGCTTCACAGACGCTAAACAGTGTGTTTACAGTATGTTGCCTTATACTATTATAATTTTACTGATGTTTATTTTATATTACGATTGATCCTTACGAGAACTTTTTGTACGGGACATTTCATTTGTAGTATTTTTCGTGTAATATGTTCCTGCTTATTCACTATTAAGATACGCTATACACAGTAGCCCATAAATAAATGTATTGTTTCCATTTTACCTTACGGTAGCCTATCAATTTTGCATTTGTAGTATGGTTTGGTTCCATTGCTGACATTTTTGGCTTTATGGCGATAAGAATCAGGTTTTGATGACTTATTTCATTTAATGTTTTGGCATCTTGCATTACTTTCATTTATTTATTTATTTAGCGTAACATTCAGAAGACAATAAGTTATTTTGCCAACTGACAAGTCATTCTCCAGGTTTTGTTTAGTATCTCAACATATCTAACGATACGCTTTTGCATCAGTCTGCGAGTCACTTCAGTTGTTAAATTTCATTAATGTCTTCCGGCTTTCCAACTTTTTGTCATTGCTATAATACATTTGCATCTTTAATGTTTGTATAGCCTTGTGACAAGTTGACGGGGTTGAGTTTAAAAAAATTTATAAGTCATATATCACGGGAGTTTGTTTGCATCCCGCCTTTTTATTGGTTCGAGTTTTCTTCCCTGGATATTGACTATTCTAGCACACTATTCAAGTTTCTAAATGAAGCAGGCAAAAAGGAATACAAACGTCTCAAAAATGAGATCGACAGGAAGTGCAAAATGGCTAAGCAGGCATGGCTAGAGGACAAATGTAACGATGTAGAGGCTTATCTCACTAGGGGTAAGATAGATACAGCCTACAGGAAAATTAAAGAGACCTTCAGAGAAAAGAGAACCACTTGTATGAATATCAAAAGCTCAGATGGAAACCCAGTTCTAAGCAAAGAAGGGAAAGCAGAAAGGTGGAAGGAGTATGTAGAGGGTCTATACAAGGGCGACGTACTTGAGGACAATATTATGGAAATGGAAGAGGATGTAGATGAAGATGACATGGGAGATATAATACTGCGTGAAGAGTTTGACAGAACTGGAAGACCTGAGTCGAAACTAGGCCCGGGAGTAGACAACATTCCATTAGAACTACTGACAGCCTTGGGAGAGCAGGTCCTGACGAAACTCTACCATCTGGTGAGCAAGATGTATGAAACAGGGTCCGCAGCTCGTGGTCGTGCGGTAGCGTTCTCGCTTCCCACGCCCGGGTTCCCGGGTTCGATTCCCGGCGGGGTCAGGGATTTACTCTGCCTCGTGATGACTGGGTGTTGTGTGATGTCCTTAGGTTAGTTGGGTTTAAATAGTTCTAAGTTCTAGGGAACTGATGACCATAGATGTAAATTCCCATAGTGCTCAGAGCCATTTGCCTTTATGAACCAGGCGAAATACCCTCAGACTTCAAGAAGAATATAATAATTCCAATCCCAAAGAAAGCAGGTGTTGACAAATGTGAAAATTACCGAACTATCAGTTTAATAAGTCACGGCTGCAAAATACTAACGCGGATTCTTTACAGACGAATGGAAAAACTAGTAGTAGCCGACCTCGGGGAAGATCAGTTTGGATTCCGTAGAAATGTTGGGACACATAAGGCAATACTGACCATACGACTTACCTTAGAAGCTAGATTAAGGGAAGGCAAACCTACATTTCTAACATTTGTGGACTTAGAGAAAGTTTTTGACAATGTTGTCTGGAATACGCTCTTTCAAATTCTGAAGGTGGCAGGGGTAAAATACAGGGAGCGAAAGGCTATTTACAATTTGTACAGAAACCAGATGGCAGTTATAAGACTCGAGGGACATGAAAGGGAAGGAGACAGGGTTGGCCGGCCGGTGTGGCCGTGCGGTTCTAGGCGCTTCAGTCTGGAACCGCGTCACCGCTACGGTCGCAGGTTCGAATCCTGCCTCGGGCATGGATGTGTGTGATCTCCATAGGTTATTTAGGTTGAAGTAGTTCTAAGTTCTAGGGGACTGATGTTAAGTCCCATAGTGCTCAGAGCCATTTGAACCATTTTTTTAGACAGGGTTGTAGTCTCTCCCCGATGTTATTCAATCTATATATTGAGCAAGCAGTGAAGGAAACAAAAGAAAAATTCGGAGTAGGTATTAAAATCCATGGAGAAGTAATAAAAACTTTGAGGTTCGCCGATGACATTGTAACTCTGTCAGAGACAGCAAAGGACTTGGAAGAGCAGTTGAATGGAATGGACAGTGTCTTGAAAGGAGGGTATAAGATGAACATCAAGAAAAGCAAAACGAGGATAATGGAATGTAGTCGAATGAAGTCGGGTGGTGCTGAGGGAATTGGATTAGGAAATGAGACACTTAAAGTAGTAAAGGAATTTTGCTATTTGGGGAGCAAAATAACTGATGATGGTCGAAGTAGAGAGGATATAAAATGTAGACTGGCAATGGCAAGGAAAGCGTTTCTGAAGAAGAGAAATTTGTTAACATCGAGTATAGATTTAAGTGTCAGGAAGTCATTTCTGAAAGTATTTGTATGGGGTGTAGCCATGTATGGAAGTGAAACATGGACGATAAATAGTTTGGACAAGAAGAGAATAGAAGCTTTCGAAATGTGGTGCTACAGAAGAATGCTGAAGATTAGATGGGTAGATCACATAACTAATGAGGAGGTATTGAATAGGATTGGGGAGAAGAGAAATTTGTGGCACAACTTGACTAGAAGAAGGGATCGTTTGGTAGGGCATGTTCTGAGGCATCAAGGGATCACCAATTTAGTATTGGAGGGCAGCGTGGAGGGTAAAAATCGTAGAGGGAGACCAAGAGATGAATACACTAAGCAGATTCAGAAGGATGTAGGTTGCAGTAGGTACTGGGAGATGAAGAAGCTTGCACAGGATAGAGTAGCATGGAGAGCTGCATCAAATCAGTCTCAGGTCTGAAGACCACAACAACAACATTCAAATTTCTAGTTGCACATGGTTTTTTTATGTTTTCGTTCTTGTCTCATTTTTCACACTCGTGCAACGTTTCTACTACTTAACAGTTGCTGCGTCTGCGGATGGCTCTTCGATTATCCTCACGAGTATGAGTTGAGCCCATTACGGGTTGCTTCCACCGAGTTACGCTACTGGCACTACCTGAATTTGAGCCCGCGTCCTTCATGAGGCAGTTTGGCAACCTGGACGCACAGCCACTGAGAAGAACTACTCCTGTACCTCCTGTCTTTAATAGGCACCGAAAACCCTTATGCTGGCATTGACTATGCCAGTATTATGTGCTTAACTTTTCGACAGGTATGTGTACTCGTCGTAGAACTGTGACAGATATTTATTGACTAAATATATTAGTTTTGCTTTAAAAACCGCATATTCTGCAAACAGGACTAGCGTAAGAGCACAAAAATACCAAAAGCTGATGCTTTATTTCACGGTTTCTGATACTGTTATAAATGATTCCGCTGCACTTCACTCTTATCTGTTGCGACGACAGTACCCGAAATACAAATCTGTGTTCTCTACTTATTAACGGCAGAGGATCTTGGTGAGGTTTTCAAACTACTCTGACTTAGCAAAATGTCATAGGATAGTGGGGTACAGGTGTGTTGTATGTGCACCACATTCCCCACGTGCCAGCAAGCTGCAATTCTGTAGGATACCTTTTGAGAAGTAATTGTGCAAGTGATTTGCAAAGACGTCGTGAGCTAACGCCCTTCGAACGAGGTACGGTGGTCGGCGCCCGGTGGATGGGAATTTAGATTCAACCGTGTCGAGGGTGTATCGTGAACGGTTAAATGAGGGTGACTTCACATTACACAACAGACGAACTACCTACCAGCCCTACAGCCACCCTCGATGACCGTGACCGGCGACATCTGAGACGGCTTGTCAATTTTGACATAAGGGCAACAGTGCAACAAAACGCGGCTCAGTTCAACTCAGGACATGCTGGACATGTCACCCAGTGGATAATCCGAAAGAACGTGGCTTCCGTGGGGTATGCGAGCCGGCGCTGCACACAGGTGCCGCTGTTAACCCAACGTCAATGGTCACAACGGCTTACATTTGTCGCTAGTCACCAGGGATGGATACTGTAACAATGGCTTAAAGTGATATGGTGGGACGAGTCACAGTTTCAACTGAACCATGCTGATAGGAGGCACAGTGTTTGGCGCACACCACATGAATCGATGGATACGGCTGTCAAGAAGGTGTGGTTCACGGCGGTGGTGTGTATGCTCTGGTCTGGGGTGCATTTCCCTGGTATGGAATGGGCTTACTAGTTGTTCTGGCAGCGACGTTGAATGTTCCGCGGTATGCTGAGCTGCTAGGGGCCCCAATGCACCCATTTTTGGCCTTCCAACACCCTCACGATTCTGCAGTGTTTAGAGATGATAACGTGCCGCCACATCACTCCCATATCGTCCAGGAATGGCTCCTGCAGGAACATGCAGGGAAAGACCAAAAACCAAGATGGCCACCCTGGAGCCAATATTTGAACCCCACTGGGCATTTCTGGGGTGTCATGGAACGCCGGCTCCATAGCATGGATACTGCACCCACGGACAGGCCAGAATTCGCTGCCGCTCTTTAAACGATTTGGTGTCAGCTGCTTTCAGAGGAGTACCAGGGAATTGCAGACTCACTTCCACGGCATCTCACTGCAGTCTGCAGGACCAGAGATGGTCCCACGCAGCATTACGTGCCCATCCAATGACACTTGCTAAGTCAGTGTGCTTCTGCATCAATCTAAAAATGTGTCGGCTTAATGCCTTCCTCTAATTCGGTTACGCTCTATAGGTACACTAGAAGCACAAAAAAATTGCGAAAAACCTCCAAGGTGGTTCCTTTAAGATATACAGGTCCGATATACAAACCACCCTTAGAAGCACTACTGGCTTGTTCTCTTTCTATAATGATCTCGTTGTCGACGGAACGTAATTCCTACATCCTACTTTTTTCCTTCTTCTTACTCACAACGTTCATTTGGCATGGATACAGCAAGCCTTACGGAAATTTGCATTTTTTTGTTTACTTTTTTATCTAATGAAACGGTTGTGAATTCACTGGGGAAAGACGAGGGGCGATGTTTACATCTTCAGTAATGGAGATTAATAGTGGACATTAATGTGGGCCGTGTCCGTCGTTCATCTTTATCGCGAACTGAACTCTGCTGGGATACTTTCAGTGAATGTCTGTGGAGAAATGGCAGTCCATTATTCCTCAAAAAGCAAAACCCGGCTAGGTAGTGATGTTGGACGCAGGAGTCTGGAGCGAAGTCAACATTCTGACTCATCCCAAATATGATTACCTGAATTCAGGTCGAGACTAAGGGCAAGTCAGTCCATTTGAGGAATGTTGTTATCCACATACCATTGTGTCACTGATTTTACAGGCTGCATTATCATTCTGATACACTTATCTCCTCCCAACTGTTCCTCTACTACACGCTGCACACAGTACTGTAAAACATGTTCATACCCTTCCCGATTTGGCATTTTCTCAAGCACAGTAAGGGGGCCACACCCTACCACAAAAGACATCCCCCTACCGTAAAGCACCGAGCGAGGTGGCGCAGTGGTTAGACACTGGACTCGCATTCGGGAGGACGACGGTTCAATCCCGCGTCCGGCCATCCTGATTTAGGTTTTCCGTGATTTCCCTAAATCGCTCCAGGCAAATGCCGGGATGGCTCCGTTGAAAGGGCACGGCCGACTTCCTTCCCCGTCCTTCTCTAATCCGATGAGACTGATGACCTCGCTGTTTGGTCTCTTCCCCCAAACAACCCCCCCCAACCCCTACCGTAAAACCACCTTCTCTGTACTCCACTGTTGATAGGACGTAACGTTCTCCAGGCATTCGCCAAACTCACACCATTCCAACAGAATTTGGCAGGGTACAGAGTGATCCATAAACCCAAATCAGTTGTTTCCTGTCATATATTCTCTAGTGGCGACGCTCTTTAAACAACCTCAACGGTCGCTTAGCACTGATTAAAAAAATGTGTGGCATATGAGGAGCTGCTCCATCATTTTACCAAATTATTTTTAACTTCCTACGCAGAAACGTGCTAGCGTGACTGCTGGAAGCATTTTGCAACTCGCGAGTGCTTCCTTCCGCTGATTTCGTGCGATTTTTTACTAACACTCTTGGTAATGCTCCAAAATTCCTGTCAGTTATTACATGACGTCTTGCTGGTTTTGGTTTAACAGTGGTTGTTTCTTCACGTTTCCTCTTCATAGTCGCATCAACATTCAGGCAGATTGTTGTTGTCGTTGTAGTCTTCAGTCCAGAGACTGGTTTGATGCAGCTCTGCGTTGCAGCCTATCCTGTGCAAGCTAATTCATTCTACATCCTTCTGAATCTGCTTAATGTATTCATATCTTAGTCTCCCTCTACAATTTTTACCCTCCACGCTGCTCTCCAGTACTAAGTTGGTGATCCATTGATGCCTCAGAACATGTCCTATCAACCGGTCACTTCTTCTAGTCAAGTTGTGCCACAAATACTGTAAGTAGGCTGTTTATGTTTTCTTATTGGCAACGTTACGTAGCGCTCTGTATGAAAATCACTGGCTGTGCTGTGCTGTGGCTAGTTTGCATTGTTGTCTGCCATTGTAGTGTTGGGCAGCGGCAGCTGGATGTGAACAGCGCGTAGGGTGGCGCGGTTGGAGGTGAGCCGCCAGCAGTGGTGGATGTGAGGAGAGAGATGGCGGAGTTTTGTAATTTGTCATGAACTGCTATATATATTAGGACTATTAAAGTAAATACATTGTTTGTTCCCTATTAATATCTTTCATTTGCTAACTATCCCTATCAGTAGTTAGTGCCTTCTGTAGTTTGAATCTATTATTTAGCTGGCAATAGTGGCGCTCGCTGTATTGCAGTAGTTCGAGTAACAAAGATTTTTGTGAGGTAAGTGATTTTTGAAAGGTATAGGTTAAATTTAGTCAGTGCCATTGTTTTGTAGGATTATTGAAAGTCAGATTGCGTTGCGCTAAAAAATATTGTGTCAGTTTAACCACAGTCGTGTACAATTGTTCTAAGGGGACGTTTCAATACCCCTTCTCCCCAGTTCTATTCAGTACCTCCTCATTAGTTACGTGATCTACCCATGTAATCTTCAGCATTCTTCTGTAGCACCACATTTCGAAAGACTATTCTCTTCTTGTCTAAACTGTTTATCGTCCATGTTTCACTTCCATACATGATTATACTCCATGCAAATATTTTCAGAGATGACTTCCTGTCATTTAAATCTATACTCGGTGTTAACAAATTTCTCTTCTTCCGAAATGCTTTACTTGCTATTGTCACTCTTCATTTTATATAATCTCTACTTCGACCAGCATCAGTTATTTTGCTCCCCAAATAGCAAAACTCATCTACTACTTTAAGTGTCTTATTTCCTAATCTAATTTCCTCGACATCACCTAATTTAGTTCGACTACATTCCATTATACTCGTTTGGCTTTTGTTGATGTTCATCTTATACCCTCCTTTCAAGACACTGTCCATTCCGTCCAACTGCTCTTCCAAGTCCTTTGCTGTCTCTGACAGAATTACAATGTCATCGGCGAACCTCAAAGTTTTTATTTCTTCTCCATGGATTTTAATTCCTACTCCGAATTTTTCTTTTGTTTCCTTTACTGCTTGCTCAATATACAGATTGAATAACATCGGGGAGAGGTTACAACCTTGTCTGCAGGCCGGGGTGGCCGAGCGGTTCTAGGCGCTACAGTCTGGAACCGCGCGACCGCTACGGTCGCAGGTTCGAATCCTGCCTCGGGTATGGATGTGTGTGATGTCCTTAGGTTAGTTAGGTTTAAGTAGTTCTGAGTTCTAGGGGACTGATGACCTCAGAAGTTAAGTCCCGTAATGCTCAGAGCCATTTTACAACCTTGTCTCACTCCCTTCCCAACCAATGCTTCCCTTTTATGCCCCTCGACTCTTACAACTGCCATCTGGTTTCCGTACAAACTGTAAATAGCCTTTCGTTCCTTGTATTTGATCCCTGTAACCTTCATAATTTTAAAGAGAATATTCAAGTCATCACTGTCAAAAGCATTCCCTAAGTCTACAAACGCTTGAAACGTAGGTTTTCCTTTCCTTAATCTATCTTCCAAGATAAGTCGTAGGGTCAGTATTGTCACACGTATTCCAAAATTTCTACGGAATCCAAACTGATCTTCCCCAAGGACGACTTCTTCAAGGTTTTCCATTCGTCTGCAAACAATTCGTGTTTTATTTAGTCGTCGTGAATTATTAAACTGATAGTTCGATAATTTTCACACATGCAACACCTGCTTTCTTTGGGATTGGAATTATTATATTCTTGAAGTCAGGGTATTTCGCCTGTTTCATACATATTGCTCACAAGGCGGTAGAGTTTTGTCAGGGCTGGCTCTCCCAAGGATGTCAGTAGTTCTAATGGAATGTTGTCTACTTCCGGGGCCTTGTTTCGACTAACGTCTTTCAGTGCTTTATCAAACTCTTCACGCAGTATTATATCTCCCATTTCATCTTTATTTACGTCCTCTTCCACTTCCATAATACTGCCCTCCCGTACATTGCCCTTATATACTCCTTTCACCTTTCTGCTTTCCCTTCTTTGTTTAGAACTGGTTTTCCACCTGAGCTCTTGATGTTCATATAAGTGATTCTCTTTTCTCCAAAGGTCTCTTTAATTTTCCTGTAGGCAGTATCTATCTTACCCCTAGTGAGATAAGCCTCTACATCCTTATATTTGTCCTGTAGCCATCCCTGCTTAGCCATTTTGCATTTCCCGTTGATCTCGTTTTTGAGACGTTTGTATTAATGTTTGCCTGCTTCATTTACTGCATTTTCATATTTTCTCCTTTCCCCAATTAAATTCATTATCTCTTCCGTTACCCAAGGTTTTCTATTAGCCCTCGTCTTTTTACCTACTTGATCCTCTACTGCCCTCACTATTTCATCTATCAAAGCTACCCATTTTTCTTCTACTCTCTTTCCCCCATTCTTGTCAATCGTTCCCTAATGCTCCCTCTGAAATTCTCTACTCTTCCCTCTAGATAGTCTATCTGAAACCTTCCAGTGTCTCCAGGCCTCTTCCATGTATACAACCTTCTTTCATGATTCTTGAACCAAGTGTTTAATATGATTAAGTTATGCTCTGTGCAAAAGTCTACCAGGCGTCTCTCTTTCCTTATCCCTAGTCCATATTCACCTACTACTTTTCCTTCTCTTCCTTTTCCTTCTATCGAAATCCAGTCGCCCCATGACAGGCAGATCAGAAGGCTACAAATCACTACAGTAGGGTTGAAATGTTTCTTACGGAACTGTGACTCTGGTGACAGTCCATGATCAGTTCGCCTTCGAAGTCACTGAGCTCTCCTGACGTACACATTCTGCTGTTACTGCTTCTCTGTTGACAACGGAATTGTAACCCTCGTCCCAGTTTATAATGGCTGTTCCGCCTCTCTTGACATCTGTGGTCAGTTCAGTATTACACTGGGGTGGGTAGTTTTGTCATTTAGTGCATATCGAAGGAGCAATGATGGGAATAAAAGGAAGGTTTAGGAGCGTATTAAAATTCAGAATGAAGGAATATCAAAGATAATTTTCGCTAATGATATTGTTGTCTTCTGTGAAAGTTATGAAGAACTATAGGACGTTCTCCATGGAATGAACAGTCTCCTGAACACAGAATATGGGCTGAGAGTAAACTAAAGAAAGATTAATACAGTCTTTAATTTGAGAAAAAATTCTGATAAAGAGATTGTGGACAAGAAGGGAATAGAAGTGTTTGAGGCGTGTTGTTGTATAGTGATACTAAAACTTAGTTGGATTCGTAAGATAAGAAATGAAGATGTTCCCCACAGATTACGTGGAAAATGCTTTCTGAAACAAGTGAGAAGATGGAAGGATATGTGTTAAGGCATTGTGGAATCACTTCCATCGTACTAGAGGGAGTGGGCGAAGATGGGGTTAGAATGAATAGCACAATTAATTGAAGAGGTTGGCACAGTGAAGAAGATCACGACAGCTTGTATGAAACCATTCAGAAGACTGATGATAAAAGATTCATATTTGCCAGTTTCAAAGGTTAATTTTCGCATTATGGAAACGTACATTTATAGCATTTATCGACTTGGAGAAAGCTTTTGATAGTGTCGAATTAGAGATTACATAAAATGTAGACTGGCAATGGCAAGGAAAGCGTTTCTAAAGAAGAGAAATTTGTTACCATCGAGTATAGATTTAAGTGTCACGAAGTCTTTTCTGAAAGCTCGAGACAGTACTGACTGGAAACTCTCTTTGAGTCCTTGGGGTGTTTCATGGCGGCATGGCTGGATAAAATCTTCTTGGTTTTGAAGCCGCGTCAGTTCCCATAAAATTCTCGAGCTTTCGATGGCTAGCTCCCCCATCGTTGTCAACGGTAAAACTACTGATTGCTGGTTTTTTTCTTTATCGTACTTTCATTCCCTGACACCATATGGGTGGGGGAGGGCTGTTAGGGGCACAATCCGCAGGTCTTCAGCCGACAGACAATACAAACAATTACAAAATATGAAACAAAACATATAAAAAGGCGATAAAAGGAGAACATAGTATACATAATAAGGAAGGAGACAATGGGGGTTAAAATATATGCTTACATGGAGATGTTCATTGTGGGACACAGTTAAAAATGATCCACTTAAAGATAAAAACACAGCTGGCGATGTGTGTAGCACATAAAATGCATCGGAGAAACAAGCACAAGATAAAAGTTGGCCACAGTATTAAAAATCCACACCAGAATAACAGCGCATCAAAACCAATGAATGAGGCAGAGCACACATGACAATGAATAAAATTGTGAGGAGGGATCTGCAGAGGGAAGGGAGACAGGAGTGGAGGGAAGAGAGGGGAGAGGAGGAGGCAGTGTTGGATGGTGGCTGGAGAGGGTGGGATGAAAAAAATGGAGTCAGGTGACACACCACGGTGCAGGAGATGAGTGGAGTGGGAGAGGGAAAGCAAGCCAGAAGGGAGTGCAAAGACACAAGAGGGATTTTCTGGAAAGGCAGGGGTGTAACAGGGAGGAAAAACCGCTCAGGGGAACGGTTGGTAAACGAGGCGGAGGTTATGGAGAGGGAGAGAGGGTGGAACACAATGGTAAAGGTGCCGCAATGAGTGGGGGGGGGGGGGTAGAAAAGATAGGAGACAGCAGGGGGTGAGGGGGATCGAGTCTGCAGATGATGTAGAGCGTTCAGACGTGTTCGAGGAAAAGGAGAGGATGTGGGAAAGAGGTGAGGTCATACAGGACCTTTGTGGGGGATGGGAAGCACATATGGAAGGCAAGGTAGAGTTCATGGCATTCGAGCATATGGAGGGTGTTCAGAATCTGGGTGGAGTGAGAATTCGGGCGACATTGGCATAGCAATGGATGGGGCAGATCAAGGATTTGTAGGTGTAAAGAATGGTGGGAGAATGCAGCCCCCTTGTCCGGCCAGACAGGAGTTTCAGGAGACGAAGTCTATTGTGGGCTTTGTGTAGGATCATAAGGGGATGGGGAGTCCAGGTAAGGTGACAGTCGAGGGTGAGACCAATGTATTTCCGGGCAGGAAAAATTTGGAAATTTGTGGTAAGCTTCTATGGGACCAAACTGATGAGGTCATCAGTCCCTAGACTTACGCACTACTTAATCTAACTTAAACCATCTTAAATTTACACTAAGGACAACACACACACACCCATGCCCGAGGGAGGAATCGAACCTCCGACGAGGGTGAGCTGTGCGAATCGTGACAAGTGACCTAGACTGTGCAGCTACAGGATAGGAGTGAGGTGGAAAGGGCAATCATAAATGCTAAGGTAAAACTCGTGGAGCCTGAAGGAGGGGGGGTATATGATCTAGGATGATCGCCTGGGTCTTGAAGGTGTTGATGAGAAGGAGCCACTGGTTGCACCAAGTGAACTGGTGGAGGTGGGTTTGAAGGATATGTTGGGACCATTGAAGGGTAGGGCAGACGACCAGGAAAGCGGTGTCATCAGAAAACTGGAGGAGTTGAACAGGTGGGGGAGGTTTGTGCATATCTGCAGTATACAGGGGATGGAGGAGGGTGAAAGGACGGAGCTTTGGGCACGCCTGCAGTGGGATTTTGTATTGTGGATAGTAACATAGGAAAGACGATGGGAGAGGAAGGAAGCAACGAGTGAACGAAATTTGGAGAAGGACATATGTCAGGAGTTTAAAGAGGGGCCCGGGATGCCATACACTGTCATAAGCGTTCTGGATGTCGAGGGAAACAAAAATAGCGGAACGACGGGAGCTAAGCTGAAGGGGAAGAAGATTGGTAAGGTTAAAGAACTGGTTGTCAGTGGAGAAGGAGGGTGGGAAGCCAAATGGAGTAAGGGGAAAGAGGTGGCGCTGGTTGAGGTGGTGATGAATATGTCGGGAGAAGATGGATTCGAAGATCTTTTGAATACCAAAGAAAATTTTTAAGAAGGAATTAAAGTTCAGGAAAAAGAAATAAAATCTTTGGCGTTTGCCGATTACACTGTAATTCTGTTAGAGACAGCAAAGGGCTTGGAAAAGCAGTTGAACGTAATGGACACCGTGTTGAGAAGTGTGTATAAAGATAATGGAATGTAGTTGAATTACATCAGCAGTTATTCCAGCGTCGAGGGTCGGCGCAACTTGTCCACGGAGTCCACCCACCGTTCTGGAGTCTGAAGATGGTTCTTAAATAGAATCGAAACCGGTCACTCCAATAAAAATAAATAAGTTGCGATCGAGACTGTTTTTAATCTTTAAATCAGGTGATACTGAGGGAATTATATTAGGAATCGAGACACTTAAAGTAGTGGATGAGTTTTGCCATTTGATCAGTAAAATAGCTGATGATGTCAGAAGTAGAGAAGATATAAAATTCAGATTGGCACTGGCAAGAAAAACGTTTCTGAAGAATAGAAATGTGTCAACATCGAATGTCGATCTAAGTATTACGACATATTTTCTGAAATTATGTGAGCCATGTGTTGAAGTGGGACATGGACGATAAACAGTGGGATATAAGTTGCAAAAGTTATTCGGAGATGAAGAGGCTTCCCAGGATACAGTAGCGTGGAGAGCTGCATGAAATCAGTCTTCGGACTGCAGACCACAGCAGCAACAACAACAATTTTTTCTATACAATAATTTTTAAGTCCTCATACAGTAGATGTATTTATTTTACTACTAATAGCTAACTGGTTGGTAGAGTACTGCATTATGAATAAGTGGAATACGTTTTGACCAGTAACGTTGTACTATGCTATCGCAATAATTTCTCTGACAGTTTTTATACAATTAACAATTTTGTCAAAACTGGGGAAAAACAAAATTAGTAACTGCTGAAACATACAAAAATGTATCCAAATTCAAAACATTTCATGCTCGAGCTTTTCTGCTGCGACGTACTAATACTAGTCAACACACATAGTTTTATGTACAAGTGTAGTAATATTACTGAAACTGCAGGAGCATTAAAATAAAACTTTTATTATTGAATTTGAGTGCAAGGTTACTTTTTGTATCGAAACTTCATTAATCAAACTGCTTACTAAAGGCAACAATTACAAGTCACAAAAGGCCGAAATAAATTAAAGCTTTTAATGGCAATTTCTTATAAACCCCAAATTAGCTACAAAGAATCGCTGAAGAAAATATTTGACATTGTTAATCAGCATCTTGAAGTGGATGGTCTTGTTGAATCAAAATAAAGTCAATGGAGCGATTCATTTAGTAAACTATACAAAATGAAAACAGTTGTGAGATTTCGCATAACCTTAAAGAGATTGTATAAATTCTCTGTGTCTAGGACACTTCCTCCTTTAAGACGGTAATTCTCTATTTTTTAAAACTTGTTAGCCGCGTGATGGTGATCCCTCTTCCGCGAAACGATAATACCTTGCCAAATACGTAGAGATGCAAACATCATATTTTTTTCTCTTTTTATCAGTGTACGATAAACAGGCAGAACGCGTAATATGACTAAGTTTGCTCTCAAATGGGTCAACAAAACAAAAATCTCACGACACTGGATAAATCGTGTTTAGTCATAACGTGATTTATTGCCGCATTTGAAGTTCGCTGATTCCCCATCTAACAAAGTGCGCGGAGCGTCACTAAATGATAGTGAAATTCCACAGACCACGTCCTGTGTTTGTATCGTTGTAAGAACTGGTGCTACAGCTCTTTGCTGCAGTATTGAGAGTGTTGATGATCTGTAGCGCCCTATTAACTAAATAGTGCGTCCTGTTTAAGAAGGATAAACTTACAATTTTAGCATCGAAAAAAGGCAAGAAGCGAAATATTTCAAAAAATTGTACTCAGAAGACAGAAACTCGTCCTATTATCAATATGTGTTACTTGTGGACAATATATTTTAACTTTATAATACAATAAGTATTTACGTCTCCATTTTTGTCTAAGTAGAGTTTCACTTTATTCGTAGCCTTATTCCACCTAAGCATACGACACCTACCCCGTATGATAAGGTAATACCTCCCGCGTTATGACTAAAATAAATTTCATGTAGCCTGCTAATTTATTATTGGAATGGAAAACATATCGACACCATTTGTCTGTGAACTGCATATATTTTTCGGCCTTACTGCTTTCATCTACTAAACTTTCAATGAATTTTATATGCTGAGTAAACTATACATTCCATTCAACGAGTCAATCATTCTCCATTAGCTGGAAGAATGCCCCACATTCATCGAGTCATGTAATTCATCCGTACTTTCACAGAGGTAAACAATGTCATCAGCAAAGTTTATCGTTGATGTCCTTCCACCTTGAATTTTAATCCCACTTGTGATCTTTTTCTGTTTGCTTCATTTATTCTTCAACATACAAGTTGAACAGTAGAGGAAAAAGATACAAGCCTTACGTCCTTCTTAATCAAAGCACTTCTATCGTAGTTTGTTTTCTCTTGGATCTGATCCAAATTTCCCTATAGGATTTTTCCTTATGGAATATACTTATTTCTCCGAGGAATTAAAATATTTTTCACTACTTTGCAATTTATTTTATTTATTTGCAACATTGCAGCCGGTTACCTATAATTTAGACATAGGCTGTGTTCCAAAGAAAACGCAGTAAATATTCTAGAGTTCGAATAAAGAAGAGCTGCCAACATGAGTAACTTAAAAGCAGATATCCTTAAACCACTGAATAAGAAAATGAGTGAATGATTGACTCGTCGAATGGTATGAATAGTTTACTCAGCACATAAAATGCATTGAGAGTTTAGTAGATAAAAGCAGTAAGGCCGAAAAATATATGCAGTTCACAGACAAATGGTGTCTATATGATTTCCATTCCAATAATAAATTAGCAGGCTACATGAAATTTATTTTAGTCATAACACGGGAGGTATTACCTTACCATACTGTGTTCTAAGGTCCAAACCGCATACCAGTTCGATTCCTTTCGCAATTTGCTGATATAATAACTCCATACTTAGCAATCACATACAAGCATTCGATCGACGGAAATACGCACCTAAAACGCGGAAAGATGCACAGGATATACCAACATCAGGTAAGGAAATAGGAGTAACGTGCTGAATTACAGACCCATTATACTGACATCGATTTCTAGGATTCTGGAACATATACTGTGTTCGAATATTATGAATTAATTCGAGGAAAACGATGTATTAACACATAGTACGGTTTCATAAAATATCGTTATTTTGAAACATAACGACGTATGTATTCACACGAAGTAATGTGTGCTAGTGACTGGGGATGTCAAATTGGTTCCATGATTTCCAGATTTTCAGAGGCTTTTGACACTGTTCCTCACAAGCTGTGGCCGAGCGGTTCTAGGCGCTACAGTCTGTAACCGCGAGACCGCTACGGTCGCAGGTTAGAATCCTGCCTCGGGCATGGATGTGTGTGATGTCCTTAGGTTAGTTAGGTTTAAGTAGTTCTAAGTTCTAGGGGACTGATGACCTCAGAAGTTAAGTCCCACAGTGCTCAGAGCCATTAGAACCTCACAAGCTGCTTGTAAACAAATTACGAGCCCATGAAGTACCGTCTCAGTTGTGCGAATGGATTTGTGACTCCTTGTCAGATAGGTCGTCCAGTAAAACAGGCGTGATTTGTGGTGTTCCCAAGGGAAGTGTTACAGGCGTTCTGATGTTCCTAATCTATGAAGCAGTTTTGGAGACAATTTGAACAGCGCTCTCATGTTTTATATAGATGTTTGCTGTAATTTACCGTCTCGTAAAGTCATCAGGAGATAAAAAAAATCGCAAAATGATTTAAAGAAGATATATGTAATGCGCAAAAAGTGGAAATTGAATGTAAATAATGAAAAATGGGAGGTCACCCACATGAGTACGAAAAGGAATCGTTGAATTTCGGTTACATGGGATAATACAGATTTTTTGTGTTGTTCTAGTCTTCAGTCCAAACACTGGTTAGATGCAGCTCTCCATGCTACTATATCCTGGGCAAGCCTCTTCATCTCCGAATAGCCGCTGCAACTTACATCCTTCTGAATCTGCTTACTGTATTCATCTCTTGGTCTCCCTCTGCGATTTTTACCCGCACACTGATATTTACATTCAACTAAATAATAAGGGATTACAATTACAAGCAATCTGAAATGGAACGATCATATCAATAATGCTGTGGTGGAAACGAACTAAAGAATGAGATGTATTGGCAGAACAGTTAGAAGATGCAATAGGTCTAGTAAGAAGACTGCAATCACTACGTTTGTCCATACTCTTCTGGAATATTGCTTCACGGTGGAGGATCCATATCAGATAGGAATGATGGAGGACATAGGAAAGGTTCAAAGAAGGGCAGCTCGTTTGGTATTATCATGAAATGCGGGAGAGAGTGTCACGGATATGATACGCGAGTTGGGGTTGTAATCATTGAGATAAACGCGTTTTTCGTTGCGGCGAGACCTTTTCACGAAATTTCAATCAGCGACTTTCCCCTCCGCATGCGAAAATATTTTGTTGCCGTAGTAAGAAATGGTCACCATAATAAATAAAATCAGGGTGAACTCGCACTAGAAGATTTAAGCGTTCGTTTTCCAGCGCGCTGTTCGAGAGTGGAACACCAGAGAAATAGCTTGAAGATGGTTCGGTGAGCTCTCTGCCAGGGACTTACGTGTGAAATGCAGAGTAGTCATGCAGGTGTAGATATATCTGTTCTTACACACATTATTGATATCAACAGGAAATATTGGCTATACGTGGGCCAGCAGTTAATGATACAATATGCGTTTTTACGTCTTACACAATACTACTGCCGTCATCGTACTGTTCCTCTCTTAAGAGTCAACAGCAAACCAACACCGACAACAACAGTTCAGGTATAAATGCTGACGTCGCAAGCTGAAGATGAAGAGATAGAGAGTGTATATGAGGATACTGAAGGCGTAATTCAGTACGTGAAGGGAGATGAAAACCTAACAGTCATGGTGAACAGGATTGCAATTGCAGGGGAAGGAGTAGAAGAAAGGATTACAGGAGAGTATGGACTTGGTACTAGGAATGAGAGAGGAGAAAGACTAATCGAGTTATGCAATAAATTTCAGCTAGTAATAGCTAATACTCTGTTCAAGGTTCACATGAGGAGGAGGTATACTTGGAAAAGACCGGGAGATACGGGAATATTTGAGTGAGATTACATCATGGTCAGACAGATGGTCAGATACCGCATCGTAAGGCATACCCAGGAGCAGATATATATCAGACCACAATTTAATAATGATGAAGACTTCCAGAATGAGATTTTGACTCTGCAGCAGAGTGTGCGCTCATATGAAACTTCCTGGAACATTAAAACTGTGTGCCGGACCGAGACTGGAACTCGGGACCTTTGCCTTTCCCGGGCAAGTGCTCTACCATCTGAGCTATCCAATCATGACTCACGCCCCGTCCTCACAGCTTGCCCGCGAAAGGCAAAGGTCCCGAGTTCGAGTCTCGGTCCGGCACACAGTTTTAATCTGCCAGGAAGTTTCATGATGAAGACTATACTGAAGTTTAAGCGACCAGTCAGGTAGACTCAATATGCAAAGAAGTGGGATACGGAGTACTAAGGAATGAAGAGATACGCTTGAAGTTCCCTAGGGAGATAGGTACTGCAATAAGGAATAGTTCAGTAGGCAGTACAGTTGAAGACGAATGGACATTTCTAAAAAGGGCATTCACAGAAATTGCAAACAAAAACCCAGGTACGAAGATAGTAACAGAAGAAATACTTCGGTTGATCGATGAAATGAGGAAGTACAAAAATGTTTAGGGAAATTCAGGAATACAAGAATACAAGTCACTTAGGTATGAAATAGCAGGATGTGCAGGGAAGCTAAGACGAAATGAAGAATGAAAAATGTGAAAAAATCGAAAAGAGATAATTGTTGGAACAACTGCCTCAACATACCGAAAAGGCAAAACAACAATCGGTGAAATGAAAAGCGAGGTTAATAACATTAAGAGTGCAATGGGATTTCCACTGTTAAATGCAGACGAGAGAGTGGATAAGTGGAAAGAGTACACTGAAGGCCTCTATGAGGGGCGACTTGTCTGATGTGATAAAAGAAGAAACAGGAGTCGATAGAGGAGAGGTAGATAATTATTAGAGACAGGACTTAATGTCAAATAAGGCAGAAGGGATCAACAACATTCCATCAGAATTTCTAAAATCATTGGGGGAAGTGGCAACAAAAAGACTGTTCACGTGGGTGTGTAGAATGTAAGAGTCTGGCGGTATACCATCTGACTTAACAGGAAAATATCATCCACACAATTCCGAAAACTGGAAAATCTGACAAGTGCGAGAATTGTCACACAGTGAGCTTAACGGCTCATGCATGCATGTTCCTAACAAGAATAATATACAAAAGAACGGAAAAGAAAATTGAGGATGTCTTAGTTGATGATCAGTGTGGCTTTTGGAAAACTAAAGGCATCAGCGAAGCAGTTATTATTGCGGTTCATAATGGAAGCAAGACTAATGAAAAATCATGACAAGTTCATAGGATTTGTCGACCAGGAAAAAGCATTCAACAATATCAAATGGTGCAAGATGATCAGATGATCACAATTCTGGGGAAAATGGTGGTAAGCTATAGGGAGAGAGGGGTAATATACAACATTTACGAGAGCCTAGAGGGAATAATGGGAGTGCAAGACCAAGAATGAAGTGCTCAGATTAGAAAGGGTGTAAGACAGGGATGTAATCTTTCGCTCTTACTGTTCAATCTATACATCGAAGAAGCAATGACAGAAATAAAGAAAGGTTCAAGAGAGCAATTAAAGATCGAGGTGAAATGACATCAATGATAAGATTCACTGAAGACGTTGGTATCATGAGTAAAAGAGAAGAAGAATTACATTATCTGCTGAATGGAATGAACAGTCTACTGAGCACAGAATATGGATTAAGAGTAAATCAAAGAAAGACGAAAGTAAAGACAAGTAGGAGAAATGAGAAGAGCTAGAAACATAATATCAGAATTGATGGTGACAAAATAGATGAAATTATGGAATTCTGCTACCTAGGCAGCAAAATAACCCATGATGGACGGAGCAAGGAGGACAGCAAAAGTATATCAATACTGGGAAAAATTGTATTCCTGGATAAGGTAAGTCTACTAGTATCAAACATGGGCCTTAACTTGAGGAAGAAATTTCTGAGAATGTACGCGTCGAGCACAGCATTGTATGGTAGTGAAACCTGGACTGTGAGAAAGCCGGAGTAGAAGAGGATCGAAGCATTTGAGATGTGGTGCTACAGACAAATGTTGAAAATTAGATGGACTGATAAGGTAAGGAATGAGGAGGTTCTGCGCAGAATCGGAGAGGAAAGGAATATCTGGAAAACACTGTCAAGAAAAAGGAACAGGATGATAGGACATATGCTAAGACATCGGCGAATAACTAATAATGGCATGAAAAGTCACACACGCAGATTCGTCACTATTATCTGGTTTGAAATAACATACTCTATAAACGTTGCACTGTTTTGTGACAAGCTACGGGTACTTTGTATTCCTGACGATTTTGTTAATAAGCTCATCTGGTACATTCATTTCAGCTACGCTTATTTTGGTCCACGAAAATCTTACCATATTCTTTGGACGGCTTGTTATTTTAACAACATGGAAAAGAGAATTAGGAAAGTCTGGTCTATTTGTAAACTTTGTCAAAAGACTAAACCGTCTACCACCCCACATCATGCTCCATTGTTTCCTTTGATTCCTACTAGATTAAAAGAATTAGCTGCTGTTGATCTTCTGGGAGCTCTTGTGAAAACATTGAATGGATTTTCATACGTTCTCGTCACTGTCGAACTTAATTCAAAATTTGTTTCTTTCACACCGTTATGCAAAGCCACTGGACGGTCTGCATCCAACGCCTTTGTTAAAAATTTCTTACGTGAAGTTGGACACGCTGACAAGGTCATTTCAGGTAACAGACCACAATTCAGATCTTCTATTTGGTCACGCATGTTGTGAAATCGTAAAATCAAAGCTGTTTTTATTTCATTGTACTCTTCACATTGTAACCCATCTGAACGCATTATGAAAGAAATTAATAAGCTTTGCAGACTTTGTCACAGGATGCATCAGTATTGGGACAGATACCTACACTTATTTCAAAATGTACTGAATGAAATGCCTCATGACTCCAGTGTGTTGCCACCTGTTCTTGTACTGAAGAATGAGGAACCACCGAACAGAATCAGAGAGCTTATACCTTTTCCGAATACACGTAAACTTCGACATAAAGACATGATTGATTTGGCTATTAAATATATGAATCCTGCTGCAGACAAAACTACATGGTAAGACGAATGCAAAGAAACTACACATTAGTCAAAAAGTTCTCATTAAAACCCATTCATTGTCATATAAGTTACAAATCCTTTCTGATTTCCAATGGACCTTACAGGATCTGACGTATATTGCATGATAATTGCGTTGAAGTTGAAACTCTATGTACTAAGAAAAGTAAAGGATTACACCACATTTCTCATGTAAAACCGTTTATTGAGAAATAATTTGCTTTCTGACTTAGTCTTTGCTATAAAATTTTTCACTGCAAGTTACTATTACGCTTTGTCACATTTAGCAAGCAGCGATGTTTTGCAGTTTACTGTCTGGTCAAGAACCTATGGAACATATTAAGACAGTAATTTTACGAGTTCACTTTTATAGGGAGCAGACGACACAGTCTTATTGTGTGTCCATTTCTGCTTGTTAGTTACACGATTTTGTCACGACTATTAGGTTCACATTCTGGGAACATATACTGCTAATGAGGTTCTACTGCAACATTTTGGTTTACTTGAAAAAAACAATTGTGTAAAGTACTTTCTGAGAGGTCACAGACGACACAGTATTTGGTTTGTGTGACAGCTACACGATTATATTACGACGATACCTATGAGTGACACAATTTTCATTATCGCTGTTACGCTGTATCTGTTTCATGTCTGCACAGTATCACATCAATATATTACAGTTCGGTACTTTCAAGGTCACGGCAATGAACGTAATAACTACGACATTATATGCGATTGCAGGCTTTCTCGGCGTATTTCAGCTATGAAATCTTCACAGGTTATCAGCCGAGTGGCCTGAAGATGATGGATACGCAGTCCACTGAAACGTTGCGACTAGAAGACGACGCCACTCGGCTGATAACCCGTGAAGATTTCATAGCTAACTACGGCATTTATATTCATAGCACTTTCCTTTTATATATGACAAGGTAAGTACACTGATTTTTGGAGAATTTTTTGTATGAACGACGATAACTATGACACTTGGCACATTTTTACCGTTAAGCAATGACAGAAATTTCTGACAGCAAGAAATATAGTAGTGCTACATGAGATGCATTTGAGTGATTACTTTTTGTACTTTAAACATTATTAGAAATATTTTTGAACTACAATGATACAGAGAAGGTTTTTGGTGATACATTTCATTCTGCAGTTTTAATTTGTAAGATATGCGGTATAATTACATTATCCCTCATGGGAGTATGCCTGCTTTGTGTACCATGTGCGTTGCAAGTGCAAGGAGCCCTAGCTAATATGGTATTTGCTTATACAGTTTTAGACATCAGTACCATATTTCTCTAACTCAGAATTACACAGCTATATGACATTTAACAGAGAGAAATAAGCATTTTACTACGTCTCTGACATGTCTAGGTAATTGCACAGTTGGATTACTTCGCATTTAGGAAATTGTACTTTGTCTGCATTTTGTGAACTGCTCACGTTTACCTTAGGAACCATTCTGATACTGCTAGAACTTTGAGTGATGTATACTGTATGTGACCTTGATGTAATGCTCTGCTGCGCTGGGCTGTTTAGCCTGCCGGAAATACCCATTCCTGTGTTGCCATCAACTTCAATGGTGTCGCTTCAGCCGCTTTTAAGCTCACTGCACTCCTGCAAGCGCTCACATAGCTCTAGAAAAGAGAGGCCGTTGACCTCGCTATGAACATTTCTTCGCAGAACACACCACAAACACAACACACACTATTACTTGTAAACATATGATTACAATTTGGATATAGTACTTTGTGCTACTTACTGAAATGCATATGAATTGATGGGAAATATTCTTACGTTTACACAACTGATTATGACAAGTGTCTCTCTACGAGAGTTGAGAGAATTTCTAATGACTTATGAAATGCCAAATGGCTGTTGAATGACGTTTTTATGTTTTTGTCTGTACATATTTGCTTATTTTATTTGAAATCAGGTTTCTAGTTGCGCTGCAGCATTGGTTTTATAAAATAAAATTCAGCACATTTGCTAATGTGAACACTTTCTGTCAATAGATCCATTAAATAATAATTTTATGATACACAAGGAGCACTTGGGAAGAAAAGAAAAATAAGAAGGAGAAGGGACTAGTAACAGGAACTGCATACATAATTTTCTTTTCAAGGGCTTGGTAATTTTTTGGTAGAATAAGTTGTTGTGGCGCCCCACTTTAGTTTAAAATATGACATAGAATTGTCGCATTTCACCTGGGAGATCTTGTTCCTTGTGCAGACACTTTGCATAGTTTTGATGATCACAGATGCACACATGCTATTGTAAGCTTACACGTATATTTCCCTTATCTGCATTGCTCTCTTTGCTGTAATAGTTTTTCTGCTTCTGCTTTCTGATGTTTAGGTATAAGTCATTGCATTTGCTGCTGCCAATTGTCAGGTCATTACCTACTGAATTTTATTTTGTATTACTGTGATAAGCCAGTTTTACCACTGATTTATTTTTCTTATTTGGTGCATATTGCCTTACATTACTTGTAATGTTGCATTTAGTTTGCTAATTTAGATATGCTACTGTTTACTTTGACAATTTGTTTCTTTGTCGTTATTGTTTGTGCTAATTGTTTTGTGCTGCTGCATTGTCTCGTACTCTATTTTATGTATCTGAACTCAGTAGATTTAAGTTAGCTTAAGAGTGGGTATGCTATTTAAGAAAATGCATTATGATGAGTTGGGAAGAAACGCTTTGAGAATCTATAAGAAAAATGTCTGGCCAAAATCTATTGTATAATGAGGAACAATTATTTTGAAAAAGGAAATGAACAGATATAAGTAAGGTATAGTGACAACAGGTTCAGTTAAGATTTTCTTGGAAACGAATGATGAGGTAAGAAAAATATGGAAGCACAAGCACTGGTTGAAAGTATAAATACTGATAGATAGGATTTTTTGTGGAAACAAATGTTGAAGTAAGAGAAGTCTTCGTGAATTAAATGTAGATTTTGTTGGAAATGAAGTAGTTTTGGGTGAAACAATGGTATAAAATGCACACCACAAGTACTGCAGTATCAAATGTTACACTTACTCTTTGACATTTTCACTTGAAAACAGATCCTGTCTTTTCATTTTGTGTTGTTCCGCTATGTTTATGTTGTACCATTGTCTCTGTGTTCTTCCAAGTTCTTTGTGTTTACCTGGTAAGATAAATTTGGTAAAATTTTTTGTTCCTTCCAATACTAGGTTGTATTCACTACGATGAGGAATACTGTTATCCTTAAATCAAGTCTCTGTTTTTGTACCATGTTCTTTACGTTAGGAAGATCGTTTTTAATGTTATTTATTCTGTTATGCTTCTACTGATATTCTCATTTTTCGTCTATTTACTCATGTCATAATTGCTGTAATACTCTTATACACTCCTGGAAATGGAAAAAAGAACACATTGACACCGGTGTGTCAGACCCACCATACTTGCTCCGGACACTGCGAGAGGGCTGTACAAGGAATGATCACACGCACGGCACAGCGGACACACCAGGAACCGCGGTGTTGGCAGTCGAATGGCGCTAGCTGCGCAGCATTTGTGCACCGCCGCCGTCAGTGTCAGCCAGTTTGCCGTGGCATACGGAGCTCCATCGCAGTCTTTAACACTGGTAGCATGCCGCGACAGCGTGGACGTGAACCGTATGTGCGGTTGACGGACTTTGAGCGAGGGCGTATAGTGGGCATGCGGGAGGCCGGGTGGACGTACCGCCGAATTGCTCAACACGTGGGGCGTGAGGTCTCCACAGTACATCGATGTTGTCGCCAGTGGTCGGCGGAAGGTGCACGTGCCCGTCGACCTGGGACCGGACCGCAGCGACGCACGGATGCACGCCAAGACCGTAGGATCCTACGCAGTGCCGTAGGGGACCGCACCGCCACTTCCCAGCAAATTAGGGACACTGTTGCTCCTGGGGTATCGGCGAGGACCATTCGCAACCGTCTCCATGAAGCTGGGCTACGGTCCCGCACACCGTTAGGCCGTCTTCCGCTCACGCCCCAACATCGTGCAGCCCGCCTCCAGTGGTGTCGCGACAGGCGTGAATGGAGGGACGAATGGAGACGTGTCGTCTTCAGCGATGAGAGTCGCTTCTGCCTTGGTGCCAATGATGGTCGTATGCGTGTTTGGCGCCGTGCAGGTGAGCGCCACAATCAGGACTGCATACGACCGAGGCACACAGAGCCAACACCCGGCATCATGGTGTGGGGAGCGATCTCCTACACTGGCCGTACTCCACTGGTGATCGTCGAGGGGACACTGAATAGTGCACGGTACATCCAAACCGTCATCGAACCCATCGTTCTACCATTCCTAGACCGGCAAGGGAACTTGCTGTTCCTACAGGACAATGCACGTCCGCATGTATCCCGTGCCACCCAACGTGCTCTAGAAGGTGTAAGTCAACTACCCTGGCCAGCAAGTTCTCCGGATCTGTCCCCCATTGAGCATGTTTGGGACTGGATGAAGCGTCGTCTCACGCGGTCTGCACGTCCAGCACGAACGCTGGTCCAACTGAGGCGCCAGGTGGAAATGGCATGGCAAGCCGTTCCACAGGACTACATCCAGCATCTGTACGATCGTCTCCATGGGAGAATAGCAGCCTGCATTGCTGCGAAAGGTGGATATACACTGTACTAGTGCCGACATTGTGCATGCTCTGTTGCCTGTGACTATGTGCCTGTGGTTCTGTCAGTGTGATCATGTGATGTATCTGACCCCAGGAATGTGTCAATAAAGTTTCCCCTTCCTGGGACAATGAATTCACGGTGTTCTTATTTCAATTTCCAGGAGTGTATATACTTAATTTCATTCTTTTTGTAAAGCCTGTATTACTACAAATGTTATTTGTATTATCACGTTCTTTATTACAATGATGTTTTCTTTACATTTGTGATTGTATTTGTGTGTTCAGTTTTAATTGTACAGACACCAGTTCTTCAAGTTAGGTAAATATTAGGGATTTATTTTATTGCTCACATTTGTCTGTTGGTCATACTATATGTATCAAATCTCAGATCATATGACTGTGTTAGTGCTTGCACATGTGTTGAGAATTCAGCAAGGGACTGGTTAACAGCATTGCCGGTTGTAAGGATATTGCCAAAAAATCAGTCAGTGCACAATGGTGGTTCATGGACTTGCTATATTACCATCAAGACTCTTCAATTGTGACTGTGCGCCCAGACAGACACGACGGATGGCTATTGGCCATCTCTACAAGGACTAAAGTGGGTCTGCATCTTTGGTGGCCCACTACTATCACAATCTCTACAAGGACTACTGTGGGTCTGCGCTGTGGTGACCCATCAATTCCACCAATATTCTTCGAGACTTCGACTGATACTGCTGTGGGTCTGCTCTGTTGTGACCCATTACCAATCTTACGATATCAATTGAAATCTTCATGTGAAGACTCAGCACTGTGTTTCAATGAGGAGGACAACGCTGCTTTTTCAAGACTGCATGGTTGAACACTACTTACATGTGCATTTTCATATACTACTCAGCCTTTGTGCATAAAACTGGCGTGGACTTCTCTTGTATTGTATTATTAGAACTGTCTTTAGGGACTGTGAGGAGATTTTTTGCTTTATTGACCAACAGCATATTACTTAACCTTCGTGTGCATCTGATCTATTTGATATTGTTAATATAAAAAAATTTAACAACTTAGTCTTAGCCACTGACCAAAACACTTCGTAAAATTTTTTGAGGGGAGCAGGGGGCTACGTAAGTAGTTTGTTTATATGTTTGTATGTTGGCAGCGCTATAGACTGTCTTAATGTCACTGACAGCGCTCTGCGTTCTCGGTAAGAGACTCTGTGATTGGACGGACTAACAATTAGCAGTTAGCGAGCGGACGGCTTGTACATGTGTCCTTCTTGGAGACTCAGTGTTGGTAAGACATGCATTGTAAAATGAGGATGGATGTAGTTGGTAATGTTTGGGTAGTGGAATTATTGTTAACTATATAATTTTTGGAATTGGATGTCACATGAATAAGGTAAAATCTGCGAAATACATTGCTAACCATATGCCTCCTAGTAGTTAGAATCTTTATATTTTGCTGGATATAGTTGCTTCTTGCTGTAATTGCTGTAGTTCGTGTTATGATTTTCTGTCAGGTAAGTGACTTATGAAAAAGTATGGGTTATTTTTAGGATTTATTCCAGTTCAGGGCCTTTCTTGGTGTTAATTATTTGAAGCCATGTGGTCATTGTATAGCAGTCATATTACGCTGCGCTTGTATATTGTAGATAATAAATAAATAGGTTAAGTTTGAGTTGCCTTTGTCAGGGTAAATTCTGTAGGTCAGTGTTGAAACGATAAAAATAAGTAAAGACACAGTAGCAGCAGTTTCACTCAGCAGTTTAAGTAAATACGAAGAAGTTTCAACTGTACCATAGGATCGGAGCGCCACCAGGACGTCTGCCGCCGGAAGTTCGAAGGGTAGTTCAAATATGCGTATAGTCCGCAGTCTCAGTTCGGAATGATCAACGTCGACGTTGCCGACATTTCCGTCTGCGTGGCAGGAGTGTAGTCTTTGTTTCATGTCTTGAAGAACCCTGTCGCACGTTGTGTCGTTAGTAATTTTTACAGGGATGGTGTTACTTACGATCGAAGAATTGGATGCCGACGATGTCGGCAGCCGGGATCTTTGCCTCTTCCTTTAAAACGCCGTCGACATCGAGTGCACTTGGTCTAGCAAAGTCGTTTCTAAAAGCGAATCTCACGGTTGATTTTCGGTATTGATTCCCCATGATTTTGCAGCCCTACCGCGTCATGTTAGTGTCGGCCGAAGAATGTAAATAAGGCGAGCGGCCTGCACTGCAGGTGGAAACACACAGCACGTCCGCGCTGCTCGGCCGCTGAAGCAGTACCTTTTAACCACTGCACCATTCTCTCACCCGCGTACGCTTTAATTGCGAAATGGTAAGATATGGTCCGTGATGTCACACCTTTCCCACTGACTGTGGATACCATCAATGGAGTTATGAAAAACATAAGCTCATTGAAAGTGACACAGTAGGTATTCTACTAGCTTTTATCAGATCGGCTTCTTTTGGAGAGAGTGTGAGAATTTTAATAGCTGCAAACGTTTGTGTCAAAAAATTTCGACAAAGTTATGGAAAGGGTACTCACGTGGCAGTTGTTCGTGCTGTATTATCACCCAGCCCAAACCGCTTAGGATAGAAATTTGAAATTTGGAGAAGGTGTGGATCTTACACTGTAGGCGCCGTTTAAGAAGTGTTTTCCGAAATTCCTATCTAAGGGGCTGAAATAGGTGATGAAATTTTTTTTTTAAAATGCCGCTATTAAGGTAATTTCGAAGCTTGAGCTACGAAAACTGGTATTTGGTTTCTAGGTCAGAAATAAAGAAATAAGTGTCTCAGCTTTTTTTGAAATTTTACCCTATGGGGGTGAAACAGTGATTAAAATCTTTTTTTTTAATATAGCATTAAAATATATCATTACTAGAGAACTACTAAAGTACTTTTAAAGCTACATCTATGAACACTGGTATTTGACTTCTCGGTTACAACATAAAAATACGTGCTTCACTGTTTCTGGAAATTGAACCCCAAGGAGGTGAAATAGGGGATGAATTTCTTTTATGAAAATACTTGATTATGAAAGCATTATAAAGCTAAATGAATGAAAATTTAAAATTTGCTCCTCAGTTAGAAATAAAAAAATATTTTTGGAAATCAACTCCTATGGGGGCGACATGGGGGATGGAAGTTTTTATGGAAATATTTCATTGTGCAGTCATTTTTGAAGCTAGCTATGAAGTTTTGTACTTGGCTTTTCTGTTAAAATTAAACATAAACATGTCACTGTTTTTGAAAATTCAGCACCTAAGGGTACAATAGGGATTAAAACATTTTATGAAAATATTTCATTTCGAAAACATTTTTAAAGCTAAATCTTTGAAAATTGGTGTTTAGCGTCTCAGTTAGAGATGGAAAATTCAACCCCTAAAGGAATGAAATCGGATCACACTTATTCACTGACTCGTCATCGTCCAGTCCAAACTGCTAATGATGGAAACATTCAGAGAGGGTATGTAACTTATACTGTTGGCACCATTTTAAAAAGGGATTGTCCGAAATTCCATTCCTAAGGGGTGAATTAGGGGATGAAGGCTTTTTGAAAGTATGTCGCCATTAAAGGAATTTTGAAGCTAGAACTGCGAAAATTGGTTTTTGCTTTCTCTGTCAGAAAATATGAAATACGTGTTGCAGTATTTCTGGAAATTCAACCACTAACGATGTAAAATAGTGAATGAACTTTTTTAAAAAATAAACAATTACTAAAGATCTCCTGATGGGTTTTTAAGGCTACATCTATGACAATTTAAAGTTAAAAAACAAACGTGTTTCAGTGTCTCTGGAAATTCGACCCCTTATGGACTGCAACAAAGGATTAAAAATTTCTAGAAAATATTCCCTTACGTTATAAAATTTTGAAGTTAAATTTTTGAAAATTGGTAGGTGTAAGGAAATATTTGTTAGCGGATGGTAGTTCCTATGGAAATATCTCCACAAGAACGCAAAAGGCGTTGGACTCCAGCTATTAGAATCGCTTTTTAGCCAAAAGTACATTCAGAAAACACCATGCTTATATGGCCTTAATAATAATATAAGGAAACTAATTTAAACTCGATTTTATATAACAATAATAAATGCTTATAACATAATGAATCATCCATTACAAGTTCAATTGACAAAAAGGACGCTGGAAACGCTCCTGGAATCCAGATTATGCAGAAAAGATTTCTTACGAGCTCTATGGGATAATTATCGTCTTTAGCAACTGCAATGAAATATCTATTAAGATCATACACGTTTCGCTTTATTCTAAAGCTTCTTGAGTGGCTACTGTAGCTATATCGTTTTTTTTATCTTGCAATTTTGTTTGGTAAGATCATTAACAGTTCGCTTGCTTTACTTACTACTATAAACAGTTTTCATTCTTATTGCTACTCATGCTTTTTTGTTGTTGTTTACTTCATTCTTCCTGTTCTTCCATGTGTATGCCTTGGGTTTTGCAGCACACAACATTTTCACTGCACCAAATATATTCGCGGTTCTGCGTGTTGAGAAGAACTACTGTAATCTCGCCGTTTCGTGTTTTGTTTTACTATCGTGAGCAGCGTTCGTCTTTTGTTTGTTTTGGTAGTGGTGGGAGCCTCTCCTATCGTTCTGTGAGTGTTTATATTTTCCGACTATATATATATATATATATATATATATATATATATATATATATATATATATATATGTGTGTGTGTGTGTGTGTGTGTGTGTGTGTGTGTGTGTGTGTTTGTGAAGAGTACTAACATGTCTTAACTACTGTGTGCGTAAATTATTTGTTTACTATGGTACAGCATAGGATAATCTAGGGCAGCAATATTTTCTCGTTTGTGATATTATTTTGCCGTGTCTAGGAGGTTTTTTCTGTCTCTATAGCATGTATTATTAGTTTAAATAGCTTCTGGTTGTTGACGTTTGTCTCAAAGAGTTCATAGAACAAAATCATTAGCTCAAAAAAGTTGGCTTGCGAGTGAAATTACAGCTCAAAAAAGTTGGCTTGCGAGTGAAATTAGAACGTTATACGCACATAAAAAAAAAACACGCGAACAAAATCATAAACTGTATGAAAAACACTTGCACTTAGCAGAGACTATGAACAACACCACCCTCCTGTGGTATATATAAGGGGCAAAGTTGAAGAACACACCTGTAATGCTATAGAACAGTTAAAACAGAGGCAGAATAAGAAACTAGAGGCACTTATGGACAAACATATATAATGAAATGTCCCAAGCAGGCAGAGACATACACATAAGTTCTAACTGCGTCTCATGAACCTCAAAGACATCAAACTAAGGGAGAAGGAACATAGCTACTACCAAAAGGCTTCGAAGAATCTGAGAACGTACTGTCTCGAAAACCGAGGAAGACACAAGAATCATGAACATAGGCCTAACAAGAGAATTAGTAGGCAAAAAACTTCGAAACATCATAGATACAAGACGTGAACACAGTTAAACAAGAGAGATAACCACAGAAACTAAGACCCTGAAAACCCCTATATAAGAACTACACTCAGGCAACATAATCATAACGAAGGTAGACAAGGGGAATAATGTTGTCGTAATGGATGAACAAAAATACAATAACAAGACATAAAAATTCATTTCATAGAATAAAATCACAAAACTAAAATCCAACCCAACAAAGAGATTCCAGACAAAAATGAAAAACATACTCCAGGCCATAGAACACACTTGAGGGCAGACAAAAAGCTCATATGACATGCATGAAATCTAATACCATAAAACTCTGCAGCTAACCAAAGCTTCATAAAGTGAATACTCCTGTTGGGCCTGTCTTCTCTTGTAGTTTTAGGAGATGTTCTTTGTTACTGCATCTGACTATTTTCATGTACTTTTCTATTGTGGTAGGCTGGTTGTTTTCTTTCCTGAGGTATTCTACAAATGATGAAAAGTTGATGCCATATCCCTGTGCTATTTTGTGTTCCTCATACCTTATTTCTAAAGTTCTGTCTGTCTGTCCTCAGCATAAAGCATCACAGCTGTTACACTGAAGTTGTAAATGCCATTTTTGGTATATGTCAGTGTGATCTTCCTTTTTTAGATGTTTCTTTGTACAGTTAATGCTTTTGTATGCTATTTTTACTCATTTATTTCATGAGGATATTCCCAATTCTGTGAGTCAGTTTGTTTTCGTATGCGAGTGTGTACCAGCTTGTTTGTTGAGTTTTGTGTTGTTCACTTTTATGTAGTGGTGATGATGTTGGGATGTATGATTATGGAGGGTGTTGTGGGTCTGTGGATTTGTGAAGTGTTTTTTTTTCATATTTTTCTGAATTTTCTTGTTCAGTTTTGTTAGTAGGGATTGTTGGTATCCATTACTTTTTGTTATCTGAGTGATTGTGTTCAGCTCCTTATTATAGTTATCTTTAGCATGTGGTACTGTGTTTGATCCTTGGATCATAAAACTGTGGATGTATTCTTTTTGGACCTATCGGTGGTTAGATGATTGCTGTCATATTGTGTCTGTTGTGATGTTTTTCCTGTAATTGCAGAATGAGTGTTGGTTATTTTGCTCTGTGGTGAATATTTTTATGATGTTTGTTTGGTCTGTTTGTCCTGTCTCTAACGTGAACTATATCTTTTTGTGTAATGTGTCTGTCTCTACCTACAGTTGTTCTATTTTATTTTCTGGTTCATCTACCAAGCTGAGAACGTCATTCGTGTATTTCCACAATACCAATATATTGTATTTTGTTGGTACTATCTTCTGGAAACTTTTTTCATATTTTTTCGTTCATGAAGAAATTTGCTTACTTTCCTGAAATTATGAATCTCATTGTCAATCCTTCTTCTAGTAGATAGAATTCTTTATTGAATTCAGAGTAATTTTAGTCGTTAAAGACAAGCAGTAATGTGCTTATCTCTCTTCTGTGGCTCTGTCGTAACTGATTGTGAGTATCCAGGTCTGACTGAGATTCTGGAGTATATTTTTTCTACATAAAATGAGTCCAACATGGCTGTATCTGGAATATATAAGTCTTTTATGTGATTTATTAATTGTCCTGTGTTTTTCACTGTCCTGTCATTTTGTGTTTTATACTGTTGTGTGAGTATGTCTAGTGAGGATGTGTGCTTATCTGTAATTCATGATGGGCCTCACAGGAGGTATGTACTTCATGAAGCTTTCTTCGCTCTAGAGTTTTGGGGCATTCGATTTTACACATGCCATAGGAGCGTTTTGTCTGCTTTCAGGTTTGTGTTCTATTGTCTTTAGTATGTTTTCATTTTTTCTGGAACCTCTTTGTTGTTTAGTTTTGTGATTCTATTCTATGAAAGGAATTCTTGTGTGTCAATATTGTATTCTTGTTTATCCATTAGGACAACTGTACGCTCCTTGTCTGCCTTCATTCGTAACATTTTTTCCAACCATTTCAAACATCATCATAATCATAATCATCATTACCATACAGCAGTCCATGTGGTGAAGGTATGATCAAGGGGACAAAAAGGAAGAGTGATTACAATAAAGAGGAAAATACTATTTTGAAATGAGCTGACAATATACTGACCAGCATAATAAACCAAAAACTGCTCCAACTTATGTTGAAGTATTTTGTTCATATGTAACTGCTTCTCTACAGCAAATAAATAGTAAAGTTCTGATGATAAAAGCTAAGAGAGACATATTTAACATACTGTGCACTGTGCAAGAGGAAGACCAAGGCAACAACGAGTAACAACACTCTTCATTTATTTATTTTGAGTGACAAGACTGTTTATTTTGAGTAACAAGACTGCCTATTTCTTATTTTGAGTAAGAAGGCTGTTTATTTGTTTATTTTCATTAAAACGTAATTCCTTAACATCTGTTGTTGTTGTGGTCTTCAGTTCAGAGACTGGTTTGATGCCGCTCTCTATGCTGCTCTATCCTGTGCAAGCTTCTTCATCTTCCACTATCTGCTGCAACCTACATCCTTCTGAATATGCGTAGTGTGTTCATCTCTTGGTCTCACTCTACGATTTTTACCCTCCACGCTGCCCTCCAATACTAAATTCGTGATCCCTTGATGCCTCAGAACATGTCCTACCAACCGATCCCTTCTTCTAGTCAAGATGTGCCACAAATTTCTCTTCTCCCTAATTCTATTCAATACCTTTTCATTAGTTATGTGACCTACCCATCTAATCTTCAGGATTCTTCTGTAGCACCACATTTCGAAAGCTTCTAGTCTCTTCTTGTCTACACTATTTATCGTCAACGTTCCACTTCCATACATGGCCACGCTCCATACAAATACTTCCCGAAACGACTTACTGCCACTTAAGTCTATAACCGATGTTAACAAATTCCTCTTCTTCAGAAACGCTTTCCTTGCCATTGCCAGTCTACATTTTATATCCTCTCTACATCGACCATCATCAATTATTTTGCTCCCCAAATAGCAAAACTCATTTACTACTTTAAGCGTCTCATTTCATAATCTAATATCCTCAGCATTACCCGATTTAATTCGACTACATTCCATTTTCCTCATTTTGCTTTTGTTGATGTTCATCTTATATCCTCCTTTCAAGACGCAGTCCATTCCGTTCAGCTGCTCTTCCAAGTCCTTTGCTGTCTCTGACAGAATTACAATGTCATCGGCAAACCTCAAAGGTTTTTTTCTGCTCCGTGGATTTTAATTTCTACTCCGAATTTTCATTTTTTTCCTTTACTGCTTGCTCAATATACAGATTGAATAACACCGGGGAGAGGCTACAATCCTGTCTCACTCCCTTCCCAACCACTGCTTCCCTTTCATGCCCCTTGACTCTTATAACTGCCATCTGGTTTCTGTACAAATTGTAAATAGCCTTTCGCTTCCTGAATTTTACCCCTGCCACCTTCAGAATTTGAAAGAGAGTATTCTAGTCAACATTGTCAAAGGCTTTCTCTGAGCCTACAAATGCTAGAAACGTTGATTTGCCTTTCCTTGTTCTATTTTCTAAGATAAGTCGTTGGGTCAGTATTGCCTCACGTGTTCGAACATTTCTACAGAATCCAAACTGATCTTCCCCGAGGTAGGCTTCTACCATTTTTTCTGGTAAGAATTCTGTAAAGAATTCGTGTTAGTATTTTGCAGCTGTGATCAATTAAACTGATATTTCGGTAATTTTCACACCTGTTAACACCTGCTTTATTTGGGATTGGAATTATTATATTCTTCTTGAAGTCTGAGGGTATTTCGCCTGTCTCATACATCTTGCTCACCAGATGGTAGAATTTTGTTAGGGCAGGCTCTCCCAACTCTATCAGTAGTTCTAATGGAATGTTGTCTACTCCCGGGGCCTTGTTTCGGCTTAGGTCTTTCAGTGCTCTGTTAAACTCTTCACGCAGTATCATATCTCCCATTTCATCTTCATCTACATCCTCTTCCATTCCCATAATATTGTCCTCAAGAAGATCGACCTTGTATAGACCCTCTATCTACTCCTTCCACCTTTCTGCTTTCTCTTCTTTGCTTAGAACTGGGTTTCCATCTGAGCTCTTGATATTCATACAAGTGGTTCTCCTTGTTCCAAAAGTCTCTTTAATTTTCCTGTAGGCAGTATCTATCTTACCCCTAGTGAGATATGCCTCTACATCCTTACATTTGTCCTCTAGCCATCCCTGCTTAGCTATTTCGCATTTCCTGTAGATCTCATTTTTGAGACGTTTGTATTCCTTTTTCCCTGTTTCATTTACTGCATTTTTATATTTTCTCTTGTCATCAATTAAATTCAATATGTCTTCTGTTACCCAAGGATTTCAATTAGCCCTCGTCTTTTTACCTACTTGATCCTCTGCTGGCTTCACTATTTCATCCCTCAAAGCTACCCATTCTTCTTCTAGTGTATTTCTTTCCCACATTCGTGTCAATCATTTCCTAATGCTCTCCCTGAAACTCTACAACTTCTGATTCTGTCAGTTTATCCAGATCCCATCTCCTTAAATTCCCACCTTTTTGCAGTTTCTTCATTTTTAATCTACAGTTCATAACCAATAGATTGTGGCCAGAGTCCAGTCTGCCCCTGGAAATGTCTTATAATTTAAATCCTGGTTCCTAAATCTCTGTCTTACCATTATATAATATATCTGAAACCTTCGAGTATCTCCAGGCCTCTTTCATGTATACAACCTTCTTTTATGATTATTGTGTTAGCTATGATTAAGTTATGCTCCACGCAAAATTCTACCAGGCGGCTTCCTCTTTCATTACTTACCCCCATGTCCTTCTCTTCCTATTCCTACCATCGAATTCCAGTCACCCGTGACTATTAAATTTTCGTCTCCCTTCACTGTCTGAATAATTTCTTTTATCTCATCATACATTTCATCAATCTATTGGTCATCTGCGGAGCTAGTTGGCATATAAACTTGTACTACTACGGTAGGCGTGGACTTCGTGTCTATCTTGACCACAATAATGCGTTCACTATACTGTTTGTAGTAGCTTTCCCGCACTCCTATTTTTTATTCATTATTATACCTACTCCTGCATTACCCCTATTTGATTTTGTATTTATAACCCTGTATTCACCTGACCAAAAGTCTTGTTCCTCCTGCCACCAAACTTCACTGATTCGCACTATATCTAACTTCAACCTATCCATTTCCCTTTTTAAATTAACCTCTATAAAATACAAATTGTATGCAGTGCTTTATCTGGAATGTGGACTGTAATTATTACAAATTCAAATTACAAAATTTGGTGGTAGTACCAACTAAGCTGATTTATGAATATCATACAGTCTCCTGCATACTGTATTAACTTTTAAGTCATAATTGACATTACTTATTTTCAAAATCTAGCACTATATCAGAACTGAAATTTTTTTACAGATTCCCACTGCCACTGTACATACTCAGTAGTGCTGAAGTATTCCTGTAGAATGTCTCTCACCTTCCTAGCTTCTTTAACTGATTTGTGTTGACCTAATCTTCCAATGCCCCTCAGATTATTTTGCTACCATTCTCCTGGAATGATAACACAATAATTTGCGTCCTCTTTCTTTCCCAGTTGTGCAACATAATTCTTTCCACATGTGTCCAGTAAAAAATTATGTAACACACAAGTAGATAGTGTGATTTTTTCTACAGATTCAACAGGTGGCTCCATTTTCTTAATGAGAATTCTGAACCTCTTGCTCAGTATTCCAAAAACATTTTCAGAAGTTCTTCTTGCCCTGCTCAAACGGTAATTCGTTATTTTCTGTTCCTGCGTGAGATTTCTCTTATATGGTTTCATTGTATGCGCTAATCATGGAAAAGAATCATCAGCTACAACTATAAAAGGCACTGCAGTTTGAGTTCCTGGTAATATCTCTGGTGCAAGAATGTTCATCAAGTTTTCAGCACCAGTAGGAGCTTCACAGAGTGGACTGTTCTGGAACACTCCTCCAGCACCAATCCTCCCATTGCAACCCATATCCACACATGTAAATTACCCTGTGTGGCAACAAATGCCAGTAACACAATGCTGCTACCTCCTTTGTAATTGTGGGAGTATGATCCCAGACATCTTGGTGATCGGAATGCCACATGATTGCTTTCTAAAGCACCAAGACAATTTGGAAAGTTACATATGTCTTGGAACTGTTTTGATATACGTTTCCATTCACTTTTTTTTTTTTTTTTTTTTTTGATGGCACCTGAAATATAGAAAAATGTGATGTGAATATGTCAATGTGACTTTCATACACGTGAACTCAAAAATAAGTATAATCTTATGGAATCACTATGTTTCAGACACATTTTTCCCTAGCAACTGAAAATGATGAATTATGAAGTGTACTGATTTTGTCTGAAAATTCCGCTGGTAGGGGAGAAACAGTTTTGGCCTCTAAATTGTAAAGTTGAATTCTTAACATAAACTTTTACAATGTGGGGATATATTTTGAATATAACTGCCAAACTATAAAAATGTGTGATAATACCTGGACACAGGGATAGCGCAAGGTTGGATCAGAGATACATCGTTCTCCCAAACAAATATTTTTTGGAAATTTTTAAGATGCCACTTTAAAGACTTTGTTGCTATTTCTAACGAATTTCGCAGAATAAAGAGAAAACTAGGGGTTTGTCAGCTAACTAAACGTAACAAGCAAAGCTGCATCAAAAAGTTGTGGCAGGGGCACTCAGAATACACACCCCGATATATGCTTCTTGCTGCCCCTTCCGCTGGAGGTTCGTGTCCTCCCTCGGGCATGGATGTGTGTGTTGTTCTTGGCATAAGTTATTTTAAATAGTGTGTAAGTCTAGGGACCGATGACTTCAGCAGTTTGGTGCCTTAGGAATTCACACACATTTGAACATGTTTCTTGCTGACAGTAACACATCTGAACAAAAATGGTTCCTTTATTGTACTTTTCAGCTTTTTTAAATGTGTTATTACATTAACTTATTTTGGTCATGTTCTCATGAAATTCAACAAAATCAACGTGCTATCATGTACGAGTCCTTCAAGCATTGGTAAACTGTGTCACAAATTTCAGGAATAATTGAGGGTATCGTGCTTACAGGTATTCTGAATGAAAACATAAGGCTTCTGTAGCTTTTTCCAGTAGCTAGAAACGCCTGTGTTAGAACTAACCTAAAGAAAATTATGGAATTAACTACAACTTACAAGTATGCACCGTATGTACAGCAGCCTAGTAATACTACGCTTATATAAAGGTACCTACTTACCTCTTTCAAGCTGAGATATATTCTCGAATAACTGTGTTTTGCTACGTAATTCTTGGACTTACTAAATGAAGCAATGTCAACAATTCTGCCTTGCATATTCTCAGAAAAATTTTGTATGATTCCCTGTCCTCCAACTTCAGTTCATCGCGTAATAAACTGTACAACTCCCGACCGCCCTCGTCACGTCCTAAAATCTAAGGTCTACTCCACCATCTTCTATTACGCCAACGTAAATTTCTTCGTGGACGCCGCCAAGATATTACTGCAGTAATGACTGCATAAGCAGCAGTTGCCAGTCTCAGTTCGCCATCAGCCATTTTCTAAAATAATGTTGCGCCATCCGTAGTCATTGTCTGTACAAACTCAGCTACCAGATGGCATGCTAGGTCTTGGAGCAGGAAGTTGTTGCATCTTATTGCACCATTAGTGGCGCAAGATGTGCCCTCGTGTGTTCAGGGCTTAAGCGTTCAGTAACAGCAACAGCTGGGGACGCCAAGGGCGTGTCCTCACCCCAGAGACGGATAGGTTAGGCACCTCTTTGACCTCAGTCATTATCACGAACAGCTGTCTGTTATAGGGGGATGACTCAACCGGACTGTAGCGCTACTGGGTTACGTGTGCTTGTTTTATCCTGTACCGTCGCAGTCAACACGTACTCAGATTTCAAGTCAGTTGCTTAATTTTTGCCAGACTATAACTGTTTCCTTGGGTGTCATGCAACTTATGAAATTACATGGGAAGAACCGACTATTCTCCAACTCACAGACCCAGAAACAACCGGCAGTCGTTCGATATGCTGCTGCGAACGCTCAAGTCAAACGTATGAATTCTGTCGTAGCAGGATATCAGCTCGCACATAGCATAATGAGTATCCAGGCGCTGTTTGGTCTGCAGACGTCAAGCCCCCAGCTGCGAGACAGAACGCGCCAACTGCGCGCCTAGTTCGTGACCCGCAGTTTTTCCTCGGTCTCCGTTTCCAAGAACGACCATGTTGATAGCTCACGTGCCGGCAGTAAACCTTCCGGATAAACATTTGCTAGAAAAATGGAGAACTTAGTCATATGTACAGATACACCACAGTTTTATCCGTAAGCACATCTGCCAGAATCGCTAGCACATATAGCACAAGCTATCATGGGCCCTGCAGACGCAATGTTCCGGGTTTATTTTTTTTTTTGCTTGTGTTTGTGTGGGGGGGCGGGAGGGTGGAACTTAGTACTGTTTTTGCAATCCTGTTTTGCATTCCCTTCACCAGCTTCAAGTTTAGCCGCATGGTGCCTTTAAAGTATGTTTGTCTACCAAGTTTCAACGGATTTCTATAAAAATTTTCGAGCGTTGTAGCCTATTCCCCACAAACCGAATGTTGCAGTGCTAGGTCCCCATCTTCTACCATTCTGCTTAAAATATTTATAGAGTGTCTGCAGAGGAAAGTAAATTTCCCTCTAAGAAAGACAGCGAAATACTGAGTTGTGGTCAATGGCCCACTTGCACAACAAAAGAGAAACATTTACTCCCAATTTAAAATAAGTACTGAACGTGTTAGTATGGAACAAGTTCTGTGAGTATTTCAGGCAAGAATCTGTAGAAAGTGGCATATTCTAAAGTTAATGGAATGGCACATCCTATACGTACAAGGCTCAGATTCTTCGAAAAAAAGTGTTATCATAAGGAAGAGATGACACAAGTGTCGAAGAAAACAATGGCAGCAAATGGTGGGAGCTGCCTTGCCAGTTTACTTGTTGATATTTTCAAAAAAAATGGTTCAAATGGCTCTGAGCACTATGGGACTCAACTGCTGTGGTCATAAGTGCCCTAGAACTTAGAACTACTTAAACCTAACTAACCTAAGGACATCACACACATCCATGCCCGAGGCAGGATTCGAACCTGTGACCGTAGCGGTCGTGCGGTTCCAGACTGTAGCGCCTTTAACCGCTCGGCCACTCCGGCCGGCTGATATTTTCATTGAGAATGTAAATTATTTATAGCAAAACATCAGATAGTTAACATAGTAATTAATACGTATTATAAAATGTATGTATTATGTGTGTACGTGTGGGTATGCGTATATATGTTCCACATCTCCTCCTAAACGAGTTGATCGATTTGGATCAAACTTAGTACACATATACTTCACAGTCAGGCAACAATTGCTGTGGGAGTAAGAGCCACCTACCTACCAAAGGGTGAGTGTGGGAGTGTAAAAGGTGCGTAACGCGCGTCTTATGAATTCCCAGATTTTTACTCAACCAGTAATTGAGAATGAGACTACTTAGCAACTTGCAACAGACTTCATACATAATTTCAAAGCTTTATGAAACTTTTTATTGCTGACAACCCCTAGAAAATCATGAAAGAATTTCCGCTGTTCATGGAGTAAAAGTACCGCATGAGGCACGACGCTATAATTTATGACTTCTTTACTACTAACTGTATTCGCGAGGCATTTTGCAGACAGTAAGCAGATATAGCAGTACCTGCAAAATTGTATCACTGTACGACAAGTAGTCCGGGAGATGTGACGTCATAAACAAGATGCGTGATAAACTGTTGCATCATGCATGACGTTTTAAATTTATTACTTTTTTCTTACTGACTCTAACGACAATTAATTCCGTAGATTGTGTCCACACATGCCGCTGAATGTTTATACAAAATTACATCATTGTACGACTCATAGTTCAGGAGATATAACGACGTAAACATTAAGCACAAGGCCAGACGCTTCGTGCTACAGAAGTGGGCGCTCAGTTATAAATACACTACTGGCCAATAAAATTGCTACGCCAAGAAGAAATGCAGATGATAAACGGGTATTCATTCGACAAATGTATTATACTAGAACTGAAATGTGATTATATTTTCACGGAATTTGGGTGCATAGATCCTGAGAAATCAGTACCCATAACAACCCCCTCTAGGCGCTGCAGTCTGGAACCGCGCGTCCGCTACGGTCACAGGCTCGAATCCTGTCTCGGGCATGGATGTGTGTAATGTCCTTAGGTTAGTTAGGTTTAAGTAGTTCTAAGTTCTAGGGGACTGATGACCACAGAAGTGAAGTCCCATAGTGCTCAGAGCCATTTGAATCATTTGAGCCAGCCAACCCCCTCTGGCCGTAATAACGGCCTTGATACGCCTGGGCATTGAGTCAAACGGAGCTTGGATGGCGTGTGCAGGTACAGTTGCCCATGCAGCTTCAATACGATACTACAGTTCATCAAGAGTAGTGACTGGCGTATTGTGACGAGCCAGACGTTTTCAGCTGGTGAGAGATCTGGAGAATGTGCTGGCCATGGCAGCAGTCGAACATTTTCTGTATCCAGAAAGGCCCGTACAGGATCTGCAACATGCGGTCGTGCATTATCCTCCTGAAATGTAGGGTTTCGCATGGATCGAATGGAGGGTAGAGCCACGGGTCATAATACATCTGAAAGGTAACGTCCACTGTTCAAAGTGCCGTCGATGCGAACAAGAGGTGACCGAGACGTGTAAACAATGGCACCCCATACCATCACGCCGGGTGATACGCCAGTATGGCGATGACAAATACACGCTTCCAATGTGCGTTCACCGCGATGTCGCCAAACACGGATGCGACCATCATGATGCTGTAAACAAAACCTGAATTCATCCGAAAAAATGACGTTTTGCCATTCGTGCACCCAGGTTCGTCGTTGAGTACACCATCGCAGGCGCTCCTATCTGTGATGCAGCGTCAAGGGTAACCGCAGCCATAGTCTCCGAGCTGATAGTCCATGCTGCTGGAAACGTCGTCGAACTGTTCGTGCAGATGGTTGTTGTCTTGCAAACGTCCCCATCTGTTGCCTCAGGGATCGAGACGTGGCTGCACGATCCGCTACAGCCATGCTGATAAGATACCTGTCACCTCGACTACTAGTGATACGAGGCCGTTGGGGTCCAGCACGGCGTTCCATATTACCCTCCTGAACCCACCGATTCCATATTCTGCTAACAGTCATTGGATGTCGACCAACGTGAGCAGCAATGTCGCGATACGATAAACCGCAATCGCGATAGGCTCCAATCCGACCTTTATCAAAGTCCGAAACGTGATGGCAAGCATTTCTCCTCCTTACACGAGGCATCACAACAATGTTTCACCAGGCAACGCCGGACAACTGCTGTTTGTGTATGAGAAATCGGTTGGGAACTTTCCTCATGTCAGCACGTTGTAGGTGTCGCTACCGGCGTCAACCTTGTGTGAATGCCCTGAAAAACTAATCATTTGCATATCACAGCATCTTCTTCCTGTCGGTTAAATTTCGCGTTTGTAGCACGTCATCTTTGTGGTGTAGCAATTTTAATGGCCAGTTGTGTAAACACCTGGGCAACGTTGAGTTTCTCTGCTAGTATATTATAAACGTTACGTAGATGATACACTAATCTGATGACACAACGGATGAAATTGAATGCCTTGTGAAAGAAATTAGTGAAATGCATCAGAATAGCGTCTTTACAGTTGAATACAATATAGTCAAAGCTTTAAATTTCCAGGATCTCTTCATAACTCGCTCCAGTAAGAGACAGAGATTTCAAGGATACTGGAAGCTAAGATAGAAAGATGCCACAGTCAGCGAAATCTCATGTGACCCAGTTAAGCACAAAACGGCTTCATGCAGGTCAGTGTACAACAGAATGCACAAAATAGTGTTAGAAACAGCTGACAAAATTGAAACACCAAACACCAATAAAACAACTGTTTACAGTAATGGCGACAGTCAAAAATTAACAGATGAGCAAAATATTAAAATAAAATCCTACATAAGCAAAAACAAATTTATACCAAATAACATCCTATCACAGTTAACAGCACAATACGTGAGCAAGCTGTTTTTAGGAAAACTATTGTTTAAAGTAGAAATCTTTTTGAAGAGCAAATACCAGTATCATTATTTACACAAATTACAGACTAAAGGTCTATGCTGTTCGTAATGTCAACAATAACAGCAAGCCGTGAAATCGATCAGTGATATACAAATTTAACTGCAATTGAAGTACAAAATAATGCATTGGCCAGACAGCAGGAAATTTCAGAATACTATTCAGTTAACACATTGGCTGTCTTTGTTTACAAAAGCTAAACAGATTCACATTTGCCCTACATGTAGCTGAAGATGAATATCGCGTGACGGCCATAGCACACAACCTACATGTACTTCACCTGCTCAACAAAGGCAGAAGATTGAACCTACCTGAAGAGACTGAAATTTGTTCTCACAAATATTTATCCCTAAATGACATTGTCAGTAACCAAAAATACTTTGAAGAAAAGCATAATAATAAATAAAGGCCATACATTTATGTGTCCGCAGCTCGTGGTTTTGCGGTAGTGTTCTTGCTTCCCGCGCAAGGGGTCCTGGGTTCGGTTCCCGGCGGAGTCAGGGATTTTTCCTGCCTCGAGACGACTGGTTGTTGTTGTGTCGTCTGCATCATCATCATTCATTCTCATTACTTTCGGAGGAAGGCAATGGCAAACCACCTCCACTAGGACCTTGTCTAGTACGGCGGTGCGGGTCTCCTGCATCTTGCCCTACACTCCTCGGAGTATGTAACCTCATCATCATCATCATTATACATTTATGTTGTACTACACAATACGTGTAGCAACTCTGTATAATGTAAGTCATCTGTTTGCCTTTATTCATTCTACATCTCAGTCCAATATGTCAGTTTATCAACTATGGGTAAAACATGTATGCTTTTATATAAAGTTTGCTCTGTTACTTCTCTACTACTCAATGTTATTTAGTGAACCCATGACTACTGCAATTGGTAAATCAGCATGCATATCAGTTACTAAAGTAACTTAATAATGAAGGACCACAGTATAGCAGGTTTTGTGTAGTGGAGAAAAATTTTGAAGCCTTCTCCTGGTAAAATTCATGGAGAAGAAATAAAAGCTTTGAGGTTCGCCGATGACATTGTAATTCTGTCAGAGGCAGCAAAGGACTTGGAAGAGCAGTTGAACGGAATGGATGGTGTCTTGAAGGGAGGATATAAGATGAACGCCAACAAAAGCAAAACGAGGATAATGGAATGTAATCGAATTAAGTCGGGTGATATTGAGGGTATTAGATTAGGGAATGAGACACTTAAATTAGTGAAGGAGTTTTGCTATTTGGGGAGCAAAATAACTGATGATGGTCGAAATAGAGAGGATATAAAATGTAGACTGGCAATGGCAAGGAAAGCGTTTCTGAAGAAGAGAAATTTGTTAACATCGAGTATTGATTTAAGTGTTAGGAAGTCGTTTCTGAAAGTATTTGTATGGAGTGTAGCCATGTATGGAAGTGAAACATGGACGATAAATAGTTTAGACAAGAAGAGAATAGAAGCTTTCGAAATGTGGTGCTACGTAATAATGCTGAAGATTAGATGGGTAGATCACATAACTAATGAGGAGGTGTTGAATAGGATTGGGGAGAAGAGGAGTTTGTGGAACAACTTGACTAGAAGAAGGGATCGGTTGGTAGGACATGTTCTGAGACATCAAGGGATCACCAATTTAGTATTGGAGGGCAGCGTGGAGGGTAAAAATCGTAGAGGGAGGCCAAGAGATGAATACACCAAGCAGATTCAGAAGGATGTAGGTTGCAGTAGGTACTGGGAGATGAAGAAGCTTGCACAGGATAGAGTAGCATGGAGAGCTGCATCAAACCAGTCTCAGGACTGAAGACCACAACAACAAACAAACTCCTGGTAACAAGCAGGTCGGGCCATAACAGCGGGGCAGAACTGCAACTGGGAAGAACTGCTGATGTTGTGTGTGGTACGGTCGCAGGACGAAGTTAATTGCTACATGCCATTAGTGCTGTGCATCCACAGTGTCAATGCAGCAGAATAGCGTCATAGGAGAGAAGGATGCCATCATTTTGACGACTATGCAGCGTGGAGTAAGTAAGCGTAAGTCGTATACGAGAGTAAGACCTAGCTGCCTACAATCTTTGACGGAGCAGCGAGTCCCATCTGGGAGACATAACCACTCTGAGCTGCAACGCCACCATGAGAGTCAAGACTAGTGGAAGGCTATGGGCGCCATCATACAGTGAGTCTTCTGGTGGCCTAACTATCAGTTCCAGAGAGCACACCATCATCCGACCTCGTAGGGGATGGGGTGGGGGGGTGGGGGGAGGAATGCAGCTGCCACCACCCACAATCTATTCCTATGGGCACACTCGATGCTACTGGCCATCTGGAGGACCACAGCGTAAATTATAACACTCTAGGAGTTACTACAACAGCAAAGCAGCCCTATAATGCTATCCCTGTACCAAGATTTAAAGTTTGAGCAAGTTTGTGCACGCTGATGGAAAACAATCGAACTGTACATCGTCATATGAAGGGTTACATGTTGGAAGGATGGAATATATTATCTATCAGGAGTAGAAACAATGGTATATGGTTTCAAAAAGAAAAATCCGTGGTTGTGGTAAATACAGTCGCCAGCCTAATTAGGCAAAAATAATTACAAGTGAATTTACAGCAAGCAAGATAAACTAGCTGCTGTATTAATCTTGACTTCGAAATCTGTTTAGTAAATGAACACTCTAATCTATATTAGCGAAATTATTAGTCATGAGCTTATGTACTATCTGTTTAAGTTCAGTGGTAACAAACTTCTTCTAACGTATACTGGTTACTTTGGTGCATAAAGAATAATGTTAATTACAACGTGCTACTCCACAGGGGAAAAGTACAGTAGAACCCCTCTAATCCGTCACCTTCGGGACTGGGACCACGGTCGGAACGAAAACAAGGTCGGATTATCCGAAAAATCTAATATTTATTGCAAATGATATAAAAAGACATTTAATACAAAAAATTAAACTATTTAAGAACTAAAAGACGTCTACAGTAATATAAAAACATGATTTTTACACAGCGTTAAACAATATATTAACTAAAAAACGTCTACACACACTGTAATATGTATTGGTTTTAAAAGGAAAAAAGACAAACAAATTACAGTACTGTACTGACTTAATAACGTATAAACGATATATACTGTAAACTAAAAAATGTTTACGGCACTGTATATAAAAATAATTTTTTTACAAAGAAATAAACTACTATATGTATAAACTAAGAAGTGATTATACTGTAAGCATTGTTTTTACAGTAAAAACGAAAGCAAATTTCTTGGAAAAAAGGTCAGTGATACATTTTTGTTTAGCAGATGTTATTCTAGATTTAGCTGCAGTGTCCTTCCATTTTTTATCCACAAAATGTCCATTGGAGTTGAAGATGGATTCTGCTCGATGTATTGAAGGGCGATGACAAAAGCGTTTTTTTGCATCGTTGTGTGAAATCCGGGTGGGGGGTTCGTCTTCGCTGTCCGAATCCTCATTCAAAGTTTCCTGGCTAAGAGCGGCAACAATCTGGTCGTAATTGAGCTCTTCAAAAGTGTCACAGTCTTTGTCACATTCGTTGAGCCACTCTTCAACTTCATTGGCAGGGACGTTCGGCTCCAGAGTTTGTAGATCTTCAACGATTTCCAGTCCGTCGTGGTTTTGTCCATCTTCGGTATGCTCATTTTCAGTCATAACTTGTGGCCAAAGCTTACCCCACGATTTCCGCAGTGTTTCAGGTTTCAGTTCATCCCATGCTGCAGCGATTGTGTAGATAGCATTTTTGATGTTCAGGGATTTCATTGCCTCAAATAAGTTATGACCACCTTCATATTTTTCCAAGATTGAGCGGATATACTTTCTGCGATATGGCCTTTTTAACCATTCGATAACGCCCTGATCCATTGGTTGGATGAGTGAGGTCACATTAGGAGGCAGAAAGAGAGCTTTTATGTCACCGTTCACCAAATCTTCCTCAGATGGGTCTGATGGTGCGTTATCCAAGAGCAATAGAGCACGAACAGGCAGATTTTTATGTTTCAAGTCTTTTTCGACCGATGGCACAAACTCGTCGAAAAACCAGGTTTTAAAAAGGTTGCAGTCCATCCAAGCAGATTTTTGATTGCGGTAATTAACCGGCAAGGAAAATAAGTTTATATTTTTTATTGCCCTTGGCTTCTTAGATTTGCCAATGACGTACTGTAGAGAACACGGAATAAAGCAAACAACGACGTTTTTTAATCCCAACAAAGGATAAAACTGCAAAATAACGCACAGTATAACAATATGCACAGCGACAGACACCGCAACAATGACCCGACAGACGTCCAGTCAGTGACAAGTCGGCACAGGCTCGCGAGCCTGAGCATAGTCGGACTAACCGGAGTGACGGACCATCCAAGGTCGGATTAGAGGGGTTCTACTGTACTGTTAATTTGGAATTGAGATGGCCCTGAAGCTCCAGTATTGAAGGCCAGTAATTTTGATATAGTTACCTAGCCATTATTTTAACTAACAATAACACAAATAGCATTCAAAGACTGTATGTAACCTTTGCCTAGCACAGAACATGAGATGTACAGGGCTATTACAAATGATTGAAGCGATTTCATAAATTCACTGTAGCTCCATTCATTGACATATGGTCACGATCCTCTACAGATACGTAGAAAAACTCATGAAGTTTTGTTCGACTCAAGCCGCACTTCAGGTTTCTGCCGTCAGAGCACTCGAGAGCGCAGTGAGACAAAATGGCGACAGGAGCCGAGAAAGCGTATGTCGTGCTTGAAATGCACTCACATCTGTCAATCATAACAGTGCAACGACACTTCAGGACGAAGTTCAACAAAGATCCACCAACTGCTAACTCCATTCGGCGATGGTATGCGCAGTTTAAAGCTTCTGGATGCCTCTGTAAGGGGAAATCAACGGGTCGGCCTGCAGTGAGAGAAGAAACGGTTGAACGCGTGCGGGCAAGTTTCACGCGTAGCCCGCGGAAAATTGGCTCATGCCACAACTGGAAACCGACAGCGCCGACTTCATCTTTCAACAGGATGGTGCTCCACCGCACTTCCATCATGATGTTCGGCATTTCTTAAACAGGAGATCGGAAAACTGATGGATCGGTCGTGGTGGAGATCATGATCAGCAATTCATGTCATGGCCTCCACGCTCTCCCTGCTTAACCCCATGCTATTTCTTTCTGTGGGGTTATGTGAAAGATTCAGTGTTTAAACCTCCTCTACCAGGAAACGTGCCAGAACTGCGAGCTCGCATCAACGATGCTTTCAAACTCATTGATGGGGACATGCTGCGCCGTGTGTGGGAGGAACTTGATTATCGGCTTGATGCCTGCCGAATCACTAAAGGGGCACATATCGAACATTTGTGAATGCCTAAAAAAATTTTTTGAGTTTTTGTATGTGTGTGCAAAGCATTTTGAAAATATCTCAAATAATAAAGTTATTGTAGAGCTGTGAAATCGCTTCAATCATTTGTAATAACCCTGTACATGTGGACACTGTATCTGTTATAGTTTAAGTAAGATGAACCAATTCATGATTTTAACAGGGCAACTAGTATTGCATGAACTTTCTCTGTGAATTAATGATTAACTGACTATAACATGCAGTGAAGGACCCTAAAACTGTTCTGTCTCATAACACATTGCCTGATTAATTCTTTCAATGATAAACAATAATAACAACACACATAAGAAGAACAGACATACAAAATCACTATTTACAAAACTTTTTTATCAATATAACTGTTGTATGCCTTCAGAGTGTTATGGCCAGGACTTTGTTTCTGTAATCACTGTTCTTTAGTAATTTTTACATTCTGAGAAATGATTTTAAAAGTCTTTGAAAGTTTTGCTTCAGAATAAAATTGCAATTAAATATGGTTTTACTATGGACTGATCTTAGGAACTTTAACTGTCACATGGAGTATTTTACTCAAAATACTATTTGCAAAACCAAATCCTTACTCTGCAAAGTCAGCAATTGTTTTAATTTGTGTAATTGATCATTCATGCACTTTTACTTTATAAAGAGAGGAAAATTTGGAACTTTCTTGTAGCAGGAACAGGATGCTCTCAAGGTGAATAACTTAGGACAAAACACAGTTCATGGTGGGTAACTAGGCATTAATCACTTATTATATGAACACTTCAGCAAACACTGGTCCGTGTGTGTATTTACAAAATTAAGTTTTACTTTGTCTGAGGTCGGATGTAGTGGCGATTATCTGTGGCGACAGAACAAAGCCTTATTATGCAAACATGGCTCTTGATGCAATATACTCTGTAATATCTACTTGGCGTTGTAAACACGGATATCAGAGTAACCCAATAAATGCCGTGATACACTGACTGGTAACAGTCCACATCTTAGCCATAATTACTTGACTTTACCAGTAATCTTTGCCTCATTGGTCAATCGGGTTGTTGACTCGTCGAGAGCTAGCCACGACTATATGGCCACCAACACTTGTCTCACCAGTTCGCGTCCTTGCACCATTTACTTTCCGCCTAAGGCCTTTCGTTGTGGAGGGACGTCCCTCTAGCATTTCTATCGTATACTATTCTACATTCCCTAAGCATGTACCAGTTATATGTCACAATTTAGTATATAAAATGACAAGGCTTCAGAAAAGACATATACAAAATATCTGCAGATTACATAAAATTAGAGAGTGAGAAAATATATTTACATCCATCTCAAGTCAAAGAAGTTACAGAATACAGATTTTACAGAATCTTTAACCGACATAAGCGTTACAGACTCCACACAAGTTCATGTACTTGGTTCAGAGCCTGTGGTACCTCTTCTGCACGCAGTCTATGGTGTCGTTAGGCGTGGCCTGGCCAGTGGTCACCCACTTCCCAGCACTGCTAGTGGCTGTGACCAGTATGATCCCCACACCATGCCGGATGTACAGGGATGTAAATGTGCCACTGATTCTTGGATCGTTCGGAGGACGACTGCAGACGATGATTTTATTGGGGATACTACGGGGGATGCACAGGAATCCATCGAAAATGTTAGTTGTGTTGCTAATGTTGTGGATAATGAGGTAGTACAGACGCCTTTATTTTCCAAAGGATGCAGATTCGGCACCACTTACGATGGCTCCGCCTCCTCCAAAGGGGGAGGCAGGAAGAAAAGGAGGATGAAAAATTACGGCGTATTGATAATTTTTGCTTATGGACCGTCTGATATTATCAATACAGTAATATTACACGCAACTGAGGAAGACAGGACTACAAAAGTTGAAGGATGAAAAATGCTCGTAAGCGGACAAGACTGAATCCTTCCAAAAATCTGAGCCTGAGAATCAAGGTAAATTTAACGATTCTTGCAATGTTAAAAGTATTGAGTGTAAGAATAAGTGTCATGTAAGTCTTCTTAAAAGCACAGTCAAGCTCGAGAAAACATTGTTTCAACAGAAGGAGACAGTTACACGGGTCACATCGTCGCAAGGAGCTATTATCATGACAGTAGAACCAACAAACTGCATAAGGCATCATTTAGATTCAATAGTGCCAAAGAGCACAAGGAAGTTGGTTTTTAAAGGTAACGATAAAAGAGAGCATGGCAATGCAAGACATAGTGACGTGTAACTAGTTGTGAAGTAAAGAAAATATTTGAATCTATTGGCCAGTATGCTGTATGTGGTAATACTGTAAGTACTTTGTATATAAGTGTAGTTTTAACGACGTGTGTTGCGGGAAAAAGTAAGGGAGATTTTTCTCACAAAGACAGTGTTCTAGATGATATAAGAAAACATCAGTTTAAGAAACGACCTCATAGACGAAGGAAGGTACTGAACATAAGAAATAATTAAATGGAACGATTTGCTATTGAGCGCTTTGATGAGGAGGAAGAGTTTTGTAATTTTATTTGAGTGATTTTTATCATTATGATTTAATGATGTCATGCTTATGTGGAAATGAGAGAAGTTGTTTGTTTTATCAGTAGAAGAAAGCATTAAGTAATCAAGACAGTATATTGCACAATTAATAAAGGAAGGAGTGAGTGTCGTTGTAATCTGGGATGTGTGTGATCCATGTCATAGGAAAATGATTTACTAGTTTTAAGTAATGACTAAGAAGAAATAAACAGTTATAAAATATGTTGCTCAGTGAGCTAAACCCTGATCAACGATGCTGTTAAATGGAGACTGAGCTAAGGAACTTTGAGGTTCTAGCTTGATTTTACAAAACTGGAAGCTACAGTGTACAATGTAAATATTTGATTTGTATATGTTCCTCAAGACTTTTCCCAGAGATACATTGAGTCAAATCCAGGGCAGATTTGTTAAAGGAATGTGGAGTAAACCACCACATAATAACAGGCTTTGCATAGCTGTGTAGATTTCTGAAGCCCTCTCCTGGTAGTGTACGAGGAGTGCAAAGTAGATAAGGATGAAACTGCTGAGCATAATGCCAAGGAAGAACCGCTGATGCTAGGTGAAATATGGTTACAAGACATAGTTAATTGCTACATAATGTAAGATCTAGGTAGCCAAGATGCCACTGCCACAGAATGACATCATAGGGAGAGAGTAATAACGTCATTGTGATGACTACACTGCGTCAGTAAGAAAGCTTATGTCAGACACAAGAGTAACTATTCAGTACACTGACTCCACAAAACATGCTCACGTTTGCCCTGAAAGTGGGAGCTGAGACACCTTTCAGTTGCAATCAGGGTGACCAGTGCAGATGAACGGACAAAAAATGCAGACCAAGTCATGTCATTGCTGACTCACAGTATCAAAGCACATGGGCCAACCCTGTATAAACATACTCCTCTTCTGGTGGGAGAATCTACTCAGCCTGCAGCCACCCAGCCCGAAGGCTGGACCTGTGTCAGTCAACCCCCGCTCTCCTAGCCATCTACAATTTAGGATGGAGCAGCAAAACCCTCCTGGGAGCCACAGCCACTGCTATTCACAGCACCGCCATGTGAGTCAAGACTGATGGAGAGCTGTGGGTTCCTTCATCCACTGGGTCCTTTGATGGTCTAACCTGTGGTTCCAGGGAGCAAACCATCATCCGCCATTTTGGGGAGCGGCATGCAGTTGTCACCTCCCGCCTTCTGTTCCTGTGGTCAGACTTCAGACTTCGATGGTGCCCGCTGTTCTCCTGTGAGCTGGCTACAGCGTGATTTTGTACAACTTCACACACTTGTTGCACATCCAGTGGAGCCTCTTCTGCACAAAGTGTATGGTATTGTCAGGTGTCACCTGGTCACACCCTTTCCAGAGATAGTGGTGGCCATGGCCAGTGCAAACGATCCTGTCTTCACGGCGTGGCTGTTGTGCCCCTTGACGTCAGAGGGCGCTGTCGCCGCTGCTTCTGCCATCGCTACATGTTGGTTTCGGCGCGTTGCCGGCGTGTTGAATGTCAGGCAGGCTGAGAATCGAGACAACTGTGTGCCTTTGAGCAGTAAAAACTTACTTTGTTAATTATGTTTCACTGACGCCTTCGGGCATATGGTACGCCATTATATACTGATTGACTGCTCACCACGTCCAGGGATGGTGGTCCATTTAGATCCAGACCATGACGACGTCAACGTAGTGTCCAAGACATGGGAGCTACACTAATAATAAAAATGATCTGTAAAATAACTTACACTGTTTTGGTACATTACATGTTGAGCAATTATTATTTTTAGTCACTCAGAATAGAAGCTTTCGAAATGTGGTGCCATAGAAGAATGCTGAAGATTAGATAGGTAGATAACGTAACTAATGAGAAGGTACTGAGCAGAATTGGGGAGAAGAGGAATATGTGGCACAACTTGACTAGAAGAGGGGATCGGTTGGTAGAACATGTTTTGCGGCATCAAGGGATCACCAACTTAGTAGTGGAGGGCAGCGTGGAGGGTAAAAAATGTAGAGGGAGACCAAGAGATGAATACACTAAGCAGGTTCAGAAGGATGTCGGTTGCAGTAGGTGTGGTGTCACCGCCAGACACCACACTTGCTAGGTGGTAGCTTTAAATCGGCCGCGGTCCATTAGTACATGTCGGATCCGCGTGTCGCCACTGTCAGTAATTGTAGACCGAGCGCCACCACACGGCAGGTCTAGAGAGACGTACTAGGACTCGTCCCAGTTGTACGGACGACTTTGCTAGCGACTACACGTACGAAGCCTTTCTCTCATTTGCCGAGAGACAGTTAGAATACCCTTCAGCTAAGTCCATGGCTACGACCTAGCAAGGCGCCATTAACCATTTCTAGAGAGAGTCTCACTTGTATCATCAAGAACGCTGTATACAAATGATGGATTAAAGTTAAGTAGTCCAGCAGCTACGTACTTTTCTTTAGAGCATTCATTACGTATCCTGTTTCAGACCTAACGCCAGCCGGCGTGTGTAAACGCGTGCCTTTCGGTTACCCATCACTGTGGACTGGCTGTCTTGTCAGTCCACTACAGTTTGGCGACGAGCTAAATCGCGTTTGTACCAATTGCTGCACTAATTTACTTGTATAATGGCTTCGCCACAATCTCCAGATGTACTGTCCGAATTTTATCGCTTGCAGAATCAGCAGACGCAGGCGTTATTGGATGCCCTTGGACAGCTCGTCCAGGGTCAACGTGCACTGCAAAACGATGCGGCCGCCGCCGCTTCATCGCTACCGCAGCCACAACACGCAGTTGCACCACCGTTTCGTAATTTTCAGCCAGACGAGGAAATATGGACGGAGTGGTCACGCCAATTTCGATTCCATCTCGCCGCCTACAGAATTCAAGGTAATGAGCAGCAGCCGTTTTTGCTTTCGTGTGTAGGTGTGTCCACCTACCGTGTGATAGTGAAATTGTTTCCCCGACGCAACGTCGCAACCCTGTCCTACGAAGAAATTTTGTCGGCATTGGATGCAAATTTCAAAGAAACAGTTAATGTAGTTGCAAAAAGGTATACATTCTTTCGTACAAAACGTACGGCCGGTCAGACTAATCGGGAGTGGGTTGCAACATTGCAAGGCCTTACAAGGGATTGTGCTTTTCAGTGTGAATGTGGACTCCCTTATTCAGATACTATGGTGCGTGATGCAATTGCACAGAACGTTTCTGATGTTCGTATACGGGAACAGATTTTGAAACTCGTCAATCCCTCCCTTCAACAAGTGATAGACATATTGGATAGGCAAGACACACTTGACTTTGCTCAGGAATCATTTGAAACTTCGACAGCTGTCTGTCACATTAACCGGCCCGCCTTGTGAGCTGCACGGAACTGTAAACAGCCCTCGCGCACGTCCGCGCAGCCACGTGTCCTGCGCAAGCAAGCAAATGCAGTGCTGAAATCATGCCCGCGGTGTGCAACTAGACATTCGCGTGAGAATTGCCCGTCACGCCAAGCTATTTGCTTTTTCTGTAATAAAAAAGGACATGTTCAAAGTGTTTGCCAGAAAAAGCTTAGATCGGACACTCACAACCATTCCAGGCCCTTTGCTTCACGCCGGAATCGAACCACGGACACTCAGGCTCGTGAACCTTCGCCCATGGACATTCATGTAGTTAATTCCACATCGTCCAGTGCTCCTCTCTCTAACAGTGACTGTGTTCGTCCCACAAACAGTGTGCGTCGATGTCGACGGCAATCCCGTCAAGTCGCCAGTGCTTCTGTCCCAGAAACAGTTCACGTTGGACGAAACAGTCGCTCTTGTCGTCCGCAGGACAATAAACTTTTTGTAGACTTGGAAATTAATGGCAACGTGATACCATTCCAGCTTGATACCGGAGCTGCAGTTTCACTACACAATCACGTCACGTACAAACAACTGGGCGCACCTCCGTTGCGTGCCGCAAATGTTCAGCTCACTAGTTATTCAGGACAGTATATCCCTGTGTTAGGACAGTGCAGCCTTCTTGCAACATACAAGAGACAAACAAAACTTGTGTCATTTTACGTTCTTCGTTCTTCTTCTGCAGTGAACTTGTTTGGTTTAGATTTATTTCAGTTGTTTAACTTGTCTATCGTAAATCAGGTCTTATCAGTGAACAAGCCTGTACCTCCGCGCACAGCGCAGAAATTCATAAGCTGGTCTATTTTCCTCTCGCAGTACCGCTACGATATCTTGTATCAGTCCACTGCTAAGCACGGAAACGCCGATGCGTTGTCCCGTTTGCCTGTTGCTGAGGATAGAGCATTCGATTCTTCCAAACTTGCTTGCATGTTCATTGATGCGGAAACTGATGACGTGGTCGAATCGTTTCCGATTGATTTTCGTCGTGTAGCTGTAGCCACAGCTGCCGACCCTGTCCTTGCTCCCGTTTTGCGTTTTATTGCTACGCAATGGCCTTTGTCAAAGTCACGGATCGAGGATCCGTTGGTTCGCCGATTTTTTTCTCACAAGGAGAGACTTTTTGTACGACGTGGTGTTTTGCTGTTGCGTTCTGATAATGATCAATCCAGGGTTGTGGTCCCACGTTCGTTACAGTCCTCTGTCTTAAAGCTTCTCCACCAAGGACATTGGGGTATAGTGCGAACGAAACAACTTGCTCGTCAGCACTGTACTTGGTTCGGAATCGATGCTGCGATTACGAATATGTGCTCTTCTTGCATGGCGTGTGCCGAACAACATTCAGCACCGCCGCGGAAATTCTTTGCTTGGCCAAAAGCCACTTCCCCTTGGCAACGCTTACACATCGATTTTGCTGGTCCCTTCTGGAATGCTCGATGGTTGGTTCTGGTCGATTCATTCAGTAATTTTCCTTTTGTTGTACGGATGTCTTCCACGACGTCATCTGCCACAATCCAAGCGTTATCCTCTATCTTTTGCATTGAAGGTCTTCCACAGACTATTGTTTCCGACAATGGCCCACAATTCATGTCTGCAGAATTTCAGTCATTCTGCAAGGCCAATGGTATTCAACACCTGACATCCGCGCCGTTTTCGCCTCAGCAAACGGTGCCGCTGAACGATTGGTCCGGACTTTCAAGTCACAGATTTTGAAGTTGAAAGAGTCGCATTCTCGGGAGGACGCGTTGTTGCTCTTTCTGTCCTCGTATCGCTCTCAGCCCCGAGATGGTCGCTCGCCGGCTGAGTTGCTCCATGGTCGTCCTCATCGAACCTTGATGTCTTTGCTGCATCCGCCGCATCAGGTTCCTGTGCAGCGGCAGACTCCTGCTTTTGCTCCAGGCGACGTTGTATTCTATCGCAACTATCGCGGTTCACGGCGTTGGCTCGCAGGGCGCATTCTTCGCTGCCTCGGCCGCGCGATGTATTTGGTTTTGGGGGCCTCTGGTGAGGTGCGTCGGCATCTCAATCAGCTGCGCCTCTGTCGTCGCACGGGTTCTGCCGCTCCCCGTCTGCTTTCAGCGACGGTGCCGTCCGGTCAGCGCCCTGGGGACTCATCTACTGGCTCGCCTCATCCCCAGGTGTTACCGACGTTGCCTTCCATTTTGCCCCATGGCGACGCGCCGCCGCCGCCGCCGCCGCCTGTTCTCCCACCGGCGCCGCAAGCAGTGGACGCTTCGCTGCAGCCGCCAAGCGCCTCCCTGGGTCACGCGCCGCCGATCGCTTCCCGTGACCAGCTGTCCTCCGCCATGGAACTCTTGCCCGCTCCGGACCACATGGCGTCATCGCGCGTCGGATACCCCGACGCAATGGAGGTCGACCCTTCGGCCCCTCCTGTCTCTTTACGGGCGCATACACCGCATGTTGACGTGCACCCTGGACTAGGTTTTCAGGCGTTTCCTAGCTCCCCTCGGACCGAATGGCCGGGTGCGGGTGGCACAGCCTCGCCTGTTGTTAGGCTCCCCACCTCATCGCTTGCGTCAATATGGGGCCCTCCCCACGGCGGGCGGAAACCTTATAACACGACCGTTCGCCGATTTGCGGGGGAGGAATGTGGTGTCACCGCCAGACACCACACTTGCTAGGTGGTAGCTTTAAATCGGCCGCGGTCCATTAGTACATGTCGGACCCGCGTGTCGCCACTGTCAGTAATTGTAGACCGAGCGCCACCACACGGCAGGTCTAGAGAGACGTACTAGGACTCGTCCCAGTTGTACGGACGACTTTGCTAGCGACTACACAGTACGAAGCCTTTCTCTCATTTGCCGAGAGACAGTTAGAATAGTCTTCAGCTAAGTCCATGGCTACGACCTAGCAAGGCGCCATTAACCATTTCTAGAGAGAGTCTCACTTGTATTATCAAGAACGCTGTATACAAATGATGGATTAAAGTTAAGTAGTCCGCAGCTACGTACTTTTCTTTATAGCATTCATTACGTATCCTGTTTCAGACCTAACGCCAGCCGGCGTGTGTAAACGCGTGCCTTTCGGTTACCCGTCACTGTGGACTGGCTGTCTTGTCAGTCCACTACAGTAGGTACTCGGAGATGAAGAAGCTTGCACAGGATAGAGTAGCATGGAGAGCTGCATTAAACCAGTCTCTGTATTGAAGACCACAACAACAACAGTCACTCAGAAGCTGAAATTAAGTTTTAAGATCGGCAATACTTAATTTATACACAAAACTGACTTCAGCAGTACTTTCAGAACCTGTAAACAAAGTATTACTTTGACTTTAAACGCAGCTAATTCTGCTCTGGTTTTGTGCATCTGGCGGAGAAAAGGTATTGTGCCACATTGAAAAATACTGAATATAGAAGCCACAACAATCAGAATTGAAAGTAAGTGTATCTAACGAGTTACAGACTGTAAATAAGCAGCTCACACAGTGCAGCAGCTAAGCAATTTACACAGGGCAGCTGCAGTATCTAAAACACAGTCGATGTGTTAGTGATGTGTTAATGAATATTTAAATATCTCTTACGCCAAATGAATACAGGCGAAAGCCTAAAACGTGTGTAGGGAAGCTTTTTCCACTGGACGACCCCTGTCTACAATTCACCCAATAGGATTTTACCCAACTACTAACACTACTATCAGCCGTTGCTACTAAGACTGCTGTCAAGACATTTTCGTGTACACGTTTGTTTTTTGGCACTAGTCTCAGCTAGACAACAATCTGACAGCATTCATTGACCGCGGGATTCCTTGTACACATGGCAGCACAAAAGCATCCATCCCACTGTAACAACTAACTCTAAGATTCACTATACCATCATGGAACCGCGTTTCTAAAATCATTCGCACTAGGACAACAGATAACAGATACTCTTCAAGGCTATTTCATTCCCCCTGATTTCGCGGAACTTTTATTACACCAGGGCGACTTTTCCTTGGTACTCAAGGAGGGAAGATTAGGTTTTAAAGTTCCATCGCCGAGGAGGTCATTAGAGATGGAGCTCAGGTTAGGGAAGGTTATGGAACCATTCGTCACCCTTCAAGGTAACCATCCCGGCATTTGCCACAGCCAATTTAAGGAAAAAACGGAACCATTGAATTTGGTTGAATGGACGGGTATTTGAACCGCTGTACACCTGAATGTGAGTCTAGAGTCTTAGCTTCACATAATTCCGCTCGGTTGTCCTAAGTGCCGCCTTGGGATCCAACGTCCCCAACGCTTGCCTTTCATGATTCGCTGTATCTTTGCAGAGCATACTGCCACAGAACTAGATGCTTACAAGGTGCTAACCTGGACGAGCCACTGCCTAGCCCACCGTGTTGGCGGACTGACCATTAATGCAGCCTCACATGCAGTGGACTAGCAGGCCAGCGTGGCAGCTTATTGGCGCATCAGACCACGACATTGTGCTCTCTGCTCGCCGTACTAATTATTCCGGCCCACGTACTGTACTGTGGCACGTCTTCTTTAAGTCAACAACGCTCTCAAGCTGACCAGAAGTATCCAGATACCTATTACTGGGCATTAATATGAGGTGTGTCCACGTTTCACGGGTTTTGACTCTGCTGGGGACACTTTCGATAAGGTATCTTAATATCTGTGGAGGTACGGCAGCCAATTCATCCCTAAATCGAAAATCAGAGAAGGTTGCAAACTTGCAATTTCTTGGACGGTGCTCATTGCATCACTTATAACTTCATTTGATTCCGTACTTTCTTCAGTTCTTCATTGTTAACTGTGCAAGACGTGTAAGGCTACATCTGCTCTGATGTTTTTGAATTATGTCCAACAAAGTTGTGTTAATTTTGTACCCAGAAGTGTGGTTTGGATCACGACTACGAGACTGTGAACTGTGTCAGTTGTTTTTAAAATTTCATATATCAGTTACTGAAATGAAATATTGGTAACTTATTTATTTATAAGAGACGTTATATTGTTGCATAAAATCTTTATGTGAATGCGGCCACCATCTTGTCTTACTGTAAGATACAAGGATGCTCTGCCCAGTCACTTTCATCAATCAGGATTAAACTGAAGAAGGGGAAGTGATCATTATTAGCAGACACTACAATCTCTCTGCACACTAGTCAGTTTTCAGAAACTGGGTAAGGTAAGACTATGAGTGATCCTGCATCGCTGGACACTGACACGAAACATGTGAAAACGCTGTGTCCCAAATCTGTTATTATAATTTGTCCAATAGGGATTTTGTTATTTTTGTCGTGGTCTTCAGTCAGAAAACTAGTTTGATGCAGCTCTCCATGTTACTCTATCCATTGGAAACCTCTTTATCTCTGAATAACTGCTAATACCAATATCCTTTTGAATCTGCTTACTGATTCATTTCTTTGTCTCCCTTTTACGATTTTTCCCCATTCTCCAAACTCCACACTTTCCTGCAGTACTAAAGTGGTGATCTCTTGATGTCTCAGAAAGTTTCCTATTGGCTGATTCCTTCTTTTAGTCAAATTGTACCACAAATTTCTTGTCTTCACACTTCTATTCAGTACCTCCTTATTAGTTACGTGAACTACCCATCTAATCTTCAGCAACCTTCTGCATCACCACATTTTCACGACGCATTCTTCTTGTCTAAACTGTTTATCGTCCCGGGTAGGTAGTGATGTTGAACACTGGAGTCTGGAGCACAGTCGACGTTCTACTCAACCTAAAGGCACTCTTTTGACAGGCCAGTCCATTTCAGAAATGTTACTGCCCAGGAACGTCTCCGGACTGTTCCTCTACTGTACGCTATACACTATGCTGTAACATGTGTTCATACCCTCCCGCAATTAGTGTTTACTTAAACGCAATAAGGCGGGTTCACCCTAACCATGGAAGACGCCCCCATACCTTAACACTGGACTCACATTCTGGAGGACGACGGTTCAATGCCACGTCCAGCCATCCTGATTTAGGTTTTCCGTGATTTCCCTAAATCGCTCCAGGCAAATGCTGGGATGGTTCCTCTGAAAGGGCACGGCCGACCTCCTTTCCCGTCCTTCCCTAATCTGATGCGACCGATGACTGGTCTCCTCCCCCAACCAACCTTAACACTACCCCTTCCATACATCAGTGATGGCGATAAAGATGATGACAGGTAACGTGCCATAGCAGTTCGCCAAACCTTCGCAAAACCTTCCATCGAATTGTCATAGGGTATGACGTGAATCATCACACCAACTCACTCGTTTCCTGTCATCCATATTCCAGTGGCGTCGCTCTTCACGCCACTTCAAGCATCACTTCTCACGGAGAACAGAAATGTGTGGCATATGAGGAGCCCTCCGCCCATTACCCACCATTCCTTTTAACTCCCTACACTCTGTCATTGTGCTGAACGGACTCCTAGTAGAACTTTTGAACTCACGAGTGATTCCTTCCATTGGTTTCGTGCGATTTTTTAGAGCCACCCTCCGCAGCGCTCGGCAATTCCTGTCCGCCAGTACATGACGTCTGCTTGCTCTTGATTTAGCATTGGCTGTTGCTTCAAGTTACCACTTCACACAGTCACATCACCAACAGTCGACATGGCCAACTGTAGAAGGGTTCAAATGTCACTGAGGAATCTGTTACTGAGGTGACGTCGGATTGCTAGTGAACATTCAGAGTCACTGAGCTCGCCTGGCAGGCGTATTCTGCCGCTGCTGCTTCTCTACTGACAACACAACGCTCCTACGTCTCCTTTTATATCTCCCGGGTTCGATTCCCAGCGGGGTCAGGGATTTTCACCTGCTTCGAGATGACTAGGTGTTCGTGTTGTCCTCATCATTTCATCCTCATTCGTGAAAGTGGCGAGACTGGGCTGAGAAAAGGTTGGGAATTTGTACGGGCACTGATAACCGCGCGGTTGAGCGCCCCCCCCCCCCCCCCCAAAACCAAACCAAACCGAACATGCTTTTATACTGGCAGATCCGCCTGTCGTGGCATCTAGTGGTCAATTACGCGTTACTGAGGGGTATCCGGATACTTCTGATCAGACTGTGTATGACTCTGTACTCTACGGCTCCTATCCTGTGTCGACAGATCCTTAAATTGTAATTAACAGCTGTTCCAATCTTCTGCTCATAAAAAATATGTACATGGATCCTTTAACTAGTTACAGGTAAAAATATTACTTAAGAGTGGCACCGAAGTGAATCATGCAAGTCGAACATTCATTGAAACCGCTGCCAAGATGCCCCTGCATAGCTACTCAGAAGGAAAATAATGCAGGATAAATACAGGACTATGCCAACAAATGGTCTGCGATTAGCTGCAAAGTCCAGCCAGCCTGCTGTTGGCCTGTTTGCCGGGCGGGCCACGCCGCAAGGTGCGGGCTCTAGGGTGGCAACTTGTACTGCGCACAGCTCTACCCATAACGTGCGTGATGTACGTATTACGCTTTTTCTTCTTCTTCTTCTTCTTCCGTATCCGGATGCACCAATTATATCTTCTCTTCCCAGTAATTAGCAACGTAGGTTGCTTTGTCATTGACTTTCAAAATATCGTCTTTAATGCATGTTATAGACATATCTGGGCAAATCAATAGGTGGTCCAAGTCCTGTATTGCTCCGCATTCACACCTATTGCTATAACTGTAGCCCCATTTAAAGAGGTTTCATTCGCAGCCAGTTACTCCAGTGCGCAACCAGTTTAATGACCTCCAAGTTGTAAAAGGTAGTTGAAATCCTGCAGATCCCTCCTCAAGTAGTTCCAGTGTGGAGTGTGACACCATTTCTTCCCAAAGAGATAGCCGCCTTGCGACGGACTTGGTGGCGAGCTCTTCAGTAGTTTCAATGAAACTCCTGCGGGATTTCAGCTGGACACGTTGTTTTCGGTGCATATGCATCGGGTGTCGAGGATCAATCTTTTGTTTTGATCTTTCGATCTCGGTGGCTACTTGTCTGCATATAGTGGGTGGTGCTACCCCTATGATGAGATAAATTTTGTCTTTCGGAGCTGGTTTGATGCATCCTGTGGCAATACGTACAGTTTAGTTTACCGCGGCGTCAATTTGCTTAGTGTGAGCAGAGTTCCTCCAAACTGGCGCCGCGTATTCCACTGCTGAGATGCTCAGCGCAAGACCCGTGGTGCGCAAAATGTGTGGTTGAGCTCCCCACGATGAACCTGTTAGCTTCCGCAGTATGTTATTCCTGGCACAGACATTTTTTTAGTGTTGTGACAGTGCTGCTTAAAGGTAAGCGCTCTGTCCAATGTTACTCCCAGGTATTTTGGGCTGTTTGTATGCTTCAGCTCTTCCCCTCGCCACATGACTCGGAGTTTCCGTTTGGCTTGTTTGTTCCTAAGATGGAAGGCGGATGGATACTTGAGATTTACTAGGGTTTGGTTTGAGATTATTGCCTTCGTAATAGGTAGCTAGTTCTGTTAAGGCTCCTGTGACATTCTCCTCCACTTGTTCAAAGGTTTTATCCTGTGTGGCCACTGCTGCATCATCGGCATAAATGAACATTCGTGTCTGGTGGCTGATGGGAAGGTCGTTCGTATAGATATTAAATAATGTTGGAGCCAAGACACTACCCTGTGCAAGTCCATTTTTTGTGTCCTCCATCGGCTGTTTTTAGATTGTAAGGTTACATAGTAGTGTCTGTTCTGTAGCATGCATTTCACGAAAATACAAAGGGTGTAGTCCTTAGTGACATTACACCGTTGGGTGGCTTGCGGAATATAAATGTAGATGTAGATGTACACACTTTCTGGGTAAGCAACTTATGGTTAACTGTGGCATATGCGGCACTGACATCCAGGAATGCGACCCCAGTTACTTCTCCTCTCTGATAGCCGTCTTCGATGTACTGCGTGAGATTAAGGATTTGGCCACAGCATGATTTTCCTGGTCGAAATCCAGCTTGTTCGTTAATGAGGGCTTTGTCCACATAATCAGCTATGCGTTTGAGGATCACTCGCTCCAGCACTTTAAATAGATGACGCTTTTAACCTGCCCATTCTTGCCTGTTAGCCAGGTAGGCAAGCTGCCACACGTAAGCAGCAGAACGGGGAGGCTGCTTTACACCCATCCCAGCCAAGCTATGCCCAACCCACGTAGGCTACGAAAGTTTTGGTTGCCTATGTCTTCCCACTGTGCTACTCTACGTAGCAGTTTATTTTGTACACTTGCACTGTAGTGTTACGAGCATGGTTCGGAAGTTAATAAAAAGACAAAGCCAATTCGTGATGGGATATGTATTGATTTTATTTGTCCTTTTTTCCATTTTCAGCGTATTTCTGGTTCTTTATTTATTTCGATATGGACGGCTTTCTCTGCAACGTCATCCTCTTCAGACTAGTACTGACTATTCTCAATTCGAACCATCATCAGATCACCTCTAACAGATGTTTCCTGTGGCAATGAGAACCATTTCTGAAAGTCGAGATCCTTTGCACCTAAGAACCTGAAGATGTCTATTATAGTGCAAAGCCCACTAAAGTAAGTTTTGGAATCTAGTTTCAGAACTTTAGTGTGTTACAGCCAAATGTGACACCAATTATACTAATTGTAATTATTTTTTCCAGGATGTGTATTGCAGGTTGGTTGAATTCATTCTAAGTGGCCCAAATATTTCATTCTAAATTACCCAAATGAATTTTAGCAGGCACAAAGTTCGTTTTTCTTATAATGTTAATCAAAGAAGTACATGTCTAAAAGAAGAAGATCTGCTTCCATGCTAAGCTTTCGTTGCACTACGCTGCATACTACCAGACTGTGGTTTTTAATGTACATTGAGCCATATCTTTCTTCTTATTTCAATCAATGTCTACCCTTTGTTTTCTGTATTGTACTTCAACTCCCCATCTGAGGCGGGCTGGCAGCAGCGTAGGCGCTGATCTTCAGCCGAAACACATTAATTATACAATGCACTCCGTCTTCAGACCACGAGTGGCCTACCGGGACCATCCGACCGCCGTGTCATCCTCATAGAGGATGTGGATAGGAGGGGCGTGGGGTCAACACAGCGCTCTCCCGGTCGTTATGATGGTATTCTTGACCGAAGCCGCTACTATTCGGTCGAGTAGCTCCTCAATTGGCATCACGAGGCTGAGTGCACCCCGAAAAATGGCAATAGCGCATGGCAGCCTGGATGGTCACCCATCCAAGTGCCGACCACGCCCGACAGCGCTTAACTTCGGTGATCTCACAGGAACCGGTGTATCCACTGCGGCAAGGCCGTTGCCTAACTATACAATGGAAGACATTTAAAATAACGTAAATGAGAAAATTTGGTGGTACAGAGATATGAAAAGGGGAGCATTATGGAAGAGAACAGACAAAAAGGGGGCGACTGTAAAATCGAGATAAAAACCTTAAAAAAGTTGCGTACGCAAGAAACCACACACTGTGTGAACACAAGGCCAAGTACGGTCGGAGAATAAAAGTTGCGACGGACGGTGTATCACAGAACAATCACGGACAGCAACACTATATACAAGTCCAACGCACGATTAAAATCACAGCTCTTGACAGCATTGGAGAACTGCACCAAATACAAGACAGACGTAGCTCATCGGCGACGGCAAACAAACTGAGAGGATCTGCCAGGTGTACGGAGACGAGGGAGAAGGGAAGAAAGGAGGTATGGGTGGTGTTAGAGAGGGGTGAGAGGTGGAGGCGGGCGGGGGACGCGCAAAGGAGTCCGGAGGGGGGGGGGGAAGGACGGGAGAGGGAAACAGCCAAGGAGGGGGTGCAGAGACTCAGGGGTGGGGTGAGTTTCTACCTTAAATTTAGAAAGCCTGTATAGTGCTAAATGACCTCAAGTGCTTAGCACACATTTCCGCGCACTTGTCAGCCATTATGTCTTTGTCCTCTTTAAAAAAGTTGTGGAGTGAGGAGCCGCGCGGGATTAGCCGCTTTAGTCTAAGGCGCTGCAGTCATGGACTGTGTGGCTGATCCCGGCGGAGGTTCGAGTCCTCCCTCGTGCATGGGTGTGTGTGTTTGTTCTTAGGATAATTTAGGTTAAGTAGTGTGTAAGCTTAGGGACTGATGACTTTAGCAGGTAAATCCCATAAGATTTCATACACATTTGAACTATTTTTTTGTGGAGTGAGGAAAAAGTTGGTCAAATTTACAAACATGTCGTAAAATACTCGAGGTTGACAAACGAGTGTTTAGTAACTCTTTGCACACTTCGTATTTCGAGATACCTACGATTTCTATGAAGTTGCCTTGCAAATGTACATTTCCCTTGCCGGACTTGGGCTCTGTTTCGTGACTGGTATATGTTCCTCAATTAATAGTTTTGCCTCAGTCTCCTTTTAGTTAAGTTTGTTCATTTTGTCGCTCCTGCCGTTATTATAAATGAGCCGCAGTGAAACTGCCTACGCAAACATACTCCTGGCTTTCTGTATTCACGTTGGACTGGCAGCGTAACCAGTTGCCAGGTGCAGCAGTCTGAACGGGTCCCTTGAAGCTTGCCAGGTTAGCGGAAACCCAAGCTGGCCTTCTTTAACCACTGTGCTTCAGCACACGTGTTCCCTTGCGTCTCCATTGCGGCAGGTTCACCTGTTTTAATGGTTGCAGCGAAGATAGGGGCAGGTAGGCTGGAAGGAGAATTTGTACACCTTTGATAACGTGTGCTTGGAGAAAACACACAGTAACAGCGGACCAGTCACCTACGTTTTTACGCATAATGATGAATATTTCAAAATGGACTGCCGAGCCACGTGCCCATGTATAATGATGTAAATTTCAATGTGGTTATCAAATAAATCCGTAATAATCGTGACAAAAAATGGCTCTGAGACATATGGGACTTAACTTCTGAGGTCTTCAGTCCCCTAGAACTTAGAACTACTTAAACCTAACTAACCTAAGGACATCACACACATCCATGCCCGAGGCAGGATTCGAACCTGCGACCGTAGCGGTCGCGCGGTTCCAGACTGTAGCGCCTAGAACCGCTCGACCACCCTGGCCGGCTAATCGTGACATTAACACATCTTATGTTCACTTATAGCTTGCTTAAACATCCCTCTTCGGTCGCAAATTTGTAATATAAAAGTTACTTAACACCAGTTGAAAATAGGAATCACAATTCGCTATATTGTCGCAGATTCTATGCTGTAAAAGACTATACACACACAATGGAAAATGAAAGGAAAAGTGTTAAAGTACATTAACACGCAACTAGTAAGCGCAACAATGGATATGGTGTTAATGTCACTCTGTATCTTTCCGTAATTCAAGTGTTTTGCAGAATAAATGCCAACTTATCATGGCGAAATTAGTTTGGTTGTTGTTGTTGTTGTGGTCTTCAGTCCTGAGACTGGTTTGATGCAGCTCTCCATGCTACTCTATCCTGTGCAAGCTTCTTCATCTCCCAGTACCTACTGCAACCTACATCCTTCTGAATCTGCTTAGTGTATTCATCTCTTGGTCTCCCCCTACGATTTTTACCCTCCACGCTGCCCTCCAATACTAAATTGGTGATCCCTTGATGCCTCAGAACATGTCCTACCAACCGATCCCTTCTTCTGGTCAAGTTGTACCACTAACTTCTCTTCTCCCCAATCCTATTCAATACTTCCTCATTAGTTATGTGATCTACCCATCTAATCTTCAGGATACTTCTGTAGCACCACATTTAATTTATTTTAATGTGGTCTTTCTTTTACAGTAATATTTTGGGGTATTTTATTTATTTTTCATATGTTTCCTTCGTTACTTCCTTTCAGCCACGTGGTCGGTTGGAGCAACCACCACACTGGTAATCTGCAATTTCGGTCTAAAAATATATAGTAGTCGAGCGAATAACCATACGGTAGTCGGTGACTGTAAGATAGAGAAGGAATAATCTTGTGTGTCCGTATTTTTTGCATTTCTGTTGGCTGCCGCTACTTGGTCACGTGTGTGGAACAATATTAATGTGATAATTAGTTAATGTCTCTTGTGCCTCCCCATAATTATTTGATTTGCTGGCAATGTTGTGCGTTATATAAAATATACGGGTTAAATTCTTGTATCCAGAAAAGTTCAGATATTAATGTCTATTGATGGAATAAAGATTTGCAAAATTTTCCCGCCATCTGATAGTAAATGTTCTTCCTCCCAGCTCAGTAACGTGGTGTTGTTTCTCAAAGCAGGATTCATTCATAGTTAAGAGCACCACTTTCTGTCGATTCTTCGGCATACGTTTTAACGAAAATTGAAATGTTTAGGCAACTACTCTTCCGCCCTGACCGTGTTTACTTGTAGTGTCTTGTTCTGCGTGACCTTTAGTAATTAGTTGTAATAAGCATGGGTTTAGGCATAATTGTGTGCCTGCATAAAATTACATCGAAACCAGGTCAGCGCTCTCCTCTCCCTTTCCATAATTACGTGGCGAAAGTAAATCATGTTAATTAGAGAGACCAGTTGTGATGATGTATATTCCAACAGACACACAGCTAGTTATTGAAATGCCATCAGTATTGAATAAATACCAATTAACCTATACCCCATGACTGATTATTTCCTCCTTTCATCATAAAGAATAGGTGAAAGTCAGTACCACAGTTCAATGCTGGGCTATGAAAGTAAATAATGGCTCTATGCTCCCTATTAAGCCCTGCATAGATACCTTCTGTAGTGGTTCCAAAAACTTGCGTTGTCCGTTGCGTTCAAATTTTTACTGGGTTGTTGAACCCGCCCGCTAGAAATTATTTGTACCCCAGCAGTAACTCGCAGGCGCCTGTAATTTCGTGGACCATAAGTATTTGTTAAACCGTTACTACAGAGGGTAGCTTACAGGAGCTGTGAGACAGCAACTCGTCAACCTGTCGTAACAAAAGCAGTTACGTGCATCAGCTATGTGATTCCACGTAATTACTATTTACTGTGATTTGAGGTGCACTTGAAGATAGAATCTTTCATGCCCAGATCGAGAATTTTGCTGGATATCAAGATCAATTGTTGTTCCTTCATGCATATTAATGTGTTCGAGAATAAGAATTTTCCAGAAACCACGATGCTATATCTTCCCTTAAAGTGCCACGCTACATTATGTCGCGACTCTGCCATCATGAAGAATATCATTGTTAACGTCACCCGCACATGTGTGGGGACTTGGTGGTGAGGTATCGCAGGGCCCTCTGCTTGTCGAGTACCATGAAAAATCTGTAAAACGTAAGATACACACTCAGTGCTTAAAGTTTGAAGAACGTGAGCTGGAGAAAGCCGTAAACAGGCTTCTGTAATTCGAAATCACACATGTGTTTGATCCATGATATGGAAGTTCTCACTATATCCCTCATCCGAGAGATAAATCTGATAAAAGGGCCGTTATTAGTATGAAAAATCCCGACAATGCTTGTTTCGTATCGTCTCTTATGGCTTGCAAGAAACATTTCAAGAAAAGTGCACATCATACAAGTAAAAACTACAGCCATGATATCCATTCACATTATGAACAGAATGGAATTGAATTCCCCAACAAATTTCGCGACGTTGCAGAACTGGAAGTGCAGAATCTCAGCATTTCAATTCACATATATGGATTGGAGAAGAAAGATAATCATGATAAGCATAAGGTTGTCGGGACAGCACTTGTATTCCTCATTCGCAGATCAACGCAAAAAAAACCACACTAATTTGTTGCTTGCCCCTCATAGCACTAAGCGACTGGGTCAAAAAATTGTGACACCTAATTCCCCCCCCCCCAAAAAAAATTGATTTCATATAAAAGTGCACACTGTTTTTGATCTCGGTGCCTAAATATCGTTTACGTAAACAATCAACTGACAGAGCACATAAGGAATTGCTAAATCAGAAACTGGTACAAGTAAAGATACCTGCTAGAGCGCAAATATTCTTAAATATTATAATTTTTTGCACAAGGAGTGAGCATCATTTGGAGACTTTGAATATCTTTTCATTCCTGCGGCAGGCTGTGATTCCACATAATTACCATTTACAGTGATTTGGCGTGCGCTTGTAGATAGAATCTTTCATGCCAGGTCGAGAATTTGACTGGGTATTAAGATCCAACGTTGTTCCTTATTGCGTATTAATGGGAATAAGAATTTTCCAGAACCCACGATTATATGTTGTATCCTCCTTTAAAGTGCGATGCTAAATCATGTTGCAACTCTGCCATCATGAAGAATGACATCATTTTTACGTCACTCGTACATCTGTGGCCAACAGCGGTGTATTACTATAATTAGGTGGAGGTGGATGCCCGTTCTGTAGCTCCACTGGACGTGGAGATGAATACAGATCCTATATTTCTAAGGAAAGGTGCACAAACCCCCACTGGCTCGCTTTCAAACCACACAAAACGACATGTACTATTTTTGCTACAGTATCCCAGGTTGTAAGTTCCTGTGACTCCAACCATAATTATTTTAAATTCTGTGATGTGGAATACCACACAAAATTTTTGCTCTGTGGGCTCCAAACGCTTACAGACGAAGCTGATGAGAGTATGGTACCATCAGTCTTCTAACTATAATGCAAGAAGGTCAATCGAAGTCTGATGAATCTGTTGAGTGTCATATTTGTAACCTGCTACTAGGCAACACCGCGGAAAATCGCGTTTGGATAACTTTTATCTCATCGGTTAATTTTGTAGTGCAGCACACAATGAACGCAACCTGAATTACTAACTCCCACATCAGTTACCCGTATTGTTCCCCAATCTGAATGGGTGTGATGCTCACTTAATTACTGAGTACTTGGCATTTTGTTTCACGCAATAACCATGTTAGTGTCCTACCCATAAGCACGAAGAAATACATATCATTTTTAAGGAGGGTTAATAAACACATGACGGAGCAGTTCCCAGATTCATTAAGATTTAAGTGGCACCGCTTCAGAAATTGGTTGAAACTCTACATCAGGAGGATACACAACGCTCACGAGCTGCACATCCAAAGACATTACAAAGGAAGGGATCTTCGTAAACGAATAGATGGATTCTGTGAAGAGACTATGAAACTGCAATACCAGATATATCTTCATTCTCTAGTAACTTTACAGGCGATTATCATAACGGATGCGCAACATGGGCACACAGTGTGTGCTTGGCAGGAATTTATAACGTCTTGAACTTAGAGGAATATGCACTCACCTCCTCGCAGATACTGTCCACTATTACGCTGCGCCTGGGTTATCAAGCGGTGCAACTCCCCGAACAACATCTGCTGAACTCAACCTTTCAACTAATGTTGACGTACTGTTGCTCTGCATGTACGTAGGGGCTTTGAAAATGTATTTATGGACACATCAAGGCAAATAACTCAGGAATGGGTCAATTGTTCGACCACGTTATCGATTCAAGTCAAAAAAAGTCACATCCTGTACCTGTACAACAATTTCCACCTAGTGGAAAGTTTCGGCAGATGATGTGTGGTGAAATCAGTGGAATGCATTTTACGACTATAACAGATAATTTTGGAGTAGGATATGTCTTGTAAGTAAACTGGACATATTCTAGTAGTTTGCATGACAAGCACAACGATTTTCCGCTGCATCCGGAGCATGGAGTCCTGTGGCATTGTTCCCTCCTTACGTTGATGACGACTCATGGGGATAAAAAGAGATGTACTTTATACATTATAGGAATCTCCAGCAATGTCTCAGTTTGGGTATGGAACTGGTTAGAGTCGTCCACAGTATCCAGTTCAATCAGAGCCCCTGGTTGAATGCACACATATATAAACACTGGCAAAAGATCATCCGCTTCACGTTCATTAGAGCAAGATTTCCAAAAGTTTATGCACAACGCGATTTTTGGCAAGAATTAAAAAACACCGCGACATTAAATTACTTATTTACTGGGATGGCCGTAGAGGGGCGAGACAATGGATCCTCATGCAAAATTTGAAACGGGCTACCATTTTCCAATTTGTGGCTCAGGAGATGGCGAAGGTTGAAATACTCGTACTGTTAAGAGAACCTGTGTATGTTGGTACGTATGTATTGGACCTACCAAAGCTCTACACATAGCATTGTGAATATGAGTTTGCAAAAACCATTTTGAAGATCCAGATTTGCTTTATGATAATACGGACAGCTTAATTTAATGGGTGAAGGTCTGGGATCTATTCAGCACATAAGGATACCAGCTTTATAAAAGACGAGGCAAATAAATTGCAGAGTGGATAGTTTGTAGTTCTGTAGTTCTAAATGCATGGCCGTTGCATTGAGTCAGGTGCCACTTTAACAAGGGGATATTACAGTCTCGGAAATTCAGTGCAGGATGAGACTTCACAGGTTAGTATCATACCTCAAGAGTGTTCTTTTAAATTCTGATTCTAATACTGGATCTCCTATATCTTCTCTGCCAACTCTTATTTCTTCTTCTCACATCAGACGAATCTTCCCTCTCAAAGAGGCCTTCAATGTATTCTTTCCACCTATCTGCTCTCTCCTCTGCATTTAACACTGAAATTTCATTGCACTCTTAATTTTATCGCCCTTTGTTTTTAATTTCAACAAAGGCTGTTTTGAATTCCATATGCCGAGCCAGTCCTTCCGACAATCATTTCTTTTTCGATTGCTTCACATTTTTCATGCAGCCATTTCGCCTTAGCTTCCCTGCACTTCCTACTTTTATCGTTTATAAGTGTCTTTGTATTCCTGAATTTCACTGCACGTTTTTGTACTTCATTCTCTCGTCGATCTACTGTATATTTTTCTCTTATCTATGGTTTCTTCTCATCTTCGTAGTCACCTTCCTTGTACCTTCGTTTTTCTGTGCATTTTCTGTGATTTCCCTTTTTGAAGATGTCCATTCCTCTTTAACTGGACTGCCTACTGAGCTAGTTATTATCGTAGTATCTATAGCCCCACAAAACTCCAAGCATATCTCCAAGCATGATGAAATCTGACTGGAATCTCCCATATCTCCCGGCCTTCTCCAAGTATAGATACTTCTGTTGTGATTCTTGAACAGAGTATTCGCTATTACTGATATTTATGGCAATACTCATTTGGCCTTACTCCGCTCCATATCCTACTACCAAGCCCATGGTCTCTTGTAACACTTCTTCTACTCCCTCCTCCCAACCCCCATGACTACTATTAGATTTTCATCTCCCTTTATGTATTGAATTATCCTTTCATTATCTTATAGACTTTCTCTATCTCTTCGTCCTCTGCTTGTGACACTGGCGTGTATACCTGAACTACTGCTATCAGCGCTGGTTTGCTGTCAATTCTGATGAGAACAACTCTCACTGAATTGTTCACAGTAACTCACTTTCTGCTCTACCTTCCTATTCATAACGAATCCTAATCCCTTTATACCATTTTCTGCTGCTGTTGATATTACCCTATACTTATATCACTTGGAATATTTGTCTTCGGTCCATTTCACTTCATTGACCCCCACTGTTTTTAGATTAATCCTTAGCATTTCCTGTTTCATATTTTCTAGCTTCCATGTCATGTACAAACTTCTAAATTCCACACTGAGGCTCGTAGCATGTTAGACAATACATATTGTCAAACAGCTTCAAAAAATGGGGAATGTATGGATATACATTTAGACATTGAAATGACAGAGATTTGTAATGAATAAGTCCAGTTTCTTTTTTGCTGATGGACTTTGTTAATTGTCAGTTATTTTCCTTTTTATTCTCTCCAGGTTACCACATAATTTTCTGTATCTGCAGACAAATGCAAATGTGAATCTTTTTTGAATAAATGATAAGGCCATTCAATGTAATTTTTAAACATGTTCACATACATGTCCTTTTACATACTCAAAACACTCAGAATATTTCTGAGAAGGATGTAACAGTTCAATGTAAAATGAAACATGCAGCAATTTGTGAGTATTTTTTATCACACACCTTGAAGCTATTGGTGTTTTGTACATTGGAATATGGAACCATATATTGTTAAACATTTTTGTCTCTGTAATCTGTTAAACAAAAAGATTGTGACCATAGATGTAAATTAAAGGCACTTATTTTTGTCTCTGTTTTCATTTTTTTCATCTATTCATTAAATCCCACAATACTGTTGAAACAAACTTTTTGTATGTTGTAAATTTTGCTAGTATGGAACCCTATAGTAATACAAGCAGACATATGCATGCCACATATACAGACATAAATGCTATGCCCTAAGAACTCTTCTTCGTGAACTTCATACTCCGTCAGATAATTCACAACATCATTGAAGGTAGACTTACGAACACTTGCCAGTGAACAGCTGGAAAAACAGTAAGAAATTTCATAAAGTTTATGAGGGTCTAACTACATAATGTGAACTCTGAATACAAAGAAATTTTAGGACAATGAAAGTGTTTTAAGGATGCAGATTTTGGTATAAGAATAATCAAAATATCATTGATATAAACTTCATTATATAAGCAATTAAGTAGGTCAGTAATTTAAAATTATTCCTGCTAGTCTATGTTTGAAGTCTATAGACTTATTAACTACTTTTCTTAGATGCTTAAAACTTTGTGCACACATTTATAACATTATTATCTAAAGGTAGAGTACAATCAAATGATTTCAATCAATAGTTTTTATACTATAAATATGTAAATCAGGCAACCAAAAATAAGGTAACTTTTTTTATAATTAATAAGGGTATATTTTTCTTCCTGGTGATAGTAAGCTGATGTCTGTAGTCTATTTTTCTCCAATTGGTAGCCTGAAATATCACAAAAAATTTCAGATCTCTAGCTCAGTTTTTTTTTGTACAAAATAAACATGTCAGAAAATCTGATTCTTGGGAAATTCAGTTTAAAGGTACATTTCATCTGTTACTCATCTCTGCTATTCTTAAAACCCTCCAGTTGGATAATATTCTTGGTTTGTGTGTTCCTCATCTCCTCTCTTCCTCCTCTTTGCTATTCTGGCCTCTTTAATTGCCTCAAGAACCCATTTTCACCTTCGGCCACTCTCAAGTAATCAATTGCCATCAGTGCTTGTCTCATATTGAAACCAGAAGTTAGTCCCAACAACTCTAAAACATCACATCTGCTAACTGCCCCATCATTAAAGCAAATAACTGCATCTAATACACCTAATCTCATGGTATTGAAACCAGTGAACACAGTTTTATGCGTGTGTTCCCATATCACATGGCTGCAACATTCATTAACATTTTGCATCTTTCCACGTAAGCACCGTGACAATAGTGTAGTGTCACTTAGGTCCCTGTATATGGGTTAATTGCTTCCAATACCTCAAATGGCAGGGAGTGAGGGTGTGCATAAGTCTCTCCATTTGCTATTGGTTTTTTTGTATTCACATCATTTGTCTACACCACTCTCATAGAGAGCATGTTGTGGATGGTCGTCCGTAGAAGCTTTATGGAAAAAGGTAGCCCATACTGCTTTCTTCAGTGCCTCAGTATTGTCTCAATGTCTTCGTATGGCTAAACCATAATAGAGCTGCAGTTTGTCCACCTCTTCCTTAGTAAGACAACCCCGACCACCAATTGGTTGCCATCACTGAGCTTTTTCCCCTTCATATCTTTTCTTGCTTATGTAAACGTGTGCCCATCCTCTTTTGGACGTGACCAACACACTCTAACTTTTCAATTTTTACAGTTACTCCATAAGGCATATTGTCCAACACATTTACAAATCTTTTGGAGTCACCATCTCCAAGGTATTTCACATACCATACACCATAATTCTCTTCTGATATTTTAAATATTCTAAGAACTCCCTCTGATTCCATTCCACCACTCTACCCAGAAAAAAATTCCAAACATAAACATGATCCTGGTTATTTCCTTTGCAACCATGGCAGTACTTTGTCATACAATCTATATCAGTCACCTTTCCATTTTCTAGGGATGTTGCAGTGACACCATTCAATGATAGGTGACCACACTTTCGTCATGTCCCATCAAAGGCTGCAGCTATATCAGTGTCACTTTCATTTCATAACACAGTTTCTTCTACTGCTTTCTTCATTGACACAGCACTCACTTGACCAAGACTTTCAAAAAGTAACTGTGTGTTCTTGGTTCAAATGGCTCTGAGCACTATGGGACTTAACTTCTCAGGTCATCAGTCACCTAGAACTTAGAACTAATTAAACCTAAATAACCTAAGGACATCACACACACCCATGCCCAAGGCAGGATTCGAACCTGCGACCATAGCGGTCGCGCGGTTCCAGACTGTAGCGCCTATAGCCACTTGGCCACCCCGGCCGGCTGTGTATTCTTCTCAGATCTTGTAGGTGGAGGCAAATTCATGATAGCACAAAATGTTTGAGCTGCCTTTCTACCCTTCCCAATACACTTCATTCTACACATAAGTCCGAAATTTGTGTTATAAACTCTTCCTCTGCACAATCCAGAAGAATACCCAGTATTAGTTACCTCACAGAAATCACGAAACACTTGTAACTTACTAGCCAAACCTTTCCTGTCTTCAAAATCTTCGATGATGTTAATACCATCTTTTCCACAAAGCGCAAACACAGCAGCATTCTTTAGAAGCGAACATAAAGAACTCAATTCAGCAATTACAGAAACACATTCCGTTACAGTGCTTTGATCATTTTTTATAGAAATGTCACTCTGGGCACTCAAATATTTTAGCTTCTGTCTTGAGGCACTTGGTGGAGACGACATAACATCCAGTTGGTTTGTGGATGTAATTACACAGTCTCTACTTTCCAACGAAATAAACCGATTACCTTAAAACTTCCGTTTGCCCGTTCCATAACACTTTTTTGGAGGTGTAACTACTTCCGAGAATGACACAACACCAACAACTCAACAACGTACAGAAGTTTGAACACAAACAAGTCTCGAAAACCATAGATATGGAAAAAAAAGGAGCATCGGAAAGCGTGTGTGCTAACAGGGCTGCCAACTGAAAAAAAACGATTATGCAGTGAATCTTTTCGAAGTGGCAAAATAATAATGACGCCATTTGACATCTGACCGCAGCGGAAACACGGCCGTTGCCGAATACCGACATGTATTTAAATTTGTTTTTAAAGATGTTCCCGATGTCCGAATCGATACATTTAACTACCATTTTGGTCACAAAACTCTAAATATTGATTTAAGACGGAAAAAAATTCGAATTTTTGAAGCAGATTCACTAGCAAGTGACCTTAACTTGCAACTGCCATTGATCGCGCCACTCTGCAGTGATAAGTAATACCTGATACAGCTCTCTTAGTTCCACAAATCATAAATGCTGCAGATAAATGCACCCTGTTTTTATGCCATGTCCAGAGGACTAACGCTAAGCATATTGAGGACGGATGATGTTTGGCTTAAGACATTGAATGCTGTAGGAAACTGAACACATTTCGTAGTCATATAACCCACATTGCTCTCCAGCTTCCTAAACAACTGGTCTGATCTCACCTCAGTGAACGCCATCTTTGTGTTCCGCTGAGGAATGTCTAGGTCGTTTACAACTTGACATTCTCTGTTGAACTAACAGTCACATTGTTTGAACCACTGCAGGTCAACTTGTATGTAGCAGCAAACAGCAAAAATAAACTGTTCAGAGACGAATTAACTAAATAGACTCGCTACGTCCCTGCAGACGTCGTACACAAACACACACGCGCGCGCACACACACACACACACATACATACACAATGTCCTCCCTGTGGGTGGCGGCAGTGGCGGACTCTTGCTTCTAGCATTCATGTTGCACTAATCTGCTATCCCTATTCCCATGCCCACATCTGCCATGAGTGGTGCAGTGGGGTCCCTGTCGATCAGAGGCTCCTTGTCCATGCACTTACTATACAGCACTGTGGTGAATACTGCCTGCTTCAGCGCTCGCAGTGCCCTCCTCGAGTGTAATTGTTTAAATACATGAAGAACAGGGCTTGCAGCTCGAAACTGTTTATGGCTGAGAAGCAGCAGTCCACCTAAATTGTTTAAATAAAGTTAAAAAAACACATGGTCACACACAGATGCGGAAGGGGGAATGTTACACAGGGTTTCATGACCGGAGAATATTTTAGTTAAATGTAAGAAACAAAGTGGAACAATTCCAATGGAGCTTCTTGGCAGATACCTGCAACTGTTTGCCGCCGGGGGACACAAGCGCGAGGCAAACCTGAGTATTTGCAAATGATAACGCCTTCAGAAGCAACTGACTCCCAGTTATCACTAAACAGCTTACCAAGGAAACTCACGATAGGAAAAAGCCAGCTCTGGATTTTGGCTAGTAGATGGGTATTGAGAAGATCATGTGTAGATCGGATGTTTCAGAAAGATAATGAAGAGTCACGTGCAACCAGATGTGAGTGGAAAAGTCACTTAGGAAATGTATAAAGTGTCAGCGATGATGGGCAGTAGTGAACAGTCGTAGTCAGTAAGCTGTCAGTAGAATTGAAGCAAGCAGAGTATCAATGAAGGCACCAACAACTTGGACGGCAGCAGCTAGTGATGGAGCAGTAGTACTTTGTCCACGAGAAGACAGTACTTCTTTGGGTGACAGCTGCAACTGATAGATGAGTAGCAATTTTACAAATGTCGTATGTATTTGTCACTGAATAGCAGCTGCGACCGCTAAGGCATTCCATTGGTGGTGCCAAAAAACTTAGTTTGGTAGCATCGAACGTATTACGGAATTTTGTCGATACTTCATGTATTTCATAAAATATAATATAAAAAAAACGAAGACAGAAGCAGAAATAAGCACTCATTACAACAACCCCTTGTTCAACACAGTAAGAGTTTTATATATTCCTGGAGAACATGATAGCAAGTGTTTGTATGTATAAGAGAGAGAGCTCTCTCGCACACACAAATGCACACGAATGCACAAAAATTAACAGCACAAATCTTTACTCCTCATAGGGTATTTTCGGTCGCTTTTACGTGGCAGTCGTAGGCAGAGGATGTTTTGATGTATGGTTGCTTGAAATACCGGTGGATATCGGGCCTGAACTACCACGTTATAACTACACTGCCAACTTCAGCTAACAACTGCGCTCTAGCCATTACCAAATGATTTATGTGCTCCGCTTTCCTTTGAAATGTGCTTGCTGGTTGTTTCCTTTTCTTATTTTGAAATGACTGCAGAGAGCAGTCTTGCTCTGTCACAGGGTTCGAATATGACTCTCACAACACCAGATGGAATCAGCAACCCACATGTCCAGTGCTCAAATGGTTTAAATCATACCTAATTGGAAGAGTGCAGAAAGTTGAAATAAATAGTTCTCATAATATGCAAAAAACTGTTGATTTCTCAAAATGGAGAACAATCAAGAATGGGGTGCCGCAAGGTTCGGTGTTGGGTCCTCTGCTGCTCTTAATATATGTTAATGACTTGCCATTCTATATTCACGAAAATGCAAAGCTGGTACTTTTTGCCGATGATACAAGTATAGCTATCACACCCGACAGACAACAATTAACTGGTGAAATTGTAAACGATGTTTTTCAGAAAATCATTAAGTGGTTCTCTGCAAACGGGCTCTCATTAAACTTTGACAAAACACAGTATATATTGTTCCACACAGTAAATGGAATGACCTAATTAATAAATATAGACTTCGATCAGAAATCGGTAGCTAAGGTGGAATATTCAAAATTTCTAGGTGTATGCATTGATGAGGGGTTGAACTGGAAAAAAAACACTGAGGATCTGGTGAAACGTTGGAGGTCAGTTACTTATGCTGTTAGTGTCATTGCAAATTTTGGCGATATACATCTGAGTAAATTAGCTTACCACGCCTATTTTCATTCTCTGCTTTCGTATGGCATCATATTCTGGGGTAACTCACCATTGAGTAAAAGAGTGTTCATTGCACAAAAGCGTGTAATCAGAATAATTGCTGGAGCTCATCCAAGATCATCCTGCAGACACTTATTTAAAGAGCTAGAAATCTTCACTGTACCATCACAATATATATATTCACTTATTAAATTTGTTATTAACAATCCGAACGAATTCAAAAGTAATAGCAGTGTACATGGCTACAATACTAAGAGAAAGGATGATCTTCACTACTCAAGGTTAAATCTAACTTTGGCTCAGAAGGGGGTAAATTATGCTGCCACAAAAGTCTTTGGCCACTTATCTAATAGCATCAAAAGTCTGACAGATAGCCATATAGCATTTAAAAGGAAATTAAAAGAATTTCTTAATGGCAACTCCTTCTACTCATTAGATGAATTTTTGGATATAGTAAGTGGGTAATTTCCCAGCCTCCACAAAAAAATAAATAAAAAATAAAAATAAAATAAAATTATTGAGTATCATGTAATATTTTGTCTAATGTAATATCTTGTATAGACACCTTTTATTAACCTGACACGTTCCACATCATTACGAAGTGTCGTATTCATGATCTATGGAACAAGTACTAATCTAATCTAATCTCCATTATGACATCGGTTCTGCCATCCCAGGAGCGCGGAACACGGACGTAGGCTGGCAGCCCTGTGAGAGGGAGGCGTGGCTTGTCCCCCCACTCCGCTCTTCTCCCCTCGACAGCCAAAACACCTCGTTTGTTTTATGTTCGCGGCCGATTGCCATAAAAGTGTCCGCTACAACGTCAGTACCAGTACGTGAAATAATAGGGCATGTATGAATTATTCGAACCTGTAATCTGGATTTTGCGAAGCAAATTGAATCAGATTACCAACATTTAAAACTATAAGTACTGTAGTCACCAAAAGCAGTAACTCCATGACTTTGGGAAGACAGCTTCAAAATAATTAGTAGGAATGATATTGTAAATCGATTCGTCGCTCCTTGTTGGCAAATAAATGTCATCTCAAACTGAAATTTTCAATTTTACACACGAATGACTTTTCACAGGATAGCATCCCTAAGGCACTCATTCTTCTTTCATGGTGTTTCGTAGGAACGTTTTAATCCTCTTGAGCAATGAAACGCGCTGCTTAGCTCCTGATGTCGAGACAGGCATCGTGATTATCAGTTTAAAAACTTTAACAGTTTCGTCGAATGTGTCGCGAAGTTCATCCTCTAGAATCAACGAAAGCGTCAGCAACTGCTCTCAACTCAGGCCTAGCGTAGAATACTTGAAGCTTGTAACCTCCCCCTCACTTATCGACCTTAATGACAGTGAAAAATGAAACCGCGTGTACCTAATGGGAATTTTGGAAAAGCAATCGTCACCGAAGTTAACCTGTCGGTAAAGAGGGAGGAAAGGGTTACATCTAAATGAAAGGAAAAGTGCTAATGAAACTGGTGGAAATTAATTTTGAAAAGGGGTAAAGTTAATAAAGAAAGTAAATGTGCAGCCGTTACGTTAACAATTAACTAGCGGTAATTAGGTATTTGAGATTTGGGGGAAATCACGGTCGCCAGTCCTAAGGACAATTACTATAGTAACTGAAAAAGAAAGGTTATTACACATATAGTTAGCACTAGAAGCGTGGCAACTGAAGGTTGACACGTGCAGTGTGAAAACTGAAACTTTGTCAGAAGTAATAAATTTCGCTACATTCTGACTTAATTTAGCAAAAGAATTAATAAAACAGGAAAATCGAAAGTTAATTTAGTGACTGAAGTTAATAGTGAGCTTTCTTTCTGAAGCACATCGAAATTAAGTAAAATACGGTTAGTCTTGGACTACCTCAACAATCATTTCAAAAGCTACTTGAATCTACGCAATTTAGAAATAAGAGATTTAACTTTGAACTTGAATTAAATGATTCTGAACAATTAACAATAGTAAAATTTAGTACGTACCAAGCTGAGCTGCAGTCACAGGTAAGCTAAAATATGGTAACAAAACTCGCACTCTTAATTTGTGCTTGTGTAATCTGAATATTGTAGCCAGCTATGAATACTTTAACTGAACTTTGAAATTAAAGCAGTGAAAACGAATTAGCTGTATTACTTTAATGCTGGCGTTTGAATTTCAACGACACTCGGGTTCATTTCGGAAAAGGAAGGGACTCTGCTTGGTAATGCAATTGGGACAATGAGCAACAAACGTTCATGCTAAGTTGCTGTAATTATAGTGACGAAAATGGAACAGTTTGAAAAGCTGAGGTCTGCCATACAGTTCTAAAACTTTACGTGCGTCCAGTCTTCCTTGTCGGTTGATTGAAGGTTTGAAGCCGTCGGTCGAGGAGGTGGCGACAGTCACTCATTGTCGGCCGTCGCTGTTGCAGAAGCTGGATGTTGGCGCGCCTTCTTCTCGACACGGTCACCAGACGAAACGGGCTCTTGATGTGCGCTAGTTAATGCTTCCCGTCCGCGACACCACATCAGAAACTATCATCGCAAGTCGAGCGCAATTACATGCTGCCAAACCCCGAAAGCGCGGCAACTCGCGGGAGCGTCACACAACACACCTGCTCCACTCGCTACTCCAGCCACACTCTCTCTGCCCGCGCTCCACGCGCCAGAGTTAACACTACCAAAGATCCTACACACTTTGATTCTTCACACGACCTATCGACGTAATCGTTCGATAGCAGTTTTCCCTAGGCAAGACCCAGCGCAAAAATACAAATAATATTTACGAAACACACCAATTATACATCGACATAAATGCATAAATATATATATACAAATAGTAAAACAATTACAATATACGAAGACACAGAAATGTTATATATTCAGGTAACAAAAATAAGGAAAACAAATTTATAGTACAAGCTCGCCCTTCAACTTTCTTTTTTCCAGAAATGTATGTGTCTTTAATTTAAAGGTATTTGTCCGGAAAATCTGTGATGAATTTGTCAAACAGATTTACGCCAAATAAATTGGCTGCAATGATTTGTCCAGTGAACTGAAAGCGTAATTTTATTTCAGAAAGAACGGCTTCGCACATTTCCAAAGCAACTCTTTTTTTACTCCCATCGAGAATCCGTGGCTTCTTGACAAGCATCGTTTCGCCTTTTCCGAAACTAATCTCGTTAAGGGTGGAGTCAATGTTATCTCTGATGTTTTGCAATACCGCTTCAAATTTCTCGTTGTCTTGCGTTGCTGTGGTTGATTCGGTTATCTTCTTCTGAAGCTGGTTAAAAATTAAGTCTGCATGAGGCATTATCTTGTAGAAAAATGATAGCCAGAAAATGAATTAGTTATCTTGCAGTCTTTGTAAGAATCAGCTTTTTCAACAGTAGAAGATAGTTTTATCCTCTCAGTTGTTTCAGTGACTTCCAGAAAAGTTAAGATTTTTCCCTGTTTTCAAAAACATCTATTACTACCCGCGAATGGTAATTCCACCTCGTTACGTACTCAGGTCAGGCTTTTTTGAATAATGCTGTGCAACACTTTTGATCTCTGTGGCGAGTTAGAAAAAAAGGAATTACCTGAAAGTTGTACAAAAAAGATGCGGACTTTCCGATTAACAGAGGCTGCCGTAGGCGTAAGGTTGAACTGATTCGCATAACAATAGATGTAGTTTGCATTTGGATATTTCTCTTTAATTAATTTCTGAACCCCGTTCGACTTGCCACTCATAACGTTTGCACTATCGTAACTCTGAGCTATTAGTTTTGCTCGATCATAGCCAATTAATGGTTCAGTTTCTTTCAGAATACTGTCAGCTATAGTATGAGCATTTTGAGTTTCTGGATTAACAACGTTCCAAAATCTTTCAACAGGTTTTCCCTCAGTAACATAACGCAAAACAATAAACAATTGAAATTCGCAAGACACATCTGTGCTTTCATCCGTAATTATTGCAACATAATCGGCACGTTTCATTTCTTTACGAGCTTCGTCATGGTACACGTCCAAAGTGCATTGCAGTAGTTCGTTCTGAACAGTCTTAGAAATGCCTTTAAACACTAATGCTGGAATGAGATGAACTTCAAGATCTTTTTCCATTTATGCGCTGAACTGAATTAGCTCGCGAAAAACCTCCTGATTTTGAGAGGCATCAGATGCATCGTGCCCCTGAGAGCCAGTTCCAAAGCACCACAGAATCGAATACAGTTTACAATTAGATTCAATATATATTTATTCTTTTTTACGTGTTTGTTGTGGCTGTCAGTTGATTGTCTATATTGCGAATCTAGTTTCTGCTGAATGTTGCTTTTGCCTAGAAATGAAATACTAAGCACATTATTCATGTGTCACTTTGACATTTCATGTATTTTCATTTTTGGACTATATATGCCCAAAATCTGGCTTCATTCGCTGGCGAGGATACATTACATGGGTGGCATAAAGCCTCCAGCTGCATTCATGCAAAATCAAACAGTTTTCCCTCTTTTGGCAGATAACGAGACTACTTGTGTTTTGTCTTTCGATGCCAATATTTTGGAAGTGTTCTTTGAAACTGCAGAAATCCGACTTTCATCGCAATTATAAATTCGATCTGCTGTAAATTTGTGCTGGTCGTATAGCTTCACTAGTAAACCAAAGAATTTGGATACTTTAACTTTGTTGAAAGCCATCGCTCTAGCTGCAGAGGTTTGTTCAGGTTTCTTAATGATAAACCTGAGTTTCTTTGCAAAAATCTCCTAAGCCAATCCTTTCCAGCTGATTCTTTGGTCTGGTTAAAATTATGCTGCTTGTTATTTCTCACAGCTAACTGGTATGCCAGCCGCTTTACATCATTACCAGTCAAACGAAACAAACGGCTTTCCACTTTCTTTATATAAATAACTAATTGCTGTTCTTCTGCAGGGCTAAATACACTTTTGTAAGGTGTCAGTTGATCCTTTACAACAAAAGATTCACTTTATGAACTTCATTAGATTGTTATTTTAATTTTTTTACCTTACGTTCAAGAGTTGTTTGAGGCACCTGAAATGCTGTTGCTGCTTGATAATCACCCATTTGGTCGTTGACTACTACAGTGGCAGCATTTTTCATAGCTTCTTCACTCCATGAACTCCTCTGTTTTCCTTTCATATGTCTGAACCATTTTCTTGAAATAAAAAATATAATTAGATTTCTTGCCTTATGTGTTATGTCATGTGGGGCACCCCATCTTGCCCTCGCTCTACGTACTCTGTCTTGCCCCCAAGGGCCATTTTTAGACTAGGTTAATATTATAAAACAAAGGATATATTAAATTAGTTATTGCATGCATTAATTTATTGCTAAAAAGCGTGTTTTTCAATGATAATACTTAAGAGTACGAGAAACAATTACTTCTCCTACCTTTTCAAGTCTGAAAACGACTAAAAATTACATCAGCACAGACGAAAAAATGTTTTGATGTATACACTCCGAATGGTTTGCTCAAAATGGCTGCCAGCACTGTCAGGCACTCGCATAGCAACACCCTACTAGGTCAAGTATTCGCCACTAGGTTGCGACATTTGCCATTGCAGCACTTACAAAAATCCTGTCTTGCCCTCCACCCCATCTTGCCCCGCTCTCACCTAAATCTGTTCCACGATTCTTGATAAGCCTTCCTTACTACTAATCAAGTTACGCTTTTGTGCATACATCGCTTGAGTCTGCTTGGTATTGTCATGAAGATATTTGAGGTAAGGCTATAATCTTTCTTTAACTGCATTTTGTATATCATCTTTTCATAGTCTGAGATCACTCCTCATCTGAGTTTCTTCATTTTCCCTACAGCTTACAATGCTGCTCTGTTAATGTTTTCCCATTCTGTTCAAATTCTTGTGTGTGATAGGTGATTTATATTGTCTTCTTCTTGTAGGTATACTTTAAAAATGTCTTCTTTGATGTTGTGTGATTTATTTTTTGTTTCTTCTGTCTAATCAGCAGGTTTATCTTTGCTGTAAGATGATAGTGATCTGAGTTCATGTTACTTCCTCTGTGAATACTTACATCTCAGACAAGTTATCTAAGTTTTCTATTTAGTATAAAGTAGTCGACATGATTTTGATGGCCTCTTGTGCACCATGTATACTTTTTCCTAAAGAACGTATTGGCAAATTTCATATAGCTGAATATTGTCAGATGTCCTAGTTTCTGTCCATTATTGCTGACTGTGTGCTCTTGTCTTGTTTCTACAACTCCATATATTGTTGTGTTTCCAACATATCATGCAGGTCTCCATTTATTATCAGGTAATCGTATTTCATTTTTCCTGTTTGTTTTTGTAAACCTTCGTAAAGCAATTCTGCCTCTTCTTTATTTTCTTCTTCTGTCTACTTTTAGCTATACTGTTAATATTTTTTTCGTTCACACATTATCGATCAATTTGGGACTCCACATTGTGCACTTGGTGTCTGATTTACACTGCTGTAGATCATTATGTAATCATTCACTTCTTTCGCGCGTTCTGGTTCCTTTTTTTTTAGTTACGACAGCTATATCTGAGTCTTTTTGCTTTTAATTCTCTGTTCACTTTTTCTTAATACACCCTGATTCTTGTACTTTCCATACTGCTGATACAACCCTTTCTGAAATTCACTATCTATTGTCCTTGACATATGTGGGCAGTGTCATTTGAGATTCAGTCTAACTTATTACTGTGAAGAATTAGAGCTGATTTTTTTCTCTATAAGAGGTATGATATATTTCATATCAACTTGCCTCTCTTTTCATAGCAATCGATCTGTTCCAAATATGAAGACTTCGCATGGAAACTGCTTTGTTCGTGATAACCTAATTTCCGCGTTATGTAAGTTGGTTCTGGTGCAACATAAAGGACACATTCGCCGACAACATAAAATTACTCGACATTGGCGGTGCCTTTCCATGTCGATCTTTATACTTACTCTCACTTTATTAAAATTTCCGTATTTGGTTTCTCTTTTAGAAATCATCCGCAGCTTTGCTAACATGTATTGTGAGACGCACTTCTTACTTACACTGACGTGATGTGGTTTATGAGGAATACCTTTCATCAACTAATGATATATGAGAACACTGCTCATCTTATTTTGACGTATTTCATTCGAAAGAGAAGGTCGATAGATCGCAGTTCTGATTATTAGTTCTACTGAAAAGACAATGTTTTAGTATTAATTAAAATTTTAATAAAGACACAGCGATAACTTTCGTTATAGCTTGCCTGGACAAAATCCAATTACAGTTTCGTAGTCCTTTAGTCAAACGGCATCGTTTGTTTTTCATCAAGACAATATTGAATTCATTTTGACATTTGTCTAGTGATTTTTGCTCTTGTATATTTTAACCCTTTCTATTACCTTTCAACGCGGTTCGATCAGTATATTGTAAACACGATATATATGTGACTGGAGCTTGTATGTGAGGGACTCCCAATTTCATTTCGACACACTGAAGTTTGTGTATAATTGGCCATCAACTTATCTTAAAATTACAATGAACTTAATTTGAATCATAAGACACATCGTAATTCTGACGCAGGGGTTCTCTGAGGTCACGGGAATGACTTCAGAAGCCACTAGACCAAAACAACAGCCTCAGCTGAATCAGGAGCACTTTGTGGTGATAGTCTTCACAAGAAATGGACGAGTGTAGTAAGGTAGACCTAGCAGACAGCGACAGATCTGCGTGTCTCAAAGACGGCGCTATACCGATATTGTCGGGGATGAAGTTGACAATATGAGGAAGCGAGATACTTCAGTGCATCGTCGTCGTGTTACTGTTTATGTACAGAACAGTCATGACCCCATATTATTCGAATTTTTTATTTATTATATGTAAACTTAAAAAGCAACTCAGTGAACATAATTGTGAAGTTGTGAGATTACAACGCTGGACAACAAACGGCTACAGGATAAATACGAGGGCTTTTCAGAAAGTAAGGTCCAGTCAGTCGCGAAATGGAAACCACAGTGAAAATCCGATGAAGCTTTACATAGATGTGTTGGGCAGTGTGTCTAGTATATCCATCGATCGCGTCACGTCACTCTTTTCAGTTCTGAGCGTACAGTGAGCACGTAAAGATGTCTCGAAAACAGTGTCACTGGCCAAGTATCAGTGCCTGTGACAGATTTCGACAGATTTAATGTAGTCGACAAAAAGTATCTGATACACATTTCCTTATTCATGACAATTCTCGGCCGCACACTTCCAGGGGCGATGAGGATGCTCCTGCAAGTGTTTTGGTGGGAAGTGTTCGATCACGCATCACTGAGCCCGGACTTGGCTCCCTTTGATTTTCATCTCTGCTCACATGAACCGCTGGCTATGAAGACAACATTTTGGCACAGACAACAAGCTGCAGATCAGCGTGGAGAATGGGAGGAAAGTACAGGCCACTGACTTCTATGACGTGGTTATTGGAAGGATGGTACAATGCTACAGCGACTGCTACGGTCGCAGGTTCGAATCCTGCCTCGGGCATGGATGTGTGTGATGTCTTTAGGTTTAAGGAGTTCTAAGTCTAGGGGACTGATGACCTCAGATGTTAAGTCCCATAGTGCTCAGAACCATTTAAACCATTTTTTGAACAATGCTACAACAAATGTCTCTATTGGTGCGACGACTGTGTAGAGAAGCTGCTGCAAGGTGTGATTAACAATTACACATAAAACACTATGATTTCCATTTCGCAGCCGATCGGACTTTACTTTCTGATCAGCCCTCACACATGCATGGGAATATACGTTACTGGTGAGGGCTCGAATTAATGCCATTAAAAAAAACTGTAGGAAGATGCCAAGTGGCAGCAACCTATCGACAGAGTACTCAAGTGGTGGAGCTGCCACTTCTAGACAACCTTACCTGCCTCATGTACTATCACGGTTCCGTAGAGTCACCTTTCACCCCTTCCTGTTGGCTGCACTCCATAGGAGTGCACTTTCCGGGGGTTACACGGCATCGCCTATGTGCGCGTGAGAGTGGTATTTGTTGGTATTGCTACCAAGAGATCGCACTGGCGTTTCTCGAGATTTTAATACTCTGACCACTTTAGCAAGAGTCAGAGCCATTGAAACAGTACCAGACTTTTTTCCGATGATTCTACATTCACGAACTTCTCCGGTATGACTTGCATTACTGAATGTAGACAATCCCCACTAGCTACGGCAAGTTGACCATCAACGCCCTTAGTCGGTTAATGTATGGCGCTGTGTCATTGGGAACAAACTCGTCCGCATTTTATCAAAGGCACGTTGAATGGACGCAAATATCGAACTTTTTGGGTCAGGAACTTCCGGTACTACTGCAGGATGTCGCTCTGGAGGTTCGAGCACGTAATTGCTTTCAGAACAACGGGTACCCAGCGCATTACTCAACTGAAGCACGGGAGGTATCAGATCGTGTTTACACGGGTCGGTGGATCAACAGGCGTGGCACTGTTAATTGGCCCACGAGGTCGCCGAATTTTATATCGCCGGATTTCCTGCTGCTGGCATGTTTAAAATATAAGGTGTACCATCAAGTGCCAATAGGGCGTGTAGACATGGTAGACTGCATCATAAACACCTGTGCTGACATTCTCGAAGATATGCTTCTGTCCTATTTATGGTACTTTGAAAAGCGGATCACTAAATGTGTTGAAGTTGGCGGTACCAAGCGAAAAAATAGAAAGTTTAGAGGCCCAACATGTGTAGTACAAGTCTATGAAACATGTAAAACTGGCATCTGATTTCTTAACAAGTATCCTGTTAAGGATAATTTATTATGCAACCATTATAGGTTTTGTCTCCCATCTTCAGCTGGCATTAAATTTTTACGAGGGGTGTTCAGTAAGTGATACAACACATTTCTTTTCTCAGTATGTTTCGGTTCAAAAATTGCGGAATTCGTTGTGGGACTTCATAATTCCGATGGGTAGCGGCGCTATACCTAGTCTTCAAGATGGCGTCTGTAACGGTGGTGCGTCCCAAACGGAGGGCTGACATTGAGTTTCTTTTGACGAAAAAACAGAGCATCGCAGATATTCATAGACGCTTGCAGAATGTCTACAGAGACCTGGCACTGAACCAAAGCAGGTGAGTCATTGGGTGGGGTAACAAGATCGCACAGACCAGTCCGTTATCGTCCCTGCATGCCGGCCGCACGCATCTGACTCTTGCTGTGTTGAAACGTGCGGATACTTTCATTTGAGGTGATCGACAGATCACAAACAAACACTTCGCTGCCCAACTGGACGTCTCTATTGGTAGTGCTTTCACACTCGTAGACCAGTTGCTGGGTTCCTTGCCGCCTAAGACAAACCCATAAAGGACAACGAAGAATCATCTGTGCGGAATTGCTTGTGCGGTACGAGGCTCATCATCACTTTTTTTGTTGAACATCGTCACAGGCGATGAAATATGGGTTCATCACTTCGAACCGGAAACAAAATGGCAATCCATGGAATGGCGTCACATCACCTCTCCTCCGAACAGAAAGTTCAAAGCTGCACCGTCAGCCGGTAAAATAGCGACCGTCTTCTGGGACTCTGAAGGGGTTGTTCTGTTTGATTTCCTCCCTCATGGTGCAACGATCAACTCTGAAGTGTATTGTACTATCCTCAGGAAACTGAAGAAATGACTTCAGAGTGTTCGTCGGCACAAAAATGCAAACGAACTTCTTCATGACAGCGCAAGGCCTCACACAAGTCTGCGCACGCGAGAAGGGCTCAAGAAACTTTTTTGGACTGTTCTTCCTGATCTACCCTACAGTCAGAATCTCGCACCTTCAGACTTCCATCTGTTTGAATCAGTGAAGGATGCACTCCGCGGGAAGTAGTACATGGATGATAGGCAGGTTATTGCTGCAACTAGACGTTGGTTCCGGCGCTGACCAGTACGGTGGTACCATGAGGGCATACAGGCCCTACCAGTAATTTGGCGTAAGGCCATCGCATTGAACGGAGACTATGTTGAAAAATTTTGTTTTGGAACCAAAAGAGTGGGGAATAATATGATGTATTGTAATCCTGAAGAAAACCAACCCGCCTTAAAAAAAAGTGTTGCAGTACTTATTGAACGCCCCTCGTAAAAAGTTGTTTACATATCATCAGTATGGGTCATGAGTCTTCATCTAACAAACACATGATAATGTGCACATTTCAGCTTTGAGATGTCATTTTCAGAGAAAGATCTACGACCGTAGAGGAATTATATTCTAAATGTTGTGCACAATTTGGAAACCCAGCATTCCCTGTCCCCTGCAAAAGTAGCTTAACGTGTAAGCTGTCAAAAGCACGTGTGAAGTATAGTCATCTAACTAATGAAATAATTTACTCTTTGCGAGAGTTGCACTTAGACATTCCTCTCGCTGCAGCTACATAATTTTTCTTTAAAACACTTCTAGACACGTAACGCCATATTTGGTGACCATATCATAGACACTGATGTTCACTGGAATAATAGTAAATAAATAACGAAAAGTGCTATAATAAAATGACAATAAATTCATTTGGGATTCTATGTTGCGTCAATGGGATCGCTGACTGAACAACCCTTTAGACAAACCCATGTGTTCCAGTCCAAAATTATTTATACCGATGGGGACTACCGGATCAACGTCTGTTTTCTGTCTCTCTATCTACATCCGGATCCCGCTCCAGCTACTGCCGGGTTTGGGTGCTGACGAGTCCTCTCCATTTGGCTCGATACTCCCACCAGTTTTCGTCCTCCCCTTGCTGCCAGGTCACACCTCTCATTTCCACAGATATTGTCATTCCCGTTTTCCACCGTGTTCTTGGGCGCCCTCAAGGTCTTTTTCCATCCGTCCTTAGTACTTCGATAATTTTGGGGACCCTCTGCCCAAGCATCCTCTTAACATGCCCGTACCATCTTAATCTCTTTTTTTTTCAATTTATTCTTTCATACTTTCTTGTTTAAGGTCCTTTCTAATATCTACACTTCTTACTCTGACCTTTCTTGTTTTTCCCTTAACTGCTCTGAGAAATTTCATTTTCCCTGCTTGCAGTCTGCTCCAGTCCCTTTCACATTGTCCATGTTTCTCCTCCATAGGTGACAATAGGGAAGTAATATTCTTATACATAAGGAGTTTTGCTTTTCCTGAAACTTCCTTATTCCAAATCAGGTGTTTTATTTTTTGGTAGAAATTGCCTTCCTTCTGGAACCTCCCATTAACTTCGTTTGCTATTCTGTTTCCTGTATGCATACAGTACTCTGGCACCCAAAACATCTTGCTTTATCTAATTCGTCATGTTCTCCTAATGGTTCAACCACGCATAACACATTTACAGGCAGATCCAGTCCTATGCTTACACATAGTAGGTTCCCTATACCTCGCGATATTTTATCGCGCAAATTGATCCTTAGTGCTCTTGCACGCAGCTTAACTGGTTCACCTTCAATGGGATACGAACCTTGCTGCCGTTTGTCACTAATAACAGTTCTTTTTCAGATGGAACGATGTTCTGCCGAGTTCTGCTATGTGCTGTCCAAGATCGATTTTACCGCCATGCTTCTACAGGAAATCTAAACCGCGGATCGCGCAGTAACCTTTACCTACACGAGGCATTCCGGATATGTTTTACTCCAACCTGCAAAATTAATATCGCTACGTCATTGCCCACTATTGAACATAACTTACACCTTGGGAGATTCAATCGCCTCTTTCCCATGATGTCCAAACTTACTACGGACGCTTGTGCACCGGTGCCTAATAAAAGCTTGTTCTCTTCCATCCAGTCCGCTAATCAAGCAAAATACCGGCCCTGCGCATGTTTCAGTCGTGAGCGAATTCATTGGGAAGGCCGCTCTGTGGCCTTGGGGTTCCCTTTGCAGTCTAACGGTTGGTTATTTCTGTTTCGTCCCTCTCTTACACGCGATATAGGAACAAATTCTTCACTTCAATGCAGAGAGTAGAGATGTGAACATCTTATACTACTGACAACGTCAAACCGACCTAAGTGCAGTAGATTGTCCCGTTCCATATGTTGCGCAGATTGCTTTGAACGCGAGTGTGTGTGTGTGTGTGTGTGTGTGTGTGTGTGTGTGTGTGTGAAATCTTGTGGGACTTAACTGCTAAGGTCATCAGTCCCTAAGCTTACACACTACTTAACCTAAAGTATCCTAAGGACACACACACACACTCATGCCCGAGGGAGGACTTGAACCTCCGCCGGGACCAGCCGCACAGTCCATGATGAACGCGAGTGTATTATCGGCTGGACCAAATACATCTAGTTTCTTAAGGAGGTATTATTTCTCCCTCACTACTGTTTCCTCCTGTCTCGTGAGAGGCATAGCCTGATTGATCAAGAGAGAGATAAGGCTGACGACGTTTTATCCGGGATAAGAACCTATAATGTCAGACGTTCATACCAATGTGAAAATTACAATAATTTATTAATTAATAACTAGTGTGTGCGTATCGCGGGCAGTAGTGAGGTTAGTTCGATAGGGAGTATTAAATCAGTCAGTGATAAGAAGTCAATGGCGTTCAAACAAAATCGATATGAGGAAGAAGTTGCGCTAGTATGATATGTGAAAACTACTTATAACTACGTCTACGCACTAACAGCATGAGATAAAATGACACAAAATGATGAACCTACAGCCAGCTCCCAATGCGTAAAATCGTTTCCCACGTCACTACCTGAAGTTATTCTTTAGTAATTTTGAAGCGTGATTTAATAGAAAGAGAGATGACGTAGAACATATTCTAATATGGAGCAGCAGAGCAGGCCAATGAAAACAATTATCATTTTTATTGTATTATGGTGGATAAACTTAAGCAATTGAGAATGTAAATACATTTTCTTGAAAATTAATTATTTGTGCTGCACAAACGTCCTGTTAATGAAATTAGCTATACCACAAAGCATGCAATTCAGTACTGCACAATACCTGATCACACCAATAGGAATAATTCGAGATATAAATAAATAAGTGCAACAGAATTTTCTAAGTTGTTAGATGTTTGTATAAATAAAAACCTAACTAGTAGTCAAACGTTACATATCTTCTGATACATCTCAGTTCCGTAACTTTTGCGTTAGTTACGTTACTTTTATTTCAGCCTCTTGACATGACGTGGAAAGAGTCAGTTTTTACTATTATAATACACTTTCTCTGTGAAGGCTATGGCAATATGCTAGCCATTTGGAGATAAAAATGTCACAAAACTGACTTACTTTTTCTATTTTGGCTCACTAATGTTTTATGGCATATTGTGGGGTAGCTCATCACCGAGGAAAAATGTTGCTTCTTGCAGAGATGCGCTTAATATGGATGATACGTGGCGTCAACTCTACAACCGCTTATAGACAGCTCTTTGAAAAGCTACGCACACTGACATCTGCCTCACAGAGCACAGAGATGGAGGGGGAGAGAGAGAGAGAGAGAGAGAGAGAAGAGAGAGAGAGAGAGAGAGAGAGAAAGGTTGAATATAGTTCAGTACAAATCATTGTCCAAAAAGAGTCGTTTCTTAAGACAATCATGTAAAAGGTCAGCCTGTTGCAGCAGTTTTCACTGAGAAAGTGTGCCACAAATTTAATAAAACTGACTTGTTCACATCATAAAGCGAGACGGCAGTAATGGGCCACTGAACATATAAATAATTAAACTAGACTAGAAGATGGAAGACAACATGGAGGGGAAGACGCAACGATGAGCATGAGTGATTAGAGTGGCATTAATGAACGCTGGTGGTCAGTGGAATAGCACTATGTATAAGCGGGAAGTGCAAGTCCATTATTTACATTTCTTGTTCCGGCTGCAGAAACTGCATTTGCAAACCGGTCAGTTCTTTGTCCATCTAAGGAATTAGAAAACATGTCATCAAAGAATTTCGATTGGAATTCAACAACCGATATCAAGTCCTGTTAGGGCGGAAATGGCTGGAGAGAACGCCTTAATAGAAGACACTGAGAATTACATTTGTGGAAGAACCGATAACGAAAAATAATGATAAATTCTGTCTCTCCGCCGAAAACATAAAAAAGCTCTGCGTGTGTATGTGTGTGTAGCATTGGGAGAAATATCGCATCTACTTGCTAAAACAGAAACTCAGCCAGATAACACTTTGTTGTTGTTGTGGTCTTCAGTCCAGAGACTGGTTTGATGCAACTCTCCATGCTACTCTATCCTGTGCAAGCTTCTTCATCTCCCAGTACCTACTGCAACCTACATCCTTCTGAATCTGTTTAGTGTAGTCATCTCTTGGTCTCCCTCTACGACTTTTACCCTCCATTCTGCCCTCCAATACTAAATTGGTGATCCCTTGATGCCTCAGAATATGTCCTACCAAGCGATCCCTTTTTCTAGCCAAGCTGTGCCACAAATTTCTCTTCTCCCCAATTCTATTCAATACCTCCTCATTAGTCATGTGATCTACCCATCTAATCTTCAGCATTCTTCTGTAGCACCACATTTCGAAACCTTCTATTCTCTTCTTGTCTAATCTATTTATCGTCCATTTTTATCTTCCATACATGGCTAACTCTACACAAATACTTTCAGAAACGACTTTCTGACAGTTAAATCTATTCACGATGTTAACAAATTTCTCTTCTTCAGAAACGCTTTCCTTGCCATTGCCAGTCTACATTTTATATCCTCTCTAGATAACACTTACCCTCTCCATACGCGACACAACAAGAAGACAAATATTGTACACGCTTCAAGAAATGCTATGAATCAAAGTTTATTCGTTCATCGATATTGAATATGAAATTCTATTTTACATACTAGTTAGTATGGTTACCCAACACATGTAGTGACTGTGAGCCAGGAGAAAGCCTCAAAAATTAAAGTACCCTAAAAGAATGAAAATAAAGGTTCTGAGGAATGTCCTCTGATAGAGCCAGCTTTGAGAGCCATCAGCACGTAGTTCAAGAGCTTACATACAGTATTTCAATTTAGTTTGTAATCTGAGAAACGAGAGCCACAGTCTAATATAACAGACACGGACGGCACTCCATCTCGTTCTTGTTACCCGCTGCGATAGCAGCACACCAAGCGGCCAGCAAGTGATACTGATTAGTTCAGCGGGGTTTTGTGAAAGCGAATCGTAAATGTATATATTGTCTTGTAGGATGATTTTTTTTCGAATGAGAGCGTCTGTAGCGCAATACATTGCAGTAACAATAAGGTTTCCTAAGGACCCTGCTTGGTATATAACATCATATTGCTGAACTGCATCGCCAGGATTCGCTTGTAACCTACTTTCGTGTAGAAATGATTAATGTTTCCTTTTAGGAGTATAAATGTCTAGCAAATAGCAGAAGAAAAGATCTCATGAAGAAAAACTGTTTCTCTATATAATAATAGGGTGTTTTGTTCGCTGTACTTCGAAGCAGAAAATAATAATACCGAAGGAATGCAAAATGGATGAAGACGAAACTGCCACAAAGATGTGACAATCCGTCAAAAGCAATTAAACCTTGCTGTGACACAGAATTAGCAAGTTCCTCAACTCTCTCGGTATCAGTACCGGATACATCCTTATCTTCAACACAGTTCTGCTTCGAAGACAAAATGGTTAAATTAAGTGAAATTACTCGTGTGTTGCAAACGCGTATGGAGTGTAAGAAAGGACAAATTATTACACTTCTTGCAAAGCTAGTACGAGTCAAGGGAAATGTCTGTTGTTATGACAGCAACGGAAAATGTGTTTATTTGTGAATCTATGTGCTTATGTTCTTTCGGAGCCACTTGGTAGGCTGCAGTTCTACGACACGTGCAATTCCTTACAAGTACATTGTAGCTTGTCACCGCACGCAAGAGTTTTAGCCCCGTTTGAGCTAATTTTAGAATCATCCATATCTTCTGATATCGAACAAGTTCTTGGACGCAAAAAAATAAAATAAAATAAATATCCTGTAAATCCCGTAGAAAATGGATGAAAAACAAACATTATCCTTACGAGTCATGCGACTGTTTTCTCACCGCCTGGAGCGCTAGTGTCGCTCCAACGTTAAGAACTTAGTTTTAGAAACTCTTTGAGTTAATAGAGTTTCCGTTACAAACGTATTAAACGATTTGCATCTTTAATACTGAATTACATGGTAAGTTTTAACATAATTTCAAATACAGTGCATTATGTAATGGAAATAGTAAATTGATAATGAACCAATTGTACTCACAGAGCGTCGAATCTTAGGGTGTGAAGAACCCAGGTGCTAAATCGAGACATTAGATATGGGATTGGCCGCCCAGATGGTCTGTGTCTTCGTGCTGATTACCTTCCTCACTCACATCACTCGCGGCACTGAGGTACTGTTCATATTAGTTGATAACATTCATTAAATGTGTTATGACGTCTATCTGTATCTTATTTAATATCACAATGAGACAAAATCGAGCAAAACTACAACTTTTATTCAGCACAAGCTGAGAGACGAGGAAACTGGTGGGGAGGTTCTCCAGGTCATTTTAAAAAAATGAGGTCAACGTAGAACTCGATATTCTTTTCGCACGTTCTCGTATCACCATGGCGACGATTGTACCACATAAAGCTGCCATATTACTTATAGGATAAACACCTTACATTCAGTTAATATTTTGCGAATGGGAGATGTGATGTAAAGAACAACAATAAATTGTATGAAACGTTTTAACAGAATACTTATGTGTAAGTAAGGGACAATAGTTGCTAGCACCAGCGGTTTCGTTAAGGTAAATGCATTACATTATTAACAACAAAGAGAAGTATATAATATCAGGCTAAGTTTTACAAAGTGTTGTTCATGCGCTTGTCGTGGTAAACAATGCTTAAAGTTTAAAACTAGTTATTTTTAAAAGACGTTTACAAGCTAATAATGTTACTAATATAACTATTTTACGAGCGGTGTAACGTAAATTAAGTAAAGCATATGTCTTAGTACGTCTGATTTACACTGAGTTGATTCCATTGTACTTCATTCACTTCTTCAGAAAGACACTACATAATTAGGATGCGATTTACCCTGCAATTAAACAGCGGTTATCCGGGGTTGACCGACCCTCGCCGCGTTCGCTGTCGGAGTAGTGAGAAGCCAATGATCTCTAATCACCTATTTTGCGAAAGATACGAATAGTACACATTTCGTACATCATCCTTGCTTCACTTTTAGCTTCTCTTACGTAGCGTTTATAAGCCAGAAAATAGGAATAGTTCGCGTTCACTTTCTGCGTTTACCTGATAATTGAAATACGGCTGTATATAAATAAATAGTGCTTTTGTATTTTCTTGATATAGTGCGAAATACTAGTTGTCGAGACCCACTGATCTGTAGTATAACTCGAAGTAAACGAGGCCTCATTATGTTGAGAACTATACAGGATGGTCCATTAATAGTGACGGGGCCAAATATCTCACGAAACAATCATCAAACGAAAAAACTACAAAGAACGAAAATCGTCTAGCTTGAAGGGGGAAACCGCATGGTGCTATGGTTGGCCCGCTAGATCTGCCATAGGTCAAACGTACATCAACTGCGTATTTTTTAAAAATAGGAACCCCCATTTTTTTATTACATATTCGTGTAGTACGTAAAGAAATATAAATGTTTTAGTTGGATCACTTGTATCGCTTTGTGATAGATGGCACTGTGATAGTCACAAACGTATAAGTACGTGGTATCACGTACATTCAGCCAGTGCGGACGGCATTTGCTTCGTGATTACCCGTGTTAAAATGGACCGTTTACCAATTGCGGGAAAGGTCGATATCGTGTTGATGTACGGCTATTGTGATCGAAATGGGCAACGGTCGTGTGCTATGTATGCTACTCGGTATCCTGGACATCATACAAGTGTCCGGACCGTTTGCCAGATAGCTACGTTATTTAAGGAAACAGGAAGTGTTCAGCCACATGTGAAAAGTGACACTACGACCTGCAACAAATGATGATACCTAAGTAGGTGTTTTAGCTGCTGTCATGGCTAATCCGCACATCGGTAGCAGACAAACTGCGCGAGAATCGGGAATCTCAAAAACGTCGGTGTTGAGAATGCTACATCAACATCGATTGCATCCGTGCCATATTTCTATGCACCAGGAATTGCATGGCGACGACTTTGAAAGTCGTGTACAGTTCTGCCACTGGGCACAAGAGAAATTACAGGAGGATGACAGATTTTTTGCACGCGTTCTATTTAGCGACGAAGCGTCATTCATCAACAGCACTAACGTAAACCGGTATAATATGCACTATTGGGCAACGGAAAATCCACGATGGCTGCGACAAGTGGAACGTCAGCGACCTTGGCGGCATTATGAGAGAAAGGATAACTGGCCCCCATTTTATCGATGGCAATCTAAATGGTGCAATGTATGTTGATTTCCTACGTAATGTTATACCGATGTTACTACAAGATGTTTCACTGCATGACAGAATGGCGATGTACTTCCAACATGATGGATGTCCGGCACATAGCTCGCGTGCGGCTGAAGCGGTATTGAATAGCATATTTCATGACAGGTGGATTGGTCGTCGAAGCACCATACCATGGCCCGCACGTTCACCGGATTTCCTTCTGTGGGGAAAGTTAAAGGATATTTGCTATCGTGATCCACCGACAACGCCTGACGACATGCGTCAGCGCATTGTCAATACATGTGTGAACATTACGGAAGGCGAACTACTCGCTGTTGAAAGGACTGTCGTTACACTTATTGCCAAATGCATTGAGGTTGACGGACATCATTTTGAGCATTTATTGCATTAATGTGGTATCTACAGGTAATCACACTTTAACAGCATGCGTTCTCAGAAATGATAAGTTCACAAAGGTACATGTATCACTTTGGAACAACCGAAATAAAATGTTCAAACGTACCTATTTTCTGTATTTCAATTTAAAAAACCTACCTGCTACCAACTGTTCTTCTAAAATTGTGAGCCATATGTTTGTGACTTACAGCGCCATCTATCACAAAGCGAAAAAAGTGGTCCAACTAAAACATTCATATTTCTTTACGTACTACACCAATATGTAATAAAAATTGGGGGTTCCTGTTTAAAAAACGCAGTTGATATTCGTTTGACCTATGGCAGCGCCATCCAGCAGACCAACCATAGCGCCATCTGGTTTCCCCCTTCAAGCTAGACAAGTTTCGTTCTTTGTAGTTTTTTCGTTTGACGCTTATTTCGTGAGATATTTGGCCCGGTCACGACCACCCTGTAAATTTGTCGCAATTGTTATATGAGTAAGTCATCTTTGTCAAAGAAAACCATTGTCAGTTGGAGACATCGTTGCAGGGAAGTTCGTGTCGAAATATGTATTCGTTAAGGAGAGAAACTAGAAAGCAAATGAATCAGTGTTTAGCAAAGAGAGTTTTGGGTAGGGACCGAAGTGAAAGGTAAATATGTTTGCCGAGGATTGAAAATTGATTCATATGAAACACTTCTTCATCTTCGCTTCTATGAAACGTATCTCACCTACTGAACATGTGCTCGTAGCTCTTAAAGTAAGCATTTTAGAGCTAACATTTAGTGGAAAGCAGTTAGCTTGCAGTATCTCACAGCATCGAAGATAAACGAATTCTCACAGCTCTTAAGGTATGCATTTTAGAGTCCTGTTCGCTAGACACTTTTTTCTTGTATTGGTCCATACTATCTCCTCCGAAAGTTTGTCGGTGGACTTCCGGTTCACTCAATTTTGCGTGTGACAGTTGTGATGTCAGACTGCTTCAGCTCGTTCGAAAGCTTGTCTGTTAAATAAATTACAGAACTGACAGTGAAATACTGAAAGTAGCATGTCGATGAGGTGATGAAATAAATTAATATTTCTTCGTTTTAGTTGTATCAGTTAAATTTTTGTGTCAATCGTGAACTCTTGCGTAATTTTTTTCGAAACCAAGTCAGCAAATGGCTGAAGCTATGGAATGATAGGGCACCGAGCAGAAGCTAACAGTCTTTTATCTGAGTGTATTTGTATATGTGTGTTATTGGTTTAATAACATATATCTGTTTCTTAAAAAAATACTTGCAGATGTTTAGGAAATAAGAACAGCGTGATCTTTCTACTTCTTATGTTCGTATTACGACCTTAATAACTTCTGTACGGGTTAAGTTTTCTCAGTGGTATAGTACCAGCACCAAGGAAATTAGGATCCTTCTCTTGGAAAGCAAGGTATTGAAGGCAAACGGCCTCTCCAAGCTATACAAAAAACATTTTACCCCAGAATGTTTTGAAACTGGCATGAGAAGCAAGACCTAAAGAATAGATACGCTGGAAGCGACATCTGCATTGGAAAATGAAGTATAAGGTGAATTTTATTTGCACTTTTGTCGAGCTGAGTCTAAAGAAAATAGCTGTGCACAAGTTTATATTCTATCTGAAAGAAAATCTAGCTCAAGTTTGATTAAATTTGTACAAAAATTGACGGTAAACACTGCGAGTAATGCTGGTGAAAAAGAGCTGTTATTATCAGAGCATTCATATTAAGGAAACAGAGCAAAACTGAAGCAGCAGAATGTAGTACTAACGCAAACGACCATTATAACAACACTATATTCAGTCGGTTGCTGGAGAACAATGGACGCATTCGGTTGTTGTATTACGTATCGGTTGAATTATTCAGTCATTCTGTTGAGCGAAACCAATCAGTGGGAGCATGGAATGAAAACAGTCGATGATGTTGCATGTTGACTGAGCAGTTCTTGTTTTCCAAGTGAAACCTGTCTGTATTTTTTCTGTCGATTGATCCACGTGTTCGTTCGTAACAGAAACAAATATTTAGGGTTTTAATTGGCTGAACTATCTATTCCTTATACTGAGTGAAACCAGTCGGCAGCAAAGCTCCCCTGGCAGATTAAAACTGTGTGTTCATTCAGCGATAGTTGAACTGAAGCAGCTGGGGTACACATACCCCCTCAGGGTACCCCAACCCTCGGGGGTACACAAGTTATAGTAAGTATTATACACATTCATTTAATTATGTGCTGACATCGTTTAAAACTGATTGGGTATATTACTGTAGATTAAGTTGTTTCAGATGCATTTAAAATGTAGCTAATTCAGCTGATATGTAGTTCGGGATACAAAGTTAAGCATAAAAGTTCCTTTAGGGATATGTGAGGAAAGGAACACTGCCAAATTTTAGCAATTAGGTTGTTTCTATTCCGTGTTACTGAAAAAGTGTGAAGATACCTGTTAACTAAAAATCCCTTGTATCTAGCACTTAAACAGCTAGTTATTAGCCATTTATTTATGTGGAAGATAAAGATATCGTGAAGAAAATTACGTTACCGGCTACGCACGTGCAAATTACACCCAAGCACACAAATCTGTTTACGTTTTACAATCCCTGACAAGTAGCAGGTATAGTGTTTCATGCATATGATGAAATACTGTTCACATTAATACGTTGGTACTTACCTCCAGCCATCACTGTAAACAGTCTGTAACCACGTTCGCACCCCTCTGGACAGCTGGGGGTGCCAATTTGAGTTGCATCATCTCCGGTGCACTCAGTGCTCAGCGAAAACATTCGATCGTTTTGGTATTGTTGAATAATTATTGCTGACTGCATTCTGTTACAGCCTGTCGTCACTGTTATTGTTGTTGCGATATTTGATTTTTATTGGATGCCAGCAAATAGCTTTCATTTCTATTTTTCGCACATGTTTATGAATAGCCGTTTCCAAAGTGAAATTTGTGCCGAACAAAATGCCTAAACATCTTGTAGTGTGAGAATGTAAGAAATCATTTGACTAGATAAAAAGTAACATTCAAGATAAATTCAATGCAATTAGCATTATCTGCAAGGATGATTCATCTTCTGAAACTATGTTAAGTGAAGAAATACGCGTGGTGTAGCCGCGCGGTCTGGGCGCCTTGCCACGTTTCGCGCGGCTCCCCGTCGGAAGTTCGAGTCCTCCCTCGGGCATGGGTGTGTGTGTGTGTGTTTGTGTGTGTGTTTGTGTGTGTGTGTGTGTGTTGTCCTTAGCGTAAGTTAAAGTTAGGTTAAGTAGTGTGTAAGCCTAGGGACCGACAACATCAGCAGTTTGGCCCCACAGGAAGTAAGTAGTTCTAAGTTCTAGGGACTGATTACCTCAGAAGTTAAGTCCCATAGTGCTCAGAGCCGTTTGAACCAACCCACTGTCTCCTTTTTCTCCCATTGATTTACAGCATATTGCACTGCCACTGTCTCTTCTCTCACTGTCTCCTTTTGTCTCCTCTCACTAACAGTCTCCTTTTGTCTTGTCTTTCTTTCTCAGTGCCCCTGTCTCCACCATATCTCGGCGTCCACCCCTGGTAGCCGAGTGGTCAGCGCGACGGAATGTCATACCTAACAGCCCGGATTCGATTCCCGACTGGGTCGGAGATTTTCTCCGCTCAGGGACTGGGTGTTGTGTTGTCCTTACCATCATTTCATCCCCATCCACACGGAAGTCGCCGAAGTGGCGTCAACTCGAAAGACTTGCACCAGGCGAACAGTCTACCCGACGGCAGGCCATAGTCACACGGCATTTGCATATCTCGGCAGCTCAAAAAGTCTTGGTGGGCAAACTTATTTTTCTCCTGTGCCCACGTGTTTAAAATTTCGGTGCAAATTGCGCCCCCCCTCCCCCCCTATACCTATGTGTTAAAGTTCTTCCGTTTGGGAGGGGGGACGGATTGCCCCCCCCCCCTTCCGACCAACCACGTCTGTGTATAGTCTGCGCTCATCTGTGTTTTTCATTTGCACTGTCTCCTCTCTTGTGCTGTAGCTGCTTTATCTTCATCCATGTCTCTTTACTTTCACTGTCAGTTTCTCTCTCCCTCCCCCTCCGCCCCCCCCCCCCCCATCACTGCCATCTCTTTCTTCCTCTCCCACTTGCACGATATCCTCTCTTTTCCTCTCCGCTGCTCTCTTTCAGCACAAAAAAGTGCGAATATGTTTGCATCGCAAAATTTTTGGTGAGGAAGGCGGAATGAGGATTGACACAGCTGTTTTCCCACTTCCCTGTCAAGAGTCTTATGAAGAGGAACACATTCGTCTATTTTTGCGCTCCACCAGGAGCATTTTTCCGCTGGTTCCCGTCTTATCCCTGCTACAGTAAGGTGTGCCGCTTGCATGAAACTAATTTATATTCGTGACATCTTGCCAGATTGGGGGCGATCTGCAGTGTTGTAAAACTCAGAAGAAAAACTTCAGTGAGCCAAGATCGCTAATAAAATCGGTAAGACTACGTTACCATCCTCGGATCTGCAATGGATGGAACCAACTTGACAGGCTAATAGGTTTACAAGTCAAGTATAACAATGTACGAAGTCAATTGTCCATACCTTTGGAAAAATAACATACCTTTGTTCTAAAAATTCACATAATCTCTACCATCTGTGCTATGTATCGTGTCATATGGCAAATATGCACGTCTAGATAATGATAATCTCTGGATATCGGCATGTCAGATTTTAACCGAACAATATGTACAAATACAAGGATAGTGCACCAAATACGAATGTTCATCCTCACACAAAAGCTGACTACAGACTGAGATGAAGAGTAAACACAACTATTCTAAAGCCCACCAGTTGGCACAATGGTAATACAATTTGGGATCTTTTTTATGCAAAGTAAAGGTATTAATATATAATACCAAGTAACAGTTAATAAGTTGAATGAAAAGAGCTTACAAAACCCATTATTCATATACAAAGCATAATCCAAATCAGAAACCATAGTGATCTTAAAACAACAAACTTTTTATAAAAAGTTAACTGGTTTATATATCCAGTTTATGATGTAATCCAGTAAGTAATGAAGCCACCTTATAACGTTCATCGATGAAACAGGCTTCAGATTGTCAAATTTGTGTCTAGAATAACAAACTCGGTAACTAGAGCTACTAGGTATTCAGATTCCAAACTAAGAAAAGGCAATATATACACATGTTATGATATTTTGTATACTGCACGACTGACAGTAGAGTATGATGTCTAGATACATGATAAAGTGTCGCTCGATGTCTAAGTGAATTTATGTTGTGGTTAGGCTCCGAATTTGGGCGTTAACCATTTTAATTTACATCATAGATACAGTGGAAGTTCAGCGTGTGTCAATAAAGCACGTTAGTGAAGAACCTGTACCATACAAATTAATTTCGTAACTTGTAAAATTTGTTGTTTGATCTCTAGGAATACAGATTAACAAAATGAGTTCGCAACTTCCGAGGGTTTCGTTCGGCAGGAATCTAAGAGCGCAGTTAAAATTGCTCCGAGTGAAACGAACAGCTGAGACAATTACATGCTTACTTGTCACAGATAATATCAAAAATGTAGTTTCGCTTGAATCTCGTTGCGACATGCGATCATGAAACTCTATTGCTGTGAACAGATGTGCAACGTCATTTAGACGCCACTTCGCAGCAAGAGTCGGGAGAAACTAACGTCTCCCCTATGCACTTTGCAGGGTGGGCACTGAGCACCACCACAATGCAAGAGAGAGAATAAAATGTTTCGCCTCCCACATGAGTGTATTACACTGCGTGTTCCAGATCTCTTGAGAAGTAGGAAATGAACTGTGCCAAAACTAGTGGAAGAAAACTGAGGTAGTTGTGCTGTATTATTTCAAAACTGGGTTGTGGCCCGGTCATTGGCAGGTTGATCATCAAACTGATTCAGCTTTGTTTCACTTATCTTTGCACATATATTCCACTGTTGCTCAAATAATGCTATGATGTGCAGTGGAAATTTGTAAATTGGGAATACTGTGTTAGCCAAATGAAAGTAGGTCTACTTATCTGAGCTCGACCCTATCGAAGCAGGAAAGTATTTGATGTCCCGCAGGGGCACATTGGGGCCCGCATTCTGGCTCTGGGAGGTCACTGGCATGAGTCTCGATCCTCCGGATGTGAACACATGTGACTCCTTTCTGCGGGGCTGTATTAAAGACAACGTGTACAGCAATAACTCCAAAGCCACTGCTGAGCTGAAAATAGCCATTAAGGTCATCTACAGCACCGATGTTCCGATACTTCGGCGGGTCATGCAGAATTTCGCTGTTAGTCTGAGCCACATCATCGCCAATGATGGCAGGCGTATCGAAGTGTCATAACCTAAATCCAAATATCTGTAGGGACGTTTACATATTGAAAAAAAAGCGTCTGCACGCCGTAGTTTGTAACTAATTTACATTTTGTTCACCTAGTTTAATAATTGTCACCCTGGATCTGAAACGATAAACTGGCTGCCAGCGCTTTTGTCATTTGGTGTCTTAGAGATACATACTTCGAATACGGTAATTAATTTATCCCAAGAACTGGAAGATAGTGTATAAGTTTCGTATAAAGCATTTTGTTTGCAGTTCATTCCTAAAAAAAAGTGTGGAATGTTTTTTGTGCTGCTATCAGATGACATACCGGTATGTTTTCATCCATGGTTCAAATGGCTCTGAGCACTATGGGACTCAACATCTTAGGTCATAAGTCCCCTAGAACTTAGAACTACTTAAACCTAACTAACCTAAGGACATCACACACACCCATGCCCGAGGCAGGATTCGAACCTGCGACCGTAGCAGTCCCGCGGTTCCGGACTGCAGCGCCAGAACCGCTAGACCACCGCGGCCGGCGTTTTCATCCATAAGGCTCTGTTTTTTACACGTAATAGCCGAATTACTTAATCCAGTACAGATACTGAAACAATACTCAAACAAGAATCAGAATACACTGGAAAACGTTGATTTTTAAGAACATTATTGTTTTGAGTAGGGCAATACAAACTTTTTTCACCTCAGAAGCCTCATTCATTAAGTTTTGGATCAACATTAATCCTGGTTTTCTGTCATTATTTTCAAAACCAATTATTAAAATAGTCTACATGTGCACTGTTCTGCCGACATGTCCGTCTCTATAATTATATAATCTATGTATGTGCGGACATGTCCGATAGAACAGACACTCCTGTTTCTGATACAGCGGTCGTAAATATCAATATTTAGAGGGCATTACCGTCTTCGAACCCGGATCCGGATTCGAATTCCGGTCCAGCACAAATTTTCAACTTTTGCCATTGAAGTAATTCACTGCCCACTTGCGGAGGACGTCGGTATCGCCCTCTAGATATTAATGCAAGGTTTCTACTAACATCTAGAAGTTTTCATTTTGCTACTGAAGCTTCTTCTGTCACGTAACTTCCAGTGCCTGATTACATCAACTGTTATTCAGTAACACTAGTCATGGTGCTTCTCATAGATTTTTTATAGAAACTAAACCATCCAGTTGAATATAGTTTCAGTTTGAGTGATTCTATACGGGTAAGCGATTGAAATTTGTGTGTATTAATCTTATTTTCAGTCACGTCAATAAGAGGAAGGACGCAGTTGCAGACGACACGTCTTGACTAATTCTCTGAAATGGTGGTTTTATGCTTTTTGCCTCCTTGGGTGCTAAATGCGGAGAAACATTAAATTTCAGGTGTACATAATCTGGCTCCAGTTCTATTCTAACAGCAAAACATTCCTGCGAAAAAATTTACTACTCAGCTTGGTATGGTCTGTAGAACGAAGTGTTACTTCCTTTCTCATATTTTCCCATGGTTTTATGGTTTTTGCCTCCTTGGGTGCTAAATGCGGAGAAACATTAAATTTCAGTTGTACATAATCTGGCTCCAGTTCTATTCTAACAGCAAAAGCATCGGTGTCAAAACATTCCTGCGAAAAAATTTACTACTTAGCTTGGTATGGTCTGTAGAACGAAGTATTACTTCCTTTCTCATATTTACCCATAGATCTTTCGGCATCTTCCTAACACTCTCTCGTGGGTTGAACAACCCTGCAACCATTCGTTCTGCCCCTTTTTGTATCCGTTCAATATCCCAAGTTACCATATTTTGCATGGATCCCACAAACTTGAGAAATAGTCTAGGATGAGTCGCGCAAATACTTGTGTGCAATATCCTTTGTAGACTGATTACATTTCCATAGTATTCTATCAATGAACCGCAGTCTGCCATCTGCTTTACCTACCATTATTATGTGATCGTTCCATGTCATTCCCTAAATATTGCTATACCCAGACGTTTATCTGAGATGACAGATTCCAACTGTAACTCACTGATATTATCACAGCCTTTACATGTTTTCGTTTGGTGAGGTGCACAATCTTACAATTCTGAACTTTAAAGCAAGTTGCCAATATTGCATCACTTCGAAACCTTACCAAAATATGACTGAATATTACTCAGCTTCTTTCCTACGGTACTTCATTACATATAACTGTACCATCTGCGAAAAATCTTTGGTTACTATTAATATGGTTCGCAAAAACTATTAATATACAACCTGAACAGTAAGGGTGCCAAGGACACACCAGAAGCTACTTCTACGGCAGTCGATGACCTCCATCCAAGCTAACTTGCTGCGTTTCCCCTACCAATCCTCAATCCAGTCATAAATTTCTCTTTATACCCCATACGATCCCACTTTTGATAATAAGCTTGGTGTGATGCTGAGTCAAATGCTCTTCTAAAATCGAGGAATACTGCATCTACCTGACTGCCTTGACCCGTGGGTTTCAGTGTGTCGTGTGAGAAAATTTCGAGTTGGGTTTCGTATGATCGATGTTTCTGGCGTCCATGCTGGGTGACATGGTGGAAATTATAGTGTTCTAGATGCCTTATTGAGTTTGAGCTCAGAATATGTCCTAAGACTCTACAACAAATGAATGTCAAGTGTCTTTGACGGTGGTTTTGTGGAACACTTCTGCCACCCTTCCTACTACTACCCTGTAGACGGGTGTGACCTGTGCTTTGTTCCAACTACTGGACGCAGCATTTTGTTTGAGAGATCGACAATGGATTATAGTTGAAAGGGGCGCTAACTCATCTGCAAATTCCTTATAGAATCTAATAGGGATTCAACCAGGCCCTGGAGATTTGTTCAGTTTTAACGCTTTCAGTTGTTTTTCAATGCTACTTACATTGATACCTATTTCACTCATCTTATCAGTGGTATGTGAATTGAGTTGGGGCACTGCTCCTAGGTTTCATTTGTAAAGGAAAATTTTAAAGCCCTGTTAGGCACTTCTACCTTTGCTTTGCTACCCTCAATTTCTGTTCTGTCTCGTCTGTGAGTGACTGGACACTGTGGTGCCACTAGCAGCCTTTACATACGACCAGCACATCTTTGGGTTTTGTGAAAGATCTTTCGACATTGTTCTGCTGCTGTAGCCAGAGAAGGCATCTTGCATTGCTTTCTTGAGAGCCAAACGCATTTCATTTAACATATCTGTCCACAGCCCTCTGCTTTGTCGTAGACCTTTTAATCTGTAGTCTGTTTCTTCAGGAATTTCTTTACTGTGACTGTGTACTGTGGAGAGTCCCTCCCATAATGCAGTGTTCTACTAACTACACATCCATTCAACAGTTTGTCAACTATTTTTTTAAAACTTTAGCCAGAGTTCTTCTATACATTCCTGCCCTGAGCTAAATCTTTGAAGTTCCTCAGTGAGATAAGACACTACTATTTTCTCGTATAGTTTACTGGACACACAGTTTAAATCTTTCTACTCGCTTTAGTTACCCATTGTACTTTGGTAACCATTGTTGCTACAGCTGTCTCACGGTTACTGATAGCAGTTTTAGTTCGGACATATTCAGGGGTCAGGTTTATTGGTTGCCATATCTTTCCATCATGAATGGAATTCCGAACCATCTGTTATAGATAGCTTTTATTCATTTTCGCAGAAAGCCTTGTCACGCACGTCATAACAAAACCGTTATCATCCCAATTGATTTTCGACGATTAAAGTCTCCTCCGATGATTACAGTATGGCTGGGCAACTTACGTACTAATGAACTGAGGTTTTCTCTAACAGTTTCCGGTTCCATGAGGAGGTGAGTGTGGCAGTCGATAGGACCAATTCTATAATTTTATGCCCACCCCTGATACGGAGTCTTGTCCAAACAATCTCGTATCCAGTTTCAGTTTCTGTATCGGTAGATTAGTTTCTTGTCTACCGCCACAAATAAATCTCCTCCAGTTTCTGTTATCCTACCCTTTCGTGTACGCTTAAATTTTTCACAAAAATCTCACTGCTGTCAACTTAGAATTTTAAGCAGATTTCTGTACATAGTATTATGTGCGCTTCACTGCTTTTTAGCGGCGCTTCAAACTCTGGCACTTTGATGCTAATGCTTAGGCAGTTAACATCTAGTATTTTAATGCTCTGTGGGGGCATTTCTCTTTATCTTACTATCTTACAATCTGGGTCTCCTGCAGCTACCATTATCTGCACTGTGGATGGAATGTCACCTAATCTAAAAACCCTTGTGAGCACCGCACATAGGCAGCTACCTGGGTAACTAGCTCTGAAGTACAAAGCACACCTGACCCATTTGGGGGGACGCTACTGATATCAACCCTACGGTGGAGGTCCAGGAAGTCACACCCTAGCTTGTCAGTGAACTTTCGAAGTTCAAGCCTTCCATTCGATAGAAAACTGGGAGACCACGATCTATTCGGGGGCAATGCCACATGTTTTGAGCTTCACTGAAACTCCGAGACCAAAGCTAGTGGTCTCAACCTTCTGTCAGTATCCGTCTGGTATGATCATAGTATATGTCCGCAGCTCGTGGTCGTGCGGTAGCGTTCTCGCTTCCCACGCCCGTGTTCCCGGGTTCGATTCCCGGCGGGGTCAGGGATTTTCTTTGCCTCGTGATGACTGGGTGTTGTGTGATGTCCTTAGGTTAGTTAGGTTTAAGTAGTTCTAAGTTCTAGGGGACTGATGACCATAGATGTTAAGTCCCATAGTGCTCAGAGCCATTTTTTTATCATAGTATGACCTTAGAGCTCAGACGACAGGCGTAGCCTGCTCCCAACACGTGCCACAATCTGCAGTTCGCTGCACCCTGTTCCATCAATACTCTCTTCAGCATACTGAATGAGAGTCGCAGGTATACATCCTGAATGCACACAGTGTTCCTTCCCATCCGTTGCGCCATTGCACTAAGGGGTGCCATTATAGGCATGTTATTAGACACCTTCCTTTGACACTTGGCTCGGCACTTTCTATCTTATATATGGCCTAACGGAACAGCGATTTACAGTGATTAATGGTTGTGAAGTAACTAGTCTGGGTCATCAGTTTTCTTCCGCATACGATATCAGATTTCTGCAGGCGTTCCAAAAAATCTAAAGCGATTGAAAGTTCAAGTTTAAACGTTGGCTTAGAGGCAGCAGATTATTTGAAATTTCAAATTAGATCCGTTTCTATTCGATAAGTCACAAACGAAGAGCTGAGTTCAAAATCCGTTTATTTGAAATTAATTATAAAAGAATCTAGATTGCAAAGAATGTTTATTACAAGTTAACAGGTCTCGATCATCATATGATGATCTTCAGACCAAAACTGTAATCTGATACAGGGTATAAATTAGAGGGATATGTAAAAAGAACTTAAAATTAGCTATGAACTTAGAAAGAAATATAAATACAAATTGATGGGCAATATCTTTAAGTGCAGCAGGAACCACTGAATGACGATAATCAACTGCTAGGGAGAACAGTGTAGCTATTTTATAAATACGAGGTGCATTCAAAAACTGAGGCCTCCGATTTTTTTTCTCCGGACTGGAAAGAGATAGAAACATGCGCATTGTTTTAAAATGAGGCCGCGTTCATTGTCAATACGTCCCAGAGATGGCAGCACCGTACGGCAGATGGAATTTTACCACCAGCGGCGAGAATGAGAACTGTTTTAAATACTTAAAATGGCGACGTTTTCCTTACTTGAACAGCGTGCAATCATTCGTTTTCTGAATTTGCGTGGTGTGAAACCAATTGAAATTCATCAACAGTTGAAGGAGACATGTGGTGATGGAGTTATGGATGTGTCAAAAGTGCGTTCGTGGGTGCGACAGTTTAATGAAGGCAGAACATCATGTGACAACAAACCGAAACAACCTCGGGCTCGCACAAGCTGGTCTGACGACATGATCAAGAAAGTGGAGAGAATTGTTTTTGGGGATCGCCGAATGACTGTTGAACAGAGTTGGCATTTCTGTGGGTTCTGTGCACACAATCCTGCATGACGACCTGAAAATGCGAAAAGTGTCATCCAGGTGGGTGCTACGAATGCTGACGGACGACCACATTGCTGCCCACGTGGCATGCTGCCAAGCAATGTTGACGCGCAACGACAGTATGAATGGAACTTTCTTTTCGTTGGTTGTGACAATGGATGAGACATGGATGCCATTTTTCAATCCAGAAACAACGCGCCAGTCAGCTCAATGGAAGCACACAGATTCACCGCCATCAAAAAAATTTCGGGTAACCGCCAGTGCTGAAAAAATTGTGTCCATATTCTGGGACAGCGAGGGCGTAATCCTTACCCATTGCGTTCCAAAGTGCACTACGGTAACAGGTGCATCTTACGAAAATGTTTTGAAAAACAAATTCCTTCCTGCACTGCAACAAAAACGTCTGGGAAGGGCTGCGCATGTGCTGTTTCACCAAGACAACGCACCCGCACATCGAGCTAACGTTACGCAACAGTTTCTTCCTGATAACAACTTTGAAGTGATTCCTCATGCTCCCTACTCACCTGACCTGGCTCCTAGTGACTTTTGGCTTTTTCCAACAATGAAAGACACTCTCCGTGGCCGCACATTCACCAGCCGTGCTGCTATTGCCTCAGCGATTTTCCAGTGGTCAAAACAGACTCCTAAAGAAGCCTTCGCCGCTGCCATGGAATCATGGCGTGAGCGTTGTGAAAAATGTGTACATCTGCAGGGCGATTACGTCGAGAAGTAACGCCAGTTTCATCGATTTCGGGTGAGTAGTTAATTAGAAAAAAAATCGGAGGCCTTAGAACTTCAATGCACCTCGTACTGGAGGCTCCGCTTACAGCTGACAGCATGATGTCAGCATTGGCCAATCAGGTACGAGGGTTGGAACTTACAGTGGCAATTATTTATTACAACCGATACAAAAGAGTTACATGTTTGCACCTGTTACTGTCCTTCAAAGTAGTCACCAGCGTTGTGTAGAACACGTTGCCAGCGATGTGGAAGGCATAGTATACCGTTAGCAGAGCCTGTTCGGTTGATGGTGCGAATGGAGTGGTCTTCTGTCTGTCGAATCTCTGGAACAGTTCTGAAGCGAATGTCACGAAGTGGTTCCTTCATCTTCCGAATCAAATCAGTCACAAGGACTTAAGTCTGGGAAGTATGGTGGGTGGTACAGTACTTCCCAGTCCCATCGACCGAACAGAGCTGCCACAGCTTGTTATCCTAACGTATTATGTTCCTCCACAGCAAACCGTCAGTGCATAGTATTACTGTTCGTTTTTGGAGCATCACCTGCGAACAGCTTTGCGAAAGAAGCGGCGACACTTTCTGCGCAATCCATCCATCATTTTGCATGACAATGCGCGAGCGCATACAGCGCAAGCTGTGGCTGTTCTGTTCGGTCGATGGGACTGGGAAGTACTGTACTATCCACCATACTCCCCAGACTTACGTCCTTGTGACTTTGCTTTGATTTTGAAGATGAAGGAACCACTTCGTGGCATTCGCTTCAGAACTGTTCCAGAGAGTCGACAGGCAGTAGATCGCTCAATTAGTACCATCAACAGAACAGGCTCTGCTAACGGTACACTATGCCTTCCACATCGCTGGCAACGTGTTCTACACAACGCTGGTGACTACTTTGAAGGACAGTAACAGGTGCAAACACGTATCTCTTTTGTATCGGTTGTGAATAGTTGCCACTATTTAAGTTCCAACCCTCGTTTAAGTCGGAAGAATTATGTACAGAAAGACGTACTTATTAGTAAATAAAACGTCAAAATCACGTAGATTTTATTTTTTAATACAGAAGCTCAGTAGAGAACGCTCCATAGATGCAGTCCCAGGATGTAAATAAATAAATAACGAACTATCGATCTACAGTAAATTGTTGTTGATCGTGATATGTTAGCAAATAGTAACAGAAGGGGTATGAGAGGCTAGCAATATGAAAGGAAAATACGTATCCATATTTCTAAAATTTATGATTTGATAACTAATGAAACAGTAAGTAATCTTAAAATTAATTGAGACAATTCCGTGATGAATAAGTATATATTAGAAATGCAGAGCTATGACTGTCCTAATGCGCTGATTTTTATACATTGTAATAACATTAAATAAATATGTAAAAAATAATTTGAAATTAAAGAAAAAATGCTATGAGTCATTATACAGGGTGATTAAAAAAGAATAACTTAATTTAGGAAGGTAATAATTACGAAACATGGAACTCGCCGGGAAGGGAATGTGGTTAGTTTGAATGGCTGTGACACAGTTTCAGAAAACCGTCGTTGGATGTCATTCAGTGCGTCTTCTCAGTTTGCAGTCAGTCAGAAGTAAAATGGCGTCCGCTCAAGAGAAGGCTTTTGTGTGTCGCACTTTGCAAAGAGTGAGTCAGTGATTTCAGTCCAGCATGCTTTTCGTCGGCGTTTCGGCTTGATCCGCTGCACCCAAAAACATTCATCATTGGTACCGCCAATTTGAAGAGACAGGATGCTTGTGCAAAAGTAAGTGTCCAAGTCGACTTCGTACTCTGATGACATGATGGAAAGAATTCGGCAAACATTTAGGCGGAGTCCACTGAGTCCGCCAAAGTCTACTTGCCGCACAAGCAGATCAAATGGTTCAAATGGCTTTGAATTCTATGGGACTTATTTTCCCATCATGCCGTGGAGGGCTACCTATACACAAGGAATGTGATATTTATCCGTTTCCTTTTCAACGTTTTAACACATTTATTTGCAGTAATTGCATTAACAAGTTGTTTCTTCCTGGTTCTTTTGTGAGTTCATGCATAGTGTACATGGGACCCTGAGCTATTGCAGCCCATTCTTTCTTGCTGGGCTGCATTTCCTTCACGGTACACTTTCCTCCCCATCCTCGTCCATTCCCACTGACCCCTCCTTCCCATCTCTGTGTTCTAATTTATGTCGACCTGGCTATACCTGGGTCGTTGTATTCCTTGCAATTTTGTTCCTTTTGCCTGTTCTTTCACCCTTCTGGCGTTTTGGTCTCCCCATGAGGTCTGACCGCCACTTCTAAATTTTCTGTCTTTAGTGTGAGCTGTTCGGGGAAGAACTCTCTCCTTAGTGGCTACGACGTGGGTTCCTCTCTCCCCTTCCTTCCCCTCTATAGCCCCCCCCCCCCCACCATCTACTAGGTCACCAGCATATGTAGCCAGTCTGTGTGGTGGGGCTGTTATGTACCCTTCTGGCTGAGCCCCCTGACAACACAAGGATCACTCTACTGATACATGAGCTGTTGCCTCCCCATGTGTGCCAAGGAGTGGTCGTTTGTCATCCTGGAGCATCAGAACTCCTGGCAATGGCTGCTGTGCCAGATGGTCCTTGCTGTGGGTGGTAGGCACCCATGGGGAGAACCTTTGATATGAGTGTGTGGTATGAGGCAGATGCTTGGCGCATGAAACGTATCAAGCTGCAAAAATCTGTTCTCAAGCCTCTGTCCCTCTGAGTGGTAAATTCTCATTGAATTCTGCAGCCTTCTGTTCCCTGGTTTACACCCTGGGAGTAGGGCCAGACTCGCCGTCTTGACGTGAAACATTTTACCAATTACCTTGCCTCTACTAGAAAAGATGGGGACACATTCACCACCACAAAGCTGTTGTTTTTTGTGAAGCATATCGAGGATAACTTTGGCGAGGTGTAGTCCTCAGTAAGACGTGTTCGGTCTTCCTGTTGATCAAAGCTTCTTCTGCCACAAAATCTGTAGCTCTTTGTGCTTGTTATCGTCTTAGGGACATACCAGTTTCTATTACCCCTCACCAGTTTCTGAATAAGGCCCAGGGAGTGATATTTCATAGGGATCTCGTCCTGAAAACTGATGAACTCTGGGCTAATCTGAAGGGACGTGGCATTCACTTCGTTCTATGTATGTAGAAGGGTCATAAAGGCAACCACACCAATACCAGTGCTGTTATTCTGACTTTCAAGTGACATACCCTCCCGGAGAAGGTCAAGGTTATGTGTTACTGATGTGATGTGAAGCTGTATGTTCTGCGACCCATGAGGTGCTTTCAGTGCTTTCATTTCGAGTGTGTGTTCCTGCTGCAAGGCAGACCCTCTGTGTTGTGACTGTGAACACCCACACCATAAGGGAAGCCTGTGTTACTCCACTTGTGTGTGACTACCACTCTCCTTGCTCATCAAATTGCCCAATTTATGGGAAATAATGGGAGAACAGAGTCCCTGGATAGCCTATCTTATGCTTAAGCTCGCCAAAAATATGACCGACTCCACCCAGCTATGGATGCCTTCCCCTTGCAATGGCGAGACAGCATAGTTATCTGCGTCCTTGAGCCCAGGAAGGACTCATTGTCTCTCAACAGCTACTAACAGACTAGCCTGACCATCATACTTTTCAAGCTGTTCGAGAGTATGGTTAGCTTCCTATTATGTTGGGTATTCGAATCTTGGAGCCTTTTGTCCCCATGTCAGTGTGACTTCCGGGAAATGGAAATGGCTCTGAGCACTATGGGACTCAACTGCTGTGGTCATAAGTCCCCTAGAACTTAGAACTACTTAAACCTAACTAACCTAAGGACATCACACACATCCATGCCCGAGGCAGGATTCGAACCTGCGACCGTAGCGGTCGTGCGGTTCCAGACTGTAGCGCCTTTAACCGCTCGGCCACTCCGGCAGACTTCCGGGAAGGATGATCTATAACTGACCATTTACTCAGATTGGAAACAGCAATCTGAAAGTCTTTTACTAACATCTGACACCTTGTTATGATCTTATTTGACCTACATGAGGCATACAACACGGCTTGGTGCTGTCACATTGTAGTGTTACCCTCCATGACTGGGGCTTTCGCAGCCCCCTTCCGATTTTTATCAGTGAGTTTCTATACAACTGCATCTTCTGGCTTAGAGTTGGCACTGCACTCAGCACCCCTTCGACCCAGGAGAAAAGTATTCCACAGGTTTCTGTGTTAAGTATCATGCTCTTCCTCATCGCCATCAATGTGCTTGTACCCTCTGTTGAGCCTCAAGTTACTCCAGCGTTGTATGTCGACGATTTGTGCATCCGGTGCAGTTCCCATTTGGTAGTATGTGCTGAACACCAGCTCTAAGGCGCCATCTGATCGGCCTCTGTGTGGGCCATTTCCCAAGGCTTTTAGTTTTCTCCCTCCAAAACGCATATTATGCATTTTCGCTGTCGACCCACAGTATACCCCAATCCAGAACTTAAAATTTAGGCGACCAGCGCCTAGATGTTGTAGCACACTCCTGTTTCATTGGCCTCCTTTTTGATAAAAAGCTGATGTCGCTGCCCCATATTTGCCACCTGAAGACCACCTGCATGCGGAGGCTTGATGCTCTCCACCCCCTGGCCCACACATCTCGAGGTGCAGACCATGCTATTATTCTCCACCTTTACTGTGACCTGATTTTGTCCTGACTATGTCATGGTTGTCAGATTTATGGCTAAGCAGCTCCTTCCACTCTGAAACTACTTGACATGGGGTGTGTTAGGCTATCAGTGTCTTTCACACTGGTCCTGTTGACAGTTTCCTTGCAGAAGTGGAAGTCTCCCTTTACCTATACAATGGAGCCAACTCATGGTTTCTTACACAATCGCCAGTCGACGATTCCCTGATCATCCCATGTACTCCATCCTCATTGCAAACGAGGGATGTCTCTCTCCTGATACCAGCTCTTGCTGGTTGGAATGCATCTCACTTCCCTATGTCGGTATCTCCAGCTCCACTCCCTGGAAACTGCCCTGTGCACTACTTCGCACCCCTCCTTGGATGGTGCTTCGACCACGGTTTAGGACCGACCTATTCCAGGTTCTTAAGGTATCTGCTGCCCCTGTGGTATTCTGGCATCTGTACATTCCATCTGTGAGGAGTTCCAGGGTCCTACCATCTTCTACATTGATGGGTCTGGAACGATAGATAAGGCTGGATATGCTTTTACGTCTCCTGCTGGCATGGAACACCATTTACTGCTGGGACCATGTAGCGTGTTCCCAGCAGAGCTACTAGTCATTAACAGGGTCCTCCATTTTGTTACTTAAGCCCCCCTCCACAGTGTTTTAATATGTAGACTCAATAAGCAGCTTGCAGGCTATAGACCATTGCTACTCTCGTCACCCTTCGGTCTCTGCTATCCATTATCTACTCTCTGCTCTTGCCATGCTGCCTGCTAAGTTATCACGTGGGCATTCCAGGGAATGAACTGTCTGTCTGTTTGGCTAGAGGCGGATACTTAGTCCCTCCCCAACTGATTCCAGGTGCAGATATATGGATTCACACCAGCATCCCATGTATTGGTGAAAATTGCCTTCCTTTTAGCCCTTCATACTAATTATAGCCTTCCAGATTCCTTGTCTTTCATATTAGTGGACGATTCATGGATGGCTGAACTAGTCCTCAGTTTCCTCCAAAAAAGCGGTTTTTATATTCAGTTATGATGTTTTGCATTTCTTCTGGAGCAGGGGGAGGGTGGTTGCGGTTGGGGCCTCTCTTCGGGTTTTCTGAGTCTGGGACCCATGACCACTTCTCCTTGCAAAGACCCGTCTTTTATCCCTCTGTTCTTCCAGTATTTAGATTTGGCTTAGCCTGTTCTGCCTTCTACTGTGTGCATTAGTAGCTTCCTCGCTTTGTGGTAGCTTTATGGAAGCAAATTCTCAGTCTGGCTGACATCTAGCTTCTACTTATGCACATAACTTTTGAACTGCAGGCCTGATGACCTCGCTGTTTAGTCCCATAGCCCCCATTAATCAATCAGGTAACTATGATGGAAGTGAATAGTAATGACGCACCCTTTTCTCCAAAAAGGACCTCAAAAGCTCAGTAATATTGATATGTGGTGACGTGGTAGCCAGGACATATGCGACAATTCATCATCATGCTCAGAAAACCAGTCCTGGACGATGGGAGCTGTGTGGACAGGGCCTCTGTCTTGTAACTCAGCACCACAATTTGGAAAAAAAATTGTACATTGGGATGAGTCTGATCATTCAAAATTGTCACATAACCCTTGGCAGTAATGCAGCCTTGCAGAATAGCCATAGGGGCCATGGAATACCATGTTGTTTCTTTCTTGTGTTGGTGGGGGAAGCAAATTCTCAATTGTTCCAATGTGTCAATTTCTAAGGGGCTAAACTGCTGAGGTCCTCGGTCCCTAGACTTACACACTACTTAAACTTGTGCTAAGAAACACACACACACACACACACACACACACACACACACACAAACACACACACACACACACACACACACACACACACACACACACATGCCGAGGGGAGGACTCGAACCTCCGGCAGGAGGAGCCGTGCAGTCCTTGACACGGCGTCTCTAACCGCGCGGCCAATCCGCGCTGCGAGCAAATTCTCTGGTCTTTTCCGTTTTACCTGGGTGGTTCTCTAGGTGTTATCTCTCGAGAGGAACTTGCCGCTGGCTGTTCATGAATTAGATTCGTAATTCTCATGCACAGTCTTACAACTTTAAAGTCCTTGTGAATGTGTAAGTTCTTCAGCCGAACTGAAGCGTTTTATCTTGTTTTCCAAGATGTGTTCAGATAAAATCATAAAGCTTCATTAATGTTATGGGATGTTCGGGATTTCGATTTATTCAGTATTGTGGGTTTGCTCTGTTCCTTTGGGACATTGTGGTATGGAATGTTCTTTACCTCATAATGTTTCGTTAGAGTTGGAGCCATCTTTGCCTTGTGTGAATGTATATATGCACTAAACGACAAATGAAATTTGTACTAAGGCTGGAATTCAAAGCCGAGTCTCCTACTCACTGTGCAGTCGGCCTAACCACTACGCCACCCTGGATTTGTACATCCGCACAGACTACCGTAGCCAAATATCAAGGCCAGTGCTAGGGTAGTCAGTACAGTAGTGCAACGCTACTATGACAGGGTGGCGTAGAGGTTAGTAAATCTGCCTAATGAGCAGCAGACCCAGGTTCGGATCCTGGCCTTGGTACAAATTTTCAGTATTCACTTCAATCTGCATATATAGGCCTACATCATAGATGTTTGAGACTTGAAGAGGTCTCTAGAAGCATAGTTTCATATTAATTGTGTCGTGGTGTACGTGTGCTTCTTTCTGCTATAATTTATGGGTATTTTCCTGCCTCAGATTAATGTGTGTTTAGATACACACATTTCTAAGTATCTCTCGTTCAGTGAGGCCTCATCTCTCAGTACATGATCCTAGTTAGGCTGAACGATCAGCATCTAACTTGTTATTTGTGTTCCTATATATTCATAGGTAGGAGACATTTTACTAACTTGCTTTGTTTGTGAGGACCACGTATTGTATGAACCAGTGGGGCTTTCAGCTTTCCTGGTTTCGTTGATCTGTACGTGGTTCTTCATTACTTAATCTAGTTGCACTCTGTGTAGTTGTATACTCTTTATTCAGTAATTTCGTGAGTTTTATCTGTTTCACCAAGATGTTACCCGATAAGTGATTTATTCACCCAGGTGTTCTTTCTCCTTTCTCATATTTTATGGACGCGAAATCCTGTGTCTTATACGTATGTCAGTAAAATTGATTGTCGGTATAATAACCGTAATTGCATACATGTGGTGATGTTTAATTTCTCTCCGAACTTTATATTCTTGTGTGAATCCAGTCTGAGTGCATGAACCTGTGAGCTCCTTTCCCTCTTCTTTCACATCCCAAACGATACTTAAGATGTACAAAGTTGCGTTATTTTAGCGTGACCTAGTGAGTTGTTTCATGCTCAGGCACCAGCCAGCAACTGAATTAGGATGTTCCACCTTGTTTCTCATGTGTAAATTGAAGAATAAACTTTCTCACTGAAAACTAATGACCTATGTTCCCCGTATTCTTTCTAACTTACCTCGTAGTCACCTTCATTGCAAAATATATTGGGCCGAACGCTTATGTTTTCTCTGAATGTGTAATTGTTGTCTTTACAAGCTGCACAAAGGGGCCAGTGATGGTAATGAAAGCTAATATGAAAGTGAGCCCTCACCATTTCAGTGCATAGTCTACGTATTGTTAATTTACTACATATTTAATCGTCTGATGACACAATTTGATTTTTCATAGCTTAAGTGGATTACTCAAAACCCTTTTAATCTTGATTATGCAGTCAAGCAATTTTTTTCAATTCGGTCTGATGTCTTATTTGTGGTGGTGATCTTGTAATCTGTAATAGTTCATATCTTACATAAATGGCTTAAACACTATAAACGCATGAGCACTTACAACCGTAGCAGTAGACGAGAGGGTTTATTACACTACCGTATGAACGCCAACAGTATTCCTCGTTTTAATTCACTTAGCTCCGACATAATGAACTCGCAGCTATACGGAACACGACTGACACTTGTCACCTATCGAAGACATTGCACAGGTGCTGTTTGTGATCAAACACAACAGCGTAACTTAGGCTTGAGTAGCATCTGCATTTTATGTTCAAGCACGCATTTCTAGCAGTGTTTGTATTCTTTCGTCCACCCACTATAAGTTTATGTGCCAAGCCATACTACTGTAATGACGTCAGCTGCGAAAATGAACCGCCAAACTAATTCCGAAAAATTTAAAGTAATATATTTGTTAGATTGCAACGAATCTATGGGTTCGGTGGACAAATATGACGTATCTCAACGGAGTGTGTTCGCAAAGCACTGAAATGATACAAAAAACCCTTCTACATCTACATTTATACTCCTCAAGCCACCCAACGGTGTGTGGCGATGGGCACTTTACGTGCCACTGTCATTACCTCAAATATAGGTGGGAAGAACGACTGCCGGAAAGCCTCCGTGCGCGCTCGAATCTCTCTAATTTTACATTCGTGATCTCCTCGGGAGGTATAAGTAGGGGAAAGCAATATATTCGATACCTCATTCAGAAACGCACACTCTCGAAACCTGGACAGCAAGCTAACACCGCGATGCAGAGCGCCTCTCTTGGAGAGTCTGCCACTTGAGTTTGCTAAACATCTCCGTAACGCTATCACGCTTGCGAGATAACCCTGTGACGAAACGCGCCGATCTTCTTTGGATCTTCTCTATCTCCGCTGTCGACCCGACATGGTACGGATCCCGCACTGATGAGCAATACTCAAATATAGGTCGAACGAGTGTTTTGTAAGCCACCTCCTTTGTTGATGGGCTACATTTTCTAAGGACTCTCCCAATGAATCTCAACCTGGCCCCCACCTTACCAACAATTAATTTTATGTTATCATTCCACATCAAATCGTTCCGCACGCATACTCAAAGATATTTTACAGAAGTAACTGCTACCAGTGTTTGTTCCGCTATCATATAATCATACATACCTTCTTTCTATGTATTCGCAATACATTACATTTGTCTATGTTACGGGTCAGTTGCCACTGCCTGCACCAAGTGCCTATCCGCTGCAGATCTTCCTGCATTTCGCTGCAATTTTCTAATGCTGCAACTTCTCTGTATACTACAGCACCATCCTTTTTTCAGTCTTTACAGGCCTGTGCTAAATTTCCACGTTATTTACAAGGTTCATGCCGGAAAGAATACTTAAGTCGACGAATTTCATTTCGGTCTCATTCATGAGGTTTCAAGGACGTTTGAGAAAAGTACTTCCCAAGCAACTTTTAGTCGGCAAAAGCAACATGGATCTGTAAGGAGATGCATCAAGAATAAAAAAAAAAAATGAAATCGAGTTACTGCTGTAAGCATTGTGATGTGGACTGTGTTGTACCGACCTCGCTGTTTGGTCCCCTCCTCCAAACCAACCTACTAAATGTTTCGAAACATCACATAAAAAAAACCTATCCGAAACATGCTTCTTTGTCATGTTATCTAGTTTTAGAAACTTCTACAAGAAGGAATATGAAGAGTACACTTTACTTTAAGAACTTATTGTTGGGAATAGATACAGAAGAGCCTGCGATGATAACGAATCGGCGCAGTAGCGCTGAACATCTTGACCAGCACGATGGTCACTGCTACGTAGAGTGCCCCGACAGCACACAAATATACGCGCTGTTGTGGCGAGCTCAGCTGTGAAAGGGTTAACAAAATTAGTGGGCAACACAAGTGTAAATTCAAACATATGTAATAAGTAACCGTTAACTTTTTTACATGATGGCTTAACAGTCAATACATCTTTTTTTATCACTGGTCGGTGTTTTAATGTTACCATGTTACCAACTCATACTGATGAAAAGTTGTAGTAAGGAACAGTTGTGTCGCAGTATGGAAATCTTTCACTATCAACATTCTTTCCAAACGCGAACTATACACTGTGACTGCTAAGGTTTTTTTATTTTTTATTTTTTGCTTGGTAACCTAACTCTTCTGACAGAACAGTTGAACCCACGTTTTGATATGTTCGTAATTACTGTCTTGAAGACAGTCATACCGAATAATTCCTAAGCACTTCTAGTATTAGGATTGGATTTGATCATACTTCCTTTCCGCCTATACTTTTGTAACGAAATGAAAATTTTGACAAGAGATTTTGCTTTATTATAACTAGCACTTCGAGCCAAAGGTTTCACTTTCGAGAATCTAGAAAACGGTATTATAAGGCTGGAATACAATAAGCGACGTGTCCTCTGCTCTTGATGAAAGCTGTAGGAGGTTCTGCAAGGCTACGGCGCTGGTGTGTTTTCTTGTGAATTGATCCTTTGACACAGGCGATATGTAACGAGATTGGGAGCTGATTACACTGTACTGATGGTCTGCCCGGTTTTGTTACGTACCTGTCTTCGTAAAGACAGTAGTTGCATCAGCAGTACTATTTTTGAAGTCCACAATTTTCTCATTGACTGAGGTGAAACTATTGAGAGAGTCCCTTTAGTCAGCCATAGTCAGTGTCAGTGTCGTCGTAACTGCCGCCTGCTTCACGTCTGCTGTGCAGCGAGCTACCTTAATTTAAGTATTAACTGTATTTTTCTTACTTGTCACTTCTTCTTCCGTGTGAATTTGCTTTTAGGAAGCTTTAATTTTCGAGTGCTAGTAATAGTGTTCCATAGATTTCGTGTTTGTTTTGAATACAGTCAGAGAGAGTCCCTGTAGTCAACCATAGTGCCAGTAGTGCTAGTGTTTGTTTTCAATACAGTCCAGAGACAGGTAGTGCTATTTTCATTGTTTTCTACAAGAAGTGGCTAGCAACCACAGTTTAGTGAATAAGCAGCCGCCGTTAGTGAATTAGCAGTCTAGTTAAAGGTTGATTAACTCTCTTCAGTAAATTGACTCCTTAGAATGGATAGGATGTGTGACTGCTGTGTACGGACGCAGGAGGAGCTGGCCACTGTTCGCGAACAGCTGAGCGTGTTGATGGCCGCGGTCAGCCGTCTTCAGGCTGCTGCATCGGAGTGTAGCGGCAGTGGGGAGTCTGGTGCGTCGCAAGGTACACCCCAGGTGTTACATGCTTCACCCACTGTCCCTGCTGTCGAGACATCTTCGCGGGTACCGGGCGCGGTTGGGCCACCCTCTCCCCAAGGGGAGTGGCGGGTTCAGCGGCGTTCGCGGCGCACGAGGCGGAGGGTCAATGTGGAGGCTGGCCGTGTGGCATCGCCCGCTCTGCCTGTGAGTGGACATGTGGCTGCTCCTTCAGCAAGGTCCGGGCAGGCACACGGGGGGGAGGGGTTTATTAGTTATTGGGAGCTCCAACGTTAGGCGGGTGATGGAGCCCCTTAGGGAAATAGCGGGAAGGTCGGGGAAGAAGGCCAGTGTTCACTCTGTCTGCTTGCCGGGGGGTCTCATCCGAGATGTGGAGGAGGCCCTACCGGCGGCGATAGAGAGCACTGGGTGCACCCGACTGCAAATTGTTGCTCATGTCGGCACCAATGACTCATGCCGTCTGGGTTCAGAGGTCATCCTCAGTTCGTACAGGCGGTTGGCGGAATTGGTGAAGGCGGAAAGCCTCGCTCGCGGGGTGGAATCAGAGCTAACTATTTGTAGTATCGTTCCCAGAACCGATCGCGGTCCTCTGGTTTGGAGCCGAGTGGAAGGCTTAAATCAGAGGCTCAGACGATTCTGCGGAGATCTGGGGTGCAAATTTCTCGACCTCCGCTATCGGGTGGAGAAATGTAGGGTCCCCCTGAATAGGTCAGGCGTGCACTACACGCCGGAAGCGGCTACAAGGGTAGCGGAGTACGTGTGGAGTGCACATGGGGGTTTTTTAGGTTAGAGAAACCCCTCCTTAGGCCCGACAAGACGCCTCCTGAGACGCGGCAAGGTAGGAGTAGGCAAAATGCAACAGGGAATAACAATATTAATGTGCTAATAGTAAACTGCAGGAGCGTCTATAGAAAGGTCCCAGAACTGCTCTCATTAATAAACGATCACAACGCCCATATAGTACTAGGGACAGAAAGTTGGCTGAAACCAGACGTAAACAGTAATGAAATCCTAAACTCAGATTGGGATGTATACCGCAGAGACAGGCTGAACAGTGAAGGAGGAGGCGTGTTTATAGCGATAAGAAGTGCAATAGTATCGAAGGAAATTGACGGAGATCCGAAATGTAAAATGATTTGGGTGAAGGTCGCGGTTAAAGCAGGCTCGGACATGGTAATTGGATGTCTCTATAGGCCCCCTGGCTCAGCAGCTGTTGTGGCTGAACACCTGAAGGATAATTTGGAAAATATTTCGAGTAGATTTCCCCACCATGTTATAGTTCTGGGTGGAGATTTTAATTTGCCGGATATAGACTGGGAGACACAAACGTTCATAACGGGTGGCAGGGACAAAGAATCCAGTGAAATTTTTTTAAGTGCTTTATCTGAAAACTACCTTGAGCAGTTAAACAGAGAACCGACTCGTGGCGATAACATATTAGACCTTCTGGTGACAAACAGACCCGAACTATTTGAAAAAGTTAACGCAGAACAGGGAATCAGCGATCATAAAGCGGTTACGGCATCGATGATTTCAGCCGTAAATAGGAAGATTTTTCTGTTTAGAAAAAGTGACAAAAAGCAGATTTCAGAGTACCTGTTGGCTCAACACAAAAGTTTTGTCTCAAGTACAGATAGTGTTGAGGATCAGTGGACAAAGTTCAAAACCGTCGTACATTATGCGTTAGATGAGTATGTGCCAAGCAAGATCGTAAGAGATGGAAAAGAGCCACCGTGGTACAACAACCGAGTTAGAAAACTGCTGCGGAAGCAAAGGGAACTTCACAGCAAACATAAACATAGCCAAAGCCTTGCAGACAAACAAAAATTACGCGAAGCGAAATGTAGTGTGAGGAGGGCTATGCGAGAGGCGTTCAATGAATTCGAAAGTAAAGTTCTATGTACTGACTTGGCAGAAAATCCTAAGAAATTTTGGTCTTATGTCAAAGCGGTAGGTGGAACAAAACAAAATGTCCAGACACTCTGTGACCAAAATGGTACTGAAACAGAGGATGACAGACTAAAGGCCGAAATACTAAATGTCTTTTTCCAAAGTTGTTTCACAGAGGAAGATTGCACTGTAGTTCCTTCTCTAGATTGTCGCACAAATGACAAAATGGTAGATATCGAAATAGACAACAGAGGGATAGAGAAACAATTAAAATCGCTTAAAAGAGGAAAGGCCTCTGGACCTGATGGGATACCAGTTCAATTTTACACAGAGTACGCGAAGGAACTTGCCCCCCTTCTTGCAGCGGTGTACCGTAGGTCTCTAGAAGAGCGTAGCGTTCCAAAAGATTGGAAAAGGGCACAGATCATCCCCGTTTTCAAGAAGGGACGTCGAACAGATGTGCAGAACTATAGACCTATATCTCTAACGTCGATCAGTTGTAGAATTTTGGAACACGTATTGTGTTCGAGTATAATGACTTTTCTGGAGACGAGAAATCTACTCTGTAGGAATCAGCATGGGTTTCGAAAAAGACGGTCATGTGAAACCCAGCTCGCGCTATTCGTCCACGAGACTCACAGGGCCATAGACACGGGTTCACAGGTAGATGCCGTGTTTCTTGACTTCCGCAAGGCGTTCAATACAGTTCCCCACAGTCGTTTAATGAACAAAGTAAGAGCATATGGACTATCAGACCAATTGTGTGATTGGATTGAGGAGTTCCTAGATAACAGGACGCAGCATGTTATTCTCAACGGAGAGAAGTCTTCCGAAGTAAGAGTGATTTCAGGTGTGCCGCAGGGGAGTGTCATAGGACCGTTGCTATTCACAATATACATAAATGACCTGGTGGATGACATCGGAAGTTCACTGAGGCTTTTTGCAGATGATGCTGTGGTGTATCGAGAGGTTGTAACAATGGAAAATTGTACTGAAATGCAGGAGGATCTGCAGCGAATTGACGCATGGTGCAGGGAATGGCAATTGAATCTCAATGTAGACAAGTGTAATGTGCTGCGAATACACAGAAAGATAGATCCTTTATCATTTAGCTACAAAATAGCAGGTCAGCAACTGGAAGCAGTTAATACCATAAATTATCTGGGAGTACGCATTAGGAGTGATTTAAAATGGAATGATCATATAATGTTGATTGTCGGTAAAGCAGATGCCAGACTGAGATTCATTGGAAGAATCCTAAGGAAATGCAATCCGAAAACAAAGGAAGTAGGTTACAGTACGCTTGTTCGCCCACTGCTTGAATACTGCTCAGCAGTGTGGGATCCGTACCAGATAGGGTTGATACAAGACATAGAGAAGATCCAACGGATAGCAGCGCGCTTCGTTACAGGATCATTTAGTAATCGCGAAAGCGTTACGGAGATGATAGATAAACTCCAGTGGAAGACTCTGCAGGAGAGACGCTCAGTATCTCGGTACGGGCTTTTGTCAAAGTTTCGAGAACATACCTTCACTGAAGAGTCAAGCAGTATATTGCTCCCTCCTACGTATATCTCGCGAAGAGACCATGAGTATAAAATCAGAGAGATTAGAGCCCACACAGAGGCATACCGACAATCCTTCTTTCCACGAACAATACGAGACTGGAATAGAAGGGAGAACCGATAGAGGTACTGAAGGTACCCTCCGCCACACACCGTCAGGTGGCTTGCGGAGTATGGATGTAGATGTAGATGTAGATATTGTCTGCTGTGCGTCAGGAATTTCAGGGACCATCACACGTCTGGAATGATCCTAGAACCCCACGAGTTTGAGCCGCGTTGAAAAGATCTGGAACAGCCTGAAACAGCTAGTCCATGTCTCAAGGATGGTCCCTATCAGTCTTGCTAACGTGCGTAAGTTGTACCAGGAGGAGTTGTACGCTGATGTCCTACACGCCCAGAACACTTTATCAGTTGTCAGAGATACTCGTGAGGCATTTCTCGTTGTAAGACTGAAGTTAAAGATATTTGGCTCGATGAATATGGATCTATTGTCGACACTTCCTGTATTTCGTAAACTGTGCAAGTTGCCGAAATGTGATATCATACAATTATGCAGAGGATTGAGTGAATTACTATTGATACTCATAACATTTTATTACCGTGATGTTGAAGCAGCTATCCTCTTTAAAACTGGTATCGTGAAGATTTTTTCCACGACGTTAGAGAGCTCTAAGAAATAAACGCCGTGCCGTTTCTTACTAATTATTGCAATACTTTCCTCTAACGGAGCAGGAAAGTCTGCTCAACGTGGAGTCAAGTCTAAGCACTGTTACACGATTCTTTCTTGCCAACACATATAAAAGTAAGCTGTGTTAGTAGCGGTAACCCCTCATATTTATGAAATTTCTCACAAATTTTTACGAAATGTATCACTTAATAAATTAACAGGCGTTGTCTCACTACACACCTCTTTCCTTTGAATATTGAATGATATTAATAAGGTATAAGGCACCATTAAAGACGGCTTGCCCACCATCGTTTGTGGAAACTTTGTTTCCGTACACAGGGGCCATCCTGAAATATTTGTGTTGCCTTCCTCAAGTGATACAACATATGTTACGGATATTCCTTATTTAAGTGTTTCGATTACGTCGAAGTCATTCGATGGCTAAAATTTCTCTTCTCTGTAAACAGTGCATGAAGGAGCCCATTACGTAGCTTTCCCAGAGTTGGATGACAATATTTCGTACAACGTAGAGATCTTAAAATGTGGAGACAGCGGAATGAATCCAGCAGGAATTTCTAATCAGACATCTGCGAGCTAGTATCCCTGAAGCTAGGCATGCAGATTACTGTGGGGACCCTTGCTATTTTATAACTAAAGAAATTCTGACAAAAGCAAATAAAAAAATTACAGTTCTAAATATGTTTTGGCCGAGACAGATCAACAAGTCCCAAGATGACACAACGATGAAAATTCATGATGGTCTACAATGAACCAGTGATTTAGGGTAAACATTAATAAAACCGACAAACTACAGGGAATGGAGGAAAACAGGTCCTATGAACATGTGTCCGGAAGTGGCCAGTGTACATGCAACAACAGTAAATCGTCCTGGAACACAGTACAGAGCTGCATTGCATCCATATCACTACAGATGTTTATACTGGCCTCCATGGGATTGCAGGTGATACGGATAGTAGCGATCGTCATGCAGGATACACATAATTGTACTTTGGTTTGCATCATGTCGGTGAGCCACTTGCCTGGAGCTTGTACTAGGGTTCGTCTCAGTTTCCTGTAGAAATCTGTCCTCAAAGTCTGTTGTTGGCACAGTCTGCCGTCTCCCTGCATGTTTGTCTCTCTGGAAGGACCCGTGATCACAGAAACGCCCAAAAAGGGCTACAGTGTAATGTGACGTGGCTAGCGTCTCTGAGGGTACTTGTTTTGGTATAACCGCGTTGCCTCTCTACCTTCATCCATTTGTTTGACCTTACACAACCACCATCTAGGCTTGTTCCCGACTTGAATACCACACCGTTTTGCTGCTTACAGTACGCACCCTCAGTCACACAGCCTGCATCACACAAGGAGCACACGGTGAGTGGTCAGAGGAACTGTCATTCGTAGTACCATCTGCCATGGCAACGTTGCATTTCCGGACACATGTTCATAGGACCTTTTTCCTCCATTACCAGTCAGGAATACGTTCCCGTAGTTTGTCGGTTTTATTAATATTTGCTCTGTATTAGTTTTTACAATGTGTAGAATGCGGATGTGACTTCTTCACCTACACAGGGTGGTCCATTGATAGTGACCGGTCCAAATATCTCACGAAATAAGCGTCAAACGAAAAACTACAAAGAACGAAACTTGTCTAGCTTGAAGGGGGAAACCGAATGGCGCTATGGTTGGCCCGCTAGATGGCGCTGCCATAGATCAAAAGAATATATAAACTGCGTTTTTTTAAATAGGAACCCCCATTTTTATTACATATTCGTGTAGTACGTAAAGAAATATGAATGTTTTAGTTGGACTACTTTTTTCGCTTTGTGATAGATGGCGCTGTAATAGTCACAAACATATGGCTCACAATTTTAGACAAACAGTTGGTAACAGGTTGGTTTATTAAATTAAAGTACAGGACGTAGGTACGTTTGAACATTTTATTTCGGTTGTTCCAATGTGATACACGTACCTTTGTGAACTTATCATTTCTGAGAACGCATGCTGTTGCAGTGTGATTACCTGTAAATACCACATAATTGCAACAAATGCTCAAAATGATTTCCATCAACCTCAATGCATTTGGCAATACGTGTAACGACATTCCTCTCAACAGCGAGTAGTTCGCCTTCCGTAATGTTCGCACATGCATTGACAATGCGCTGACGCATGTTGTCAGGCGTTATCAGTGGATCACGATAGCAAATATCCTTCAACTTTACCCACAGAAAGCAATCCGGGGACGTCAGATCCGGTGAACGTGCGGGCCATGGTAAGGTGCTTCGACGACCAATCCACCTGTCATGAAATATGCTATTCAATACCGCTTCAACCGCACGCGAGCTATGTGCCGGGCATCCATCATATTGGAAGTACATCGCCATTCTGTCATGCAGTGAAACATCTTGTAGTAACATCGGTAGAACATTACGTAGGAAATGAGCATACATTGCACCATTTAGATTGCCATCGATAAAATTGCGGCCATTTATCCTTCCTCCCATAATGCCGCACCATACATTAATCCGCGAAGATCGCTGATGTTCCACTTGTCGCAGCCATCGTGGATTTTCCGTTGCCCAATAGTGCATATTATGCCGGTTTACGTTAGTGCTGATGGTGAATGACGCTTCGTCGCTAAATAGAACGCGTGCAAAAAATCTGTCATCGTCGCCTAATTTCTCTTGTGCCCAGAGGCAGAACTGTACACGACGTTCAAAGTCGTCGCCATGCAATTCCTGGTGCATGGAAATATGGTACGGGTGCAATCGACGTTTTTGAGATTCCTGATTCTCGCGCAATTTGTCTGCTACTGATGTGCGGATTAGCCGCGACTGCAGCTAAAACACCTACTTGGGCATCATCATTTGTTGCAGGTCATGGTTGACGTTTCACATGTGGCTGAACACTTCCTGTTTCCTTAATTATCCTAACTATCCGGCGAACGGTTCGGACACTAGGATGATGTCGTCCAGGATACCGACCAGCATACATAGCACACGCCGTTGGGCATTTTGATCACAATAGCTGTACATCAACACGATATCACCCTTTTCCGCAATTAGTAAACGGTCCATTTTAACACGGGTAATGTATCAGGAAGCAAATACCGTCCGCACTGGTGGAATGTTACGTGATACCACGTACTTATACGTTTGTGACTATTACAGCGCCATCTATCACAAAGCGAAGAAAGTGGTCCAACTAAAACATTCATATTTCTTTACGTACTACACGAATATGTAATAAATATGTGGGTTCCTAGTTAAAAAAAAAAAAAAAAACAGTTGATATCCGTTTGACCTATGGCAGCGCCATCTAGTGGGCCAACCATAGCGCCATCTGGTTTCCCCCTTCAAGCTAGACGAGTTTCGTTCTTTGTAGTTTTTTCGATTGTTGCTTATTTCGTGAGATATTTGGCCCGGTCACTATCAGTGGACCACCCTGTATATTCGACTTTGCAATTTAATTTTGGGGAATATACGGCAAACACATTATGCTAAGAAATTGGCTTGATCCACCTCCGATAACAGGCATGAGGGTTGTAACAAAACGTTATGAGTATTGAAGAAACGACGACTCAAGCTTCTTGACTATACACACCTCAACTGACACCAACTTCTTACGACTGAACTCTACAAAGCTATGAAAAGAAAGAAAAAAACTGTGAGAGTAACTTATTTTATGGTCTGAGTTTTATCTGCTACTCGCAGGTTTCATTGCAGTGTGCTGTACGAGAGTGGGTGGGAACCACTGCTCTGTTTATTCCAGCAGATAACTGGGTCAGCGGCGCAGAAAGAAAACTGGCAGTACGAGCAGTCGGGGCGGCTGCGACGTGGAATGAAAATGGCCTCCACGCGAGAAATTCTAAGTCGCCGCACTGCTTGGAGAGAACGCAGCTCTAAGTATCGCTGCCCCAGCAAGACTTTCCCTGCTTCTCCTGTTAGTCGGTGCTTTGTGTTTCACATATAATGCAAAACGACAAGTCTAGCATTAAGAACGTAGTCTAGCTCAGTGTGTGAGCTACAGTCAGAACTAAGAAAATATTTAGTATCTATCGAGCTCAGCAAAGAAACAGTTTAGACTTCTCTCTAGATATCTGAGTGGCACATAGGAAGCTCTGTTATTACAATTATTTGCACAAACACAGGAGTATGTAAAACGTCGTTCCATAACTATCATGACAAGGGTTAAATTTGTATGGTTCCATAGATTACTTTATAAAGTGTTTAATCGGTCGGCAGCAGTCATTTGTAAATACCATTCAGGAAGGAAAGGTTAATTGTTTTTCTTTTTTATGGCATACTTCTACTCATCCTAATAGTTTTGATGAATTCCACCATAATACTCACTGGTTGATGCGATGAAATTATTTGTGTCCTTACCAACTTCTAAGGTAATGAACTAAATAGTGGCTTTCGAAATATTCTTCCACAGTCCTATCCTCTGACCCATGTTGTACCGCGAACTACACCCCCCCTCCCTCCCGAAAATGTTTTCGTTTTTTCCTTCGAAAAAACAAAACAAATTTCACATAGGGATTGGGCTTAATCAGGTCTGTTTGGAGAATGCAGAACATTTTGCATCCTGTCAAGAATAGTGACAGAACTCAAAAATGCAGTACATGAGAAAATTCGAATTAAAGAAGTCCATAAAAATTATATTGAAATACACTCCTGGAAATTGAAATAAGAACACCGTGAATTCATTGTCCCAGGAAGGGGAAACTTTATTGAAACATTCCTGGGGTCAGATACATCACATGATCACACTGACAGAACCACAGGCACATAGACACAGGCAACAGAGCATGCACAATGTCGGCACTAGTACAGTGTATATCCACCTTTCGCAGCAATGCAGGCTGCTATTCTCCCATGGAGACGATCGTAGAGATGCTGGATGTAGTCCTGTGGAACGGCTTGCCATGCCATTTCCACCTGGCGCCTCAGTTGGACAAGCGTTCGTGCTGGACGTGCAGACCGCGTGAGACGACGCTTCATCCAGTCCCAAACATGCTCAATGGGGGACAGATCCGGAGATCTTGCTGGCCAGGGTAGTTGACTTACACCTTCTAGAGCACGTTGGGTGGCACGGGATACATGCGGACGTGCATTGTCCTGTTGGAACAGCAAGTTCCCTTGCCGGTCTAGGAATGGTAGAACGATGGGTTCGATGACGGTTTGGATGTACCGTGCACTATTCAGTGTCCCCTCGACGATCACCAGTGGTGTACGGCCAGTGTAGGAGATCGCTCCCCACACCATGATGCCGGGTGTTGGCCCTGTGTGCCTCGGTCGTATGCAGTCCTGATTGTGGCGCTCACCTGCACGGCGCCAAACACGCATACGACCATCATTGGCACCAAGGCAGAAGCGACTCTCATCGCTGAAGACGACACGTCTCCATTCGTCCCTCCATTCACGCCTCTCGCGACACCACCGGAGGTGGGCTGCACGATGTTGGGGCATGAGCGGAAGACGGCCTAACGGTGTGCGGGACCGTAGCCCAGCTTCATGGAGACGGTTGCGAATGGTCCTCGCCGATACCCCAGGAGCAACAGTGTCCCTAATTTGCTGGGAAGTGGCGGTGCGGTCCCCTACGGCACTGCGTAGGATCCTACGGTCTTGGCGTGCATCCGTGTGTCGCTGCGGTCCGGTCCCAGGTCGACGTGCACGTGCACCTTCTGCCGACCACTGGCGACAACATCGATGTACTGTGGAGAACTCACGCCCCACATGTTGAGCAATTCGGCGGTACGTCCACCCGGCCTCCCGCATGCCCACTATACCACTGGCGACAACATCGATGTACTGTGGAGACCTCACGCCCCACGTGTTGAGCAATTCGGCGGTACGTCCACCCGGCCTCCCGCATGCCCACTATACGCCCTTGCTCAAAGTCCGTCAACTGCACATACGGTTCACGTCCACGCTGTCGCGGCATGCTACCAGTGTTAAAGACTGCGATGGAGCTCCGTATGCCACGGCAAACTGGCTGACACTGACGGCGGCGGTGCACAAATGCTGCGCAGCTAGCGCCATTCGACGGCCAACACCGCGGTTCCTGGTGTGTCCGCTGTGCCGTGCGTGTGATCATTGCTTGTACAGCCCTCTCGCAGTGTCCGGAGCAAGTATGGTGGGTCTGACACACCGGTGTCAATGTGTTCTTTTTTCCATTTCCAGGAGTGTAGTTCACTATGAATATGCAGTGACTACAGGTCCCTTAATGCTCGGACAATTATCGATAACTATCCCATTCCTCATATCCAGGATTTCACACAATTAATGCATGGCTCGAAGTTCTTCTGTCTTAGATTGTTTGAAGGCGTATCACCAAATTCCCATGCAACAGCCGAATATTCTGAAGACAGCCATCATCACACCCTTTCGCCTATTTGAATGCAGTTACATGCCTTACGGCTTGAAAAATGCTGTGCCAACATGGCAACAGTTCATTGATTCCATTTTGCTACCTCTGCCTTTCGCTTATTTGGATGACATTCTGATTTTTTCCTTGTCTGCAGAGGATCACCAGTTTCACCTCGGTGCAGTTCGTTCGGCTCTTGCGGCCAATGGTATGGTGATCAACCATGACAAATCTCAACTCTGTTCTACATCTGTTACATTCTTTGGCCATACGGTCTTGGCCAATGGCCTCTGACCAACGGATTCTAGTGTCGAAACCATTCTCGTACTGCCTCTTTTTGATGATTACGGTCAACTCCGTCGTTTTCTGGGCATGGTAAACCTTTATCGACACCATATCCCTCGCCTATGGCGTTAAGCGCCATATCTTTGGATCCGAGGATCTTTGACTTACTTTTGTCTATAGCTTTGCAGAGCGCTACGTCTCTACAGCCATGTTGTATTCACCTTGTTCTGTGCTTAAATAAATGATCATTCAACAGCTAAAGTGTGTTACTACCGATCTGCGACATGTTATATCCACAGGCACATGGTAATGACATTTAGTTGCAGGTCATGCAATAACTTACCGTGTGCAGAATTTCATAATTCTGAGGATATCTGCACGTCAAACATCAGTAAGCCACACTTTTCAAAATTGTTTTTACTGTGTCCGATAGGACAGAGGGCGCCTTGTAGTCTCTGCAGTCAACAGCCCTGAACTCAGTGCTCAGCCAGCTACCACAACACAGCCTAGAGCCATGATATACCATTGTTTCAGATGAGGGACCATACGCCACCTCTGCCCAGCAAGTCATAGACCAAGTAGTGCTAACATAGGTACATAACTAAAAACAGCGCCACTCTTAGCTCAGTTTACTTGTTGCCTTGTGCGATGGCTCCCAAGCAGACGCCTTTGATAGCTAGGTTGCTTGCCTGCAGGGACCTTCGCATGTCTACAGGTCATAGCACAGGTGATACTTTTCTTGTGAGGTTCTCTGAGTGTTACATGTGCAGGCGAATCAGGTCTGTCTGTATCTGATCTCACAACCTGGAAGGCGCAATGTTGCCACAAGTGCACCCATGCTAGTGAACTGCTCAGCTAAAACGTAACCCCAAAGTTCCTTTTAATGAGTGCTGTGTGTCCACTGCAGAGGAAAGAAAGAATTATTGCTTCAAATAATTCATTTAGGAAAGAATTGTTCTTATGTGCTTAGAAGACTTAGTTATTTCAATGAGCATCTGCATGTACATCTGAAACCGACATTTTTATCACCAAAAAACTTGCCACGGACCTAACACTGTGTGACAGCTTAGGTAGGCTGGCCAACAGTCCTCCCTGCCTGCTAGTGAACAGTCATGCTCACCATCAAGCAAACCTACACAGTAAGCTGTTCTTCATGACACAAGCATAAGGATCATTGGAAAGTTGTTGCAGACAAGCATATGGGCAGCACAATTGTCTGTCAGCTTTTGAAGACAAATCTGCAATTTTTATTTCAAGCAGCTCACCACACTATGCTTTTTATCTAGGAAAATCCACTAGTGATACCAGAGGTCTTATCCAAGTCCTCAGTCAAACACGGAGACTGCTTAGCCACGGATTGGATACTGGCAAATGAAAGAAGGTTGTTAAACAGGAAACAGGAAGGCCAATCCCACATGTACTAACTCGTATTAATCGGAACACTACTCGGGTATGGGAAATACAGATGATGGCAGTAAGAGAATGAGTGTTCAGGAACAGCTATGTTCTTGAAGCTACAACTTATAATGCAGTCAATACCGTATACGAATATTTTTAGACCATGGTATCTGACAAGTTTTGCGATCTCAAATTTTCTTCTTCTAGTAAACCAACAAAAATAACCGATCGTGTTTCTGGCCCACAAATTTCATGTATAAGGAAGGGGAACGAGTTCCAACAGAAATGTTTTCGAGGTTTTCTTATGAAGACAGTGTGTTGTGCTTTCTCTGACTATCCCATGGTCAGAATACGCACTATATGTATTTGAATTAAATTTGAGGGCGCCCAGACGTGGAAAGAGCTTCTGGACTGTTACTGATATATCTTTGTTGTCGATTGATATGTGGTGTGTGGAATTCTACAGCATAAACTGATGGTGGGTGTGGTAAATCTGTTACTGGGTTTGATTGTCGCAACATGCCTTGACAATTGCTTCTATTTCTAAAGAGTAGGTTTTTTTCAGTGCATGTTCATATTCAACGTTTGTATACTATGTGTGACTTCCTCACATAAGATCTCAGCTAAATAAAATTTTGGATAGTGAAATTGACGTGTGACATAGTATCCATACATATGGATGTACATATTTATACGTCTCTATATTCCACATCTCCTAAACCACTGGACGAATTTCAGTCAAACTTAATATGCGTATCACTTTACTGTCTGGAGAGAAGCACTATGGGGCAAGAACCACATACCTAGCAAAGAGGTGGGGATAGGGTGAAAAAGTAGTGTAGCTCACGACACATGAATTCAGACTTTATGCGTCCAGTACTTAAGAAGGAGGGCATTTTGTGAGTTGCAACCAGCTTTACACATAATACCAAACCTTTACCAAAATTTCCCTCTTTGACAATCCCCACAAAATGAAGAAAAGTAAAAGTGTTTATCCTTTACTACATATTCACTGTTCATGCAGTAAAACTGCCATATGAAGTATGCCATTTTAATTTATTACTTCTTTACTACTAACTGTATTTTCTAGCTACTTTTCTGACATTATTCACTTATAATATTGCAAAATTATATTATTGTATGACACACAGTTCGGTAGATACACCGTCTTAATCACTGAGATGCATGAAAAACTGTTCTTCATGCATAATGTTTAAATTTATTACTCCTCTGATATAACTCTATTCACAACAAATCTCGCAGGCAGTATTCACATATGCCACTGAATGTACCTACCAAATTATATCATTGTACAACAAATTGTCAAGGAGATATGACTTCATAGAGGTAGAGCTGCATGAAACGAAACTGCAGTGTGAAATTCACAATAGATACAGAAGAAATAAGCATATAAATATATGTGAAATATGTTAAATATATGTGACATGCATGCATTCTGTCAAGTCCATGGGTAAAAAGCTCCACCTAAACTCCTGGATCAATTTTAACTGGATCTCGTATACATATTACAATCTGAAAAGAAATGTTGTAAAGGTAAGAAGCAGCAACCTCCAACTGGGGTTCGAGTGATAACATAGAGATGGACAGATGGAGCAAAAGAGAACATGAGCACAGATATGGAGGAGGAGAAGGGGGAGGAGGAGGAGGAGGAGGAGGCAGAGGAGGTGGACAAAGTGTGTGGGGAAGAGGTAAATGTACAAAGAAAAGGAAGAGGCTGGGTTGGAGTGAGAGAGAGGCTGAGGGAGGGGAGGAGGTGATGGACAGAGAAAGGAAAGAGGAGCAGACGGACACAGAAGGAGCCAGAAGAGATGAACTGAGAGAGGATGGAGGAGGAGATGAATGAAAGACAGAGAAGAGGAAAAACAGAGAAAGGGAAGAACAGTTGGACAGCTCAAAGGAGACAGACAGACAGACAGACAGAGGGAGGGGAAGGAGGAGATGGACACAGAGAGAATGAGGAGGAGGATGAGGAGCAGGATGATGAGGAGGAGGATGAGGAGCAGGATGAGGAAATTGCAGTATTAATCATTTTTTTAAAGTAACCTACATCTTTAATTAACCAAGTAGCATGACATAAAGAGAAAACCCCAATGTTGTGAGTGCAAAAGCTGGCCAGAGCTGAAAGATCGCCCAAAGAATCACTCATGAAAAGAGCTAGCGTATGAGAAACCATATGTAGATAAACTTACTTCCAGAGTCAACTAAATCAGATGGAAGCCTGTTGGGTACAAGGTGTCTATTACAGATTCAAATCAAAACGTACACACTATTAAAAGTAATGTAGACAGCTATAATAAAATTAAGATGTGAATGGTTCATTACAGTGCATACGACAGTACATGAAAGTTTGTGAAGGATGTGTGTAATCCATGCTGTGTGACAGAAACTTCTATGAATTTGGGCATTCAAGCAAACAGCAATGATGAAAATCAAGTAGTTGAGCTGATTTCAAGGTCCATATTTAGTATTATGGCTCGGGGATGAGACTGAATCTGTTACACCCACAATCCCTCATGGTAATATGACAATAAAGCTTCAAATTAATGCACTAGTCTCATATGAAAGTCATTTATTATTTGCTCATCTAGTGCATTAATTTGAAGCTTTATCATTGTAAAGCTTTTTCTAGTATTTAGGTATATTTGTGCAGAATAGGCATTATTATAATAAACTGCAATGATTTTCCTGAATATTTATTATTATTCTTTCCTGTCTCAGACATTATCTCTGGTTCAAAATGGAAAGTGACGTGGACCTTGATCAAGCGTGACTTTCTTTTAACTGTACGATATATGTTACGTTGCATTTAGGAACTTTCGAGTAATTGAACATGTATCAATAATTACAGATTTCTATAGTTGTATATATATCTTTGGATGTAGCTGTATTGCGTTGATGTACTGGTGGATATTGTGTGCTATGACTCCTGTAGTTGATGGTATAATTGGTATAATGTCAACTTTATCCTGATGTCACATGTCCTTGACTTCCTCAGCCAGTTGGATGTATTTCTCAATTTTTTTCTCCTGTTTTCTTCTGTATATTTGTTGTATTGGGTATGGATATTTGGATTAGTTGTGTCAATTTCTTCTTTTTACTGGTGAGTATGATGTCAAGTTTGTTATGTGGTGTTGTTTTATCTGTTATAATGGTTCTGTTCCAGTATAATTTATATTCATCATTCTCCAGTACATTTTGTGGTGCATACTTGTACATGGGAACGTGTTGTTTTATTAGTTTATGTTGTATGGCAAGTTGTTGATGTATTATTTTTGCTACATTGTCATGTCTTCTGGGGTATTCTGTATTTGCTAGTATTGTGCATCCGCTTGTGATGTGATCTACTGTTTCTATTTGTTGTTTGCAAAGTTTGCGTTTATCTGTTGTGGTATTGGGATCTTTAATAATATGCTTGCTGTAATATCTGGTGTTTATTATTTGATCCTGTATTGCAATCATGAATCCTTCCGTCTCACTGTATATATTGCCTTTTCTTAGCCATGTGTTGGATGCATCTTGATTGATGTGTGGCTGTGTTAGATGATACGGGTGCTTGCCATGTAGTGTTTTCTTTTTCCAATTTACTTTCTTTGTATCTGTTGGTGTTACGTGATCTAAAGGGTTGTAGAAGTAGTTATGAAATTGCAATGGTGTAGCCGATGCATTTATATGAGTGATTGCTTTGTGTATTTTGCTATTTTCTGCTCGTTCTATAAAAAATTTTCTTAAATTGTCTACCTGTCCATAATGTAGGTTTTTTATGTCGATAAATCCCCTTCCTCCTTCCTTTCTGCTTAATGTTAATCTTTTATGTTGCTGAATGTATGTGATGTATTCTATGTTTGTGGCATTGTGATCGTGTAAGTGTATTGAATGCTTCTAGGTCTGTGTTACTCCATTTCACTACTCCAAATGAGTAGGTCAATATTGGTATAGCATAGGTATTTATAGCTTTTGTCTTGTTTCTTGCTGTCAATTCTGTTTTCAGTATTTTTGTTAGTCTTTGTCTATATTTTTCTTTTAGTTCTTCTTTAATATTTGTATTATCTATTCCTATTTTTTGTCTGTATCCTAGATATTCATAGGCATCTGTTTTTTCCATCACTTTATGAAGTCACTGTGGTTATCCAATATGTAATCATCTTGTTTAGTGTGTTTTCCCTTGACTATGCTATTTTTCTTACATTTGTCTGTTCCAAAAGCCATATTTATATCATTGCTGAATACTTATGTTATCTTTAGTTATTGGTTGAGTTGTTGATTGTTGCTGCCAGTAGTTTTAGGTCATCCATGTATAGCAAATGTGTTATTTTGTGTGGGTATGTTCCAGTAATATTATATCTATAATTTGTATTATTTAACATGTTGGATAGTGGGTTCAGAGCAAGGCAGAACCAGAAAGGACTTAATGAGTCTCCTTGGTATATTCCACGCTTAATCTGTATTGGCTGTGATGTGATATTATTTGAATTTGTTTGGATATTAAGTGTGGTTTTCCAATTTTTCATTACTATGTTTAGGAACTGTATTAATTTAGGATCTACTTTGTATATTTCCAATATCTGTAGTAATCATGAGTGGGGTACACTATCAAAAGCTTTTTGGTAATCAATGTATGCATAGTGCAGTGACCTTTGTTTAGTTTTAGCTTGATATGTCACCTCTCACACAAACGCCCAAAAAGGACTTGAAATATTGTGTGATGTGGTTGGTGTCTGTGAGGACACTGGACTCTGGTTTTGGTATACTTGTGCTGTCTCTCAACCGTTTCCATCTGCTTCACCACACACAAACACAATTTTAGTTTGTTTCTGCCATGGATACCAGACCATTATGTTGCTTACATTATGCTGCCTCAATTATGCAGCCTGCAACAGACAAGGTACACGTGATGCATGGTCAGAGGTGAAGGAACTTCCATTTATCAACACCATCTACTGTGGGAAAGATTCATTTCCAGACATATGTTCAAAGGACCTCTTTTCCTCCATTTCCAGTCAGGAATCTGTCTCTGCAGTTTGTCAGTTTTATTAATGTCCCCCATGTGTATGATGAAGGTACTGTGAATATCCCCAGTTTCTTAAATAAGTGTCTGCAAGATGATCATGGGTGGACTTCAGCTATTAGTCTGATTACATATTTTGTTGCAGTGAATGCTTTTTTCTTAACGATAAATAACCCCAAAATATGATGCATATGAAAGCGGTAAATGAAGATAGGTATAGCAAGCAAATTTACTGGTATGTTTGTTGCCAAAATTTACAATAACCCTAGTAGAAAAAGTAGCTGAAATCAAATGTTTCAGTAGATCATCATTGTGTTTTTCCTATTCAATCTCTAATCAATGTCTTTCACTGAGCCAGTGGTACTCATTTCACCTGTTCTGAGGAAACCTATTTTGTCTGGTGCCACGTGGAGGCAAATGCAAAAGGGTAGGAGTCTGTTAATCATTGTATGGCAATTTCCCTTAGGGAAATGGCAGCAAGGGATGGGAAAGAACACAAGGTGTTATTCCAGCAACTATTGGTGCAATAGGATGCAACCTAGTGCAGGTTGTAGCATGTGTTGGAACTAATGACACCTGTTGTCTGGGCTCTGAGGTCATATTTGGGTCATTCCAACAACTGGCAGAGAAGGTAGACAAGACCAGCCTTGTACCTGGAGTTTCAATGAAGCTCATAATTTGTAGCATTGTCCCCAGAACTTTTGTTCTGAGTTGAATGGAAGGACTGAACGAGAGACTTTGAAAATTCTGTGATGAGCTAGGCTGGGACTTCCTGAACTTACGCCATATGGTTGAGAACTGTAGGGTCCTCCTAAATAGGTCAGGTGTGCATCAGAGGCTGCTACTCAGGTAGCTGATTGTGTGTGGGGTGCACACAAGGGTGTTTTTAGATTAGGCAACTTTCTATTCAATCCAGATAATGATAGTTGTAGGAAATCCAGAAGTATCAGTGTAAGATAAACAGAAATGCCTCCAACAGGTGAGAGAATTAAAATTCTAATGGGAATCTGCTGCAGCATTCGTAATGAAGTGCCAGAGTTTGAAGTGTTCATGAAAAGCAGTAAAGTTCACATAATACTAGGTATAGAATGCTGGTTGAAACCTGAAATTGATAACAATGAGATTTTTGGGGAAAAATAAAGTGTGTATTGAAAGGATAGGCAAATGGGAAATGGAGGTGGTGTAGTTGTCACAGCATACAACAAACTCATATCCAATGAAGCTGCATGTGAGATTGTCTGGGCAAGACTCAGTCTCAGGGGTGGGCATAAAATGATAATTGGAGCCTTCTGTCATGCACCAGACTCATCTCTTGATGTAACTGAAAACTTTAGAGAGAACCCCAGTTCACTTGTATGTAAGTTCCTCAGTCATACTGTAATCATTGGTGGAGACTTTAATCATCCAACAATTAATTGGGAAAATTACAGTTTTGTTAATGGTGGGCATCATAAGACAACCTGTGAAACTACTAAATGGCTTCTCTGAAAACTATGTAGGACAGATAGTTAGGAACCCCATTCATGATGGAAATATGTTGGATCTAATAGCAACAAATAGATTTGACCTCTTTGAGGACGTTCACAAGCAGAAAAATATATAAGTTCAGTAAAATAGATAAAAAGACAGTAGTGTCATATCTCAATGAGGAATTGCCTGTCAGCACAAGGCAGAAGCATGTTGAGAAACTCTGGCTCAAGTTTAAAAGAATAGTTGACCGTGCACTGGATAGGTATGTATCCACTTGAACAGTTCATATTTGGAGGGATCCTCCATAGTACGCGGTTACTGAAAAGAAACTTTTAAAGAAACAGAGGTTACTGCATAATAAGTGAAAACAAAGCATAGGGCTATAGATAGAGAGATGCTAAATGAAATGTGTTTCATTATCAAGAGAGCAATGTGTGATGCCTTCAGTGAATAGTGTAGCAGAATATTGTCAAGGGATCTTTGACAGAACCCAAAGAAATTCTAGTAATGTGTAAAGGCTGTTAGTAGCACCGAAGATAGTGTCCAGTCCCTAGTGAATGAGACAGGAACTGAAATTTAGGGTAGAAAAGCAAAAGCTCAGATGCTTAACTCCATTTACAAATGTTCCTTTACAAACAAAAGCCCAGGAGAACTGCCCCAGATTGTTCTTTGTACCTCTGAAAAGATGAATGAAATAAATATTAGTGTCAACAGTGTTGAGAAAAAGCTTAAATTATTAAGACTGAACAAACCTTCAAGGTCTGTCAGATTCTATACTGAATCTGCAGATGAGTTAGCCCCTCTTCTACTTTAATCTATCATAGATCCCCCGAACAAAAAACCATGCCCAGTTCTTGGAAGAAAGCACAGGTCACACTTATCTACAAGAAGGGTAATTGAAGTGATCAAAAAAATTATTGTCCAGCATCCTCAACATAAATTTGTTGTAGAATCTTAGAATGTGTTCTGTGCTAAAAAATAATGAGGCAACATGAGCAGAAACTCAATGCCAATCAGCACGGATTTTGAAAACATTAATCATGTGGAACCCAACACACACTTTTCTTGCATGACATTCTGAAAGCTTTGGATCAAAGGAATCAGGTAGCGTTGTATTTATTGATTTCCAAAAACAATTTGACTCAGTATCGCATCTATGCTTGTTGTCAAAAATATGATCATATTTGGTATCAACTGAAATTTGTGATTGGATTGAGGGCTTTTTGGTAGGGTGGATACGTCTTGTTATCTTGGCTGCAGACTCAGTCATATGTAGAAGTAATTTCATATGTGCCCCAGGGAAGTGTGGTGGGTCTCTTGCTGTTCATGTTATATATTAATGATCTTGCAGACTATATTAACAGTAAAATCATCTTTTTGCAGATGTTGCAGTTATCTGTAATGAAGTACTATCTGAAAGAAGCTGCATAAATATTCAGTCAGATCTTGGTATGATTTCAGAGTGGTGCAGAGATTGGCAACTTGCTTTAAATGTTTCTAAATGTAAAATTTGCACTTAACAAAGGGACAAAAATGTTGTGTCCTAAGACTATGTGGGTTTTATGTGGTATATAACCATAACACCACACTTTTAGAGTCAAAATGAACATTTATTTCGGCACTGAACAGAGTGAAAACAGAAATGGATGTCGAACATGGCGCAAGAGCACAAAGACAGAATGCAAAGACAAAGAGAATAATCAAAGAAGTGCCACTCCACATCAGAGATGCCACAGAGGCATCTCCCTCCCCACCCCTCCCAGCAGTGGGGAGGATGGCTGGGTGAAGCTAGCTCATGTGCACAAAAAATCTTCATGCAAATGTGGATGATGAAGGCAGTGTACGGCGCGCAAAGTGTGGGGCTCGGGCACATAGTCATCATGGTCTTGCGCGGCGGACAGCTGCGCAAGTGGCAGCGAGTCGACGTGTGCCACGGAGGCGGCAGCTGTGAGTAAGGTGTCGGCGAAGGCGGGTCAGCAGGGAGCAGCAAGGAGTGGCAATGGGAGGTACTATGCAGACTTTAAACATTGTACCAAAACTGTACTCGGGTGGCTGTTCAGCAGAATCATGAATGTATTGACACCGCGGCGCAATTTGCAGTGTGGGCCAGAGTATCGAGGTCACAGAGCTGCATGAACAGAGTCATGCCGTAACATGACAAAATTGCAAGAATTTTAAGTCCTTATGAAAAAACACCTGTGGCATGGCGTGCGTGCAAGGTAGAGGCGGGAAAACGCAGGCCATGTGATCACATACTTGTTCAACTAGGGCCAGCAGGTCAGTACCGTCCGTTGGAGAAGTGTCCTTGACGAATTCGGCAGCCAGGACGAGCGGTTCACCATACAAGACCTCTGCCAACGAAGCATTGAGGTCTTCCCTATGTGTGGAGTGGATTCCCAGCAATACCCTTGGCAGAGCCTCAGACCAAAGCCTGTCATGGCACGTGAGTGCAGCTCTTAACGTTCTGTGCCATCACTTGACTAGTCCATTGGCCTGTGGATGATATGCAGTCGTGTGAAAGTTCACCACCCCACACAACTCTCACAGGCGAGCGAAAAGAGATGACTTGAACTGGCGGCCCTGGTTCCTGGTAAGTGAGAGAGGGCAAAAGAATCCAGCCACCCATGCCGAAATGAACGCGTGAGCAATTTTCGCAGCAGTAAAGTCCACCATGGGTACCGTCTCAACCTAACGGGTGACGCAGTCGATCATGGAAAGGATGTATTTGTATCCCTCAGAAGAGGGGAGAGGACCAACCATGTCAATGTGCAAGTGGCACAGGCGGCCCCTGGGGATGTCAAACTGTTCTAAAGGCGGTTGCACATGTCTGCTCACTTTGCTCCGTTGACAAGGAATGCAACCACATGTCCACGAACAACAATCGTGCCGCATGCCCTGCCAGACGAAACGTTGGGTTACAAGGCGTGTCGTTGCCTGCATTCTGGAATGAGCAAGACTATGTAACGCGTTGAAAATCCCACGCCGAAGGGGAGGAGGCACCAAGGGGTGGGTCTAACCAGTAGAAACGTCACAGATGGTAGGAATTGATGTCCCATGCAGGGCAATAGGTTTGATGATGAGTGAAGAACCATCGTCAGAGAGCAGACGTTGCGTGTCCGCGTCTTCGGCCTGAAACTGTACCAGTTCCTCTTAAGTTTAATGGGGGAGAGATCATTGAAATGAGGGAGAGGTAGTTGGCAACTACGTTTTCCGTATCGCGGACGTAACAAGCGTCCAAAGAATGTTGGCAAATAAAGGCCATGAACCTGAAGCGGTGTACGAATCGCATCAACAAGAGGTTTATGATCAGAATTGATGGTGAAAGCGTATCCTCCGACATCGCTCCTGAATGCTTGACTGCCTCATAAACTGTGAGGAGCTCACAGTTGAAGGCTGACCATTTATACTGACTCCCCATAAGCTTTTTTGAGAAGAAATGCAGCGGCTGTGTTGAGTCTGCTGTGTGCTGTTGGAGGACACCACCTACTGCTGACTCGCTAGTGTCAATGGTGATAGAAATCCACGCCTCGGGGTTGAGGTGCACGAGAATAATAGCCTGCGTGATGGCCGATTTCCAGTTGTCAAAAGCGTCCAGTTTACGCTTTCCGGTTGTATTTTTACCAGAGAGGGCGACTGGACCTAGGCAGGTATATGTCGCCGATAAAAACGGCATAGTTGTGCTTAATCCTCAGGGAGAGGCAGAGTGAGGATTTTCGCGATTCGTGAGTCAGTAGAGCGGAGGCCGTCGACCGATACCGTATGGCCAAGGAAAGTAACAGATGTGGAACAGAGATGTGATTTGTGGTCGTTAACAACCATGCTGTTGGCCGCAAGAGCTGCATGAACTGCATCAAAGTGAAATTTGTGTTCCTCCGCAGATGACGAAAAGATAAGTATGTCATCCAAACAGGCAAAAGCGAAAGGTAGTGGCATCAATGAAACGTTGCCACGTCTGTGCAGCGTTTTTTAAACCATATGGCATGAAGCAGTATTCGAAAAGGCCGAAAGGTGAATGATTGCCGTTTTCGGAATGTCCAGCGCATGCATTGGAATTTGACGATATGCCTTTGAACCGTCCAATTCAGAAAAGAACTTCAAGCCGTCCAATTCAGAAAAGAACTTCGAGCCATGTAGTAACCGCATGAAATCCTGTATAGTAGGAATTTGGTAGTTGTCTGTAGTAGTTCTAGCATTAAGGGGCCTGTAGTGGCTGCACATGCGGAGCGAACCATAATCCTTAGGCACCAGGTGAATGGGGGAGGACCAGTTGCTGTGAGAAGGTCGGATCACACCCAAAGCCAGTAAATTCTGAACTACCTCTTTCCCCCTCAACAATTTTGTAGCGTTAATACATTGAGCTTTGTGATGTACGGATGGTGCGGATTCTGTGGCAGGTGCCATTGGCAAGACGGGGACGCAGAGAGCGAGGACTTGTTGCACCTGTTCAACCACAGAAACGTGTGGCGGAGCATAGCAGCTCGTAGGTCCAGCGAAGCTCGTAATGTTGTAGAAAGTCCAACCCCAATCACAGGTTCGTCCATGTCAGTGACGTGGAAGGTCCAAGAAATGTGGCGCCCAGGTACAGACGAAGTGATATTTTGAGAGTCAAGGACTGTGATATGAGAGTGATTCGTGGCGACCAGTGCGAGGTTAGCAGGAGAAAGCATGTTGCCCATATGCTTACCCAGGATAATACTGACATCAGCACGAGTGTTGATGAGAAAGTGCGTGCCCGACGACAAGTCTGTGACATAGAGGTGCTGTGCCATTGGTGCAAGCAGTGCGGTGTCGGAAGGTAGGTTGATGATCATGGTGGGACGTAGCACCTAAATGTGCTCGCCGAAGTCGTTTAGGTATGCACAAGGCTCGCGGCATTTGCGAGCGGCGTCCCCGTATGTTGCATGGTACCAGCAAAGCGGGTAAGCTTGGAGGCGAGGTGTTGCGGGGTAGTGGGAGATGCAGCTGGCTGTGACATAGCTCGAGAACGTTTGGGTTGCTGCTCCAGTGACGTCAGCTGCTGTCGGGAGGGTGCAGGTAGTACCTCCTGTAGGCCACCAGGAGCCAGATTATGGCAGGTCACTGAGCTGAGCAGCTGACCTCTACCAGCAGCATGTGAAACCAGCGAAGCAGGGGTGCCAACGGAAGGTGAAGGTGATGTTGTCCTTGACAGGCGGTGTCAATGACAAATGATTGCATAGGCACGATCGGCCATGCGTAGGCAGACCTCAAGAGGGTCTGCGACCTATGATAGAACATGAAGCTATAGGTGTGATGGTAGTTTGATCATCCACAGAGTTCACAGCATGGCATCGGGTAGTGCTTGGTCATCAATCAGTGTATGAAGGTGCTGCCACAGCTGTGAAGTTGTGCAGTCATCAAGAAGCTCGTCATGGATGATATGGTTGATGGCCTCAGCTGAAGGGCGAGAAATGCATTCAATAAGCAAAGTTTTCGCTGTCACATAGTTGGGCAAGTTGGGTGGTGAGAGCAGCAGATCACTGATTAGGTCAGGGTGGCTCACCAGGCAGACAAAACGTGCTTCGTTGTCAGAGATCCCATTGGATATCCAGTAGATGGTCCACCAGGGCGAACCAAGTCTTAGGGTTATCCTTTTACAGTGCAGGCAGCTTAGGAAATCTGCCAGGTAACACTTATTGATGTAGCACAGGCAGGTGCAGATCCGTGTCAGCGGTTGAGGGAGCCCCCGATGCCTGGACTGCAGTAGCGGTGGGCGATGCGTCACCCAAGGTCTGCGTGGGAGGGCGGCCGCAAGCAGCACACGAAGAGGTGAGGGCCAGCACAACAGACAGCACAATGTGTCCCAACTGCAAACCCGGTGGCAGGTGCAGTCGTTACGATCAGTGTCGTTATAACAGCAGGGGGAAGGTTGTCACAAAACAGCCAAGGGGGGGGCTGATCCTGAAACCGGAGCAGTAGAAACGGCTGGTGCTGTTTACAGGAGTGGGTGGAAAGTGATCTTGATGTGACCACAAAGCAATGGTTGCAGCAAGTGGTGCAGCTGCGGTGACTGGGGTCGCCGAGACGGCGTGCGGGGCCAGGGTGGTTGGGGGGGAGGGGGTGCAGGTGCAATGACGTCAGGCAACTAAGAATGTGCAACCCCATGTGTATGAGCTTTGAGTACAGCTCTTGAACTGCATCTGCACATCAAACCAGCCAGAAGGCGACTGCTTAATCAGAGGGCGAAACATGTGGTTCTTCACACAATTATTGTTCACTATGTTGGAGAGTGGCGTGCACTGTCTGGGTGGCAGGCTCTGCTGTGTAGTTGCATTTGACAGTGTCCATGTTGGGCCAGCAATGGTTAAGTGGTCACTGGCATGGCAGGGGTCAGAAAATTGTTCACTTTTAACCAACTGTACATTAAGAACACTATTAAAAACACAAGCACAATTGCTAGGGTGCGACACACTTGCACAAAACAACACTGGTAGATCCAGTTTTTTTCAAGGCATTGTGGTCCAACATACAGAGTCTGTTACTGATGAAAGTAAGCACAAAATAATTCCCCAATGCATGACGTTGAAGATGGGGTGACCACTGTGGGTTTTACATAGGGTATGATCATAATAATACACTTTTAGAGTCACAATGAACATTTATTTCAGCACTGAACAGAGCAAATGTAGAAATGGACGCCGCACATGGCATGAGAGCACAGAGACAGAATGCAAAGACAAAGAGAATAATCTAAGAAGTGTCACTTCATGTCAGAGATGCCACAACTATAATATTGCCACAACTATAATATCAGTGAGTCACTGTTGGAATTGACCAAATCATACAAATACCTTATTGTAACACTCTCTAGGGATATGAAACAGAATGATCACATAGGTTCAGTCATGGGTAGAGCAGGTGGTGGACTTTGGTTTATAGGTAGAATACTGATGAAGTGCAATCAATCTACAAAGGAAATTGTGTACAAATCACTTGTGCAACCAGTTGTAGAATATTGCTCAAGTATTCAAGACACATAATATAGGACTAACAGGGGATATTGATCATATACAGAGAAGAGTAGCTCAAATGGTCACAAGTTTGTTTAATCCATAGGATACTTTCACAGAGATACTGAAGGAACTGAACTGGAAGACCCTTGAAGATAGACATAAACTATCCTGAGAAAGTCTATTAGCAAAGTTTCAAGAACCAACTTGAAATGATTACCCTAGGAATATATTAAAAACCCCTATGCTTTGGTCACATAGGGATCATGAGGATAAGAGTAGAATAGTTACTGCATGCACAGAGGCATTTAAACAATCATTCTTCCTGCTCCATATGTGAATAGAAAAGGAAGAAATCCTAATAACTGGTACAATGGGATGTACCCTCTGTCATGCACCTCATGGTGGTTTGCAGTGTGAAGATGTAGATATAGATGTAGATGTACACACCCAAAAATTTTGAATATTGTCTCTTGGTGACAAACTTCTGTTCAAAGTATATCTTTATTAATGATGTTATGTCATTTACTGTACAGGATTGTATACACTGTGTTTTAGAATTTGTTGAGAGTCTATTTGCAAAAAAATCACTTAATAATTTTCTGAAAGAGTTTATTTACAATTTCCTGAGGTAATTTATGTTTGTTGGAAGTTATTAATACACCTGTATCATCAGCAAACATAACTAGCTTTGCATCTTCATGAATATAGAATGACAAGGCATTAATATATATAAAGTGCAATAATGGACCCAAGACTGAAGCCTTTGGGACCCCATTCTAATACCTCCCAAGTTTGAGGAATCTGCTAATTTTTGCACATTATGGGAACTGTTTATTTCAATCTTCTTGTTCTTCCAGTTGAATATGAATTAAATCACTTGTGTACTGTCCCACTGACACCACATTACTTAAGCTTATCTAGATGAATTCCATGATTTACACAATTTATTGGTTAAAGTACATATACCATTTTCTGTTCAAAAGCTTTTCTGAAAAGCAGGTAGGCATTATGTTAGCAGTTTATTTTTACAAATATGTGATGTTAGTCTGGAATACATTATTATTGCAAGAATTTTGGATAAAGCCATCAAAAGTGAGATTGAGCAGATGGTGTTGGCATCAGATCTGTCTCCACTTTTTATGCAATGGTTCAACAATGGCATATTTCAGTCTGTCTGGGAAAATGCCCTGTTTCAGTGAGCTATTATATAAGTCATGCTTACCAGCTGGAAACAAGCTTTTAGGAAATGCCCTCAATTCCATATGAGCTTTTACTTTTGAGTGAGTTGTTATTTTCCTAATGCCTGAAAGAGAGGTGCATAGAATTTCAATTTTACCAAATAGTAGAGGTATTGCCTCTTCCATATAAAGCCTTGCCTTTTCTAATGAACATCTGGATCCTATTTTCTCCATAATATTAAAAAAAGGATTCTCTTCTTCTTCTTTCATTTCACCCTCTTTGGGGTACGCTGGATCAATCATTTCTTTGTGCGTTGTTCTTTTCTTAGGGCCCAGTATTTCTTCATTCTTTCTGATCTTCTTCTCCTCTCTTCTTCTGTGATGAAGTGTTTGGACTTTTGTGTGGATTTGTCTCAGAACCTTATGTTTTCATCTTTAGTAATTAATTTAGCAGTTCGATCAATAAGTGAATTTTCTGAAATCGTTAATTCCACTAGGTCTTTCTTAGTTTCTTTAAACCAGTTGGGCTTTGTTTTTTGGTTATGGAAGAAGTCAAAGATTTGTTTAGTTAATCTGTTGGAATTCATTCTGAGAAGATGACCATAAAAATTTATTCTCCTTTTTTGCATAGAATCTGAAAGTTTTTCAATTTTTTTGTAGAGAGTTTCATTTTTGATGTATATAATCTTATTGTCTTGAAATTTTGGCCCAATGATTTTTCTTAAAATTTTTCTTTCCTTTACCTCAAGTTTCTCCATTTGGCCTTTGAAATTCATGTTAAGTGTTTCTGCTGCATACAGTGCTTCTGGCTGAATCACTGTCTTGTAATATGTTATTTTGAACCCTCATGAAAGGGATTTTTTGTTGTATGTATTTTTTGTTAGTTGGAAGGCCAATTCAAGTTCATTTTTTCTGGATTCCATTGCTTTGCTTTCCCCAGCATTCCAACTAATCCATTCTCTGAGATATTTGAATTCTTTTACTATTTCAATCAAAAAAAGGATTATTAAAAATATTTTCACTTTTGGACTTTTTGTTAATAAACTAAGCTTTGTTTGATAATTGCCATGTTTCCCTTTCAAAAATATTCGAAATTGTTTCAATTTTGTTGTAAGCTTTGGTTTCCATCTTTGCAGTAATTTACTTGTTCTTGTGTAGTTTACATTGTATTATTTGACCCATAACCTTTTATCATCTCTTCCTCTAAACATATAATTCGAACTTTTGCTATACATATCTTCCAACTGACAACTGTATTGAAATGGTTCAGTTGTTACTATGAACTAGTATTTTGAGGGTATTTCATTCAAATCCCTGTCTGGAAATTGTAATGTATGGCTAAGTTATCAGTACTGTGCAATGTTGGACCAGGTATTATAGTGTTGTGTATAAATAAAATATTATCAAACATTTAACTGCCATCTGAGTGGCAGCCATACACGATGGACATGGCATAAACTCTCTCTGTAGAGTGATGGGCATACCATGTCCAAACTGGTTCTCCCACAATAGTATTCATAGTCTGTTGCTTAGAGGAACTACAATAGTCATGAGCATATCATGCCAAAATGGTTCTCCCACTGTAGTATTCATAATCTATTATTTAGAGGAACAACAATATTTTCCTGTAGCAGAGTCTAACGATATATAACCAGTAAAACCACTGGCAGGAAGCCAGGAATGCAACAGCATATATAGGAGTCGTAGGGTTACTTGCCATTCAAATGCAATTTTGTACAACAGCATGCAAACAGCTCTTGTACAACGACATGCAAGCAGTCATAGCATTCAGAATCATCTCCATGCTACAGGGTGTAGCAGCTATTGGCCTACACAGCTATTCTGCAAACCACTGCTTCCAAGGGTCCAGAGATGATTGAAGATGCAAGCAGACTGAAACTCAGTGAATGGTTGTCCAGACGCTTCAATCACACAATACATGAAGGTGTATGCTGACAGCTGGTTGCAACTCATACAGGAAGCTGTTGTGTTAAAAAAAAGAAAAAAAAAAGAGGGGCGGGATGGTAGACTGTGTTATGCATTTAGTCACTTAGGGGCCCTGACTGAGCTAGAAGATGTTTTCCTCTATCAAACCCAAATGTATACATCCTAGATGTAAGAGACATTTTCCAGCAAAGGTTTACATGAACTCATTTCTCCTGAGTGCATTCATGATGCTGTTGAGAATTGTGTAATGCTTCAGCCCAGATATTTTGGTCATGACTTTGAGCTTCCAAGGTGGTCTATGCCCATGTCTTGGGAAGCCTGTATTATAATAAACCAGCACTGTCATTTTGCGAAAACTAGTATAACACATTATGGGAATACTTCTAACAGAGTTTCTCATTACTGAATTTGCTTTTAGGGTAAATAATCAATGTATCACAACTGTTGTAATACTACACAATAAATTTTGTTGTTAACAGCCATATTTAGGCTCCAAATCAAACTAAAAATATATCCTTGCAAGATGCATGAAAATTGACATGCATATTGCAACATATTAAATAATGTTTTCACTTCATGGTGAACTTATTTTTATCGTACGTTGACATGAAATGAAAATTATGAGATAAGAGTTAGTAGCAGAATGCTTTCTGTTTCAGATTCAGCGCATATTGTTGGGATGCATAACATTATTTCATAATTCTGATTGAACTACCATAATGTAACTGGTTCATTTTTTATATGGTTATTAAATAAAACACTGATTTAAATGACTTAAGAGCATCTGTAAGAAACTACTGGCCTTAAGTAATGTACAGACAAAAAATTTAAAGTTGAGCAAGCACATATTGTGATGCATTCTTGGACTGCTTGTGCATTTGAGATAAAGGTTCACATATGCTTGTAAACACACCACACTTGTCCATATACAAGGTGTAGAATATATTTTAAAGCAGCTGTAGAAAGCATCACAAGAAGATTAGACACTGAAACAGATATAGAGAAACATCTTGTATCCAAAGACACAAGTTGAAAGAAATGTATCAGTTCCTTGAGAAGCGGAGGTAAGTGTTGATTGTTTTGTTATTGATTAAAACATCAGTATTACTATAATATCATTAAATTGCTGTTCATTTAAAGATAAAGTATAAATACAAAATAATATATATGCACCTAATAGCTACTGGATGTCTAGCTCCTCATACTGAATATAACTGTCACATAAGCAGCAAATTCTCAGGGATGGCACAAATTTGAATACTTTTTTCATTGTAGACAGTTTTGTTAATGCACATGATTTTTTTCGTAAATGTCTAAAAAATTTATAAGAAACTTGCTTCTATAATGTTTTTTTGAAACTCATCTGTTTTATTTTTTTAAAATGCATGCTTTAATTTGTGAGATAAATTTGGATTTTTGTAAACATTTTATGTTAGAATAGATTAATGCAGAGATAGAAGTAAAAATTCAAGGTTATGATTATCCTAGAGCAACACATTTGTGGCGTCTCTCTCCTTTCAGGATTTACAATCCCCACAGTCTGCTCTAGCAGACAATCCTATCCTGTGAGTTAGGCAGCTGGACACTATCCAGAGCCCATGCACTCACTCAAGGCAAAAGGAATCGCTTGTCGCCACCTCTGTGACTGATCTCTGTGAGCTTTGATTAGGAATTCCTGCCCATGTGCGAGGTGGCATTCTTTCTGGTGTGCTAGTTTATGGTAGGCAGAGTATTACAGCTTGGCCAAATACATGCTATGAGATAGTTCCTGAGTACCACATTGATGACATAGCACAGACTTTTCAGAGAGCTGGTCTTGTGTTGTTCTGCAGAAATGTGGTTTAGCAGGCACCCAGCTTCCCCAAACAGAATCATATGGTTTTTCCTGCTTTTAACAGCTGTGTGTTTGGTCTTCTTTCTACCCATTCCAATTGAAGTTAGCTTTTTGGCTCTAAAAATGCACTTCCATTTACCAGATTTGCAGTTTCATATGCCAGCACATGGATTCAGTGTGTTTTTCTGTACCAGAAACCCAGTTGTTTCCCAATGAGATCAGATTAACATTTCCCTACACATTTCTGAAGGCATGAACAGTTCATGGTAATGACTGCCAGGCAATATCTGGTAGACTGTTTTATGTTGCACCATGCCAACATGGCCACAGAATTGATCTCCTTCTTTACTACAGTTTCATGGCACCAACCACATTTGACATCTATATAGGTGTAGTGTAGAGGAACATACCAGCAATCCACTGGACTTGATATACAAGTATAATGCTTTTATTAGAACATGACACAATATACTCCATACTCTCAGCCATAGATATTCCACACTTTCACATGAGGTCGCTAGCTAGCTACCCTATTTGTTATGGTGTCTTCCACAGAGCCCTTGCCCCATCCCCATGGAAGTGCGGAGCTCCAGAGGTTGTACTGTAAGGCTGACATCAAGTGATAAGCACTGCTAGCACTCACCACTGGCTATTGTCTGAATGTTGAGTACAGATGGTGTGGTGGAAGCCATGGCAGAGGGCAGTCGGGCTGACAATGGCATGAGATACTGGGGGTTGGAGGTGATTCTGCATCTGTTATCAATGGTGGTGGATCAACCGTGGGCAGCAGCAGAAGTGGTTATAGCTGTGGATAATGAGAGATACAGAGAGTTAGCTGGCAGAGTGATAGTGAGCTCACCTGCTGGAGAAAGCCAGCAGGACACAGCAGCAAAATCCACTGTTGGCGGTAAGCGGAAGGTATGGGTGTGCTGAGTAGTGATCAACGTAGACAGGGAATCTGGAGCCACATGACTAGCTTCAACCAAAAGTTCTGTTTCAGCCAGTTTGACCTCGAGTTCATCCAGTCGAAAGTTGTGGAGATTCGTTGTGAACATCGACTGTTTCGGCAAGCCGAGCCTTGTTGAAGCAAAGCTTTACAAGCATTGTCATCCTGAAGAGCAGCTGGGTCATCCAAGGTGGACAGGGTCCATTTAGGTGTCAGTCTGTTTATGAAGACCGTTGTAGAAGTGTTTTTACATCGGTGTTACAGGTGTGACTACAGCATTTCAACACTTGAAATGACCTGGAATAGGGCAGTTGTAATAGGGGCTGGCTGTATAGTGTCATCACGGAACATGATGAATGTACAGTCTATGAAATTCTTGTGAATGAATGGCTTCAAGGCCAGGTGCATGGATGGATGACACACTGACAAATTACTGATGAGATTTTTGACAGGCTGTAGCAACAAAGAGTTTTGTTGAGTCAGGCATGAGTGGGTAGCACAAATTCTACTATCAGCATGAGGGTCTCACTGTAGAGTATTTCCATGTGCAAGACATGTAAGTCATCTCTGAATGTCATTCACATGTTAAGGAACACCCACAGAAGGGTGTGGGTCCATGTCTTCCCATGGCACATGGTGCATCAGTGCCATCTTCGTTGGTATGGGGATGATATGCCATTGTATGATGATAGGAGATGCTGCAAAAGTTACAAAGGTTGTTGAAGAGTGAATATTGTAAGAGACAAACCTAATTGGTGGTGATGGTGTCTGTACAACTGAAACAGGATATTCAAGCCACTGTGAAAGCTTGGGCCACGGATTCCACTGTGATGTCTGTGGCCAGCACATCTTCCACACAGTGCAAAATGTGATCAGTCATGGAGATAGATATCTATACCCCTCCTATTCCGGCAGGGATCTAACAAGGTCCAGGTATATGTGATGAAAGTGCCTGAGCAGTACATTGAAGCTGCCAAGAGGTGTTTGCACTCAGTGGCCCACCTTACTGATTGGGACTCCAGGCATGCATGTGTCTAGGCATAGCAAGTGTGCCTGACTCTTAGCCAAATGAAGCACTTGGTGACAAGCTGAATTCTCAGTTGAACTCCCACATGAACAATGTTGTGGCAATGATTGAAGATTGGCCATCACATTGATGTGGGGTGGATCAGTCAAAGCCTGTGCTGGGAAGCATAGGATGCTGGCACCAGGAATTAATTTGTGTTAAATTTTGAGATTCAAGGAATTGTCACTGAGTAAGGCAGACTGGATAATGTTCTGCAAGCTGGGGTGTGGAATGTCAGAAGTTTGAACATAGCAGGGATGTTAGAAAATCGGAAAAGGGAAATGCAAAGATTCCATCTAGATATAGTAGAAATCAGTGAAGTGAAATGGAAAGAAGAAAAGGCTTTGTGGTCAGATGAGTATAAGGTAATACCAACAGCAGCAGAAAATGGTATGACAGGAGTATGATTTGTTATGAATAGGAAGGTAGGGCAGAGAGTGTGCTACTGGGAGCAGTTCAGTGAAAGGGTTGTTATTTTCAGAATTGACAGCAAACCAACGCTAACAGTGATAGTTCAGGTACACATGTCGACAAAAACAAGCTGAAGTTGAAGAGACAGGGAAAGTATACGAGGATATTGGAAGGGGAATACAGTAAGAAAAGGAGATAAAAATCTAATAGTCATGGGGAACTGGAATGCAGTTGTAGGGGAAGGAGTAGAAGAAATGGTTACGGGAGAATATGGGCTTGGGACAAGGAATGAGAGAGTTCTGCAATAAATTTCAGCTAGTAATAGCAAATACTCTGTTCAAGAATTACAAGAGGAGGAGGTGTAATTGGGAAAGGCTGGGAGATATGGGAAAATTTGAGTCAGATTACATCATGGTCAGACAGATTCTGAAATCAGATACTGGATGGTAAGCTGTACCCAGGCGCAGATATAGACTCATATCACAGTGTATAAGTGATGAAGAGTAGGCTGAAGTTTAAGAGAGTAGTCAGGAAGAATGCTATGGCTTAATCAATAAGGAATAGCTCAGTAGGCAGTACAGTTGAAGAGGAATGGACATCTCTAAAAAGGGCAATCAAAGAAATCAGATAGAAAAACATAGGTACGATGAAGGTAACTATGAAGAAACCATGGGTAACAGAAGAAATACTTCAGTTGATTGATGAAAGAAGGAAGTACAAAAATGTTCAGGGAATAAAGAAATAAAAGATGGTGAGGAATGAAATAAATAGGAAGTTCGTGGATGAAATGGCTGCATGAAAAATGTGAGGAAATCGAAAAAGAAATGAATGTCAGAAAGAGTGAGTCAGCATATAAAAAAGACAAAAAAACCTTCGGTAAAATTAAAAGCCAATGTGCAATGGAAATTCCACTGTTAAATGCAACAGAGAGAGTGGACACATGGAAAGAATACATTGAAGGCATCTGTGAAGGGAGAGATTTGTCTAAGGGGTAGAAGATGAAACAGGAGTCGGTTTAGAAAAGATAGAGGATCCAGTATTAGAATCAGTATTTAAAAGAGTTTTGGAGGACTTAAGATCAAATAAGGCAGAAGGGATAGATAACATTCCATCAGAATTTATAATATCATTGGAGGAAGTAATAAAAAATGGCTATTCATACAGGTGTGTTGAATGTAAGAGTATCACAACATACCATCTGACTTCTAGAAAAGTATCATCCATGCAGTCCCAAAGACTGCAAAAGCTGACAAGTGCAGGAGTTATCACAATATCAGCTTAGCAGCTCATGCATCCAACTTGCTGACAAAAATAATATACAAAAGAATGGAAAAGAAAATTGAGGGTATCTTAGGTGATGACCAGTTTGGCTTTAGGATAGGTAAAGGCACCAGAGAGGGAATCCTGCCATTGAGGTTGATAATGGAAGCAAGACTAAAGAAAAATCAAGACATGTTCATAGTATTTGTTGCCCTGGAAAAAGCGTTTGACAATGTAAAATATTGCAAGATGTTTGAAATTCTGAGGAAGATAGGGCTAAGCTACAGGGAGAGAGACAGGTAATGTCCAATGTGAACAAGAGAAGTGTACAAGAGCCAAGAAGGAATAATGAGAGTGGATGACCGAGAATGAAGTGCTCAGATTAAAAAGGGTGTAAGACAGGGACATAGTCTTTTGCCCTTACTGTTCAATCTGTACATCGAAGAAGGAATGATAGAAATAAAAGAAAGGTTCAGGAGTAGACTAAAATTGAAGGTGAAAGGATATCAGTGATATGATTCACTGATGACATTGCTGTCCTGAGTGAAAGTGAAGAAGAATTACATGATCTGCTGAATGGAATGAATAGTGTAATGAGTACAGAATATGGATTGAAAGTAAGTGGAAGAAACATAAAAGTAATGAGAACAGCAACAAATTAACATCAGATTGATGGTCATGAAGTAGATGAAGTTAAGGAATTCTACTACCTAGACAGCAAAATAACTAATGATGGATGGAGCAAGGAGGACATCAAAAGTAGACTAGCACTGGTAAAAAGGGCATTCCTGGCCAAGAGAAGTCTAGTAATATAAAACATAGGCCTTAATTTTAGGAAGAAGTTTTTGAGAATGTACATTTGGAGCACAGCATTATATATGTGTTAAACATGGACTGTGGGAAAACGAATAGAAGAGAATCAAAGCATTTGAGATGTGGTGCTATAGACAAATGTTGAAAATGAATGAGGAGGTTCCATGCAGAATTAGAGAGGAAAGAAATATGTGGAAAACACTGACAAGGTGAAGGGACAGGATGATAGGACATCTGTTAAGGCATGAGGGAATGACTTCCATGGTACTAGGGAAAGCTGTAGAGGGCAAAAATTGTAGAGGAAGACAGAGATTGGAATACATCCTGCAACTAATTGAGGACATGAGGACATAGGTTGCATAGGTTGCAAGTGCTACTCTGAGTTTGCCACAGGAGATGAGTTCGTGGTGGGCCACATCAAACCAGTCAGAAGACTGATGATGAAAAAAGGAAAAAGGCAGAGGTCATCAGGTCCTGCTCTTGTTTCTCAGTAACTAAGAGTCAGGGAGGCCATGTGCATGCGCGAGAGGTAATAAGCAATAGTGTTCCATGACCCATGCAGATGACGGATGTTGGTGGAGTGCTGTGCAATGAGATTGAGATGGCAGAATTGTCATGGATTAGAGTCATTGACAGGTGATGTGTGGCGTCTGCCAGTGGATTGTGTACAGAGTAGCTGATGACACAACTCTCTGTGTCCTCCCATTAGTAGTGTACACAGCCTCATATACAGCAAGCAACCCACAGTCAAGTGCAGACCATTTTGTTTGGGAGGCTGTGAGGTTCTTGGAGAAGAAACAGAAGGGCTGGGTGTCATTAGCCACCTATTGCTGGAGGACTGCTCCGATGGCTGAATCACTCACATCTGTGGTGACTGTAAGCTGTGTATCCGTTATGGGGTGTGTCAGGAATACAAGCATCACAAGCCACTCCTTGGAGCGGTTGAATGCCATCTGCATCTCAATAGTTCAGATGGCAAGGGGGCATGATGGGATGTCAGAGGGGATCACGTTTTCTGTAGTAGCCCCAGCCTGTGATAAGCATTGTAGTTAAATTGCAAGAGACTTTTCTTGTATTTGTCACCATAGAACATCATAAAGAAGGTTACAACTGCAGGTCATTGTAGGTTGCAAGGAGGTCTTCCTGACTGTAGTGGCAGCTTCCAGTGTCACAACACACTGATAAAGAATTGAAGAATGGTTGATGTCAGCAGTGACATATGTCATGGATGGGTGTGAGCATTGGTTTGCAGCCCATGGTGAACCAGGGAAGAAGCCATTTATTTATTTTATTTATTTACACGTCAAGTTCCGTAGAACCAAATTCAGGGGCAAATCTCCATGATCATAGAACTTGTTAGTACATGAAATTATGACATTAAAGTAATAAGAGATAAAAATAAAATGTTTGTGAACCCAAAAACAGTCAAGCCATATGCAATCAACATTACAACAACAATCAGCTTAATTTTCAAGGAACTCCTCAACGGAATAGAAGGAGTCACCCATGTGGAAACTCTTCAGTTTTGATTTGAACGTGCTTGGATCACTGCTAAGATTTTTAAATTCCTGTGGTAGCTTATAGAAAATGGATGCAGCAGCATACTGCACACCTTTTAGCACGAGAGTTAAGTAAGTCCGATCCAAATGCAGATTTGATTTTTGCCAAATATTAACTGAGTGAAAGCCTCTTATTCTTGGGAATGAGCTGATATTGTTAACAATAAATGTCAATAAAGAGTATATGTTCATGAACTTCCATCACTTATTGCACAAACCACCCATTTATGAGCCAAAAATATCCTTTTAGAATGGGAATAGTTACCCCAAAATAAAATACCATGCAACACAAGTGAACAAAAGTAAGCAAAGTAGACTATTTTTCGTGTCAAATGATCACTTACTACAGATACCATTCGAATAGTAAAAATGGAAGCATTAAGTCTCTGAACAAGATCCTGAATGTGGGCCTTCCACCATAGTTTACTGTCTATCTAACACCCAAAAATTTGAATTATTCAGTTTCACTAACCATATGCCCATTCTGTGAAATTGAAACATCGAGTTTACTGACGTGTGTTAGAAACTGTAAAAACTGAGTCTTACTGTGATTTAGCAGTAATTTATTTTCTACAAGCCATAAACTTATGTCATGAACTGCACTATTTGAAACCGAGCCAATGTTGCACACAACATTCTTTACTACCAAGCAAGTGTTACCAGCAAACAGAAATATTTTTGAGTTACCTATAATACTAGAGGGCCCAAACACTGATCCCTGGGGCATCCTCCATTTGACTGCACCCCTCTTAGACCCCACATTACAGACATTCTCAACACAGTCAATAATGACCTTTCACTGTCTGTCGCTAAAGTAAGAGGTGAAAAAATTGTGAACTACTCCCAACTTCTGGAGCAATATTTTATGATCAATACAATCAAATGCCTTAGTTAAATAAAAAAAATATATGCCTAGCATTCAAAACCTTTTGTTTAACACATACAGTACCTCACAGAGAAAAGAGAATATAGCATATTCAGTTGTTAAACAACTTCTAATGCCGAACTATACATTTGATAGCAAATTGTGTGCTATAAAATGATCAGGTATTCTTACATACATAGCTTTTCAACAACTTTAGCAAACACTGATGGCATCGAAATAGGTCTAAAATTGTCTACATTATCCCTTTCTCCCTTTTCATAAAGTGGTTTTACTACTGTTCAGGAAACTGACCATTCCTAAAGGAAAAATTACAAACATGGCTAAACACAGGGCTAACATGTGCAGCACAGTAGTTTAATATTCTGTTAGGCACTCCATTGTGTCCATGAGAGTCCTTAGCCTTCAGTGATTTAATTAATGACTTAATCTCCCATTTGTCAGTATCAATTCAGACATTAATCTCGGAAAGGTGTTTGCCAAGAGAGTTATGTGATTCCCTGTAGAAACTAAATTGTTATTTAATTCACCAGCAATGCTCAGAAAATGATTGTTAAATACTTTACATATATCTGACATATCAGTAACAGAAATATTTTTACTATGAACTGACTTTATATTGTCAACCTTCTGCTGCTGACTAGACACTTTCTTCACAGCTGACCATATGGTTTTAATTTTATCATGCAAATTAGCTATTCTATTTACATACCACATATTATTTGCCTCCCTAATAACATTTTTGAGCACCTTACAATACTGTCTGTAATGGACTACTGAAGCTTGATTGTGACTGCTTCTAACATTTTGATATAATTCCTGCTTTGTTCTGCATGATATCCTTGTCCCAGTAGTCATCCACCCAGGCTGCCTCTTACTGCTAGCACCCCATTTAGAACATTATAATGGAAAGCAACTCTCAAAGAACGTGAGAAATGTGTTAAAGCATTTTATTTGTTATCTATGTTATTGGCACTATAAACTTCCTGCCACTTTTGTTCCTTGACAGGGTTTAAAAATCACTCTATTGCCATTGGATTAACTTTCCTACATAGTTTGTAATTATATGTGACATTTGTTTGAGTACAAAATCCTTTTAGTGTTAAGATTTGTGCATCATGGTCTGAAAAGCCATTCACTCTTTTACTAACAGGAAGCCCATCTAGTAATGAAGAATGAATAAAAATATTGTCTATGGCTGTGCTACTGTTCCCCTGCACCCTACGTCTGCATCAGATCATATGAATTTAGGAGATCTACCAACATCATTTTTCTTGCACTATCATATAGAAAATTAATATTAAAGTCACCATATATAACAAATTTCTGGTACTTCCTATAAAGTGAAACAAGAACCCCCCTCTAGTTTGAGCAGAAATGCTCTGAAGTCAGAGTTAGGGGACCTATAAACAACAAAAATTGAAGTTTAGTTTCACTAAATTCAACTGCCCCTGCACAGCATTCAAATATCTGTTCAATGCAGTGCCATGATATGTCTATGGACTCAAATGGAATACTATTTTTTTATGTACATGGCCACTCCTCCACTCTGCAAGGAACTCCTTGAAAAACAGACAGCTAATCTGTATCCTGGTAAAGTAAGCCCCTGGGAAAGACTATTATGTCACTTAGTGGAATAAGGCAGCCTGGTTGAGATTATGGGAGAGACAAAATGTGTAAAGAAAGACAATCCTGAGCAGAAGGTCAGCAATATCAGTCATGCAGAAAGCACACAGGGAGTGTACCTCATCTGGCAGTTCTATGATGTGATCTGCAGTGCCTTGGGCCTGCATCATTAGCTGCATGGAGCTGCAACCAAAAAGAGTTCAGTGTGTGATTTGAATGTCTGTCAGGGCACCATGTATATGTCTGAACCTGTTGTTCTGTGATAGATTGGCAAGGAAATGGGAGAGTAAAATTGTCTGATTTGGGCCAGTCAGCATTACTAAGTCATGTGTAAGCATCAACAGCTGCCAGCTACCAGCTGGGCACCGTAAACATTTCAGCACCTTTACTCGGGCACGAAGACAGCAACCTCAATACTCTTGGGAAAACCTGTGAGTGAGCATGTCAGAAAATCATTAGAGGAGTTGCAGACCAAACTGCCTTTGTAACTTATGTAACAATGTAGGATGAAACATTACCTAGCTGGTATTTGACTAAACAGTAAAAATGCTGCAACAAATTTGCTAAGCAAAATACTATGGAATTGAAGGCTGCTGATGACTCAAAGAGCAGAACTGACTCTGTCATCACAAATGATGTCATAGAGCAAGTCTCTCCTTGATGAATAAATACTCCACATTCACTAGCGTAGAGCATTCAGTCAGTAGCATCGATCACATTCTCGATACTCTGGTTATGATTTGGTAATAGCTTGTGTGTGAAACTGTTCTAGTGTTGGTATTACATTTGCTGACTTAAGAGAAGATCAGTGCCCTGTAGCCATAAGTAATGAAGTAATGAAGTCCAGCATCTAGTACTGAAGTCAGCACAGCTATCAGCATTGATGAGTAGTCCAGGGGTCTACCAACGTGGTCCAGTTCAGGGCGGCAGAAGCTCCACAGAAAACATGAGCATCACATGAGTCTAAACACCTGCAGTATTGGTGGGCCAGATTCAGCATTCAGCACGCCATCAGACATCAAGGACCACTTGATGGGACAACATGATCAGTGATTTGGGAGTGCCTTGAGTACTCCCCAAAATGGGATGTGCATATCTCTCGCTCTCTCTCTCTCTCTCTCTCTCTCTCTCTCTCTCTCACTCACTCACTCACTCACTCACACACACACACACACACACACACACACACACACACACACACACACACACACACACATCATGGTCACTGCCATATCCAAACAGGCCTACCGATAGAATATGCTGGCACACCAGGGTGTCATTGACTTCCACTTTCATAGACATGAGCTGCCGCAGAAGACATGACAATGGTTTGCATTTGGAATAATAAATGGAATAATCTTGAACAAAAGTTCTTGGTCTGCATCCTGATAAAACATTAGGGGCATGGAAAAAGTATGCGACTCTTACATTGTATCAATGAGAAAGTATATTCAGATAGATTGATCATGAATATAGAGACATCCTTCAGTGGATGTTGTCACCTACTGCAGACTGCATTTGTCGTTTGAAAAGAGCAAGACTGCTGACTGTTGCAAGTGGTGATGCCAGTCTGCAAGTGCTACCAACATCAGTATGGCCACAAAGTAGTGCAATCAACTGTCATGGCATTTTCTGCTAGTGGTGTGGTGCCATGTGCATTCTGGCACTTGGGAGGGGATCGGTGACATCAGCTTCACACAGTCTGTTGGGATGCATGTGTCAACCTGGAAAGTTACTTCAGAGACTGGTTATTGGTGAATGATTTCAGACTCTTCTTCTTTGCAACATATGTATTCACTTTCTGTTACACTGAGTACATTGCATTTTTTACAATTGGTTACACTCAGAGTTATACAACATTAGACTTGTACAACACCTGTACATTCTGGCTGTCAACCAATGACCAACTTATCTTCCTAGAGATGTCAACAGCCAAGTTTTCAACTACCTGGAGATTCTGTGCATTGGAGCATATCTCCTAGGTGGAGCATAAGCAGCATGGAATAATTGCTTGTTGCAGTATCACCGGCCACCATCTTGTTTTATGTGGATACATTGTGTTCACTCCAGCAGAAGGTTCATGTACAAATAAAACTACAATTCTGCACACAGAAGCCAGGTCACAAAGCCTAATAAATTACAAAAAATTCCCTTTCAAAAGTAACTGACACCATTTGTCACATTGAAAGGGTGAGGTATAACACATTTCTTTATACCAGACCAAACTGTTACATCTCATAGTCCCCACTTAGATGGATGACGTCATGAAAATCTTATCCTACAGATAAACTAAAAGAATGTTGACAACTTTTTAACCCACATCTTAAATGAGTCACAGTAAAAATACGTTTTTTTTTTACAGATGTTTTCTGTACCAAACAAATTGTTCTATTGTGTAGCACCTTATTTTACAGTCAATAAATTTCTCGGTTTTAAACAATCTTGACCCATCTTAGATTGGTTTCAAACCCTTACATGTACTTGTTGTTAAATCTGTCTGTGGATTTAACTTGTTAATTCAGTAGGAAAAAGTCTATTTTAACACAATTGTTCTTCATACAACACCATTCTTTTTGGAGTCCACTATCAGGAATGTGTACTCTATACACATAATAGCATTGTCCATCAGATACATTCCAGGTTCAGCTATTAACTGTTCCCCTGATTACTATGAAAACATTTACAAACCCAACTGTATAATTCAATACTCTTTTCAAAACTGTGTAAAATCTTCATTTACTAGCACTTAATCCAGCTTATGGTTAGTTACTAAGCCAGGACACTTGCATTTCACCATGAAAATATATATTAATAAATTTGTACCATTCTTTTGCACTTTATTGAATACAACAACTATTCTTGGTTATGCTAAGGTTGTGAACGACCAACTCTTGCATGCATAACATTACTTACATAACCATGAATCATTTTCTTGAGGAGATATGTGCCAAAAGTTTGCTCCGTATCCACTAATCTTGTTGCCATCACCTAATGTAGGTAACAGAGCTCTGGCATGTATGTCCTTGTTCATTAGTTTAATCAAATATGGAACTTCAAGGAGCTGCACTATCCAGTTAAGTTCCTCTGCCTTACTATCTTGGAGTAACCACTCGATTAATGATGACGTTACACTGTTGTGAGACTGTCAAACACACCACTTAAAGCAGAAAAATACTTCCAACACAATCCTAAATTGTTATGGCAGTATTGTCCTTTCTGTTGTCCTTTGTCTCCTTTTTATGGTACAGGTTTCTGTATCCATATCTGAGTGGTCATTGTGGCAGAATACCATGTGAGGGACCCAGGTTTGAGTCCTGCCCAGGCCAGAGATCTTTTCTGCTCGGGAACAGGGTGTTGTGTTGTCTTCATCATTTCACACTCATTGACCACCCAAGTTGCTGAATTGGCTTTAGCTAAAAAGACTTGCACCAGGTGACCCATCTACCTAAAGGGAGACCCTAGCCACATGCACATTTTGTTTCATGGCATAGGTCATCCCTTGATGGGGTCCACCTAACCAATTTATATTGAGGTGCGTTACCCTGTACATCATGAAGTATCCTTCTACTCTTTGACCACTTCTCTATTCTCAAAGGAGCTTCCTCTCTTTCATAGCAAGAACTTAATTCTGGAATACCTAGCTTACCCAACTACTGTGGCTCATATGCTTTCCTCTTCCATGAATTCATGTAATTAAAGACTTATACATTACATTCATACAGTGGTAACATGTATACCTAGCTGTTAGCTCATCACTTACTTCCCAAGACAGATATCTACTGTCCTTGCCCACCTCTGGCCCCCCATCCCCCTGCCTCTCTGCCCCCGTGAATATGACAATGCTAATATCTAGTACTTGTAAAAGCAGCTACATGGGTACTATTTAATATACTGTTTACTTTATTTTATAATAGGGATTGGCTATTTTGTAGTTTGTGGTGTTGATATAAACATCAACCCGCAAAAGAGGACTTTTTCTGCTCAAGAGTTCTTTGTAAGAGAAGTTTGAGATGATTCAATCTGTTTACACGACTGGTTGTATATATATGTGTAGATGCTCCTACTTAGATATACATATGTATTGAAATATAAAGTGGAAGTGTTTAATTTTGGGATAGTAACCCATCACATTCCCACAGTGGTGACTCCGTTACAAATTTCGAGTACATTCTGTGTCTTCCACACATGTCCATTGTACTATAAGTGATTGTTTGCTGCCATGACTTCTCTGCACAATGCTTTGCTCATGGACCTGGCAGCTCAAACCAACTCTCCGGACATATTCATCGCATCTCCCATGACTGGATTTTCTCCTGCTGACTACAATCCACATAGCACACCCACGTCACATGAGATGTTCATCTTGCCACAATGGCTGTTTGCTACACCTCCGGCCAGAGCAATGGACTCAGGATTTTTATCACTGGATTGTGTTTGTCACCGTGTGCACTTCAACTCAGACAATATTCAGAACAGTGTATCTTGAGATTGTAATCTGAATGCACAGGTTAAGTTGCCTCCACAGCTGAACATTCATTCACAGCATGCTCCCGCAACCATTACTGCGGTGCCATGTGCAACACCGCCATTACGGCAACATGTAACATGTTTCAATCAGAGGTCCTTTGTACCGGTTATGACTCCTGTGAATACTAGCTGAGGACATATCATCACTAATAGTGCACCATGAGCATTCCCCAGGACTTCTTCACCGGCGGTTAATTATAATAGTGAGAGTTCAGTTTACGGGCCAGGACCTGCTGCTATTGTTGTGCAACTGATGGGTGCATATCCCCACCCCCATCTGAAGGGTACATCACCACACAACAAACTTTGTCACCCCTGTGTGTTGTGGACTTTAATTCATGTCTCACACATTCACAATCCGTCCTCTCTACCACCCCTGCCGGCACAGAAGGTTCCAGTTCCTGCCGTAAACCCACTCACTGTGCACCAGCTGTGCCTGCCGCGATGGCCTTCTGCATTTTCTCCAAAGTCAGACATTTCAATGCGATGCCCCTGGCTGGAATATCAGTTTTTGGGACGGCAGCTCTGTCTGCCTGTTTGTTCCATGGTACTGACCATGCCTGTGATGACAGCCTTCCATGACGCAACAGGTATGCTCAGTGATCCCACACGTGGAAATTGTGACAAACGGGTTTTTGGACCTATACCCCCTTCCTTCTGTTTTTGCCCGTTTCCTCCAAGGGGTTGCCCATGCCTGCCATGACAGACCATTGTGCTACCATTGCCTGACTGGAATGGGATTTCGTGGCTCACAAACAATTCGGTGTTCCTGGAGGTTCCTGATTATCCTCCGTCTCCTCCCCCTGGAGAGCCTACTGAAGTTACCGCCACTCTCAGAAGACAACGTCATGTCATGTTTCACTCTGGTAGAGCACATTTTCGAGCTACACCACGTTACTGATGACAACTCCAGGTTCCTGAGCCTCATGACATACCTTCACAACCACTCGGACCTGATCTGTGATCTACTTCTCTCTCTGCAACCGGCTACGAAACATCACTTTGCCAAGAAGACGATTAGTGAGCGCCTCATCTGTTATCCCCCCCCCTCCCCCCCGCCCCACCCCAGGAGCTCATCCTAAAACTTTCATACGAAGAAAATATTGGAGACCATAAACCATCGCAACTCGGCGACACCTACGGTTGCTGGCCAATGAGCAAACTTTGCCGGATATAATGCTCTGGGTGGTGTGGTGTGCTAAACTACCCACTGATTTCCAGATACACATGCTACCACTTTCCTTTGATTCGATCAGATCATGCTTATGTATTGCTGATCAGATGTACTCTCTTTTGTGACAGCGCCAACCTCTGCGTTCTTTGTGACAGGTTGGTACGCCTGTACCGGAGATTTGCCGGTTTGCTGGTAGGGGCAGGGCCCACTCTACCGCTCCAACCTCCATGACTTCTGACAGCCAGCACTCACACTCCATGCTCTCTGAACATTCCCAGATTGCACACACCCCATACATGCCAGTATACCAAAACTCAATTTTTTGGTCGACATGGGAATGGATGTACCTATAAGCCACACATCGATGGCTCCACCCACATCTTATCTGTCAACTGCACTCCTCTGAGCAATCAATGCTTCGACCTAAAAAACTTCAGGCTCAGTCAAAGTTAAAGTTCACCTGTCACAATCCTTGTGCTTCCCCTGGACTTTTTACATAGCTGACATAGACAAGCTGATCCTAGGGATTGATTTCTTGTCCCGCCACAAACTTTCTGTGAACATCGTTCAGGGCATGACACTGCACCACCCTACAAACACACACATAAAGTGCACTCATCTTTCACTTTCTCACTCAAGTATTCTCTCAGTGAATAGTTTGATGCACAAATGTTCCACCCTCATGGGTGACATTCTGAGGGGTCTGAACGTTTTACTGTCAGAGCGCGAGTCTGTGATGAAAATTCGTCGGGAGAATGATGAGCTCCAACACTGCACTTCACTCACCTCTAGTGAGTTTGCCTCTGCCTGCATTCAGCTGCAGAACCTGCAAGTCATGACACCAGTGACAGGACAAGTTTCTTCCACTGGCTCCAGCCAGCCGCTTCTCAGGCCAGTCCAATGAATCATTTTGTGTGTGACGAACCAGTTTCTGTGGAAGGTACACCACCCACACCATGCCTGTCCCTCCCTGTGTCATGTCTATCGATCAGTGTGCCCGAATGCCAACCCCGCCCTCACGCAATTGACACGCCCACCTCCTCCACGCAAACTGACATGCTGCGTGTTGATGAACAATCCCTCTCTCCCGTGCACCAACCACATGACTCAGCCAACAGCTCTGTTTCTTGTGCTCACACGCCATGCCCTTGCTGGCTTCTGCATGCACTAGTGACAGTTGATGTTTGCCACACCTTCCTGCTCGCCAATCGCTGCGCTTGCTACTGGTGGCCTGACATTCGCGCACATCACATGCGCAAGCCAAACATGTCACTTTTGCACTGCCACTCCCTACTCGCTTCAGGGGTCATATTTTGACCCATGGTGTACTTCCCCTCAACAGACACATTTGTTAACCAGGAACCCCCTCATATGCAACATTCAATATTCTCCGTCATGGATGGGACAGTGCATAAGATAGTTACTACTGATGTCCTATCCAGGATAAAGTCAGACGCCTCAACCCTATAAAATTACGTGCAGTACAACAGCAAATTAATGATCTGTTAGCTGCAGGTATACTACAGCCATCAGACAATAATTGGTCATCGCCTACTCACCTCACTATCAAACACAATGGCTCATTTGGCATGTGTAGTGACTACCTTTGTTCAAATGTGGGGACCATAATAGACAATTACCCAGTACCTGTTACTGGGTGCTTCCATCTTCAGTGTAATTGACTGTAAATGTGCCTACCACCAGATACCCGTGGCACCAGAGGATATACATAAGATTGCAATTACCACACCGCTAGGTTTGTTCCAGTACCATTACATGCCGTTTGGCCATAAAAATGCTGTCCAGACTTGGCAATGATATATTGACTCCATCCTATGAAAATTTGGTCCTGTTTCTTGTACCTGGACAACATACTCATTTTCATTAATACAGAGAGGAGCATGACGTCACTTATCCACGGTACTGAAGACCTTAGAGTCGAACAGTGTAGAAGTCAACATAGGTATGTTACAGTTATGACAGACACCTGTAACCTTCCTCAGCTATGCAGTATCTGTTGATGGTATACAACCTCCAAAACCTCATGTACAGGCCACCTCATCAGTCACCCCTTTTGACTTACAAAGAACTGCGCCAGTTCCTCAGCACTGTTAACTACTACCACTGTCACATCCCCTCATTGGCTGCAGTACAAGCAGCTCTCATGCATGCACTGTCAGGCAAGCAAACCTCGGGACTTTGACCTGTCCTTTGGACAGACCCCGTGCTTGAAGCTTTTGAGGCACTAAAGGTTTCCCTGGCCTGGCCTGTGACTCTCACTCACCCAGACCCCTTGGATGAACTATCATTACATCAGATGCTAGTGATACAGCAGTGGGAGCTGTCCTTGAACAACATTCCCATGACAACATCTCAACCCTGCACCTCTTCTCTAAAAACTGTCTGCCACACAGAAGAAATACTCTGCCTTCAACAGGGAGCTCCTTGCCATCTATGAGGCTGTTAAACATTTCAGCCCTCTCATTGAAGGACTCACGTTCTGTATCCTCCTATGCCTTATGAAACCCTCCAGAGGACCCAGCCCCTCATCATTTCTGCCATTTTGACTTAGTGTCTTAGTTTATGACAGATGTCCACTATATCAAGGGCGCAGATAATATCACTGCTGATTTTTTTCTCATGTGTCAATGCAGTGTCCAACATCATCGATTTGCCTAATGTAGGTACTCTTCAGGCAACAGATGAGGATGCCCAAGCACTCCTTGCAGACCCAACCACCTCGCTTGTGTTCACCAAGGCAGGATACCCCTGTTTCACCAACAAGGTCTGCTGCAATTCTTCAACTGGGGTCTTATGCCCGGTCTTACTGGCTCCCTTACACCATCAAGTTTTCAATACCTTACACAATCTTGCACACCTGGGCATTTGTGGCTCTACTCTGCTCATTATTGAGTGCTTTATCTGGAAAGATATAAAAAGAGACTGCCAGACGTGGGCTGGTAGTTGTATCCCTTGCCAGCACAACAGTCTATCGCCATATGCCCCCCCCCCCCCCCTCCCACTGGGTAAATTTTACATTCCTTCAGGTCATTTCAGGCACGCCCATATCAATCTCATCAGCCCCCTTCCATGATCAGGATGTTTTACATACGTCCACTCACAACTGACCAATGCCGACAATTCAGGTTGTCCCTGTTTGCTTTGCTGTGTCACATGTGCAATATCCAAAAAATCCACACCACATCTTACCACCCCCAGAGCAATGGTTTGGTGGAACAGTGGCACCGCACTTTAAAGACTGCCCTCAGATGTCATAACTGCCTTTGGTCAGAAGCTCTAGCTTGAGTCCTTTTAGGGTCGAGATCAACGCACAAACCACACATCTAGGGCACCATTTCAGAGGTGGTTTACAGGGAGAACTCCTTCCTGCAAGGTGAGCTAGTCCAGCCTACGGCTCAGGAGGATCCCCCTCCCAGACTTCATTACACCATACACCATCCTTTACAGCCCCCTACAAGGGCCTCTTCAAGGTTCTGCAACATGGGGATTTAACATGCAACATTCTCATCAAGGACACCCCACAGACAGTTTCACTGCACTGGGCCAAATCTGTATTTGTGGACTCCTATTCTCTGGCATCTGGCTGTCCCGACATGGCTGATGACCTAGGCCCCCACCATGTTTCTGTCTCCTTGAATGATATGGCACTCAGGCCCATAGTTGCTCACCGGTGTCCAGCCCTAGCGCCTAGCGACTCTCCTCTTGCAGGTTTTCCAGACAGCTCACACCACTGATGCTGAGGCTGACCCTCCTACGATCACTTTTCATGCCTTAGTTCTGCCACACTGGTAGTAGGTAATGGCCACATCCGCATCCATTTGATGGACTCGAACCCTCCATTATCAGACAAGCCCCAGGAAGTTGAGGTACTGCAGTGTTTCACCCTCCTTCAACATTGTGACCCTGCTCTCCTACGTGCCTTCATCTCTCCACTCGGCGAGGTTTGAATAATCTCTCTGCACTTCGGTTCTTCTCCACACTTCGGCCCACCAGCGTTTTCTCGAGATGGCCATTGCACACCCAACCACGCCGTCTGCAGGACTTAATGATGAACCTACTAGTTTGTGTTCCACCACTGACTTCATTGATGCATGACATGGAGGTACCAGTTGTCCTGCTCCCAGACCCCGGGACGTCCTTGAAAATGGCGCACATGCTACACCCCCCAAGAACTAACCGTGAGTATTCCATACTTGAGGGGGGGGGGGGGGTGCTCTATATTGCATCGATATTAACATTGATCCACAAAAGGGGACTCTCTCTCTCCACTTGCGAGTTTGTTGGGTGAAACGTTTGAGAGGATTCAGTCTGTTAATGTGACTTATTGTATATAAACATTTAAATGCATGTAGTTAAATATACATCTGTATCGAAATATAAAGTGGAAGTGTTTGATTTTGGGATAGTAACCCAAGTTCTTTTAATGTCCTCACATCTATTTTTGTTGGTGAGTTGCATTTTAAAGGGGCTCATGTTATACTTATAAGAAGATGAGGTAGGTCATCCTAGTGATATATTTTTATGCCATATATTTCTTTATCAATTCTGCATTATACAATCCTTTTTCTTGGCTTGTGGAGAGAACCACAAGAAATACAGCTTTAGGATGAGGAATACCTACTACACTCCTGGAAATTGAAATTAGAACACCGTGAATTCATTGTCCCAGGAAGGGGAAACTTTATTGACACATTCCTGGGGTCAGATACATCACATGATCACACTGACAGAACCACAGGCACATAGACACAGGCAACAGAGCATGCACAATGTCGGCACTAGTACAGTGTATATCCACCTTTCGCAGCAATGCAGGCTGCTATTCTCCCATGGAGACGATCGTAGAGATGCTGGATGTAGTCCTGTGGAACAGCTTGCCATGCCATTTCCACCTGGCGCCTCAGTTGGACCAGTGTTTGTGCTGGACGTGCAGACCGCGTGAGACGACGCTTCATCCAGTCCCAAACATGCTCAATGGGGGACAGATCCGGAGATCTTGCTGGCCAGGGTAGCTGACTTACACCTTCTAGAGCACGTTGGGTGGCACGGGATACATGCGGACGTGCATTGTCCTGTTGGAACAGCAAGTTCCCTTGCCGGTCTAGGAATGGTAGAACAATGGGTTCGATGACGGTTTGGATGTACCGTGCACTATTCAGTGTCCCCTCGACGATCACCAGTGGTGCACGGCCAGTGTAGGAGATCGCTCCCCACACCATGATGCCGGGTGTTGGCCCTGTGTGCCTCGGTCGTATGCAGTCCTGATTGTGGCGCTCACCTGCACGGCGCCAAACACGCGTACGACCATCATTGGCACCAAGGCAGAAGCGACTCTCATCTCTGAAGACGACACGTCTCCATTTGTCCCTCCATTCACGCCTGTCGCGACACCACTGGAGGCGGGCTGCACGATGTTGGGGCGTGAGCGGAAGACGGCCTAACGGTGTGTGAGACCGTAGCCCAGCTTCATGGAGATGGTTACGAATGGTCCTCGCTGATACCCCAGGAGCAACAGTGTCCCCAATTTGCTGGGAAGTGGCGGTGCGGTCCCCTACGGCACTGCGTAGGATCCTACGGTCTTGGCGTGCATCCGTGCGTCGCTGCGATCCGGTCCCAGGTCGACGGGCACGTGCACCTTCCGCCGACCACTGGCAACAACATCGATGTACTGTGGAGACCTCACGCCCCACGTGTTGAGCAATTCGGCGGTACGTCCACCTGGCCTCCCGCATGCCCACTATACGCCCTCGCTCAAAGTCCGTCAACTGCACATACGGTTCACGTCCACGCTGTCGCGGCATGCTACCAGTGTTAAAGACTGCGATGGAGCTCCGTATGCCACGGCAAACTGGCTTACACTGACGGCGGCGGTGCACAAATGCTGCGCAGCTAGCGCCATTCGACGGCCAACACCACGGTTCCTGGTGTGTCCGCTGTGCCGTGCGTGTGATCATTGCTTGTACAGCCCTCTCGCAGTGTCCGGAGCAAGTATGGTGGGTCTGACACACTGGTGTCAATGTGTTCTTTTTTCCATTTCCAGGAGTGTATTTTGTAAGGTCCATCCTAACATTGGAAGAACTTACTAAGTTATTTTCTTAAATTAGGACTTTGGTGATAAGTTCTCACTAATACATCCAGATGAAATTGAGGTACACTTGCCTTTGGATTATGTTCTCTTACACTATGCACTGCTTGTGTCTTTAAGTGCTCTTCCACTTGTTTATGAATCTTGGCAGTGCTTAATTTATCCACCTTCTGCCAAGTACAGTATTTTAACAATGGTACCCTTATGAATTTTTTGTGCATAACCTCTGTTGGGGAGAGTCCAGTTGACAAATGTGGTAATTCATTGAATATGTTTTGGAATTCAGCAATCATTTGTATCCAGTTCTTATGCGTTTTAGAACAGCATGTATGACATAGTCAACTGACCTCTTTCATTATCTCCCCTGAAGTATAACCTTGAGGATCGTACATGGAAATGGCTACATGTTTGATGTCTTCCCAAGCCAGAAATTTCTTGAAATTGTTTGCTTTTGAATTGTGGACCATTATCTGTTAACAATCAGTGTGGTTTCCCTACATCCACACAATATTCCCTTAAACAATTTGTTACTGTAGTCATGTTGGATAATTTTATCAGATATAATGTTACATTATACTTTATGGTTGTTGTCATGCTTTACTTTTTGACACATCTCACATGTAGGTATGATACTCTTTACTGTCCTACTCATGCCTTAAAAAAATAACATTTGATAACATGTGTAATACATTTCCTTATATTGAAATGGTGTACTCTTTGCACAAGAAGCATACCAACTCTTCTACATCTACCTATGAGATACATAACTTTCAACACCTGGACTCCTCTGTTGATCTCCAAAATAAAACTTCTCCTTGGACCACCCATAAAAGTTTCTCAGTTTCTGCTAGGGTTCCTTGTTTGCAGTCCAATATTTATCAAAGAATTCATCAGATTGTAAGTTCTCCTTAATATTCCTGGCAAAGCATCATATCTCATTATTCATATAGCTAATAGACAGAAAATTAATTTTAAAAACACCAGGTCCTTCTGTTCTTGTCAGGGTGTTCATCCCTAAAAGTAACTGGGAAAATGTGTCTGGAACTGTGTTTAATGATTCTTTAATATATCTTATACCTGTCTGGAATATTCTTGTGAAATTAACACCCAGCACATAAGTCAGCTCTGTAGTAATCTAGTTTCCATTAGAAATGCTAATGCTTGGTTATCGGTGTAAGTAATTATCTATGACTGCCATATTCCATAACATGGCTATCAATTCCTTTTTGCTTGCCATTTAATTTAATTTGTGCTTATTTAGATATTTCCTGAAGAAAGTTGTTGTATCATGATCGTCTTTTTCCAGGTTCCATTTTCCCTGGAACAGCTTGCAGGCTACCCTGTATTCTGATGCGTCTGGTGCATATATGGGAAGTTTGAAAGGCTGGTGTCTTTTTGGATGTTTTAGAAAATAGACTTTAACAAGGTTTGCTTGATGTTGTTAAAAGCTTCCGCAGCACCTTCATCCTATATCCACTTAGTTCCCTGTTTCAGTAGGTGCAAAAGATGTGAATCATTCTTTGGTTATTCTCTTACAGACACCTATAAAATTCAGTCACTCCTGAAAAGGATCATAGTTGTTTTTCAGTTTGAGGTTCTGGGCAGTCTTTTATTGCCCGAATCCATTCAGGGTCAGGTCACATTCCCTTTATACCCACTATGTGTCATCAGAATTTTAACTCATATTTTTCAAAATGAGTGTTTGATAGGTTTATTGGAATACTGGGTGGTAATAATTAAATAGTGTCTACTCATAGAGGTCTAGTGTGGGCTGTAATAATCATATGGCAGCAAAACTTGGTAGATATTGTAATGTGTTAATGCAGAATTGATTTACACTGGAGGGGGGCGGGGTGTTCAAATTCTAGCTACCAGCCAAATGTGGCACTGTGAATGCAATAAAAATGTATAAATATGTTTCCATATGTAATGGACTGTGCAAAATGTGCAGGAAAGGTCAACAATTTGGCAAGGCATAATGCTGATTTTATTCTCAACTGCCACTTACACAATTTATTCAATACGAGCCCCATAGAAGTTGAAAAGATGCTGTACAGCACCAGATTTGCACCTGGTGGCCAAAATTGGAACTGATTTTTTTTTCAGCTTAAATTGTTTCTACATTAATATATTAGCATAGCAAGTTTTATTACCATATGATAATTACTGCCCATGCTGAGCGTCCATGAATAGCTGCATTTTACTTATAACTACACCCATGCTCATGAATTAAGGATAATGCTGATACATGGTGAAACAATGCTCTGGTGGGCAGTTTGTAGGTTTAAATCACCTCAGGGTATGACCATGTGGTGTATTTGACCTGCAGTCGTCGCACGGTGGCACTGGCTGCAGTCCACATACGCAGAGGTGTGTTGGTTTGTGTCCGAGTTTGGTGCAGCAAGTAAGTGTGCAGACGTTTTCAGAGGTGCTAATGATGACTGTGTGTTGAAAATGGCTCAAAGAACACATATTGATGACGTTATGAGGGGTAGAATACTAGGGCAACTGGAGGCTTGTCAAACATAGCAGGTTGTAGCACAGGATAATGCTGATACATGGTGAAACAATGCTCTGGTGGGCAGTTTGTAGGTTTAAATCACCTCAGGGTATGACCATGTGGTGTATTTGACCTGCAGTCATCGCACGGTGGCACTGGCTGCAGTCCACATACACAGAGGTGTGTTGGTTTGTGTCCGAGTTTGGTGCAGCAAGTAAGTGTGCAGACGTTTTCAGAGGTGCTGATGATGACCGTGTGTTGAAAATGGCTCAAAGAACACATACTGATGACGTTATGAGGGGTAGAATACTAGGGCAACTGGAGGCTTGTCAAACACAGCAGGTTGTAGCACAGGCCCTTCATGTACCACAAAGTGTGATCTTAAGAGTATGGAAACAATTCCAGCAGACAGGAAACACATCCAGACGCTACAGTACGGGATGTCCACAGTATACAACACCACAAGAAGACCGATATCTCACCATCAGTGCCCGCAGATGGCCACAGAGTACTGCAGGTAGCCTTGCTCAGGACCTTACTGCAGCCACTGGAACAGTTGTCTCCAGACACACAGTCTACAGACAACTGAACAGACATGGTATATTCGCCTGGAGACCTGCAAGGTGTATTCCACTGACCCTTGGTCACAGGAGGGCCCATAAATCCTGGTGTCAAGAACACAGTACATGGTCATTGGAGCAGTGGTCCCAGGTTTTGTTCACAGGTGAGTCCAGGTATAGTCTGAACAGTGATTCTCACCAGGTTTTCATCTGGCGTGAACCAAGAACCAGATACCAACTCCTTAATGTCCTGTATGGAGGTCGGGGTTTGATGTGTGGGGTGGGATTATGATTGGTGCATGTAAAACACTGCATGTCTTTGACAGAGGAACTGTAACAGGTCAGGTGTAACAGGACGTCATTTTGCACCAGTATGTCCACCTTTTCAGGGGTACAGTGGGTCCCACCTTCCTCCTGATGGATGATAACGCATGGCCCCACTGAGCTGCCATCATGAAGGAGTACCTTGAAACAGAAGAATGGAGTGGCCTGCCTGTTCTCCAGACCTAAACCCCGTCGAGCACATCTGGGATGCTCTCGGTCGATGTATTGCTCCACGTCTTCAAACCCTATGACACTTCAGGAGCTCTGACAGGCACTGGCGCAAGAATCTGAGGCTATACGCCAGCAGCTGCTTGACCACCTGATCCAGAGTATACCCACCCATTGTGTGGCCTGTGTATGTGTGCATGGTGATCATATCCCATACTGATGATGGGGTACATGTGCAGGAAACAGTGATGTTTTGTAGCACATGTGTTTTCGGGATGGTTTTCTCAACTTACCACCAATGCTGTGGACTTACAGATCTGTGTCATGTGTGTTCCCTATGTGCCTACGCTATTAGTGCCAGTTTTGTCTAGTGCAACGTTGTGTGGCACCACATTCTGCAATTATCTTTAATTTATGAACTTGAGTGTACTTAGTACCTTTTCCTTTTAACCATTTCAAAAGTTTTACCTAACAGTGAATAATGTTCTTCCCATGTGTTAGATACAATTAACATGTCATCTGCGAAAATAATTAGTTCTCGGACTGGATCATCCACCAGTGTTTTCTCTAATGCCTGTGTGAAATCTTCTACAGACATGTTTAGCTCAGATAGCAGCATACAAATTTGACATGGTTTTCCTTCAAATAAGAACACAGTCTATGGTTTGAATATGAATAGTGGTACCAGCCACTAACCCGAAAAAATTTGCTTGTTCAATAGCTTGGTACTTAGCATAATGATGACACATTAAGTTGTAGACAGACACAGTAAAAAACACTTACATATAAATTTTCTGCCACTGGCATAGTCAGAAAAAGAAAGAGAAACAGACATCATTCATTCACACAAGGAAGCACACCTCACACACACGACTGCTAACTTTGGCAGCTTGGACCAAAATCTGAGTTGGATCTGAGTTGCCAGAGTTGACAGTCATGTGCATAAAGTGTGCTTGCTTGTGTGAATGGATAATGTGTGCTTCTCTTTCTTTTCTGACAAAGGCTATGGGAGAAAGCTTATGTGTAAGTGCCTTTTAATTGTATCTGTCTGAAACTTAATGTGCCATCTTTACAGTTAGTGGCAATCTACCTTTTCTTACATTGTTATATTCCAACATGGAGTATCCATTGGCTTAGACTTTAGTTCTTTAATGCTTACTGGTCTATCCATTTGTATTTCTATATGGTTATTAAGTGTCCAAACATCGACCACTAAATGCACACCTCCAGCAGGTTTCCCAACTAAGAGCGGATTGTTATATGCACTTAAGCTCTGCTCAGTAATTTATTTATTTATTTATTTTGATCCTCTGAATCATACATTGTACAGAAATGCACATCATGATATAGGACAGGTCATTTGATACAATTAGGCATTTATAAGAAGAGGTACATGTCTATGAATCTATAAAATGATTACATATTTGTATCACATGTGTAATGTACTTAGGTCTTATATTTATTCCATACCAGAGTTTAGTATTTATACCACTAAAACTAACATTCAGTTATGTTACATGAGGTCAGTAGTTTGGGATCCATTATCTGATGTTTTTGTTGAGAAGTTCCTTAAAGCAGTTCCTTATAGCAGGTTGTTCGAGGAATTCCTGTATGCTGTAGAGGCAGTGGAGTGATGGAAGCTTTGCTTTAAAATCGTTCACTTGTGTAATGTTCTTCACTGCTATTGGGAGATGATTGTAGAGTTTTATTCCCATATATTTGACACCTTTACTGTATAATTTTGTTGAATGGGGAATTACTCGTAGAGAGTTCTTTGACCTTGTATCATGTTGGTGTCAGTTTGAGTTATATCTAAGTTGCTAACATTTCTCTTGGTGAAACATAGTAGGTCCAGTATGTACTGACATGGGAGGGGTAGTATGTTCAGATTCTGGTTTACAGGATTCTTTCTGCTGTTTGAATAATATTATTCTAACTACTTTTTTTGGAGTTCAAACAGTCTCACTACTTTTGCACTGTGGCCCCAAAGGATAATTCCGTAGCTTAGTATAGAGTGGAAAATAGCATAGTACACTGATGTGAGGGTGCTGGAATTAACAATATTTCTTATTTGCTTAATCATGAAACATACTTTACTCAATTTGGTGCAGGTTATATCAATATGACTTTCTCAAGTAAGTATGTCAGTAAAACCCCCCAAAATTTGGTTTCCTTTACATACTTGATTTTATCATCATTCAGTGATATATTTGGTACTGGTGGGTTTTTATTTTGGACTGTGTGGAAAGTAATACCAGCTGTCTTTTCTATGTTTAGGAGTAGTCTGTTTGAATTAAACCATGAGTTTAGTTGTGCTGTGCACCTGTTTATTGCATCTTGAAGATGTTCATTTGAGTCGGATATCATAATTGTGGTATCATCAGCAAAGAGGAAGGTTCTGTTACTGTGTAAATTTAAGGGGAGGTCATTTACATAAAGTAAGAATAACAAGGGTCCCAACACTGAGCCTTGGAAAACTCCATATTCTGTGATTTGAGTAGATGATTGTACAGTATTAGCGATTCCTGGTTGATTGGTTGAATTCATTTGGGCATATTGGTTTCTGTCTTTGAGGTAGCTTTTAAACCAGTCATGGCAAGTGTCCCTTATTCTATAGGATAAATTTTTTGCAGCAGTATATTGTGATTGACCATATCGAATGCCTTTGTTAGGTCAAGAAAGATGCCTATGGCTGGAAGCTTCTTGTCTACTAGTGTTAATTCTATACTTACCATCATTAGTACTTCCTCCTCCACTGCTGAACATAACCTCATAGGAGTAGGGCAACATTTACAGAAAAATGGTGTTTTATCCTGTATTTTAAAACTTTATACATACTTTCCTATTACCCATTGCTTGTCAAAATATATTTCTTCATGTTTAAACAAGATGTCATAAATTCCTTCTTCTGTTCTCTTGTTAAGACTCTGAGTTGTAAGATTTTAATGTTATACACTAGAATAGTTCATTTCCTTTCTGAAACTACATTTTAGGTAGGTACTAACATAGCAGTAGTGATTACCCATGTGGTTACCTGTGTATGTTTACCTGGGAAATTCAATTTAAAAGTCTCTGACCTGTTTTCAAATGGTAGTATATATGTGATGCCTTTGTCATACCATCTTACTGCATTGTTATTGAAATCTAAAGATGCTTTATACAGCAGCAGTCAGTCCAATCAAAGCACTATATCCAAGATTAAATTTCTTTAATTGGATAGATAAAAAATTTGTTAAATAGTTTTATCAATAATTGCAAGTTTAAATTTGGTACTATTAAAGGTCTGATTAAAGGTAGAGTTGCCCATTACAACAGGAATGAGTCTCTTCTTTTAGTAGTTTTCCCTTAATTCCTGCTATGCTCACAATATGTGCAGCTGTCACTGAAAGTATGGGACAGACATGTTTATGTCAAATTAACCCCACCAACTCATGGGATATTACTGATATGTCACATTGTGACTCGAGATGAATATTTTATGTCCACTTCAAATATCTTACCACCAATCACTGGTTTAATCTGGTCATCCTTCTCTATCCTTTTCTTCTCCAGTAACCACTCACTGGTTGGAACTGTGTGTATAAATGCTACTGCTCTTTCTGTATACGGGCCTGTAATTTCATTGTCACATCTTGAAGTACAGCCACAGCCCCAGAAGTGCTATGTTTCCTGACTGCTGATTGGCAAAAGAGATATCTGCAGATATATGGATCTCTCCACAGTTTAAATCACTGTGAGGGGCAGTCAATCAAATGAAAGCCAAACATGTGTCACAACAGGGCCAAAGAATGGTTCCATTCAAAAGTAATCATCATATGCATTAAGATTTTTGTCCCACTGGAAGACAAGATGATCAATTCCTGTTACACAGAATGTGGTCAGCTGCTGATAGATCCACAACTGCTCTCACTTTTGTACTTTCTCATCTGACTGTAAATAGTGTCCATGCATGTGTTTCTTCAAATCATCAAAGATGAGAAACTCACAAGGTGAAGGATCTGGGCTGTATTGATGGTATTGCAGTGTTTCCAAGCCAAATAGCTGAATTCTAGTCCTCATATGATTTTCAGTGTGAGGGCAAGCATTATTTTGAATCAGGATTATTCTATGTGACAGCATTCTGACAGCCTGATGGCAAATAGCAAAGCCAACAGTGGAAACATACCACATCTCCTCCACCAAAGGAATCCAAATTTGTTCACACATGTTCCAGTTAGGTCATGATGACCTCCTTTGTGAAGTGCAGGGGGCTTCTGCTTGTTGAGTTCCTCAAGTGTGAAATCACAATCAATATGCAGCACTATGAAGACACTTTGCAGAACCTTCAACATGTTATAAAGCCAAATCCCCCAAGGATGCTTTTGTACGGAATCATTCTGTTGCATGATAATGCCCACCTCACACTGCCAATAAGATGAAGCCTTCACTTCATCAATTTGATTAGAAACACTGCAACATCCTCTATACAGTCCGGATCTTTCAATGTGTGATTTTCACATCTTTGGTGACATGAAGAAAGACGTGTGGATTTCAGTTTCAGTTGGATGAGGAAGTGCAAGGGTGGGTGTGGTTGTGGATCCATCAGCAGTTGACCACATTCTTTGAAACAGAAATTGATTGTCTCACTTCCCAATGGCATATATGATTTAACATGTGTGGTGATTACTTTGGAATGGAACCATTCTGTGGTCCCATTATGGCAGGGTTTTGGTTTTCATTTGACTGTGCCTCATAGAAGGAATTACTTGCGACAAATTATTTGGTTTCTTATTGCCTACAGCAATTTTCTGCTTATGCACATTACAGAATTTCTGTTCTCTGTTGATGCTTTGGGAGGTAATGATAACCTTCATCATTTTCTCCTTGCCAACTTTCACTGTATGAACAATTTCTCTGTTCCTTATTGAATGTGTATAATCAATAAATTTTAATAGATAGCTAACTGTGGACCATCCTTTGTACCAAATTTCTTTTCTCACATCATAAGAAAGTACCTGTACTAATATCTTAACTAGATGCTCTTCCTCTAGTGGATTGCCTGGATACTTAGATTTTGTAAGATACCAGTCTATGTATTTTTTATAGCTTCTTCACATATTATTGTAATATTTGAGATTGAGTTGTTTTAGTGTCACTCTTGTGTACTCTGAGACCAGTAGTATCTTCTAAATTTTTCCTCCCCATGTACACTACCTTCTAAATAAGTAAATGGAAAATCTATCATTTTCAAATCTTCCCACCATTTAGGGAGTGACCAAGAGAATACCCTTAGAAAGTAAGTGGGGAGGACCACCCACTCTGGTGTAAACTTAGGGAAAGGTTTGGATAAATTTGCCCCATTTTCTGTTCGTAATTCTTTAAGCAATTCTGCTGACAGTTGAATAACTGCACTAGCTTTCTTGTGATTTTGTTCTGCTTTGTCTTTTCGAGTTCCTACCAAATTTTCCAAAATTTCCTTCCATGCTTGTACAACTTTTATGCAGAAGGGGGTGTACTAACAGCCAAATCTACTTTCTCTTGTACCTTTTGATCAGTTTTCACTCACTCTGTCCATCAAGTTAGCAAAAACAGATCCTGTGAGAGCCATCACCTGAAAACCCTTATTTTGTTTCCAACGAATGTGTGAGATTTGTTCATGAATTGTTTTGAACTCCTGTTCATTAACCTCTATCAGTAACTTTATATCATTTTTAAACTCTCAAAATTATTTGATAACTTTGTTTCTCACAAGATTGCACTACTTAGTTACATCCGACCACAGCTCCTCAATTAACCCAGTTCAATTTTTACTGTGCATCCATTTGACTGCTCATAAATTTCCCATTTTAACTGCAATACTAGCAATAACTCAAGCACTGAGTAATTGGAGCTGTTGACTGGTTGCTATGGACAACACCTGCAAATTCTGCAGAAAATTTTCTTCATAAATCAAAAAGTTCCTTTTCATTTAGACTACTTCTTGTCTTTCCAGTCAAATTTTATTACATGCTGACACAAACACATTCATTCATCCTTATGAGGGCAGCAGAATGCAATGTATCACGAATCTGTAACACTCCATTTGTGTATATTTTATGCTCACCTTCTCACATTGGAAGTAGACACAGAAATAATGTGGCCCAGGTATCTTGACTTCAGACTACTTCTCCTTTGCTGCCTATATCAGCCTGGAAAGTCACTTAAGATAAATAAATAATTTTGTACTCTTCTTCTTTGCAGTACATGTATTTACTTTGCATCACATTGCGTTTTTGAGTTGCATATTCTCTAAGTTATATATCATCTGTTGGGCATTATGGCTGTCAACCATCAACCAACTTACCCTCCTAAAGAAGTCAAAAGCCAAGTTTTCTATTCCCTAGGAATTCCATGGGTTGGAGTGTATCCCCTAGATAGGATGTAAGCAACATGGAATAATCATTCGATGTAGCAAGTGCCACAACACACCTTAATAATGCCACCACCCAGTGCCCTGTTTCCCAGATATGCAATGTTCGCCCCAGCATATGGTTCATGTAGAAACAAAATAAAACTTTCATGCACAGAAGGCAGGTTGCAAACATGTAACAAACTTTAAACATTATATCTAAAAACAAAGATGATGTAACTTGCCAAACGAAAGCATCGGTATGTTGATAGACACACAAACAAACACAAACACACACACAAAATTCAAGCTTTCCCAACCCACAGTTGCTTCATCAGGAAAGAGGGAAGGAGAGGGAAAGACGAAAGGATGTGGGTTTTCAGGGAGAGGGTAAGGAGTCATTCCAATCCCGGGAGCGGAAAGACTTACCTTAGGGGGAACAATCCATAGCCCTCACCCACCTAATCCTTCACCTACACATCAACTCAGCCAATGAACACACACGTCAACTCCTATCCTTAATAAAAGTCCTCAGTCTTTCCTCTCCCACATCCACACCGGCTGTTCAGAACATCCTCCTACAGGCCAACTGCAAATTAGAACAGCATGCCACCCTCCACCTCAAAAAACTATCCAATGTCCTGGTTTCCCACCTCCGGAAAGGCAACTCCCTCACCCTCCACAATGTTTCCAGCAAACCTCAACCACCTCTCATTGCACACAGACCCAGTCTCTCCCATCTACTTTAATCTCCCACTTCCAGCTCCACTCTGCCCAAAACCTCAAAATTCTAATCAACACAATCTGGAACCACAACACCCTAATTCAGTAGTTAACCTCTCCTCCAAACATCCTCTTCCTCAAAATCACCCTCTCCAAACCTTCCAGGAATTTCTCACTTCCAGCCTTGCCTCTCAATCCTTCTTGAAAAACCTTAATCCTACTCCCAACATCACCACTGCTGAAGCCCAGGCTATCCGTGATCTGAAGGCTGACCGATCTATCATCAATCTTCCAGCAGACAAGGGTTCCACGACCGTGGTACTTGATCGCCAGGACTATGTGGCTGAGGGACTGCGTCACCTTTCAGACAACACTACATACAAAGTTTGCCAAGGTAAACCCATTCCTGATGTCCAGGCGGAGCTTCAAGGAATCCTCAGAACCTTAGGCCCCCTACAAAACCTTTCACCTGACTCCATCAACCTCCTGACCCCACTGACACCCCGCACCCCTACCTTCTACCTACTTCCTAAAATTCACAAACCCAATCATCCCGGCCGCCCCATTGTAGCTGGTTACCAAGCCACCACAGAACGTATCTCTGCCTACGTAGATCAACACCTTCAACCCATTACATGCAGTCTCCCATCCTCCATCAAAGACACCAACCACTTTCTCGAACCCTGGAATCCTTACCCAGTCTGTTACCCCAGAAACCATCCTTGTAACCATTGATGCCACTTCCTTATACACAAATATTCCGCACGTCCAGGGCCTCGCTGTGATGGAGCACTTCCTTTCACGCCGATCACCTGCCACCCTACCTAAAAACTCTTTCCCTATTACCTTAGCCAGCTTCATCCTGACTCACAACTTCTTCACTTTCAAAGGCCAGACATACAAACAATTAAAGGGAACAACCATGGGTATCAGGATGGCCCCCTTGTACGCCAACCTATTTATGGGTCGCTTAGAGGAACCCTTCTTGGTTACCCAGGCCTGACAACCCAAAGTTTGGTACAGATTTATTGATATCTTCATGATCTGGACTCACAGTGAAGGAGAACTCCAGAATTTCCTCTTCAACCTCAACTCCTTTAGTTCCATCAGATTCACCTGGTCCTACTCCAAATCCCATGCCACTTTCCTTGACGCTGACCTCCATCTGTCCAATGGCCAGCTTCACACATCCGTCCACATCAAACCCACCAACAAGCAACAGTACCTCCATTATGACAGCTGCCACCCATTCCATATCAAACGGCCCCTTCCCTACAGCCTAGGTCTTCGTGGCAAGCGAATCTGCTCCAGTCCTGAATCCCTGAACCATTACACCAACAACCTGAAAACTGCTTTCGCATCCTGCAACTACCCTCCCGACCTGGTACAGAAGCAAATTACCAGAGCCACTTCCTCATCCCCTCAAACCCAGAACCTCCAACAGAAGAACCACAAAAGTGCCCCACTTGTGACAGGATACTTTCCAGGACTGGATCAGACTGAATGTGGCTCTCCAGCAGGGATACGACTTCCTCAAATCCTGTTCTGAAATGAGATTCATTCTTCATGAAATCCTCCCCATTCCACCAAGAGTGTCTTTCCGCCGTCCACCTAACCTTTGTAACCTCTTGGTTCATCCGTATGAAATCCCCAAACCACCTTCCCTACCCTCTGGATCCTACCCTTGTAACCACCCCCGGTGTAAAACCTGTCCCATGCACCCTCCCACCACCACCTACTCCAGTCCTGTAACCCGGAAGGTGTACACGATCAAAGGCAGAGCCACGTGTGAAAGCACCCACGTGATTTACCAACTGACCTGCCTACACTGTGAAGCTTTCTATGTGGGAATGACCAGCAACAAACTGTCCATTCGCAAGAATGGACACAGACAGACAGTGTTTGTTGGTAATGAGGATCACCCTGTGGCTAAACATGCCTTGGTGCACGGCCAGCACATCTTGGCACTGTGTTACATTGTCTGGGTTATCTGGATACTTCCCACTAACACCAACGTATCAGAAGTCTGGAGATGGGAACTTGCCCTTCAGCATATCCTCTCTTCCCGTTACCCACCAGGCCTCAACCTCCACTAATTTGAAGTTGCCGCCACTCATACCTCACCTGTCATTCAACAACATCTTTGCCTCTGTACTTCCGCCTCAACTGACATCTCTGCCCAAACTCTTTGCCTTTACATATGTCTGCTTGTGTCTGTATATGTGCAGATAGATGTGTGTGTGTGTGTGTGTGTGTGTGTGTGTGTGTGTGTGTGTGTGTGTGTGTGCGAGTGTATACCTGTCCTTTTTTCCCCACTCCTGGGATTGGAATGACTCCTTACCCTCTCCCTTAAAACCCGCATCCTTTCGTCTTTCCCTCTCCTTCCCTCTTTCCTGATGAAGCAACCACGGGTTGCGAAAGCTTAAATTTTGTGTGTGTGTGTTTGTGTTTGTTTGTGTGTCTATCAACATACCAATGCTTTCGTTTGGTAAGTTACATCATCTACATTTTTAGATATATTTTTCCCACGTGAAATGTTTCCCTCTATTATATTCAAACTTTAAACATTCATTTTCAAAAGTCATGGGCATCATTCGTTGGACTGAAAGGGTATGGTATAACAATGCTTTATGCCAAAGTGATCTGTTACACCTCAAAACTGATGACAGATAATACACTGTGAAGGTATTTATGGCCCCTCTTCATCCAGGTTCCATCACAGGAAACACACAAATCTGTCTTCAAAATATGGTGACCTTCCCATCCATTGTTAACATCTACAGGTTCTTCAACAGTTGCTTTCATGTTTTCTTTGCACTTAACTTCAGCAGCACTGATTAGTGTACTGTAGTAATCAGTGAATCTAGTCACTGGTGGAGGCATCTTCATAAAACCACATAAATTATTGACTTCTCTGCCTAGGGTATATGGGGGCAAAGATCCATATTTTTTATGAGTGTATTTTTTGTGAGAAGAAAATCATAGGTATTTATGTGAAAAGGGCATAATATGTAGCTTATACACTTCCTGATAGTTAAGGACATTGACATAAATGGAACACCTGGGAGTGAAGCACAAGATCATTTTTTTCTGAACAACAGTTACTGAGGTTGTTTGCCCCACAAGATGGAGCAAAGATTCATGGTATGGTCATTTGCATAAATTGATTGAAAGCTCCTTAAATTCATGTTACAGCATTTTGTATTAAGGAAGTAACACATAATAACAAACATCATTTTTAACATTACTATAATGATTATCAAAGTTCTCTCAGATAATAAAAAAGGTACTTTTATTTTGAAAACTTCCAGAACTACTTCGAAATGGTTTTGATAATTTCTGCACAATCTCTTCTGCAGTGAAGAAAGATTATTCATGTGTTGCTGAGAATCACATTGCCTTGAGAGTTCTCGTGTAAAATATTCCCATGTAGCCATCATACAGATGATCTGTCACCCTAGAACCTTAGAGAGGGAATGTGTTTTTAGTCTTTCTTTAAACTTTAACCATAGCAAAGTCTTCAGCCTGGAGACATTTGTGTTTGTTGCTACTGTCTGTTTAATCTTTGAACAGGTTTTCTGGATGCTCAGTGCTTTCATCAAGTGACATTCTGTAGTCTGATTCACTAGAGGACTTGAATTTCATAGTCCTTTTTTTCAGGGTGACACATTTGGGACATTCCCCATTTAAATTTCTGATCTCTTTTTCCCTCTCCTTCCAGTCTCTCTTTATTTGATGTTGATGTGAGCAGAGTAGATATGATATTCCTGTCAGTCCATTTACTTTTAACTGAAATTTTTCGAACTGGAATGGTACGACATGGTGCCACCACAGTTGTAGGTTGTTGCATATCATTTGAAGTCTTACAAGGGAATGGTCAGACTTGTCATGTCGAAACCTGTGTTGCTTTTTTTACCACTGTGAGTTAACATTGCAAGAAGTCTGTATGCAGAATTTTAGCTGCTGACATGACCTGGAAGTCTGTAAACAATTTTATGAAGTAAGACATTATTGTCGCATGGTTTCCACGCTTATAACTGCCTCTTGTACAACCCTGACCTCTCTCGCTACGTTATACCAACGCCATCTAGAGACAAGGTGGCGTTAGCTACGTGCCACTCTCTTGCCATGGCGGTGAGAGAGCTGATTCCTCCAGTGAAAGCGATCGTATGATAATTAAACATTCGTTGACAAATATGGCTGATATGTTATCTACGACATTCTTTCCAAATAGCTATGAAATAGGCACAAATAAATATACGGTTTAGAACACGTCCAAATTTTATTTCTTGTAATTACTGCAAAAATGCGAAACATTGATACAATGTTCAAAACATAGGTTTTTTGTGCACCAAGAACATACAAGCAAAGATGACATATGACAGCCCTGCGAATCACAGACGTTGTTAGATGTCCGTAGACAAAACTGGGCTGGTGTTAGCAATGAATCAGGCCTAATATCAGCATATTTCGAGGAGTGCCATGCATATTTAATCAAATTCTGAAATCGTGGGGAGGAATATTGATAATGTATTACTGATTGCAGCTTGAGAATATTGTCACGGTGATAGACAGGAAATTGCAGTGATCAGCACACAATAATTTTCTCTGTTAGTTTTCTGCAAAATGCCTTCCACTGGCGGAAAAATTCTCTGTCTAAAGGTTGAATTACGTTGGTCGTGCCTGGTGGAATCTGAAACATCTCTACTTCTTTGTCAGAGTGGGCTCGAAATACAGCTTTTAATGAATCAGACCTTTCATGACCTGACCACGAATCTAGAAGGAGAAGATATTTGTTCCCGCAGAACGGAAGAAAAGCATGACGCATGAAAAGTGTAACATTTTCGTTTGCCATTTTTCCAGACTTCGATGCGTCTACTACAAGATTGTTTGCATAGAACATTGTTCTTTTGACACGTGGTCCAAAACGTCCAGTTGGTTCTTGAAGACACACATATATTTTAGGCAGCAATGAACCATCCAGACTAATTATGGGCATTATAGTGTATGAATGGGTGAGTGCAGTCGTGGACTGTGCAATCGCTTCAATATGTTTTTCCCGTTTGAATGACAGTGTTCTTTTCGCACGCATTTCTTTTTGAAAACCTGACTGATCTGCATTGTACACGTATGATTCACTAAAACTAGCGATCTTATTTTTTGCATTCGTAAGAAAAGCTTCTATCATTTCGATTTGTGTCACTTCATTTTCCGACCTGTTTCTCGATACAAATTTTGTTATTTTTCTTGCCACAATTTTATGTGATCTTTTGAAGCGACTAATCCAACTTTGAGAAGCTGTAAATTCTTTAGCGCCTATCGCATTGGCAATCTCTAACGCCCAATCACTCAAAGTTGTATTGCTCACACCAAATGACTGTTGTATGGCATCGGTAAATAACTCAAAAAGTCGCGCATTTATCTCCGTCACAATTTCCAGTCGACTATTACGTCGTCGAGCGACTTGCTTTTGCCATCTATAGAATTCACGTTCAGAACGGACAAAGCGATACTTATTTTGAACAGTACTGACACGTAGGCGTTTCTTACCACTTTCGTTCAACCAATACGTCACCGCTTTTTCTTTGTCTGATAAGGTAATTGTAGTTGCTGGCGTTACTTTCGGAGATAATTGATGATGGTACGCGGCACTATCACTCGAAGAGTCTTCACGAGTGCAACTTTCGTCGGTGTCTTCGCCGTCTGTAGAGTCACAGTCTGCAATATCGAGTGTTCCAGTTGTTTCTAGCCACATGTCTGCACCATTTACATGCTCGTCTAGAAGTTTAACAACCATGTCGCACAACACATAGTCTTCACGCTTGTTTTCTGTTGATTGCGTCATTTGGCATCTGTGGTATATCTCTATGGCAAGCAGCAAAACATTTACAGGGTTCGCCTGTGAGGGGAGATTGAATGTTCGCCGTAAAGTGGCTTGTGGAGTATAGATGAACATGTACAGAACATCTTTCATATCTCTAACCAGTTTCAGGACGGTATGTTTCGAAATACGTACCAGAAATTAAAAGGACGTGCATGCCACAGAAACGAATATTCTTTCCCCCTTTCCACCAAAACCTTGCAGCGATATTCCTCTTTAGTGAACGCCACGGTAAGACGGCCGCTCTTCCCGACCGTGCGCACAACGCTCGCGACTCGCCATTTCCAGGGGTGGCCAGCCGTCACTGCAAGCGCCAAGCAGGAAACACAGCCATGTTCGTGATTTTTTTTACGGACTTCCAGTTCATGTCAGCAGCTACAATTTTGCAGACGGACCTTTTGCACAGTTAAATAACAGTGCTAAAAAAATCAATACATGTTTCGGCATGACAAGTCTGACCATTCCCTTGTTAGTTGAGAATGTTCAAATTGGTTACTGGAAAGCAAAGAGGCAGATTCAGGGATTTCTGCAGCTGGTCCATCCTGACTGCCTGTACTTTCTGGATCAGAAGTTCCAGCTGTTTCTTCAGGGTGAGCATTGTTATCATTATCTCTCAGAATGTCTTATCAGCTGCATCTACTTCATCTTGGTCTGTCACTTCAGTTGGCAAGAAATCTTCTTTGATGAAGATATTCAATTAGCATCAAGTGGGAAAATTCCTGTTGCTCTGAACCCTTCTGTGGCCTTTTCCACTGTTGAAGACTTCTGAAAAGCTTCAGTAACCTGGCCAGCAACATGATACTCAGTAAATACGTGCCTGGGGGGTGATGCAAACAAGCCTCCCCACCAGTGGCAAGGTCTGTGGTTCATGGGTGGGGGGGATTTTCAACATACATAATTAAAATATCCAAACATTCATGATCAGTCTAGTTATTCATTTCACTTATATTTGTTTTAGGTTTTACACTGTTAGTTTGCATTTGACATTCTTTGTTTTTAATTTACTGTTTTGTATACCTTTATTTCATTAACAGAAAATAGTAAGTAACTCATTATTATGTTACAAAATCTTTATGATAATATAATCTGTAAATAAATGCATAAAACATCATGCTTGCTTACACCATGCACATAAAGTGAATGAAATTTCTTCCCTTAATATTCACAACAAAGAATGCAATTTTAAACAAAATGCAGCAGGATTTTGAATTGCCATGGGCGATCCTCTAAACATCCTGATTTATATCAGGCATGTTTCAGTACATTGGTAAGCCATGACAAAAAGAATTGATTATGTACTAGTGACTGCAGCTTAATTACATTGCTTCTCAACTGGAGCTTCACGTCAAAATCATTCAACTGAGCTAGATCTGTAAATCTTCTCATAAAATCCTCCCAACTTCAGAAACTGTATTTGTACCAATCTGTATCTGTGCCGTGAAGTCCTTTGGGATCATCAGATAAAGTTTCTTGTACTTTGGTATGATGGTCAGAATGGCTTTATAACACTGACCACCAATCTTTCCATAGTTTTAAGAGAAACTAATGGTGAGTTTGGATTGAGAATTCAAGAATCTCTTTTTGAAGCCCCATATGTTCTTGTGATAGCATCAAAATCTGGTAAACAAACATCTGACCAGCAATATTTGAAAGATGTTTTCTTTGTCAGTGAGGGAGAAAAATCAGTGTTATTGTTAAATGCTTAGGGCCATCAATGTGAAACCACTGAAGTAATGTGCACACACTTGAAAGCCACACACACTAGCAGTGTGTTGTCATCAATGAGAGTGCTCCATAAAAGAGCAATACTGTAAACTTCCAATAGAGCCAGCCACGGATGATTGTCTATTTAAACCCTGCCACACTACGCTCATGCTCAGTTATCATGCTGTTATTGATTGCATACATTTGCCTTATCTTATTGTGCTCAGTATGTTTCATGGTGATTGGCATACATGCTGCAGGCTAATAAAGTTGTACTACATTCTTGGTTGTGTTGTGCTTCCAAGTTACAATACGAATGATGACAAATCTGCGATTGTTGCATGGTTTTCAGTGCCAGGCTAGTGCTCCATTGTATCTACAGTCTCAGACACTGCTACTGTTAAGTTCTTATGCTAACTGGTTGATCAGCAAGGGTTCTTACTGCAGCATTACATCATCTCAGTCAACAGCATCACAGCACAACTCAATGAAACCCAGGTATTGCAAATGCTTGCCTCTGTCTTGGCCAGTTTGGGTCCATCTCACTCTACATTGCCTGCCATGTCACCCCTCACTCCTCCTGTTTTGCCTGTCACTATTTGGTTGTTTATCTCCCTCCATTTCTGGCTTACTACGACTCTGTTGAAGAATGGGAAGCCTATGAAAAATGGTTGCAGCAGGATTTTCATTCATTATGATTGACTTATGTTACCTTATGCTGTGCTTTCTTTTTGTCTTGGTTATGGCATTGCATGTATCAGCTCCTTTGCCAACTGGACCCCTGCAGGATCTCTTTTCACTCTCTATTGATAACATGTGTGAACTTCTTTTGCAATGCTGCTGTAAACGGATGCATGTCATTGTTTCTTAAAGGGTCCCACCTTATTTTTCTGAAGATTTAGTTAAAGAAGAAAATCAAAAAGTTTTAGCAGAGACTTCTTTACCATCACCAGTAATTAAAGTTGATGACTGTGGTGATGTGTCATGGTGAGAAATGATTTATCAAGATACCATGATAGATCCCCTGCCATGCCATATTAGATAACACCAGTATAAAGCAGTGTACTACCCTGAAGAGGACCACAGCAACTCAGTCATAATGTCAGAAGTTTAACTGTTTTAGTAGTGCACAATAAGATAGCCCAATAGCTGAAATTATTTTGTCCAAAGTGACACCAGCCATGGTAGTCTATGAACTTAAACCTCAAGATATTTTTAATAGCATTTTCCAGTCTGCTAATGGCAATATTTGTAACTAATTAAATGTGGATCTAATTCTTATGATATTTTAAAGAATCACATAATTTGTGTTTCAACGCTTAGCTCCACTGCAGCGGTACAGTTCCTTTTGTCTTGCACCTACCTGTGATTGCAGCAGCTCGCTGATAGGAAAGCCAAGCAGAAACCTATGGTACTGCAACTCACAACAGGCTGCATACAATGTAACTATTCTAAGAATCAGGAAAAAGATCTTAATTTTGAATGAAAGGTGGAAATACTGGCAAAACTTTGGTATATTCTGAAGTTGAGAATTAAAAGTTCACTGCCAAGCCCGTGCTAATCCTAACAGTCATGCACAAACCCTTTCATTCACATTAGCAAGTTTATGGCAGTGTCCAATGCCTGCAAGTTTTTAGTCACCAATCTGCTCAATATCCCACACAAAATTAATTAAAAAATCAGTACTTTCTAAAAAAAAAAAAAAAAGAAAAAAAACTGGAATAAATATACCTTAACGTTTTGAGACATGTAGCACAACTAAAACTGGCAATCCAAAACTTCCTTTGGAGCCCATACTACACACAACTGTGCCATTGAAAGGCTGGGCTCCAACACTTCAGACTACTGTAAGCACTCTCTATCTCCAACACACTTTCGTATTGTACTTTTTGTCAAAATAAATATTTGACAATCTGATATTTTATTTATACTTTACTATTTTCATTTGCACTTGAATTAGCTTTCCTTTTACCACAAACTTACTTAACATATTATGATGCAAAGTTCCCCATCATCTGCATTCACACTGTCTAAAAAAGTTGAAAGTCAGGGAGCAAGTCTCTCCAGTAGATGAAACATCATCAAAACCTACGCATGGGGTTGATGACAACATGCTTGGGAAACCCACAAACTGCAGTGACGAATTGTCAGAAGGGGAAGACCCTACCATGGGATGAGCTAACTCATTATCGGGCTCAGCAATGGAAAATTTGTCTGGATGGCCCGACTAGGACGGCAAAGGGGTGTCGGAGTCCACAAAAGCAGGCTTGAGCCTGTGTAGTGAAATGGTCAGGCTTGAGCCTGTGTAGTGAAATGATCTGCAGGCGATCTTTAACCATAATGTCGAATATCATCTCACCCCTCAGGAGTACTTCAAAGAAGCCAAGGTATGGGGATTGCAGGGGTTGTCTGAAGGAACCATCTCTGAGCATAATGTGGTAGCATGTGTTGAGTGCGATTGGCATGTAAGTGTCCCACGGGGAATGACTGATAGGCGGGTGTAGCCTTGCACGTCTAAAGTGGGTGTGCATTCTACTAATAAAGTCTGGGGAGATGGGGAAATCCTCGGGTGCTTGAGGCAGGGTAAGTTCCCCAGGTAGAACTGGGTTCTCACTGAAAACGAATTTGGAGATGGTTCCCTGTAAGTCAGGTTTAAAGGTCAAACAGATGCCGAGTAACACCCAAGGAATCACCTCAGACCAGAGACAGTCATGGCACCTGAGTGCTGTTTTAAGAGTGCGGTGCCATTGTTCCACTAAACTGTTGGTTTGCAGGTGGTAGGCTGTTGTATGAATTTTTTTAATACTGCAAAGGTTACATAGAATCATGAGAAGTGTAGTCTCTAACTGCCAACCCTGGTCAGTGGTGATGGTGGACAGGCAACTGAACCTAGCGATCCATGATGAGATGAATCCCTTGGCCACAGTTTCTGCTTCGATGTTGGGTAAAGGAACAGCTTCCACCCAACGGGACATGCGGTCGATTGTGGAGAGGATATATCTGTGGCCCTCTGACGATGGCAGAGGGCAGATAAGGTTGACATGTACATGACAAAAACGTCCTTGCAGAATATCAAACTTACCAAGGGGGAGAGAGGTGTGGCATTCGATCTTGTTGCGTTGGCAGGAAATGCAGCTGCGTGTCCAGGTTTGACAGTCTTGCTTAACATCTTTCCAAACCAAATGCTCAGTGACGAGGCATGTGGTGGCGTGATGATGCACCAGGGCAGGCAGGCAAGGTTATGCAAGGTGCCGAGGCTTGTCAGTGTAATGTGGGAGGAAGCAACGGCCGCAGAGTGCCAGTAGAAGAGTCGCACCACATTTCATCCGAAATGCAGGGAAACTTGGCTTTGGTAAACACAAGCAATGTCTGAGGATCCATGAGGAGAGCTTAAGATTCCTCATCATAGTCCTGGAGAGTGGTGTGGTCATATAAATTGATGATGCATGAGACAGTATTGATCAGCGAAAAGAAATCAGTGGGGATGTTTTCTGTGCCTTTGATGTAGCATACGTCTGTAGTAAATTGAGAGACCAGGTCGAAGTGGTGGAAACGCCGAGGGGGTGGGTCCACGGGAGGGTTGCAGAAAGCATCCGCCAGTGGTAAAAGCATCTGCCAGTGGTTTGTGGTCAGTAAGAATGAATAAATAACGGCCCTCGATGTCAGGGGGAAAGTGTTTGATGGCTTCATAGACCACCAGAAGTTCTTTGTCAAAAGTGGAATATTTCTTCTGTGCTGTAGACAGATTTTTAGAGAAGAAATGAAGGAGTGAAACTGTGTCGCCTTTGCATTGCTGTAATAGTGCCCTGACCACAATGTCGCTGGCGTCTGTAGTAATGAACATCTTGGCAGACGGATCGGGGTGGGTGAGTACGATGGCGTGAGCTAACGTTGTCTTTAGAGCCCTGAAGGCCTCTACCCTAGTTTCAGTCCAACGGACTGACTTAAGGCCCAAAGTCTGTTTGCTGGACAGCGAGTCCATCAGAGGGCCCTGCACGCCGGCAGCAGAAGCTAGATTTTGGAGGTAGTAATTTATAGTACCTAGGAAACATCGAAGTTCTATGTACGTAGCTGGGGGTGGCAATGACGTGATAGCCTGCACGTGGGATTTGGGAGGCTGTATTCCATCTGTGGAGACTGTGTCACCCAAAAATGTCACAGAAGACTGGTGCAATTGGAAATTATCTGTGTTGATGTCGACACCATTGGAGTTCAAGGTCTGGAGGATCTGGGATAAATGATCTTCATGGTCCTCAGTTGACTTGCTGAAAATGAGGATATCGTTCAGGTATGCAAAGCAGAACTTGAACTGTCATAAGATTGAGTCAATGAAACATTGCCATGTTTGTGCCACATTATTTAAGCTGAACAGCATGAAGTTGTATTGGAACAAACCGAGCAGCATGATGATAGCCGTCTTTGGAATGTCTTCCGGCGCTACAGGAATCTGGTGATAGGCACGTTTACAGTCAGTCACACTGAAGATTGAGGCGCCTGATAACATATAGGTGAAATCGTTTATGTTTGGCAAAGGGTAATTGTCCATGACAATACAAGTGTTTAAGCATCTGTAATCACCGTACATTCGAAAAGAACTGTCGTGTCTGGTGACGAGGTGAATTGGTGAAGACCAATTGCTGTCCAATGGCTGTAGGATGCCTGCCTCCAGAAATTCGTTAGTTTGCTACCGGGTTGGGTGCAAGTTAATGGGGTTGAGGCATCTAACCTTGTGCCTAATAGGAGGGCCAGCAGTGGTAATTATGTTGTGTGTCATTCCGTCAGTGACGGAAGAGACTGAGAACTCAACATGAGGCTGAGTAACGTCCTGACGTGAAGTTTTGGGACGAGTGGGAAGCGATGAGACGTAGCCGTTAGTGCAAGAGGGAAAAGGCAGCACGAAAGTCACATGCCTACGACCTGAGCGCTGCGTGCGCTTGTTTGGAGAGGTTGGCTGCACCGGCAGCACGGAGCAGATTGAGGCACACAGCAACTGTCTGTTGTTAGCTTTGCCTTGAATAACTGGCATGGGCGAGAGAGGTGTTCGCGTCGTGCGGGGAACGGCGATCGCCGCCGAATTATGTGTTTGGTGCACGAGAGAGAGGGAATGTTTACCAACATGAGGGGTGGCTGCCTGAATAGTGAGCATGTTCATATTGCACACACGACTGTCATTAGAAGCACTGGCACTGCACATAGCAGGCGTGTGGTCGATGCAGAGATCACTGAACGTGAATCGTCACATGCAGTGAATATTTTTGAACTAACCTGATGAGTGATGAGTGTCTTTGCTGGTGTCTGCTGATGAAGGTCGATCAGGTGAAGGAACTGTGGATTGCTGTTGCAGCAGTGAGGTACGAGCTGCAGTGAGTTTGTTGAAAGTGTGAGCAATGCTTTGTTTCAACTCATCATTTTGCCCACAGAGTTCCACCACTGTGTCATACTCTGACAGTAAATTAGTGACGCAGGTCACAATTTTGTCCGCGGGGGTGGAGCACTCACAAACCAAACCACACGTCGCAACGGAAATGGAACGACGAGCGTAAGTACCTGAGCATGGTATCTGAGTGTTAGTCCAAGGTTCAGTGCTTCACCACCCTTCTATGTTCGGGGAGATTTGTAACAGGATAAGAAATCCATACCAAGAATTGGTTCCTCAACGTTGCCGAGGGAAAAAGTCTATGGGAAACGTAGAGGAGGAGATAGATGCACCATAACTTTAGCAGAGCCGATAGTTTGTAATGTTGATTTGTTGACAGCACGTAGAAGCGACTTCACTGGTGAAAAAACAGGAGGACCTGACAATGTAGGTATGATGGGCACATCAGTGCCTGTGGCGACTAGGAAAACAAGCCATGATGAAATGTAGGTCACGTATAAACGACCGCTCGGCCGAGAGGATTAGTGAATGGAGTGCAAAGTTTGAGGACACCTCTGAAGTTCCCTGCAGGACTTGGCGTATTTTAGATCCTGTGATCGGCGTTTGGGTGCTGGCAAGGAAATCTGCACTTCTTGGCCTCATCTCTGAAAATCTTGTGGTACCAACAGTACAGATGAGCTGGATGTGGTTGTGGCAGTGATTGTGACAACGGAGGAGGTTTGTCCTCGTTGATCTGTTCCGGAATGTAAACTGAGACGTATTGTGTGTGTGCAATTCTTGTGTGCTCAGAAAGAGGAGAGAATGAATGAGTACTGCCCAGTGGTATAGATGGCATGGTGGTGGAACGAGTCCTGCCTCTGCTTGCAGATGGTCGGTAAACAGGCGGCATAGTGCCAACCAGCAATAAGAGGTGTGCTGGTTATTTTTGACGTGGTAGTGCGTACAGCTGATCTGCAATGCAAAGGCGAGAGCTGATAGACTCGAAGGTCTGCGGTAGCAGATGTATCTGCAGGTTCATAGGTTACTTGGCAGATGACACCACCCACAGGGTAACGTCGGCATCGTGTGTTCACTCACAAGTAGCCGAAGGCGGTGCCAGTGTTGTGACAGAGTGTGGCCCCCAGGTGTTCCTCATACAGGATATTGATTATTAATTCGTGTTTTGAGCAAGTGAGTTGGTCCAATATTGTCTTCTTGGCAGTCTCGTATTTTGGCAGTGGTGGTGGTGAAAGGAGGAGGTCACGAATTAAATCTGAGTGGTCATGGAGGTGCATGATGAGACATAGAAATTTAGAGTTGTCATCAGTCACCTGATGTAACTTGAAAAGGTGCTCCACAAGCGTGAACCATGAAACAGGGTTGTCCTCGTATAAAGGAAGTAGCTTCGGCAGATGGCCAGATGGCGGTAGAGGGGGGGGGGAGGGTCTAGGGTGGCTTCGGCGTATCTTGGAAGGCCTGCTGTCCTGTGGTAGGATAGGTTGTCCTGTAACCCGGTACTACTGGCATGGGCGTGTTACTTGCAAACACATCCCAAACAATGGCTGGTTGCAATGTCCCTGATGAGTCATGGAAGCATGATGTGGCAGGCATGGTCAGTATCATGGGAATGAATGGATGGGCGGCTCCTGAGGTAGGCCCGTAAACTGGACCAGAAGTTATAGGTGCAGTAATTAAATTGTCCACCTCAGAAATGATGCAGAAGGCTGGCGCAGCAGGCGAAGACGGTACTGCGGAAGGAGCGAGTGACTGTGTGGTCAGAATCGGGGCCCCTGTGAGTGAGGATGGGGGGGGGGGGGGGTGGTTTGGCACTTGGTGTGGCAATAGCAAGAGTTTTCTGTGCACATCAGAAACACACCCTGTGTGGTAGGACCATAAATCACTGGTGAAACCTGCTGGTGGTCACATTGTCGTGGTATGACGTTCCTGAATGGCGAAGCGCCGTCGGGTGTGCTCGAACCCACATGGTCACGAAACTGGGTGACAGATCTGGTGGTTGAGCCTGGCAAACTTGATGTATAAAAATGTCCAATATTAAATTGTGAGGAAGGCAAAACTGGCATTGCTTGTTAGCAATTGGCCACATGTGCGTTTTGCACGAATGGCTCCATTGCACACGGCACTAGTGTTACCAACGTTGCGGTGCGTAGAGGATCAAAGCACGTGTGCGAGTTTGGGTCCCTTTGAACACTACATGAGCAATCGATCGTTACATGATTCTGGAAATCGTTCACTTCACCTTTCACATGTTGGAGTGCAGAGTCTGGCGACACAAAACCTGAGTCCATTGTTTGAGGTAACGGTGTAACACTCAGCAGTTGTAGGGCTGCAAAGTTTGAGGTTAACTTCGTTGGAGATCACGAATCACTGTCTGTTAGCAGCAAAACAACAGTTGGTAGGGGATTAGAGTGGCCTGGTAGTAGTAGCTGAGCCTCCAAATCCTCGTATAAAACATTGGGTGTGAGGCAGCCATGGTGTCGAACATAGAACCTGTTGATTCCACACAACTGGTGCAGAAGTCGCGGAAGACGTAGAAACTTTGGGGTCACCAATAAGGGAAACAGGAATACGGGTAATTGTATAGGCAACAAACTGTTTCCATAATGTCAATACATATATATATTTCAGCACAAAGAAATATATCTAAAAATAAAGATGCTGCAACTTACCAAGCATTGGTACATTGATAGAAACAATAACAAACACAAACACACACAAATTTCAAACTTTTGCATCCCACGGTTGATTCATCAGGAAAGAGGGAAGGAGAGGGAAAGACGAAAGGATGTGGGTTTTAAGGGAGAGGGTAAGGAGTCATTCCAATCCTGGGAGCGGAAAGACTTAAAGGGACAGACATGGCTGCTTGTGTCTGTTATGTGCAGATGGATATGTGTGTGTGTGCGAGTGTATACCTGTCCCTTTTTCCCCCCAAGGTAAGTCTTTCCACTCCCGGGATTGGAATGACTCCTTACCCTCTCCCTTAAAACCCACATCCTTTCGTCTTATCCCTATCCTTCCCTCTTTCCTGATGAAGCAACCGTGGGTTGCAAAAGCTTGAAATTTGTGTGTGTGTTTGTGTTTGTTATTGTTTCTATCAACGTACCAATGCTTGGTAAGTTACAGAATCTTTATTTTTAGATATATTTTTCCATGTGGAATGTTTCCCTCTATTATATTCATATCAGCACAAAGAAAGATACATGTGTATACTGTACAGGGTACAAAAGCTGACTAAACATTAACATGGCAGCTCGTCAGAGCAGTTAGAGTTTGAAGATCATGCTTTACATGGTTGATGTGACCTATCAATGCCACAGTGGGTTGATGCTTGGAGCACAGTGACTCATAATAGAAAAAGCATTCATACTAGCTTTTAAGCTCTAGCTCTTTTTCTAGCAATAGTACACATGTTCACATACAGAGCCAGACAGCCAGCCAATGCATATTCCTGAGGCCACAGTAAGACTGTATTAGTAATCCATATTTCACCTAGATTAGGAATTAGTCCAATTCATTTCTGAAGTGTAAATCATATTTTTGCACTACAATGGAATATTTTGTATATTTTTTTCATGTATATGGGTGCTGTGGACTGTTGTAACAATGGACACTGACAAAAAGAGCCCGGCAGATACACCCAGTGCCTGTACCATCAGAAACTGAAATTTATTCTTTAAATTAAGAGTGTGTTCCTGAGAACTTGACAATAATATGAATATGGAAAAAAATGATGGGTCGAATGAATTTAGAGTCCAATGACTATTGATATAATAGTGAAAAGAATTTAACAATACCAGGGAAGGAAAGTTGCTACTCACCATATAGCAGAGACGCTGAGCCGCACAAGTGCAAGTTACATTTACGTGTGTGTGTGTGTGTGTGTGTGTGTGTGTGTGTGTGTGTGTGTGTGTCTACTGCTGACAGAGGCCTCAATGGCTGAAAGCTATGATTGTATGAATCTTTTTATTGTGCCTATCACGACTCAGCATCTCCGCTTTATGGTGAGTAGCAACTTTCCTTATCTGGTATTGCTACATTCCATCCTGGATTTTCCATTGAGTGAAAAGAATTTGTTTGTTCAAAAATTTCCTTTGCATGTATATACATCATCAAAGAAAGTTTTGCATCATCCCTGTTCCCAGAACTCCTGAAGATAGTTTACTGTGGGTATTGTATCACAGACAGTCTCCTTGACTGTTCAGAGGTATCACTAAACCCTCCCATAGATGTAAACAACCATGCATGATCAGTGCCTATTAGATGAGGCGTCTGACAGTCGATCAGTTCCAGTCATTCCACCAGGAAGGGGGTACATGGCTTATGTTGTCTGTAATTCAACCATGCCTAGACGGTCAATACTGCGGTTCTATCATGTCCACATTGTTACTTTGTGCCAGGAAGGGCTCTCAACAAGGGAAGTGTCTAGGCATCTCAGAGTGAACCAAACTGATGTTGTTTGGACATGGAGGAGATACAGAGAGGCAGGAACTGTCGATGACATGCCTCGCTCTGGCTGCCCAAAGGCTACTACTGCAGTGGATGCCTGCAACCTATGGATTATGGCTCAGAGGACCCATGACAGCAATGCCACCATGTTGAATAATGCTTTTCATGCAGTCACAGGATGTCATGTTATGACTCAAACTGTGCACAATAGGCTGCATGATGCACAACTTCACTCCTGATGGCCATGGTGAGGTCCATCTTTGCAACCATGACACCATGCAGCTCAGTACAGATGGGCCCAACAACATGCCGAATGGACTGCTTACAATTGGCATCACGTTCTCTTCACGGATGAGTGTCGCATATGCCTTGAACCAGACAATTGTCACAGACGTGTTTGGAGGTAACCCGGTCAGGCTGATTGACACCTTAGATAAACTGTCCAGCAAGTGCAGCAAGGTGGAAGTTCCCTGATGATTTGGGATGACATTATGTGGGGCCGACGTATGCCACTGATGGTCATGGAGGGCACCAAAAAAGCCGTATGATACATAAATTCCATCCTCTGACTGATGGTGCAACCATATCAGCAGCATATTGGCGAGGCATTCGTCTTCATGGGTGACAATCCCCCTGCATGCACATCTTGTGAATGACTTCCTTCAGGATAACTAGAGTGGCCAGCATGTTCTCCGTACATGAACCCTATAGAACATGCCTAGGATAAACTGAAAAGGGCTGTTTATGGACGATGTGACCCAACAACCACTCTCAGGGATATACGCTGAATCGTCATTGAGGAGTGGGACAATCTGGACCAACAGTGCTTTGATGAACTTGTGGATAGTATGCCATGATGAGTACAGGCATGCATCAGTGCAGGAGTATGTGTGTACTGGGTATTATAGATACTGGTGTGTACAGAAATCTGGTCCACCAACTCTGAAAGTCTTGCTGTATGGCAGTACAACATGCAGCATGTGGTTTTTGTGAGCAATAAAGAGGGCAGAAATGATGTTTATGTTGAGCTCTATTCCAATTTTCTGTGCAGGTTCCGGAACTCTCAGGACTGAGGTGATGCCAAACCTTTGTTGATATGTGTACATATATCATTTTGCTCAAAATTGGTGTGTATTTGTAAGGACAATGACCAGCAACCATTCCCAATGTATATTTATTCACAGTGTACAGAATTTAAAATATTTTTGATTTGCACTTAATTTGGAGATCTCCAGAAAAGAGTGTGTATAACTATATATTTGACATTCCATCACCCAGCCAGCTATTTTTCAGTACCTGTATATTTGATTCAGTGGGGGGGGGGGGGGGGGGGGGGGGTTGTGATGAATCAAGGCAAGCTGGAATCTTTCATTGCTCCTATTGCACTCCAGCTAATAAATATATTTTTCTCCTTAAGTTTCATCTAAAGCCTCAGAAACAAGTTGAAAAAAACCAAGACCTGGGACATCTGTGGTATATCAGATAACACTATTAAATTTTCATCCAAAATGATTAATGAAGCAATCAAAGAAGAACTGCATCCAGATAGTTTAAAAACTGCTAGGATGCTATCACTGTACAAAAAACTAAACACTATGGGACCTGAAAACTACAGACCTGTTAGTATTATACCATAATATCTCGAATCTTTGAACATATTCTGTATAACAAGTTAATAAGCTTCTTTGCATCATAGAATATTGTAGCCAGAAGCCAACACGAGTTCCAAAAAATTAAAGCTACTACCTCAGCAACACGAGTACTTGTGGACTATGAACTGCAAACACTTGACAGAGAGGAATCAATAACTGAAGTGTTCTGTGATCTATCAAAAGCTTTTGACATAGCTAATCACAACATTCTCCTCAAAAAACTAAAAGTCTATTGGGTGATGATTGGCTCGTTGATTTTTGGGAGGGGACCAACAGCGAGGTCATCCATCCTATTGGATGGGGAAGGAAACTGGCTGTGTCCTTTCTAAGGAACCATTCCACCATTTTCCTGAAAAAAATTAAGGAAATCACAGAAAGCCTAAATCATTATAGCTGGATGCAGGTTTGAACTGCCGTTCTCCTGAATGCAAATCCAGTGTGCTAACCACTGTACCACCTCGCTCAGTATGGAGTGAGAGGCAGTGCCTTCAGTCATAAAATCCTACCTAATGAACAGATAACAGATAAGGAGAGAAATAAATATTTCTCAGATGTGGGGATGATCCAGAACAGTGTGCCACAGGGAAGTGTCCTAGGGACACTGCTGTTCTTGATGTGTATTAATGAGGTATCAAAGGAAATTCAACAAAAATCAATGCTATTTGCAGATGACACAAACATTTGAATTAAGGAAATGAATCTAGAAGCAGCTATGCATGGGGCTGAAAGTGTATTATGCAGACTAGAAACCTGGCTATAAAAATTGACCAAAAGATCTTGAGTTAATATTAAAAATTAAAGAACACAAACTTGAAAAAGTACAGTCTGTAAAATTAAACGTTTCTGGGTATCCACCTTGATGATAAATTGTCATGGACAGAGCACATCAATAGCATAAACAGTAAACTAAATTCAGGCTGCTATGCACTAGGCAAATTAGCCAAAACTGTAAGTATTAAAGTTCTCAAAATGTTTTACTTTGTACACTTTGAATCAATTTCATCATTTGGGATGTAGCTATGGGGTAGCTTGCTACATATGAAGGTACTCATCATACAGAAAAGGGCTATATGCATAATGATGAATCTGAAACAAGGAAGAAGTTACAGGTCAAAATTTAAACACTTAAACATTTTAACAGAAACTGATATTTATGTACATAAAATACTAGCACAGACTAAGAAAAACATTAGGAATTCGCCAAAAAATGAAGAGGTTCATCAACAAGAAAAAAGACTGTTGAAAACTGAGAGCAAGCCAACACAGGATGAGTTGCTATGAGAGAAGTATAACATACTTGAGGATGTACCTTTTCAATTGCCTTCTGAACACTATCAAGAAACTAAAGATCATTAATTCTTTTAACCACACAGAGAAATGCCGGAGAAAAATTAATTTCATTCTGTAAATGAATTAACTGATTATTGCAAGGGAAATTCAAAATTGGGATAAGTAACTACCATTCATTTCAAAAAACAATATAAATATATGTATGTAGATTTAAATTCAAGGGAAATACTGTGAAAAAGAACTGAATACACTGCACAGTATCATTAATGTATTATGCTGTTATCTGTGCTATAAATGTGCTAAGTTGTAGAAAACCTTTATTGTATAATCAAAATTTCAAGGCTATATCTAATGATAAAACATGCATCAACTGAAATACAGCAGATGGCTAAATAAAAAAATAAATCTAGTCCTACAGAGAGAGAGAGAGAGAGAGAGAGAGAGAGAGAGAGAGAGAAAGAGTGTGTGTGTGTGTGTGTGTGTGTGTGTGTGTAGTACGTGCCTAAATATGTAAAAGTTATTCAATATATCACGTAGTTTTGTTATCCAGGTGCTGATTGCCAGTATACTGATCACAATTGTAAACTTAGGTCTGCTGAAACTGGATTAATGGGGAATTACTAATGGTAGTAGGATAAATTTTGACTGAGCTAATCAGTCATTTAGAGACATGCACACACCTTTAGAAAGACCATAAGCCAAACTTTACAGCTTCAGTTTTCCTGAAAATTATTAGCTTATCAGATAATTAGCATTGTAGTTTGGGAACACACACAGCTACTGTTACGTTAGATACCATGATACCTGTTTAATTCTAACATGTACTACTGTACTTTCGTTGTCTTCAGTTCTCTGAACTGAATTATGCTCCTCCATTAATTAATTAAGACACTAATTAAGAATTTGCATAATTAACCAGGAAGAACAGGAATTCCCATTGTAGACACACAACCTTTTATATTTAGTTAACTACTTATTACATAGACGAAATTATTGCATGAACACACACTCACATGAGCTAGCACACATACCCCAACCATGTAGAATGTCCACTACCAGCATTGGTATGAACAACATCTATATAATGATTTTGCATTAAGCTTCTATGTGCAGTCTACTACCAACATTAACCTGAGCAATGTCAATGTAACAAGTTCTGTGTGAATTCCTACATGACTAACATTAGTGTGGAAGTTTATTGACAGTAGTCATGTGTCAACATATCTATGTGACTTACACAGTATGTTAATATTAGACATTGACTTGTATTATCCTTTGCTAATTTCTTTGAGTCAATCAGTGAACACATCTTTCTGTCAACATAATGAACGCCTGTTCATTTGTGTTATATATCAAGAAATCAGGTGGGTTTGTTGACTGTGTCAAATGAAAAAAATGTTGTGTAGTTTTACTGTTAGAGATTTGTTGTGAATGTGTGCTGTTAATAGTTGGACACCGTAATATTGAATAATAGGACGTGGGAAGTGCCTGATTGTAAACAACATTTTGTGGACGGGCTGAAACTGGTCATCATACTCTCACTAGTGACAATAAAGATGGAACAAGTCAAAGCAATTAAAAGTTATATTGTGAATGATATGAAAAAGTTACCGTTAAATCAGTTTACAGCAATTTAACCATCTTAACATTGATGGGAGATGAAGTGCAAGCCATAAATCACACCTCATTTCAATAGCACATGGGTGCCCCAATCATGCTGTAATCATTGGAGGAGGTTTTAATCATCCAACTATCTATTGGTATAATGACAGTTTTGAAAGTGGCATCATGTGAAACATTCTCTGGAAACTGCCTAGGACAGATAAGTCGGAACCTCGCTCTTGATGGAAATGTATAAGATCTAACAAATAGACCTAACCTCGTTGCAGATGTCCACATCAAAACTGATATCAGTGAGCCTGAGTCAGGCAGCAGTTAACTACCATACTACAAAGAAATTCTAAAACAAGTGGAAAGATTTATATATTCAGTAAACTAGATAACGAAACATCAGTGTCAATCTGTGAAATTACATCTAGATCATTAGGCTTATTTCTAAGACTACCAAGATTCTGGTGTACGATTTTAAGGCTGAGTTTTACCTGCTGGACCACAGAGGGCGATTTTGGACTAGCAATGAGGCCAGCAGGCTTTACAGTTTCCCTGGCTTGCCAGCAGTGGCTAGTGTTGTGGCAGATTTTGTTGAGGTGGGTTGTACCACTCCATGGCAATATACTTCTTTTCATCACTTTGTGGTCAATGTCGCCTGACTTCCTGAATAATTTTACTACTAACAATCTTTTTGCTTGTTTTGTTCAAGTGCAGACCATGAGATGTGCGCAGATCCCTTTCTAGACTGCTGACATTTACTAGAGACACATTCTGAAATTTACTACATAGAGCTTTAATCGTATCATTTGTTTTATGAGCTTCTCAGTTCACAATAGACTGTTTCATAAGATCAATCCTCTGTGGAATGTTGACAACAATTGTTTTAGTGCCATTTAACTTACCCAGTATAATTTTCATATGTCTAATTGCATCATTTGCTTGATAAGTTAGTGTCCTATCACTCACGGATGAGACAGGAACTGAAATTGAGGGTAGCGAAGCAAAAGCAGCAATGCATACCTCAATTTTCAAGTGTTCCTTTACAAAGAGAAACCAAGGCGTATTGCCACAGTTAAGTTCTTGTATCACTGAAAAATTTGTGAAATAGATATTCTAGTCAGATTCACGAATGAAACTGATCTGTGCATGCAGAGACATGTACAGGTATTTTAGCATTGCTGGTTCCACAGTTTTCTGCTTCGTGCTTGAAGAAAGCAAGTATCCAGTAAATTATGTCTCTTGCTCTTTTTCTGTAGAATTTATTATGTGCCACCATCACCAGCCATGACAACTAGCAGCACATGGAATAAAAATACAGTAAATAACTGACAGTTCTGGATCGCACTGGATACAACATTCACAGCAGAAAACACAGGAAACTACTGAACACTCCTTGGCTGTCAGAGACTGTGTGACATCAGGTGTGTAGAACTAGCCTAACTCAACTGCTGTTATTCAGGACTCCAACTATAGCGGCAGTGAATTGAGAAACAACTGAAATAATCGAACTTGAACGAAGTTCCAGGATCTGATGGAAGCACTGTAAGAGTCATAATCAGTTTTTGGGTGAGTTAGACCACCTTTTAAACATTATCTGTCATAGATCCCTCAAACAAAAGCCCATGCACAGTGATTGGAAGGAAGCACTGGTCACATGTCTACAAGAAGGGTAGCAGATGTGATCCAAAAAGCTACTGTCTAGTGTCATTGATATCAATTTGGTACAGAATCTATGAACATATTCTGAGGTCAGACATGATGATGTATCTCAAGCAAAATGATTTCCTTTATGCCAACTGGTATGCGGCACAGTATGCAGAACAATGGCTGGGACTATTTCTGACTCCATTCCAGTTTGCCTAAATAAAACTAGTGGTTACTACAAAGTGCCTGACTGCATCAATTTTTCCTTTGTCCAGTGTTCATGATGCAAGAATTTTTTTTTTTCATTCAATAGACACTTCGCATTTTTGTGATAACTACAGGGAATAAACAAGGAACAGTTTCACTGATAGTTAAATGTACAACATTCAGTGGCATACAGGAATTGTTATAAAATATAGTACTACAAAACACATTTCATTTCAACAAATTACAAGTCCTCATTGATGGAAGTCGTCCGTGACATCAAACACTACCATGATTTTGTTTTCTCTGCTAGCAATTTTTATCAGAATTACATGTGCAAGAACTGAACTGTCGATGTGAAGTTATTCAAAGAAATGCTTGTATAGTTTAAACCAGATTTTCACGGGGGCAAACAAGCTAACAAGCATGAGCAAAAGAGAATTCTGTCTGGTATACCTGGTAGGCCTCTTGCAGGTCTTTCAACTGGATGCCACTGCAGCTATTTACGTGTCCCTAACCTTCCCCAGTAACCTAATCAGAAAATGGAGACCTGCAGTTTAAAGTGGAATCTGAACCACATGTCTTTTGTGGCCCCTCCAACATCTGTGAGAAGTGAATGCTCGGTTAAAAATCATAGTGAAAAAGTTGTGGTCTGAATGGGATTTGATCCTGTGTTCTCTGGATAACAAAGCATGCGCTTTGCCACTAGACCATTTTTGTTTCAAGGAGAGGGGGAAAAAAAAAACATGTAATGGAAATGCTAACTGTATCACCTCTTGAGATGATCCTCAACATCGTAATTTGTGTCCTGTTTATAAATTTCCCCTAAATAGTAATGAGAAGCCAGGGAAAAATAGCAGTCAACATATAAGGAAAATTTTGGGCCAGTGTTACGTAGAGATGGAGTTGCAATTCTGTATAAAGCACATGATCTCCACACATCACGCTTCCAGACTAATGGAGACACTTAAAGCCTTCCTTTGCTGGCCATTTTGTGTACTCCATCAAGAACAGAGTGCTCACTATGCAAAATAATCCTCACTGAATATCAAAGTTTCACACTGTGGCTCTAACAAGATAGAGTTGTGTCCTGTATGCTGAATATTACCTCCAAAAACTGAAAACTAATAACACAGCTTTCACAGGCTATGTTAGCTACCTTGTGTTCTCTTCCGTTGCCTCTAATACAAATGATTCTACCCATACACAAGCAGATGATAGTTTTCTGCAAATGCTCATTCACACATGTTCACTTCCATTTGCTCCATTGTAAGCCAGGCTTTAGATGCTTCAAACTGGTATATCTAACCTGGATAATTCTGCTGTGTGGTGCTGTGTGAGTGATTCACTGAATAATGCGATATGTGGACAGGGCTGTACAAATCACTCCTATAAGCTGTTCTTTGCGTGGCAAAAATGTGTACCTTCAACATTTTTTACAAAATTTTTGCATTTCCTCTTAGCAGCTTAAATTTTGGCAGTGTGTGACTTTCATTGTCTTCTTCCTGTGTAAAAAAATTTCAGCTTAGGTTTCAACATGTCTTATTGGACCATTCCCTTGTCAGTACCTCACCTAAGGTTATTGACAAAAGTTTGATCATTTGGGGTATCTAGTGAAATTTGTGACTGGATTGAGGATTTCTTGCTGGGAAGGACATAGCGTGTTTTCTTGGGTAGAGAGTCATTGACAGATGTAGAAGTGTGTTCTAGTGCGCTCTAGGGAAGTGTGTTGGGACCCTTGCAGTTCGTGTTGTTTGTTAATGAGCTTGCAAACAAGATTAAAGTTAACACTTTCTGTAGATGATGCTGTCTTTAAAGAAGTACTATTAGAAAGCAGCTACACAAATATTCAGTAAGATTTGGACAAGTTTGTCCGCAGCTTGTGGTTGTGCGGTAGCGTTCTCGCTTCCTGCGCCCGGGTTCGATTCCCGGCGGGGTCAGGGATTTTCTCTGCCTCGTGATGACTGGGTGTTGTGTGATGTCCTTAGGTTAGTTAGGTTTAAGTAGTTCTAAGTTCTAGGGGACTGATGACCATAGATTTCAAGATCTAATTGCAGTTAATTAATAAAAGTAATAACTACTTCTAATCAAATGAATTACATACTGATTTTTATAGTTCTGAGTAAATGTTGGTGGTTCATAGTGATTATTATATTACATATTTACATATTATTTAATTATTCATAAATTTTGTTTAAATATCATTCATAGTATTATAAGTACAATTTCATAACAGGAAAAGGTGCCATAGTGGAATTATTTTTATTCTTTGTGTAACAGAAAGTACTGATAGCTGGCTACAAATTCCAGGTATCGAAAATTATAGTAATGCTGGGGGAGGGGGGGGGGCTGGGGGGAGAGGGGGGGAGGGAGGGGTGGTGGTATGTTACAATGCGTCTTCTTTGTGGTAACCAGCAATCTGACTTTTTGTACATTGTTAATTGTGATATTAAGTTTATTACTGTTCTTATTTTTTCAGTTACTGGCCACATTTTGGGTAGAAACGTGTTCTGTGCCTTTAATGCAGTGGTTGCCATTGTCTTGATCATGCCATTGATCATTGCTGATTCTCCTGACTTGTAGGGGCTGTTTGCCACCACAAGGGCAAAACAGTGCCAGTACCTCTGTCAGCTCCTCTGTCTTTTCTACTCTCTCTTTTCCACATACTGCTGTAATTTTCATCTTGAATTATTTGTCCCTATAGTTTCTACTACGTTTAAGAAATGATTGTTAAACATACCTGCCACCTGCGCCTTTATCATTTATAGCCCCTCCATTTAATTGAAGAATGATGTTATCCTGTTCTCTGACAGGCTGTCCTACCTCTGTTTCACTTCATTGAATACAGCCTTAAATCTTTTAGCAGAATTACTGACTTCTAATATAATGTCTATGTTCCTTGATTTTTAATAACTTTTTTAGTAATTTGGGATAGTTTTTGTAGTGTGCAACTGCTGCAGTGTTTTTACTTGTTCTTGCCAACAGACACATTTCCCTTTTCTTTCACAAGATACTTTAATCACTCAAGTGATCCATGGTTCTTTACATGGCTTTTTAGTGTCCTTTCTCACTAGCATATGTAGAACATTATTTTCAAATATTGACATGAATTTATTGTGGAATAGATTAAATTTTATGTTGGCATTAGGTTCATTATTAATGTCATCCCTGGTCATCTCTTGAAAACTATTTTTAAAAACATTTGTTCTAGATCCATTAATTGTTTTCATTGAGGAGTATTTGTACTGTTTGGCGTTATCTTATTTCTCCTAACTAACTCAGATCAGATAGTACACTTGTTACTGAGTATATGGTTATTTTCTAGCTTTGAATATCATGAAAGGAAATATTATCAGTTAGAGTCCTACTGTCTTTATCCATGCATGTTGGAAACTTAATTACTGAGATCAAATTATAGGATCCAAATTCACTTTCCAGATAATTTTTCCTGTTAGGTTCATTTTAGAAAATTACACTGAAATCCCCACAGACTATTAAGTGCTTGCTTGTGTCTGACAGACAGCACAGTAGTGAATCCATATTGCCCACAAAAATTTCAGAATATCCCAGTGGGGATATATACAATTACAATTGAAAGTGAACTATTTTTCATAATTAATTCACAAGCACACATTTCTGTGTGCTAATCATTACAAACTCTACATGTCTAACTGTTTCTTAATTTGTGTCCTGTCTGAATAACCAGTTCAAGAGTGGTGTGCTGACTACATGCTCCTCCATATTCACATCCAGTGACACCTAGCAGCTAAGAATGAGATGGCGGCTGGTCGATACCATTGGGCCTTCAAGGCCTGTTCGGGTTGTGTTTGTTTTGTCTGTCTGAATATACACTGAAGCACCAAAAAAACTGGTATAGGTATGCATATTCAAATACAGAGAATGTAAACAGGCAGAATACATCACTGCGATCGGCAATGCCTATATAAGAAAACAAGTGTCTGGTGCAGTTAGATCAGTTACTGCTGCTACAATGGCAAGTTATCAAAATTTGAGTGTGTTTGAATGTGGTGATATAGTCAGCACATGAGTGATGGGACACACAATCAATGAGGTAGCGATGAAGTGGGGATTTTCCCATACGACCATTTCATGAGTGTACCACTACAGAGTGGCTCCAGGAATATTCTTCTGAGTTTAAACACTTCTGTTAGCCACCAAACTCCAGACATGAACATTATTGAGCATATCTGGGAAGCCTTGCAACATGCTGTTCAGAAGAGATCTCCATCCGCTCATACTCTTACAGACTTATGGACAGCCATGCTGGATTCATGGTGTCAGTTCCCTCCAGCACTACTTCAGACATTAGTCAAGTCCATGCCACATCATGCTGCAGCACTTCTGCATGCTCATGGGGGCCCTAATGATGTTAGGCAGGTGCACCAGTTTCTTTGGCTCTTCAGTGCATGTAACAGCTCTCCCTTTTCCCATATTACTTCCATATGAGTAAAATGATATAACTTCTCTAATCCTGTGCTTATATGGTACACAGAGAGGCACAGGAATTCTATCCTTTTAGAGCTCTCTAAATTTACCAAACAGTCTAGCAGCTCTTCTACCATTTTACTCAATCCTCTAACACTAATGAAATAAGCTAATTTTACTTTTCTGTGCATTCTTAAGCATTTTGTGAGGCTCATCTGTTATTTTGTCTTCTTAATTGCAGTGTGTCTGAATCCCAATTCTACTCTAAAAATGGTATCTCTCTGGCTGCAGTAAGCACAGGGATCTTGCTCTGTATGACTGTGAGCCTGCAAGAATCTGAGCCCAACTATCTTCCCTCTTTTGTTCAAGTGTAGGCTATCTCTAGTATAGCCCCATCTCTCAATTGTTGCAACAAGCACTGCAATCATAAGAGATTTTGTTTCAGTTAGCAGAAGTCTGCTCATCTCAGTGTTCACACTTCTCACTTCAGAATTAACCCAGAGGTTGTCATGAATCTGCATGGCCTCCACAGAACTCACACTTTGTGCAGTTGCTATTCCTGTTTTATTCAAGTCACCCCTAAAGCTTTAATTTCTGTCTTTATCTAGGATGTTCCCTGCTCCACCTACTGTGATAACATGATCCTCTTTGGCAAAATCTTCACACTAATTCCCTATGTTCTCTGTCACCTGGCCAAGGCTAACATTTGGCTTCACAATACTTGTGACATGGTACCCTGTTCCTAATTTGTGCAGCACTATATGACTTACACTCCTGCCATGGTTGCTACCTAGCAGCAAGACTCTTTTTCTTTCTACTCTCTTTTGGTACTGACCTATACTTTTCACTGCACCTCCCTTGACCTACGGCTAAATGAGGCTATGCCCCTCCTAGTTCAGGTAACAAGTCAAACTTATTACATACTGTAAGCTCAAATGTAGATGATGAAGTTGAACAGCTGTTCCCATTTCAACCATTGCATTTTACCTTTACCCAGTTACCATAATGTTTGCCCCCTTCAATCTATCTAGTCCAAATTTCACATAATCTGATTCAGCCTGAAGGGCACGACAAGTCTTTGTTTCCAGTTCAGTAGTCCTATTGTCTTAATTCCCTACTACAACTGTCCCAATGGAATTCCAGACCACAACACTGCCTGTCCGACTAGCCTACATCCAAACTTGTCATGCATTGCAGCACAGATTAAATTCTTAAAAATAGAAATTAAATAGTTTAACAACTTAAAACTACAGAAATTTTCATCATTTATGAGTTACAAAAAATTAGACCTACAAGTTAGCACTTCAGGTGCATGATATAACATACAGAGTTCATTATTTCTGCTTTAAACGAGAACTCAGCTTCCGTTTAACTGTAGTATCTGTCAGTTAACTTATTATTAACTCATTCACAGTAAAATGTATATTTTAATTACTACTTATCACAACTATAAGTACAATGTTTATTATCAGCAGAATGTGGCCTACTACATGTGATGTGACTCTACATGATACTAAAGCCGAAAACTTCAGCTCATGAAATATTCAGTTGCCTGGATGAAGGAATGAATCTATATATAAAATATGCTTTACATAGGTCCTTTAACTTATGAAAATTGTATACTTTTAACTAATAACACAGGTATGGGTACAAAGGGGCACCAGTGCTGCCAGCCTCAATACTGCTCCGTGATTATAATCCACCAATCATCAAGGATGAACAGATCAAGAGAGATGGCAGCTGAGCAAGGTTACCTGAGATGTGGCTTGTTGGGCACATACTTCTGAAACACAGAGTCCATAGCCTCTCATTACTCATCTGTATCATCACCATAAACTTCTAGCAAGCAATGATGAATTACAACTGGTGCAATTTGTTTAGTAGCGAGGAATTTAATGACAACATTTTTTAATTTGATGTCAAGACAGCATTATGGAGCATGCTACTACTATCTGATCTGTCATGGAGCAATGAATCTAACAGAACATTAACAAGATATTCAAAAACTACTACTGCATCAAGATGATCTGGCTAGGAAATCCAAAGACAACACACAAAATTGGAAGCATTAGTTTCAGAATGCTGATTATGCTTATGCACACATCAAAAAACATTTTGCATCACCTCGGTTCCAGAACCTGTACAGAAAATTGGAATAGAGATCAACATAAACATTATTTCTGCCCTTTTTATTGCTCATGAAAACCACACATTGCATATTGTATCACCATACAGCGAGACCTTCAGAAGTGGTGGTCCAGACTGCTGTACACAGTGGTACCTCTAATACCCAGTAGCACAACCTCAGGCATTGATGCATGCCTGTATTTGTCATGGGATACTATCCACAAGTTCATCAAGGCACTATTGGTTCAGATTGTACCACTCCTCAATGGCGATTTGGCATAGAACCCTCAGAGCGGTTGGTGGGCCACACCATCCATAAACAACCCTTTTCAATCTATTCCAGGCATGTTTGACAGGGTTCATGTCTGGAGAACATGCTGGCCCCTCTAGTCAAGTGATGTCATTATCCTGAAGGAAGTCATTCACAAGATGTGCATGCAAGGGGCACGAATTGTCATCCATGAAGACGAATGCCTTGCCAATATTCTGCCAATGTGGTTGCTCTATCAGTCAGAGGATGGCATTCCCGTATCATGCAGCCGTTAATGCACCTTCCGTGACCACCTGCAGCATACATCAACATCACATAATGCCTCCCAAAACAGCAGGGAACCTCCACCTTTCTGCACTCACTGGACAGTGTCTAAGGCATTCAGCCTGACTGGGATGTCTCCAAATACGTCTCTGATGATCATCTGGTTGAAGGCATATGTGACAATCATCGGTGAAGAGAACTTGACGCCAATCCTGAGCGTTCCATTCGCGATGTTGCTGGGCCCGTCTGTACCATGCTGCATGGTGTCGTGGTTGTGAAGATGGATCTTGCCATGTACGTCGGGAGTGAAGTTGTCCACTGTGCAGCCTATTGAGCACAGTTTGAGTTGTAACATGACATCTTGTGGCTGCACGAAAAGCATTATTCAATATGGTGGCATTGCGCTCAGGGATCCTCGGAGCCATAATCCATAGGCAGCGGTCATCCACTGCACTAGTAGACCTTGGGCAGCCTGAGTGACGCATGTCATTGACAGTTCCTGTCTCTCTGCATCTCCTCCTTGTCTGAACAACATTGGCTTGGATCACTCTGAGATGCCTAGACACTTCCCTTGTTGAGAGCCCTTCCTGGCACAAAATAACAATACGGACACAATTGAACCACAGTACTGACTGTCTAGGCATGGTTGAACTATAGACAACATAAGCTGTGTACCTGCTTCCTGGTGGAATGACTGGAACTGATCGGCTGTCAGACCCCCTCTGCCTGTAGGAGCTGTTCATGCATGGTTGTTTATATTATTGGGTGGGCTTAGTGACATCTCTGAACAGTCAAAGGGACTGTGTCTGTGATTCATTATCCACAGTCAATGTCTCTCTTCAAGAGTTCTGGGAATGGGGGTGATGAAAAACTGTTTTTGATTGGTGTTTAACTGAATAATAATAATAAGAAGAAGAATAAGAATTAGAAGAAAGAAAACTCTCTCCATTTAAATTTGCAAAGCAGACTGAGCAGCAGCTTAAACTTAGATATTTATCCAAACAATGTCTTTAATGAAATGGAGCTTCTACCTATCTTACTTGACTGAACAATGTCATCAGAAATAAAGGATATACCCAGCTGGGCCCTGCACCCCCTTCTGCCTCCCCCCCCCCCCCCCCCCCCCCAAAAAAAAAGATCTTCACATATTGTTCAGCACAAAACTAATATTGGTTGCCCTCTGACCCTCCGCTCTAGCTCAAATCCTGGGTGCACTCTTATCAGAGACACTGAATTGTTTGTTTCAAACCATTCAATTTCAGTGTTTCCTAATTTATCAATGGATGTGTTATGGCTGTCTATGAGGACATTGGAATTTCCACACTTGCTTCCCAATTCATTTATTGCTTTATCTTTTATGTTTCTGACAGTAAACATCAGTCTGAGATGTACTGTGACATCCATAATTACTGTCAGTAGCTCACAGTGAAAGATCTGTTCCTAAATAAAAAATTATAAGGAAACTTAGCCAGTTTAACCATTTTTTAGTACTGAATACTGTACCCATATTGATAATAGTGACATTGTCAATAGGTTTGTGTGTACTAAAGCTTACATCAAGTAGGTTTTTTTGTAAATCTTTGTAATATGTTTAAAACTGAACAACAAATATGTTTTGTAGATGGTTATGTGATTATATTTGAACATTCTACAAAATGTGTTTTCATATAAACCCTAAAACAAAATTAATATCTCTTTGTTGCTTTAAATACTAGGACAGTAATAACTGGTCAATCTAACTTCAGCATAAGCTGGGAATACCTACGGAGTGCTCATACCTTGGCAGCGGATAGGTTAGGGCTGCCTATGAGGACATTAGAATTTCTACACATGCTTCCCAATTCATTTATTACTTTATCTTTTATGTTTCTGATAGTAAACATCAGTCTGAGATGTTCTGTGATGTCCAAAATCACAATAAAAGACACAAAATTAATTTTCAACAATGAGCAACTGTGGAGGTTCCTGGATGGATAATACATTCAACAAAGGAAAGTCAACCACTCACCTATAGCTGAATTCTGTAAGGTGCATAGAAACATGCAGCAGACACAATATTTTACTGGCTTTCAAGCTCTTGCTCTTTCTCTAGTAAAAGTACATACATTTATGTATACAACCACACAGACACCCAAACGGAAACACCTGTGGCTACAGCAACACTGACAGTTGATTATCAATAGCAGTTGCTGCCTGAGAAGATGCAAATGGAGATGGGATAGGGAAGGATGCATGAAGTGAGGATGGAATAAGGGGATGGTGTGAAGTAGGTCATTTGACAGACGATTCAGTGACTGCATAACAAGATGAAAGGAGTTCAAAGGGTAGAACATGTAAGAGGTAGAGAAGTAAAGAAAGGGAAGGTGGGGAAGATGGAGATGAAGAGGGAGACAGGGAAGTAGGAGATGAAGGAAGAGGGATGGAAGGAGGGAGAGAGAGAGAGAGAGAGAGAGAGAGAGAGAGAGAGAGAGAGAGAACATGTAGGGACATGCACACACACTCAATTTTCATTTTCATGTAGATCTTGCCTTCTTTTTGATGGTTCACAGCACAGTTATGCACTCTGTGCAAAGATATTAAATAATCTGTCATCTAATACAAAACAAAGATTTGTAAATTGCTAACAGTTCAATAGAAATCTAAAAACATATCTCATTTGGCATTCTTTCTACAAATTATTTCGATATCTGGATTGAAGGATTGAAAATTTCTGCTACCTACATGGCAGACAGCAGTGTCCATTGTAAAGCTGCATGATAAGTAGTAATATGCTGCAAACAGGATTCAGTATTTACAGATGTATGCAACAATTTTCTTTGAAAAATGGCATTGTGATTGAGTTCATAAGATGCCCTCAATAGGAGCACCTAATATAACTCTAGAGGCAGCAGCTTTTTTCAGGGTACCATATTTTTTTCTAATTTACATGATTAAATTTAGCTGGTATATAAACAAATAATGTTAAGTTGCATAATAAAATTTTATTGTTAATACAGTATTTGTATCAAATTTATATGATTTACTTGTCTTTTGTTAATGTGTATCATGACTCTCTCCACACCCTTGATGGTGCTCCTTCAAGATGAGTGAGTTAATAAATAACTGACTTAGGTATTTAAAGTTCTGTAAAGGCAGTATAAATTACAACTGACAAATTACAAATAATAATAATATAGTTAAAATTACATAAGTTCCCAATAATTTGAATTTTGATTTACAAATGCTTCGTTCTTAGAGCTACATTTAAATTGCTGTGAAAAGGCAATGTTTTTTGTAAGAATTGCTTTGTTTAATTTTTTATTTTGTTATTATGTTAAATGACTAGATGCACTATTAAACTGATTCATTGGACAGTTAAATACTTTAACTGTAATGTGTGAAACACTCTTCTCATATAGTGCTGTTCTAGACAGAATTCTAGACAGAATCCTGTGGATATTCCAGGCAAGTGCTTCACATGCTGTGATGATAGACATGTCAACTTTGTTATCATTTTCCAGTTTTGCTGAAAAGACAGTCGTGTGCCAACAAGATGGACTGTAAAGTGTGATGTTTTGGCAAAATCATTATTTTCAAGTGGGTTAAGTGTTAAATACATGATTCATATTTCCTTAACTTCCCATTTTTAAATTACAAGTTACTGTTTTTCTGCATCCTAATGACATTTTTGGAGATGTGTTTTTTTGATGAAGACTGACTCATACTAAAGTACTGGATGAAGTAATGCCTAATGTGATTCAATTGCTGTTGACCTAATTGCACTCTGGATCAGTACACACAGAATGTAACAAGCTTTGTTCCAAGTGCTTTCACATGACACTCCCATTTTATACCTACAATGTAATCACAGTTGTGAACATGGATTACCATCAGCTGTACAATGGAATGATGACCATGAGAATTAGTGCTGGACTGGGACTCAAATAGCCAGACACAGTGGTCATGAAAGTTGGGCTTGATTAAATATGTGTGTGTTGTCTGCTTTAGAGGAATCCATTTTGGCCGAAAGCAACATGTTTTGCAGCCATTTTTTTGTGACTATCTGCAATTGAACATTTCCACTATGTGGTGAGCAGCAGTCTATCCTTTTCATAATACTATCAGATTAAGGTGTGAGTTTACATCTATATTTGAGTATGGAGTGTTGGAATCAATTGTGTGTTTCCTAAAATTTTGTCTGAAGATGATATTTCTCACCGGTCGCTGTTGCTGAATGGTTCTAGGCACTTCAGTCCAGAACTGTGCTGCTGCTACGGTTGCAGGTTTGAATGCTGCCTCGGGCATGGATGTGTGTGATGTCCTTAGGTTAGTTAGGTTTAAGTAGCTCTAAGTTCTAGGGGACTTATGACCTTAGGTGTTAAGTCCCATAGTGTTCAGAGCCATTTGAACCATTTTGATATTTCTCTCTGTATCAGCATAAGTAGTATTCTAAAATAGGTGGCACAATCATATTCAAGAATGTGCAAAATATTAAACACAAAAATTTGTGCCCTAAGAACCATATCTTATAGTAGACATCAGTGCAGTAAAAATGGAATATTTTGGCAGTATCCATCCACTTATAGCTTTTGGTATAACGTTCAGGGGAAAAAACAAGCACTAGGGTGGGGAGACTCTTCAGAGATCTTTACTATGACTGCTCAATATATTTTTTCGATGATGTGTATTGTGATTAAAAATAATGACTTATTCAAAACCAGTAATTTATATCATAGTTATAACATGTGGAGCAAACATGATATTCAATATTATCTAAAAAAGTGTATGGCGCAAAGTGGGTTCAGCACAGTGTCATCAACATTTTTAATGCCCTCCCATCACAAATTAAAAGACCTATTTGTGAACATGCCCAAGTTTAAAGAAAAACCAAGGAAATTACTTTTAAGTGACTCTTATTATAGTACAGATGAATTTCTTAGCTACAGTGGTTAATGTCCTAATACATTTATAATTGTAAAAGATGAGTGAACACCAATAATGATCAGAGAATGTAATGTATAATGTCTCCCATGAAACATACATTTGTTGCTTATGTTTATTACAAAATTATGTACTGACTTGAAACAACTGGTGTACAGATATAGCCATTTCAGTTTGGGTAATTCAAATTTGTTATAAGGTTGTCTGTAGGAAGAGAACTGTGAGGAAAAATGTGTGTATAGCCATAGAAAATTTTACTTTGCCTATGGAGAAGGTGTATGTCACATAAATTCAGTTATTAATTTGATCTTTATTTTAGCTCTTTAATATGCTTAAATCTATTTTTGTGACTCACATGGCACATTCACTTTATTTATTTATGTATAGCATAACGTGACCTCAAATTTATGTTTTTCTGTATATTCCAAAGTGAAGTAATGGATGATGGCATATATGTTGAACTATGTTTAATGTAGTTACATACTAAATTTACAACAATTGATCTGCTCATATATAGGTCTAACGAACTCAAGGTATATAAATATATAAAACAGATTTGTCACCAATGGTATCTATTGTGGAATATCCTTTCATTTCATTCATCCAATGCCATATTTCCCAGCTATTTCATCTTCTTTTCTCTCCTCTACTACAGAATCAAAATTAACCAAGGCTGTAACATTTCCATCTGCTTCACATATTTTTACCCATTCCACAATATAATAATAATATTCTACTTCATCAACATGTAAACTGATGCAATGGTCACTGGCATTCATGGGTGTCCACAGAAATTTATCCAGGGAGGGGGGAAGATCCTTAAATTATTATTATTTATACGTAACTACACAAGGCTGACTATGTGCTATGCAAAAAGAATGAATTTTTACAGGAGACCACAAAAAGCATAGCACATCCCAAATATGTGACGGTTATCCATCCAGTATATTGTTGGTAGACTACTATGATTCATAAAAGAAATACCTGAATCATAAATGTGTATTAAACACATCTTTTTGTACTATCACTATGGTTGTCATCACTTTATTGTCATTACAGTTTTTTGATCATGAAATTCAGCAAGTCACCAACAGAATGAGATTTTCACTCTGCAGCGGAGTGTGCGCTGATATGAAACTTCCTGGCAGATTGAAACTGTGAGCCGGATCGAGACTCAAACTCGAGACCTTTGCCATTTGCGGGCAACTGCACTTGCAGTTGAGTCTCGGTCCGGCACACAGTTTTAATCTGCCAGGAAGTTTCACCAACAGAATGATCGAGCTAGAAAGTAAAGGTGTAAAATATTCACAAAGGATATTTTTCATTGTATAGCACAAGTTCAGTTTATAATGAAAATTAAAATATGAAATAGAAAACACCAGAGAAACTGCAGTAAGTCTGATGGATATAAAGTGTCGCTAATCACAAAGTGTCACTGACCAACAAAACAAGGAAAAAAATCTAGATAAAAGTATGTCCAAAATCCATATATTCTACTGTTAAATTTTCAAGATAATAGCATTCACAGTGAAAGTAATTGAATTTCTTATTGAAAACAATAATTAACATTGATTTTGTGATAATACAGTGATTGGGGGGAGGGGAATTGCAACACCAAGGAGATGGGAATCATAAACTAAATTTGGTAGGCATGTTTCTACAAGAGGTATATTAAGACACAAAGAAGTGAAAGGCATTAGCTTCTAGTGGGCATTGATTTACGTAAATGGGGAAAGTTAAAAATTTGTGCCACAATGGGACAAACCACTAAAAGCAAGTGGATTACTAGTGGTATAAGGAAATCTTGTGCTAGAAAATGGTACCTTTACAATATTGCAAGAAGCTACAACACAGCTCAGGAGTTTGATAGTTACTTTAAAAAATATAAATCTATCTTAAATAAAATAATAAAGGAGGCAAAGAAATGAGACAATGACAAGTACATAGAAGATGCTTCAAACAGAACCAAAGCAATGTGGCAAGTTGTAAAAAAAGAAACCAAGTCTTACAAAAGTAGAGTTAATAATATAGTATTAAATGCTGGCTTGGAAAACATTAATAACCCACAGGAAGTAGGTAATATGTTTAATAACTATTTTATAAATGTAACAGGGAAACTATTACAACAGATTTCTAATAGAAAAAAGCATACAGAAACAGGGAAAAAAGTCTCAAGCAGATCAATGTTTCTGTACCCAACAAATGTAGAAGAAGTTCAGGTTACAATAAAAACTCTCAAAATGAAACGCTCTGCAGGTATAAATGATATACCTGATTTCATTGTAAAGAAGTGTGGGGACTTGATTACTGAGCCCTTAACCCACTTATGTAACCTATCTTTTGCTACAGGAACTTTTCCTTCATGTTTGAAAATAGCAAAAGTAAAGCCATTATACAAGAAAGGAAACAAAGATGATGTTTCCAACCTCAGACCCGTGGCACTTATTTATGTTTTCTCAAAAATTATTAGAAAGACTTTTCAATAAGAGGCTAACAGACTTCTTAGAGGTAAATAGAACTCTGTCAGAATCTCAACATGGATTTAGAGCAAACCGCTCAACCGAATCTGCAGTTCACTCCTTTCTATTAGAGGCACTGATAGCTTTAGACAACAAAAAACTTACCATGGGCATATTTTTAGATTTGTCAAAGGCATTTGACACCATAAATCATGACAAATTGCTACACAAGCTAGAAAATCTTGGCATTAGGGGAACAGCTAACAACTGGCTCAGCTCTTATCTTAAAAACAGGGAACAATATGTGGAAATAGATCAGGAAAGGGACAATGTCATTAGGAAATATAATTCCAAGCTACTGACTGTTAGAGTGCCACAAGGATCAGTAATGGGTTCTGTTCTGTTCTTACTCTGTGTAAATGACCTAAACATAAGCAATGATAGCAGTAAAATATTTCAATTTGCTGATGATACAAATGTGTTCTAATTACAGGAAACTCAGGAGAAACTCTTGTAAAAAACATAAAAGAAACCACTGACAGGCTAACATGTTACTTTGATGACAGTGACTTAATAATAAATACTGAAAAAACTGTAGCTATGGATATACACACAGCACAAACAAAAAATCTGATATCAGCCAATCTAGAGCTATATGGACAGACAATTGCCAAAACAGCCTGTACCAAATTTCTTGGACTTCATCTACAAGAAAACTTGAAATGGAAAGCACATATTGAGCTTGTGCCTGTGTATATGCGGATGGATATGTGTGTGTGTGCAAGTGTATACCTGTCCTTTTTTTCCCCTAAGGTAAGTCTTTCCGCTCCTGGGACTGGAATGACTCCTTACCCTCTCCCTTAAAACCCAAATCCTTTCGTCTTACCCTCTCCTTCCCTCTTTCCTGATGAGGCAACCGTTGGTTGCGAAAGCTTGAATTTTGTGTGTATGTTTGTGTTTGTTTGTGTGTCTATCGACCTGCCAGCGCTTTTGTTTGGTAAGTCTCATCATCATATATATATATATATATGGGAAAAATATATAACCGTTTGTTGCGAAATCTTGAATTTTGTGTGTATGTTTGTGTTTGTTTGTGTGTCTATCGACCTGCCAGTGCTTTTGTTTGGTAAGTCTCATCACCTTTCTTTTTAGATATATTTTTCCCACGTGGAATGTTTCCATTCATATATATATATACTTGAAAATATAATGTATTTAAAGCAAAACTTACATACAAAAAGACCACTCATCACTCAAAATCACACAATACCCAGCTATGATACGAGACAAAAATTAGATGTACATGTTCAAAGCACCAACACAAAATTATTTCAAAACAGCCTTATCCATCCTAGTATCAAACTATACAATGCCTTACCAGATACCATTAAACACATACAAAACATTGGTCACTTCAGATCTAAACTGAAGTCGTACTTGGTTGATCACTGCTTTTACACAGTAAATGAATACCTACAAAACTAAATTTTTTTGTGTTTACCCAATGTAGTCTCATTAAGAAGAACATTTGTATTTTATCTCTCTGTATATAGTGTAACAACATTCATTTAAGTATTCATCATTAATTGATGTATTAATGTGTGTTATTAGGTACAAAGGTATATTATATGTAAAATTGTTAATATTAACAAAATAATCCAAATATCTCTTGCACATTGTGCAGCTGTAGATGAAATGGATCAATAAATCAATTAAAATCAAACCTGGGTTGCTTGCTCACTAGGTAGATGCACTGATCATTGCACCATGTGGACACGTTAGTCATTGCAACTCATGGACTGCCCTAGCATGCCTCCCATCAGAACCCAGATTCTCAGCTTATCCACACACCATTAATGTAGTGCTCCTTGCCCATTATCCTCATTACTAGTAGCATTTTGCCAATTCCCTAACACTTTGCGAGATGTGTACATCTCCGCTGAAGTGATTGATTGGTTGTCCTCACATTAATTACATTTGTAGTGGCTGTTCTTTCATGCTCATTTGAAAGAACAGACAAATTTTGATCCCACTTCCATCATGAATCAAGACCAAAAAAAGAAATGATAGTTCTCAACTTTCACCATTGATTTAAATCAACACCCACTAGCTGCTAATGTCGGTCATTTTCTCCTTGTCTTGAATCATGATGTCCATTCTTTTGGACATGCTTGAAAGAACAGACACCACATAAGTGATAAAGCAGCATCATTCCCATAAGAGTTTGAGTGTCATGTGCAGATCCACATGACTCTCAAACTCTAATGGGAATGATGTGGATAGTGGATGTTTGCTAAGAGAGATTAATAAAGCTGTGTATGAACTTATTTTATTTATTAAAATTATTGACTTTCTTTACAATGGCTGACTTTTCCACATTCAACAAAAAACAATACAAAGAATACTACTACTGCAAAGAAGACAAAGATAAACATCTGTGCTCACATAAATAAACTCTATGCACTAGGGATCAGAATGTGAGCATAGACAAGAACAAGAACTGCAAACACACACAAATGCAATTGTGCAAAACCTTTCCATCACTCCCACTGTTTAAGTGATTGCATTTACCAATTAACAACACTGAGCTTTGAGTGCAAATATACAAATTTTTCTTTGGTTAATGCTTTGGTCAACAAATCTGCAAGTTGTTCTTTGGTACACTCATGAACAGCTTCTTTTTCTTTACACTGCACTTTTTCATGTAAGAAATGATAATGTACATCTGTATGTTTGGTGCATTTTTGATATTCAGGATTTTTTAAAAACGTGATTGCATTGTGGTTGTCAATTTGAAATATAGTTGGTTTTTCAGACTTGATTACTAGACCACCTAGTAATTTTCTCAGCCAAATTGCATCCTTAGCAACAGTAGCAGCAGCTACACATTTGTATTCAGTTGTACTTAGAGCAACAACCTTTTGCCTCTGAGAAGTCCAGGTTACTGGACCACCACCAAAAAGAAAACAAATCCTGGTGTTGACTTTTGTGATGTAAGATCACCTGCATAGTCAACATCAGAAAAACAAACCAGTCACATTTTTGCTCCTGTTGTTTGAGAACTCTATACTGCAATTATGTACCTGTAAATTCTTTTCACTGCTTGCCGATGTGCATTAGTATGGCTGTTCAAAAATCTGCTCACACTGTTTACTGCAAATGAAATATCTGATTGAGTGATAACTGACAAAAACATTAGAGATTCAACCACTTCATGAGTGGTACTTTTGCATCACTGAACTCTTGATAATTAGGTAACAGACTCACATGAGGATCAGCAGGAACACTTCAACCTTTTGCTTGAGACATTCCAAATTTCTCAATTATTCTTCTCGTATACTGGTGTTGACATATTAACAGATTCTTTCCCACATGATCTCACTCAATTTCCACTTCAACAAAGCAATGACCTTCACCAAGAAAGACTTCTTTTGGTGATGGAACAATGTTATGAATTGCTTCCATTGACTTTGATGCAATAAGACTATCATCTACAAATAATGCTAACAAGATAACATCACCACTGATTACACCACTGAATAAACATGGATCAGCATTAGTTGCTTGAAAACTATAATGTGAAAGTAAGTCTATAAATTTCTTGTTCCAACACCAAGGAGCTTGCCTAAGACCTTACAGTGATTTCTCAAGTTTGCGAACTTCAGGTTTCACTGTTTTAACCACCACTCCCTCTGTTATATACATGTAAACTTCTTCTTCAAGACTTCCATACAGAAATGCTGTGCGAACATTGAACTGTACCATCTCTTGATCATTATATGGGACAATTGCCAAGAAAATTGTGAGTGAATCATATCGTATCACTGGTAAAAAAGTCTATTGTCGTTAACACCATATTCCTGTTTGAAACCTCTTGTGCACATTGGGTGCTTTGCAGTGAGTAATCTCACCATCTGTGTCAAGCGAAACCTTGAACACCCATTTTGAGTCAATAACTCTCTGGCTATTAGTTCTAGGAACTATTTTCCAGGTTTTGTTGTCTTCATGAGCTTCCAGTTCTTCTTCAATTGCTTTTTTCCAGTGTTTTGAGTCTGGGTGAGAAATTGCTTCTTTGAAGCTGTAAGGATTATTATACTGAGCAAAATCAGCTTCAAATCTCGCTGGTTTGCAGATGATAGAACTATCTCATAGCTGCATTGATGGCACTTTCGTAGGTTGCTCTTCAGTTTCCAGTTTTTTACCCCATTTTGTGAAATTTCTATCCACTCCTGTGCTTGTGCTGGTTCACCAGTAACTTGCTTGTGCCAATCCATGATATCTTGTTCTTCGTGAATCTTGAAGTTTAAGTATGTGTCATCAACTTCTTGTTGTGCAGATGCTGAGCTGTTGCTAACCTCATTGAATGTGACATCCCTCAATATAAACCCTTTGTGACTCATGGGATCATAAAGTTGATAATTGTCGATAATTTGTTGATTGTCCTTGATAACCAACAAGTACAACCTTTTCTGGATTCGGCATCAAACTTTCTGTGAAATTGTTTTGGGACATGAGCAAAGGCATCTGACCCAAACACTCAGAGATGTCCAACATATGGCTTTCGTGCATTCCGCAACTCATATGGAGTTTGCTCCAAATTGTGTTTTGTTGTAACTCTATTTAATATGTATACAGCAGTGTTAACAGCCTCTGCCCATAAAAACTTTGGAAGGTTTCTGGCTTCCAACATTGTGCATGCACTTTCAACAATTGTACAATTGTCCCTCTCAGAATGACTGTTCTATTTTGGCATATATGGAGCAGTTGTTTCTAACTGAATTCCGTGGTTCCTCAGAAACTATTTCATACCATAATTAATGTATTCAGTACCATTGTCCACATGTAATGTTTTGAAATTCTGACCAAACCTGTTCAATACAAGATCACTGAATTTACAAAACCAATAAATGACATCAGATTTGTGTCTTAGAAAATAAACAACTCTGTATCCAGTTGCATCATCTTTGAATATGACAAAAAACGTGCTCTTTTTTTTTGTTTCCATCTAGTCCTCTTACTGACATCTGTTGAACTGTTCATGTACTGACATGTCCTAGCCATTCATGCCATTGTTTCAGATCAGTCACTGCAAAATAGTCACTGGACAGAACTCCGAAAACCATTCCTGTCAAAAAGTCATATTATGTGATGTACCACTGTCCAACAGCCATACATCTGACTGATCATGTTCAAACCACTTAGTGTATGTCTCTCTTGACTTTCTTGCAACTCGACACATGTTATCTGCCGACACAATAAATGCACACTTGGATTTATTTTTGCCACTCTTGTGTTTCTCTGTCTCTCGCTTTTTCTTCTGGCACTTGTGAGCTGTATGACCACACTTTTTACAGTAAAAGTTCGACATCTGATCTTGTTTATCGTTCTTGTGAACTTTTGTCTTTTGCTGGACATCACTGCAAATGCACTAATTTCTTCACCACTCACATTCACTGGGATTCTTCTTTGATGAGATGTTTTGTCAAACTTTCCACGTTTTGTTGACTAGCTTGCACACTCTCCCAAGCTGTTTTAAATGCATTATATTTTTATGGTAATGATGCAATGACTTTCACCATTACAGCTACATCTGAAACCTTTTCTCCAACATTTCTGAGTTGTAATGCTAGACTTTCAATTTTGGCTACATGTGCAACTATAGAATCATTTGCATACATCTGATATTCATGAAAATGTTGAGTTATTGTTAGTTTGCTTGCTTCTGACCATTGCTCATCTATTGATCTCAAATTGTTCCATATTTTGTGGGCTCTCTCTCAAACCAACAGACATTGCATTTGTGAATCATCTACTGATGTGAAAACCAAAAACACATGTTTTGCATTTTATTTTGTCCATGATTTAAAGGCGGCATTATCATCTTTCTTAGGTTGATGTCGAAAACCAATTAAAACATCAAAAATTCTGTAAGCCTTTTAGGTTGCATTTATCTGGAGTATCCATGTCTGATAATTTATTGCATCCAGCTTTGAGATATATTTTGAAGACACTTCTTCAGCCATTGCAGATTTCTTCTCTCTTCTTTTCATCTGAACACGTCACGGTTGGGATACCAAAAGTTTATATGAAATAGTAACTTTCCTCACACAAACCAAGCAATGCCTGGGCCCATAACCTGATGAAGACAGTGGAGGTTTGCTAAGAGAGACTAATAAAGCTGTGTATGTACTTACTTTATTAATTAAAATAACTGGATTTCTTTACACTGGCTGACTTTTCACATGCAACAAAAAACAATACAAAGATTGCTACTACTGGAAAGAAGACAAACAGGTGCAGTCACATAAATAAACTCTGTGTACTGGTGGTCAGAATGTGAGCATAAAAAGAACAAGAAATGCAAACACACACAAACGCAATTATCCAAACCTTTCAGACACTGAATCAGCAAAATGCCATGAGTAATAACAGTAATGGGCAAGGGGCACTCCATCATAGTGTGTGGATAAATTGAGAATTTGGGTCTGATAAGAGATAGTCAATGCAGTTATGATGATAGCTGTGTGTGGATTGTGCAGTGATCAGTGCATCTGCCTTATAAACGGGAGATACAGATCCGAATCCCATCTGGCACAAATTTTCAGCTTTCACCATTGATTCAAATCAATGCCACTAGTAGGTAATGTCAGTATTTTCTTTGTGTCTTGATTCATGATGGCTGCAGGATCAGAATGTGTCTGTCCTTTTGGACAAGTCCAGAAGAACAGATACCACATAGATGTCTGTTAAAATTTCATTCCCATTGTGTAAGAGTGGTCCTTGTAGCATGACTATGAATATACAAATCAGGTTTACTCTAAATATGTGCTATAATGGTCATGTACATTTGTTACCTTTTAGATTAGATGCAGTTAGTTGATGTTAGTGAAGAATGCCTTTAGGATGACAAACACACCTTTATTAACACCTCACTGAGTTTTAATGTCATCATTTAATAGTGTTGCAAGAAGCTAGATGTCCTGTCAGTAATATGGGAGAAAGACCTGGCAGGAATGTAGCCACTGTACATGATTGCTGGCAGCTGTGGTCACGAGAATGTACCGTCACAAGAAGACTGGGCTCTGGACAGCCACTTGGCACTACAAACAGGGAAGACAGTCATGTTTGACATGTGTCTCTGGTCCATCATAATGCATCTACAGCAACAATTTGAGCAGTGGTTGGCACCACAGTGGCACAACGAACAATTACAAATTGGTTACTTCAAGGACATCTCCGAGCCAAACCCCAAACTACTGCCATCTGCAACTTCAGAGGTATCAAGCAAGAGGGCAGAGTGGAGGTCCGCTGTGTTTTCTGATGAAAGCTGGTTCTGCCTTGGTGCCAGTGATGGTCACGTCTTGGTTAGGAGGAGATCAGTTGAGGCTCTGCAACCAACCTGCCTGCATGCTAGATGCGCTTGGACCTACACCTGGAGTTATGGTCTGGGATGCAATTTTGTATGACAGCAGGAGCACTCTCTTGGTTATCTCACACATCCTGACTGCAAATTTGTATGTCAGTCTGCCATTCTACATCTACATCTACATCCATGCTCCACAAGCCACCTGATAGTGTGGGGTGGAGGGTACATTGAGTATCTCTATCGGTTCTCCCTTATATTCCAGTCTCTTATTGTTCGTGGAAAGAAAGATTGTCAGTATGCCTCTGTGTGGGCTCTAATCTCTCTGATTTTATCCTGATGGTCTCTTCGCTAGATATACATAGGTGGGAGCAATATACTGTTTGACTCCTCAGTGAAGGTATGTTCTCGAAACTTCAACAAAAGCCCGTACCAAACTACTGAGTGCCTCTCTTGCAGAGTCTTCCACTGAAGTTTATCTATCATCTCCATAACACTTTCGTGATTACTAAATGATCCTGTAATGAAGCGTGCTGCTCTTCGTTGGATCTTCTCTTACTCTTCTATCAACCTTATGTGGTACGGAACCCACATCGGTGAGCAGTACTCAAGCAGTGGGCATACAGGTGTACTGTAACCTACTTCCTTTGTTTTCAGACTGCATTTCCTTAGGATTCTTCCAATGAATCTTAGTCTGGCATCTGCTTTACCGACAATTAATTTTATATGGTCATTATATTTAAATCACTCCTAATGCCTACTCCCAGATAATTTATGGAATTAACTGCTTCCAGTTTCTGACCTGCTGTATTGTAGCTAAATGATAAAGGATCTTTCTTTCTATGTATTCACTGCACATTACACTTGTCTACATCGAGATTCAATTGCCATTCCCTGTACCATGTGTCAATTCGTTGGAGATCCTCCTGCATTTCAGTACAATTTTCCAGTGTTGCAACCTCTCGATATACTACAGCATCATCCGCAAAAACTTCCGATGTTATCCACAAGGTCATCTATATATATTGTGAATAGCAGTGGTCCTATGACATTCCCCTGCTGCACATCTGAAATCACTCTTACTTCGGAAGACTTCTCTCCATTGAGAATGACATGCTGTGTTCTGTTATCTAGGAACTCTTCAATCCAACCACAAAATTGGCTGATAGTCCATATGCTCTTTCTTTGTTCATTAAATGACTGTGAGGAACTGTATCAAACACCTTGCGGAAGTCAAGAAACACCGCATCTACTTGGGAACCTGTGTCTATGGCCCTCTGAGTCTCGTGGACAAATAGCGCGAGCTGGGTTTCACACGATTGTCCTTTTCAAAACCCATGCTAATTCCTACAGAGTAGATTTCTAGTCTTCAGAGAAGTCATTGTACTCTAACATAATGTGTGTTTCAAAATTCTACAGCTGATCGACATTAGAGATGTAGAACATCATTCCAGGGAGCATTTTCCGACAGGATAACATTCACCCACATACTGCCGTTGTAGCCCAACATGCTCTACAGAGCATCAGCATGTTGCTTTGGCCTGCTCGATTACCAGACCTGTCTCCAGCTGAGATGACAATTCCAGCGTCATGTATGAACAGCATTAACTGACCCTGTATCGACCAACAAAGTGCAACAGACATGGAACTTAATCCCACAAACTGACATCCAGCATCCATACAACATAATGTATGCATGTTTGCAGGCTTGCATTCAACGTTCTGGCAGTTCCACTGGTTATTAATATACTAGCATTTCGCATTTGCAATGGCTTATCTCACACTTACATTAATATTTGATCTTGCAATGTTAATCACTTATATATGTTACCTTGACAATTGTATTTCTGAAATTTCGTTACTCTACAGTAATTATTTTTTGGTTGTGTGATTGTTTTGATCAGTGTATATACGTAACTCAGTAGGCTTCTACGCCACCATTATTGTGATATTTTGCAATGGGAACATGTTTATGCTTGACATTGTATTGTATTCTTGTGTTGTATTTGTGTACATTTTATGTCAGTTTGTACTGAACCATCATGTGAAGTTCTAGTGAGTTACCTGAGAAACACGTGGTACCACAAATAATCAAACATTAAGACAAAGTGTGTGGAATGCTTTCCTTTGTTTTCTTGTCTTGGTATTGTATAATCTGCTGGCAAACATGTGTACTTTTGTGTGTTACATGTGTGTCTTTGATAATTTAATAAAGTTTTATAGTGTTAACATAACTTAAATTTAATCATGGATCATCGTTCCCACAAATGGTGACCCCGACTACACAAGGCACATGATAAACACATCAAAAGTGAGGTTTCTTCACTGTTTACTACAGATACTGCCTCTTCGGGACAGTTTTGCACATCTCAGTTCCACAGTTGGTGCTAAATTTTGGGAAGTGCCAGCTTCCTGCAATATACGGCCTGTGGACAATTGGCTAACAAGCTGCATCACATCTTCTGCACCATGCAGAAAGGTTGTCACCCTGCTATACATGCGACAACAACTATATCTACGGCTCTGGCTTATAGAACTTTCTTTTAAAGCCTACAATATTACAGATGACAACCCGTAATTCATCCTAATCATCAATGTGTTAGACTCTCCAACACTGATATTATTGTCTGACATTGTGCACAACATGGTGAAAGTGAACAAATATGCACACCTTAATGGCAATGTGCTTCACTGGGTGCATAAATCAACAGACTTTTGCATACAACAGGTTTTACAAGGTGAAACTATTGGCAATAAGTCGCCTTCTGTATTCTGGCATCACCTCCAGTCATTGGTTTCCAAACATGAAGTGTCCAAGGTCACTATGAAGCTAGTGTAGATTCATCAGTTGCCTTTTGTGGTTGAGAGTATTGTGATTGCAGGTAACACATCAAATCTAGGGTCACAGTTACTCATTGCTGACCAAATATATGATTTGGAGTTATGCAGAGGCCCAGCATCCTGGACATGTCAACATGAGTGTAATTACAGAAGACGTCATTATATGGGAGTAATTCCACTTCCAGAACTACTTACTTCACTACAGTGTGACTTGTCACCCTCAAATGACAGTACAGCAAGATCCTGCAAATTCCAGCAATCCCCTGTCTGCCAAGTAATACAGCACTCGCCATGACATCAGCCATCACCTCAGATGGTGTTGGTGTCTTTCCTGCTTTGGGCAACTGCTCAAAAATGCTCATCTCCATGCAGTTTCCAAAATAAGGACAGTGATTGGGGCTAAACATGACTGCCTGCTCCAAAGTAAAGTGCCTACACTTTACTATGATAATTTCCTCATCATATGGCTTGATGTCTGCTGTGAACACTCAATTGCAAAAATGAAATTACAATGAAATCCAGACCATTAGCTGCTTACAGGCATTGATAAATATCAACAGAGACAGTTGAAAATGTGTGCCCCGACCGGAACTTGAACCTGAGATCTGCTTATATAGCAGATGCTCTATCCGATGGGGATTTTTTTTTTTTTTTTTTTTTTTTAACTGTGTGCCAGACTGAGACTCAAACTCGGGACTGTTGCCTTTTTTTTTTTTTTTTTTTTAAATCTCATTTTGTTTGTTGATGTTCGTTGCATTTGTCCAGAGCAGACACCCTATGGAACTTGTTCGAGTTCATTGTTGATCCTTTCACTCAGTGTTTTATTACAGAGGGCAACTACCCCTCTGACTGAACATGCTGAGCTACCATGCTGGCATACGTATTTGGCAATATTTGAACCAACAACCTTCTGCATGGGAGGTCAGTACCTTCATCATTACTCTACACCACCCTACAACCATTGAGGACACAGAGGATAGTGTGACTGCAGGGACTTAACTCTGGCATGCTCCCTGTAAGACCCACATTTCCAACATACTGTCCCCACACTACATTTGTAATGCCCCTGCCTATTATATTCATTACTCGCAGCAGTCAATCTACCAATTCCCATGAGTTTGAGCAATGTGAGTGCATCCACACTGAAGAAGATCATTGGCCAGTAAGCCTTATCTATATGAATATGGTATCTGTTCTTTAGGACTTTTCCAAGACAACTGAAATGCACAGTTTCCATTTAACTGAATCAGGATCAGACATTAGCATCCTAAGGTGAAGTTGAAGATTTCTTTTCTGTTGCATCCTGTCTCACCTCTACAAAAAACTTCAAATACCTGCGTTTGTACAACACAGCGAGGTACTGGGTTAGGCTATCACAAAGAACTTCCAGTGGACCTCCCCAGTCACGGATATCACTGAGCCCATTCAGCATCATTACTACAGTGACATGAACATACAACTGACTCAACTCTGAATGAACAGTGAGATTGATTATGGGAATACTGCATGTTCATGTGATGCTCAAACGTGGCAATGTTGCACACCGCAGCACCCACACATACTTCTACAGACACAAAATTGTCTTTATTTAAAGAACTTCTTATCATAATTCAAATTTAATTCACTGACGAATTCCTAGACATCAGCTATATTTGGTATAGATCTAGCACAAAATAGTGACATATAAAGATTTGTACCAGACCAGGAGTCAGGCTACAAATTTTCTTGTGTCACTGTTTCCTGCTAGACCTATACCTAATACAGCTGATATGAAGGAATTGGTAGTCAGCTGATTAATTTTGAAATATTTAATGCAGTTGTCGATTGTCAACAGTGCCTGTTCTCAGACATACATGTAAGTTTGCAGCAAAAGGAACACTGTAATTGAACCCACTGGGAAAGTGACAACTGTGGAAGAAGAGAAAACGTGCATTATTGCACACAACAATGTGTTCTGTGCTCACTTTACTGACCACACTGCTGCACTTGAAATGTTTCAGATTCAAATATGTAGCTACAGGTTGATGCTGCTCCTAAAGCAACATCAGATAATATGAAACAGCGGTCTGCATCACTGTTTGGAACATGGCATAACCCTACCCATCACATGACTTCTATGTCGGGACATCTGGTTGCTTCCGAAGCTGATCGGTTGGTGCCTGCAAAGTATGCCACATCGAAGAAGAAAGACATTTCCTGGCATCCTTGTGGAGACTATCATGCCTTATACACATGAACTATGCCTGACTGTTACACTGTTCCACATATCTATGGTTTTACAGATGCATTTGCAGGTAACCATCTGTTCAGCATTATCATTTTTCAAAAGCATATCAGCAGATACCAGCAAATATGAAAAATATGGTAGTGATCATCACTTTTGGCCTCTTTGAATATGTCTGAATGACATTCAGCCTAAAGAACAGGCTCAAATATGGCAGTGATACATCGATGAAGTCCTTCATGGCCTACCTTTCTGCTTAGCATATATTGGTGATGTTGCTTTTCTCCACCTTTGATGTAGAACAAGACAAACATCTGCAGATTATTTTTGATAGACTTTCCCAGAGACAAACATGTGCTTTGAAAATAAGAAGTGGACTTTTTGGAATATCAGGTGGTCTCCTCAGGCATTCGGCCTTTACAGGCTAAGGTTGACTTGATTCAATCAACTTCCAACAGTGTTTAGGTTTTTTAAATGGCATACACGTATAAATAAATATTTACACCATATCTGTATGACAAGGATATTGTAGGGATGTATGATTACATAACAATTATTTTATGTACCTCTTCTTTTTTTCTCTTTTTTTCTTTTTCTTGTTTTTGTTTTTCACCGATCTTTGCTTCCTCAACTGGTACAAGAAAGACACACATAAATACGTTGTCTCAGTAGTATGTTAAGTAATCTAACAAGCAGAAGTTGGATGTTTTCATTCTACCACTGAGCTACATCGCAATCTCCTTCACCAATGCGATGAGGACTAGCATTTTAAAATTCAGCTCTTCGGAGAGGAAGTCAGCAGGAAGAGGGAATAGCTGCCGCTGCCATGATGGCATTGTTGCACATCACTTTGGAAAAAACGTAAATTATTAAGCCACACGCTAAACTAAAACATATTTTAGAACTGCCACCACATTCTTAACATGCACACACCTATGTCTGCATACATTTCTGGGGAGACAATTTTTGGTGTGGGTTTTGATAATTACTGCATATACACCTCTCTTCCCAACCAATATAACAGTTACACCTACAGGCATCATCTGACACATGTCAGTGCCATACAGGGACCACCCACTGTCATGCTGTTTGCCACAACTTCACAAGGACAAAGCTCTGTAATGTGGACCTCAGCAATGTTAAGAGACACAGTGCTCCTAGTATACCTTTCTCCTTCTGTATCCTTAGCTAATGTTGTTGATGCTAGCAAGACCATGGCAGAAGTGGAACTACAACAGCAAGTGAATGGTATGAGGCTGCTGCTCAGGTCCTTTTCCTGTAAATTATTAGACGCACAAACAAAATGGACTGCCTATGACAGACAATTTTTGGCAGTTGACAAAGCCATTAAGCATTTTAGACTAAATGCAGAAGTACACCGTTTCACAGTCACGAGTCACGAACTAGTTTTCTTGGCTTCCAACACTCCCATCTGACTTTTCATTATCAAGACTTTTCTGTCATTTAGTATTTATTGGCCAGTTTACAACTCATATCTGTGATTTGTGGGATGCTGATAATGCTATGGTCAATTATTTCTCTTGAATAAATGCAGTCTTTGTGGGGGTGGGATTCACATAACTGGCTGTGGCACAACATTTGTGTCATTGAAGATACTGGTACACTAAGACTGTTCTTTGATTATTCCCTGTCAAAAATATTTCAGTGTTTTTATCATGGGAGAAAATAATTAAATTAATTCTCAGTAACACAATCATTAATGTTCTTTTGATAACTACTTTAACTTTGTAAATAAGATATGTGTGTTATCTGAATATACATAAAAGCTTCACATAAAACTTCTGTCTACAATTATTTTGTCCACTGTGAACAAAAATAATTTATCTGACACATATCAAAGATAATACTACAGTCACTATTAGTAGCTGATCTGTATGCTTTAGGTAGGGGTAGCTGTCAGCTATTGATTATCTAATTTTATTGAGTGATGGTTGTGTATCTTGTGCAAAATTGAAACACTTGTGTTTCTTTGGAACTCATATGTTATATTTTAACAACTTAGTTTACAGCTCAATATATTTATTTTTTACAAAATTACATATCATTAATTACTTTTGTACAAAAGCATTACAAGTTAAAGAAATAGCAACAGACAACCACAGAGAACATGAATTAAAATCTTACAGAGAACATAGCCATTTTTCTGAACTAAATATGTAAGCCTACATATGTTCATGCAGTATATACATGTAATTTGAACAATATACACTAATTTATACCTTCAAATCACTAACACCTTGTTAATCAGTTTTTCATAGCAAGCATTAATATGTCATACTGAGAAGTAAGTAAGAATTTACATCATCTGCATTATCAGTTTGTGATCATAATGAAGATAATGAAAAAGAAATTTCTTACACTGTGCTTTGGATAAGAGGTTCATTGAAGCAGGATGGCAAAATGTAATTCATATAGTTTAAAAACTAATCCATTGAATGCAGAACTCCTTGTTTTTATTTAAGACACTGGAAAATATAAAAGTTTAAGTTAATAGGATATTTCTTTGGTTACCAGCACAAGTTGGGGGCTTGTACCAACAATTCACTGCAATTAAATAATTTTAATGTTTGCTATGACTTCCTGATGGCACAAACTACTTCCTTTTCTTACAAAAATACTAAGCAATTGTTTTTATATATGTTTTTGGAAGCTCTATTTCCATCAGCTTTGTACAGAAATTTTCTCTTTTTTTCTTCAAAATATCTTCCAAGGTTGTTCAGTAACTATTACATGTTTATCAAAACAGAATGGAAAATTATCTAAATTGTAAAAGTATACACCCAAATACCTTGAGACTGCAAAAGGAATCTTTTACAAAACAATGTATATCAGGTTTCTATCTAATAGAGCACCAGCACATAGATTAGCTCTGAAAGGCATTGTCAGAATATATTGTTTGATGTAGACATATTGCTACAGAATGGCTTGCATGAGGAATAGTATGCTCAAATGGGTAGATCTTTTCATCCTATGAAGGGATTCTATTGCAGAAAGCAGTTACTGGCCATCAATGCATGTTAGTCTTTTTAATACTGAAATTAATGTTTTTATTGTTGGTTACCTTATTGTCATAGAATACCCATGAGAAAAATTTGTCAATTTCATTTACTTGTTAAGTTTTTCAAGAGAAATTACATTTTATCTTTGCCTCTTCTTCTGAAATAAAATTTTCATTACTATAAAGGAAGTAGCTGCAAAACTTGTCATTAATGTATTTGTTCATGTGGAGGTTATGTTTATGGTATTATACCGAAAGATAAAGTTGGCAGGTATTGTCTCAAAAATTATGTTTTATTTCACACAATGAATTAATTAATTTCACTTTTTTAGGCAAGAAATTTCTATAGAAAATTAATTTGAAGCAGGGCATGCTATCAGTACTGCCTTCCATTCATACAGCTCTTGTTCCTGTAACATACTATTGTGTTCTAATGTGTAATGCACTTTACATTTGGAAAGGAGACAGCATATTTTTGAGGATTTTTGCACTCCATTCATACAGTTCTTGTTCCTGTAACACATTATTATGTTCTGATGTCTAACACAATTAATGTTTTGAAAGGAAACGACATATTTGTGAGGATTTGTGCATAGTTTCTTAAAATGCTATAAAAGGCAATAAGTTCCATTACATCTGAAGTGTCTTGTTGTTACTAATGATTGAATCAGTCCTAACTAAATCATAATGTTTTGAACATCAATTCACTCTTCAAGTAGAAGATTCATGAGTAAGGGTACACTATCATTGTGAGGTCTCCATTGTTATGATAAACACATATTAATGTTAATTTTGCAAAATCTTTAAATATTTTGCTGAAATGCTGAAATGATATTTTTTACATCCACATTTAATCAAAAATTGTTAAATGATCACTGGTTCTTAGCTTTACACTTTGAAAATTTAATCTTTTTGTAAAATCTTCATTAAAACAATCATGTGAAATATTTATAATTTATGATTAGACTGTTGTAATGTTATTGTCAGGAGATTGTCATAAAAATATTAGGGTTGGAAATATAAACTTCATTACTGTAGATACACACTGTTTGCTGCAATGGGTAAAGACTGTTAATGAAAATAGGAGGTATCATTATTACATTCTTTAAATCCAGTCTACAGTTATTACAGCACAGAATATCATTTTTAAGACTGTTAAAGACACATAGTCAACCAAGAACATTCTGGATAGGCAGATATAATACTTCAGAGTGTCTTTAAAGCTTCTTGTATGATAAAGTTGATCTAATCAAAAGACACCTATCACAAGGTCAGAAATCACTTCTAAGCCATAACAGTTTTAGAGCTGAGAAAGGAAGTTTGTTACAGTGTTTGTGTAAGATCTATTTATTGAAATAATTAGCTTGACTTTCATGTAAATGTGTACTTCCACTTAATTATCATAAGACCAGTGACTGAATTCACTGGTAGTGGTTACATTCAATGAATGTGATTTCAAAGTACATAATTTTGGTCAGGTACATTTCAGTGTAAATCTTGCATAAATACAAGCACTGAATGAGACATTTCATTTAAAAATAAAAAAAATTATAATTTACTTACTTGTTTTATGGTATTGCACACTTATGCTAAAAGTGTACCTACGCAGTTAATGAAGTAAACCATTTATAACAAGATATTAAGACAAAGGCAACATGAGCATGCATTGTGTAAGAAAGTAACATAACAATAACTACTGCATGAAACTCCAGTGACATTTTAAAGTAATAAGAAATGACTAATATTTGTGTCATGCTAACGTATTTTGGGGTTGCTAAGCTGAATGGTGATAATTCAAATGACATGTCACACTTAGAAGTTTGGTGGTGATTTGGGTGGGAAGGAATTATTATTTTCTACAGGACAGTTGCACAGTTCAAAATGCAGTCAAATTAAACTGGATAATGACAGTGATCACTGAACTGAACTGAAATATGCCTTGGCATAATAAAGTTACTGTTACAGCACCTAAAGAGTTCCTGTTTCCCAATCTCATCAAGTACACGAACTTTTTTACTGCATTTTGTATTTGGTGAATGATTTATCAACCATTGTTTTTCAGTTATATATACTGTCAGAACAACATCAATTTTTGGCTACTGGTATCACCGGTAATAGCTGTATTATCATCAGAGTACAAAGATACAGTGACATGAATGTCAGCACAGTTTCTGTGTAGCAGCAAGTATCTAATCCAAGATATGCAGTTTTTTAGGCTACATACTATCAAAACAGTTTATCGTTCCTTGGTTTACTGGTCCTTAATATGAAACAGAACTGGACATATGTATCAACAATTACAAACCTCTAAGATCAAACAGTATTGTAACACAGTAGCAGAAACATTGTATAGGTGGGCCTCTCTTTAATACCATAGCTTTACAGGGATTGATATTTAAATTGTACCAACATATACTACTATGTATACCTGTATTTTTTCAGCAGTTATAGCTCTGATCATATGAAACATTAAAGCATTCATCTACTTGTTGTGTCACTCTTACCCTTGCATGTGGTTTCCATGAAACACTATATGTAGGATACATATATCTTTGTGAGAGTGTAAGCTGAATAAGCTTAAATTTACACCCTCTTTTCGGATAGACTTTCTGTTACACCATTAGTGTAGAAATGTGTTTTTTCTTTTTGTTAACATTTGCTAAAGGAAAAAAAACTGTACACCATAATAATTGCACAATGAATTCTTGCCACTGTGAAGGTACCTCTACATGTAACTTTTGTGTGTTACCAACTTATCAAGAGAGCAATAATCATATATGATAACTGCAGTCATGCTTCTCTTTTCTGAAAATATGGAATAGAGATAGGTTGAATAAGTGATAATTTTTAATTTTGTCAAAAACTTAATGATTTTGGAGTATGATAGTACTGAACAAGTATGATCATTTATAGGGGACATAAATTAATATATGAATAAATTAACTATTTTTTGAGTTGTTTGCTAATGGTGAATGAATGTATATAGAAGTTAGTGTGTTAAGTGATTTTTTACAACCCAATAAAGTCTACATAAATGAATGCAAAACAAATGACTATTTTAAAATAACTCATGGGAGGAACAGTGGCAAAGGGCTGAACACTATCAAAAACCAACACTGAAACTCACCACACATCCTAAAAATGAAATAAAAACATTAAACCCAATAACTGGCTGCAGTAACTGTTATTTTATTTGAATATTAGTAGATTTTATAGAATGTACCTGATATCTGGATACCCCTAAGAAATGGCAAATGTAACTTAAAGAGCATGATTGTGAGTCACAAGGAGATGCAGGAAAAGTGAATATTGCAGTTGAAGGCAGTGCCTGTATGGTAACATACTGTAACATGAGAATATAAGTAGACTACTGATGTAAAGAAGACAGTGGCACAGAAGGTATAAAAGGAAGAGAAGTGTACTTGAAAGCTGCTTTGCAAAGAAAGTAGCAAAAATCTCTAAGTTCATTGTGCAATAGTTTCTCTGAGGCTTTCTTATGGAAGTCTTTGGTTTCAGAGATGATCTGCTTAGTCGGCCAATTTTCAAACATTTACAAAGATATTCTTTCCCTCTAATACTTAAAAAATCTCCATCATTTCAAAACATCTCTGAATAATGATACAGTCTGTCACAATGGTATTTCTCTGGAAAATTTCTGATGATTAAGTGTGTTGCTAGACCAATGAAGCACTGCTGTGCCATTTTCCAGTGATAATAACTAGTCATTAACTAGATATAAGAACAATTCTCTGCCAGTGTGTATAATCAGAGGGTGCAAGGAGTGAAATGGGGCATGATGTTGTGGAGGACAGATGGGCAGGGTATGCAATGGATACACATTGGACCAACTGAGCTAGAGGAATGGAGTATAACAGAACATGTTTTCATCAAATTAATGTGTTAATAATTTGTTTGAGTATGTTTGTTCTTTACAGATTCTTCTTTTAGAAATAAATCCTTTCAAGGATGATAGTGTATCACAAACCGATATTTGATTCCTTTCAGTCTTGTCATAACATACATTTGAAGATGACAGTTGTAATTTCATGTAACCTTTTTTCCAACCTTTTATCATGAAAGTTCACAATTAAAAAGCTTGTCCCACCAATGTCTTCTATTCTGTTGTGACCATATAATTTAGTCTATACCATCACTTACTGCCATACTGTAACAAGTCAGTCCCTTTGCTGTTCTTATTGTAGAAAGAGGTGGGTTGAATTCAAAATCATGAATATGAAAGTGAAATGGAGTTATAAAAAGAACAGAACATGCTTCATGCAGTTGTTTAGTATAACACCACCCTGTTAACCTAAATGAAATTTCACTGTTCAACTCCTGTTGCGGATATGGAATACTTTCAAATAGTAATTCCATCTTTAAAATTCTGGAAGAATTATTTGCCTTTGCTGAAAGCAGCGAGTTCTGCATTATTCTACTGTCCTTTTCTGTAGAAAGTTTGTAGGCACTGGTAACTTAAAAATGGTTTCTGTAATATTCTGGATATCCACAACCCCAATATTAATCTTAGGGGGTGTGATACCAATGATGCCAATTGCATTTACAGAGTTGGAAAATGCACTTGACCATGTGCCACGTCATTATTCAGATACACAGACAGTGTTTATATTGTGGCTGAACTGTTCATCATCTGAGTCGGACTGATGTAATGCAATGGTTGGGAGAGAGAGAGAGAGTATGTGTGTTAGCATTTAACAATGATTTCTGAAAGTAAAGCAATTTATAATCCTCCTTATGTGTGAGACTTGTAGCTGAAACTCATCTAATTAGTTAGTAGCAATGTTATAACATATTAAAACTTTACTTTGGGAATATGTCAATTATTGCAGTGCACAAATGCAAATTCACATTAATGTCAAGATCTGAACAAGGTCTTTTGCCAGTGGACTTCAGAACACAAGGTTCTAAGCAGTTATGTGAGAAATTAAAACATGATAATGGTATGGAAATGATTATGCTCTATCAGACAAAATTTTTCTTACTTGTTACAAGGAAACATATCCCAAAGAGATTTGAAATGCATTTTTGTAACAGAAAAAAATGAGAGAAAACCAGTTTCATTAATATACACATTTTCAAAGCAGTACCTTTGACTATTTCCAGACAAACATATAATCTTAAAACTAATGGTTAGTGATGACATGGGTGAGATAAGTAGAGATAGAACATTCTGTTCAGAAGACCTTGAATTATTGTTCACTTTAAATTTATTAATTTTATATGGATGTTGTTTGAGGTCTGTGACTGTGTACTGCTGCAAGTTGTGGTTTATTTGTTACTGTTCTCTGTGTGCCGGAAAATGAAACTGCCAACAGAAATGTTTATTTTTGGATTCATAACCCCACCGGCACACACAGATAATGTACATAGCATATCAACTGATGTATAAGTAACTGTATAGTGCACCTGATGATGGCAACACGCTGCCAAAATGCATTATGCTAATAAAATATTATTAAAAAGTGACTGCAGCAGTATAAATTATTCCACATAATATCATTGTTGACCTCAATACAAAAGACGCAGTAGGTTGAGTAAAGATATTTTTTTAAGATTTGAACAGATGGGCTCTGCTACTCATAAAGAAAAATATTTTGGTGAATAAAAATAATCATAGGTACATAGTCTACTAAAATCTAGAGAACAAGTTTGTTGGAAAAAATAAATATAGAAATTATGAATTGTAAAAGTCAATAGACAACATGTGTTCAATAATATCTTAAAATAATCTTGTTTGTATACTAAATACTAAAATGGATAGTAAGTATATCAATGTTTTGACTGTGCCATTCTCATAATCTTTGAACTTTACCTTGATGTGAGGTACAAGTTATTTCTAAAAATGCCTCAGATTATCAGTTCTACAGCTCAGTTTGCAATGTAAGGTATCTCAATTGCTTATGTCCAACAGTTCCATTAACTCTGTCATACAAGAGTATAAGCTTTTAAAGTAAATTTGGCATTCAGTGTAGGTGTTGTTCCAAATGCTCACATTTACTGAAGTATTTAGCTGAAAGTATTACTTTCAGAAAGTCATCAGTTTCCCGGGAGCTGGTATTTAGGTATATATTCATTTCCATTAAGAAAGGGAAGAGTTTGTAATGTGGAAATATTACATGTCTTGCAATCAGTGGAAGAATCACACAGTTATGAGTTCTAGATATTGTTAGGGACAATCACCCACTTGTGACACTGTTGCCACCATACTACTATACACAAATATATCGAAGCAACACAAGTCTTCTCAGTCCACTATTAGTTGTTGCAATAAGCACATACCTACGAAATAAATGTAATTTACATAATAGTTGTAAGTGTATGCTTATCACTGAATGCCTCTATAGATTAACAGAATGAAGGAAATACACACTTTTTTTCCTATTTGCTTTACTAGTTAGTTATTTATTGATGGGACCTGCATTTTGGATTAATAGCCTGAAAACTAGCCCAAAAAATAAACAGTCAAGTGACAAGTGTGTTTTTCCCCCATTATCATGTTTCACCAAGTAACCACACTGAAGTCAACTGAGATAAACAAAATATTTCTAATATGCCATTAAGAACGCCTATAATGATAAAAAATTGTCACATTCTTTTTAACACCATTAAAATGTCCTTTCCATTTGTCAGCAACATGTAATGTTTTACATTTCATAAAATCTTTATGGAGGAAAATCTCCACTATTCGTTTAGTATCAGTTTAGCATTAAAGCTTATATTGAAAAGGAATCTGTTACCAATGATTGTTACATGTTACAGTGCTGTCCAGCAACATCACTCCCTTTGAACATATCATATGTTTTAATGAATGTTGGGATGAGGTATTTCTGCTTATGATTCAATTAGCCACTTATTTTTCTAACATACAGATATATTGTACCAGTTGGTGTGCTACAGAGGAGTTGACTAAAAATACACAAAACACATCAATATAGCAATTAGTGTTGCCTCATACATACATACTAAAACCAGAATTTATGAAGAAATGTTTTTAAGCACATTTTTATCTCCTGCAATTAATGGGGAAAGAATTCATACTGACTGATGTTAAGAGCAAATTCACATCCTGATGAAAACTATAGCAATGTTCATAGCACAATCACACTGTATTAACATAGTTATATTCAAGTGAGTCATATTTTGATATATTAACACATATTTTTCCCATTAAAAAAATATTGCATTTCTATACAACTATTTCTATGCTTATTTTGTCCATTTTGATTTCTACTTTTGTTATCACAATACACATTTAGCAAAAACATTGAAAATTCTATTTTGTAGAAAGAAATCTTTACAACATATAATTTTTTCACAAAAGTAATAATTTAATGAAAAGGGGTGTAATAACATGGAGTACAAGATTACTTGGACAGCTGACTTAATGAGTGGAAGCACCACTTTTTGTGACACATTATGTAGTTCACAAAAGTAATAGTCATCATAAAAAAATGATAAGGACATTATTCAACAATAGATGTATTTATATATATTTTTTGTTTTTTATATTAGCTTGTTACTAAATGCACATAAATACTTTCCACAAGACTTTTGAGATAAGTTCAGTTTTGTTTTTATTGTGAGAACACATTAACATATTTTACCACCAAACATTACACATTCAATATATGTATATACACAGGACATTCAGAAACAAAATCAAGTATGAAATCATCCTTTCATTGTTGGTGGTTTACCATATTATTTTGTGCCAGGAGCACACAAATATTGTCATACAGCTTTAAATATGATGTAGATTCTTGTATTGTGCGTAAAAAGAAACATGTTTTAATGTATTGGAAGAACAGTTTGATAAATATAAGTATGCATGAAAATATATAGTCCATTTATGATATGAAAATTATCTACATGAGTGTTATTTTTGATAAATACAGGTTTCATTTAATTTCTATAAATATACATCTAATTTTTATTGTTTCCATTATATTGTCTTTTGGTTAAAATATATTAATAAAGTCAAACATGCAATATGTACATATATATATGTTTGATGAAATGTGTTGGAGAATCACTGACTCATGTTTAAAGAAAGATGCAACAGGGATATAGAATGACAAATAATTTTACTTTTAGACTGTCATACACTACTTTTTGTTATTGGTAACTGAATATATAATATTGAATATAATATAAGTAGTCATTATTTTACTAAAAAACTGAAATTTTTTATTAAAAGTTATTATGGGGAATGTAGGTGAGGAAACTGAAATTACAAGTACAGGTATATTTCTCTTAAGGTGAATGCCCATTGGGAGGCATGGTCACTATCTGAAAATTAATACAATTGTCCATTGGAACCATTAAGAAATGAATACCAATATCAGCTTGTATACTTAGTTATTGTCTGTATGCAGCAGGCCAAGGACAAATTCCTCATCATCAGAACAATATCAAAATGACACACACATTGTGTGCTTAATGTGGGACTTTTTCCTATAAAATGTTAAGTTTTCTATGTGGAAGGACACCAACACTGAAACAAATCTTTGCTATTTGCTAATAATAAGTATGAAGCAACTTGTCTCCAGTAAAATATGTCCCAATATATCTTTAAAATTATTTCCATTCTCATCTGTTGATGTTTGTACTTATGTCATTATTCATACATCTGTATTTATTTTTCTTTTCTTTATTTAGAATATTAAACATTATCACATACCTTTTTCTTCAAATGCCTAAAATAATGTGATCTATTCCAGTCTATAGACTGGTGACATACAGATGCTAACAAAATGTTCCTCCAAAATACTACACAGATTCTGTTACAAGATATTTGTGTTTTGCATGTACTGACTAAAATGCTCTTCCTTACTTACAGCACATAACTGCTTGATGTACAAACACAAACAGTACATGATGTTAAATGCACTGGAAGAAACAAAATAAAATAAAACCTTTTCTGAAGGTATGATGCAAAATGCACAAGGTTTGATTTATAAATGTACAGACGAGGAATCAGTAAAGGGAAACTATTGACAATAAGATGATACAGACAATAACAACCAGAGTGATTATATAGACATAAAAATTTGTAGTAACATCCAATATATTTGACAGCTGCATAAATGCTGATTATCATCACAATTAACTCATGGGTTAGAAGCATTATCTGTACCAACTAACCAACCATTGCAAATGTGATACTTCATAGAAATGTTATCTGGTTCCAGTTGTGTGACTAATGACTCCTATATATTCAAAGTTATTCTTATTAATTGTGCCAGGGATCAAAACCAGTTCTCCTGTCCTGTAACTGTTAATTTCTGGAAGTGTAGGACCTACCACCAGAGTTCACACTAAATAGGAAAATAGCAATTCTATTTTGAAAAGGCAGTGACAGAAAAATATGAATGAAGAAGGAAGAAAGTCTTGTCTAAATGAATAAGACAGAGAGAAAGAATGAAAATAAAAGAAAGGAAGCTGGAGAGAAGTAAGAAAGACAGTAATAATTACTTCAAGCCTGCAACCCTGTATAATGTTTGAGATGGGTACACATTGGATATGGATGTAAATTTATGGTAGTAACACATCAGAACCTCATACACTAATATATTGAGCTGCTCAAATTGCAAAGTTGTGGTTGTTCAGACCCACAGGCCCACATTGAAAACTAAAATTCATATAACTATGCATTATGAAGAAACGTATGGTCAGTTATCAAAAGTCAGTCAGTAACCAGGTTATCTTCTGTATGATGATATCTAAAACAATGAAGTCTCAGTCTGTAAAGTGTTAATGTTGAGAAAATATAAAATATTAATGTCCTTTGGGCAGATTTGACAGTAATAAAAAATTTCTGAAATGACAACATTTCTACTATTGACTGTAATTCTTTATTTTACGCTTTTGGCCAATTTCTGCTATTATGCTATTGTCAATGATAGTAGATGTGGAAGAAGATATGCCACAAAATTGTCCAGCCAGCAGCATGTTATGGGCTAATGTGTAATATATGATAAATGAGTAAAACTGGTACAAAAACAAGTTAGCCCATTTCATGGTTGCTGGTGCTATGATTATTTTATTATAACTGACTCACACTAGTCACTTCTCTTTTTCTGCTACTGTCTTGAAACTGTTTTTATACCAGTTCTGTGCATGACAGCTTGTCACAAATTTTGTGTTGCCTCCCATATGCTAGAGGCGGGACAACCTGCCCTTACTTCAACTACCAGCTAATAATAGCATAATAGCAGAAACTGGCCAACAGTAGAAAATAAACAATCATTATGGCCAAAGGTGGAAATATAAGCATTTCATAAACAAAAATATCATTTCTATCTTTTATTATAAGTCATTAATGTTATGGCTCTTCCTCTAACTTCCCTTCCTGCTGAGATGTTAACAATTTTATAATTTATGTGACATTAGGTCCTCATAACTACAACCATTATGGGTGTTCTTTTATTTTCATTGTTATTTTGATTTTGTACTTATAAGTGCTCTAGCTATCTTGTACTGTTACTTCTCAATGGGTTTTGAATTTCATGTTTCGATTCTATTTTCTTTTTCTTCCAACAACATTAAGTTTAGGTGGATTACCCACAATAATAGATTGCTGAGACTATTGTTTCTTGTTTCTCAGATGTAATGCAGGGTATCCCAAAGAACTATACCCTCCTTGAAACTGTATCTCTCGCTAGTTAAAGCAGATAGAAATAATATTTCATGTGTAATAATTTAGAAGAAACTGGAAAACTTTGCAGTGCTTGTATTTATCATGGTGTTAGAAATAAACATGGTGTTATCATCTGAGGAATGGAAGTGGATGCTACTGCGTTACTCAAAAACAGAGATTGTGAATGAGTTGAGTTGAATTTGGAACACCAGCACCTATATGGTGCACAGGTACAAGAATTGGAGACAACTTTGAAGTTTGTACATGATGTGAGGAAGAGATATAGTGGGAGAAAGAGACATTCAAGAGAAAAAGTGTTGATGCAGTTATTCAGGTGGACACACTGTCCCAAAAAAAGTATGTGAGGCACTGTTCTTGTGAGAATGGGATAAAAAAAAAAAAATCCGGTGTTAACAGAATTTGCAGACTCAGATTCTGAAACTTGTCTATTCTCTGAATGAGGATGGTTCCAATAGGACAACTGAATTTTGTGAGTGCTTCATCAACACATTTTAAAAAAATGAATGTCTCCAAGGTTTAGTCCTTTTGTCATATGAACTAATCTTCAAACTGAACGGAACAACTGATCTCCATTATTGGATGTACTATGCTAATGAAAATCCATATGTAACTCAAGAAACACATGTTAATCTATTAGGAGTATTAGTCTAGTGTGTTCTGTTGTACACAGAGTTAATTGGGACATACTGCTTTGAAGAGACTGCCACAGGTAACTCCTACCTGAAAATGTTGCACATGATACTCCACGTATTAATGATGTTCTAGACAAAAAAGATCATTGCTAATCAACAGGATGGTGTGCCACCTCACATTCATCTCAATGTGAGGGAAGTCTGCAGTCACACATTCCCTTTTGAGACAGACATCAAAAAGAGGAAATGCCATGAAGTATCTAGCTTGATCACTAGATTTGACCTCTTTAGATTTATTTCTTTAGGGTACTGCCAACAATTCAGTGTGTGCTGCAAAACAATGAACACTGCCTGATCTAAAGCAGAAATTGAGTACATCTATGACACTGTCCCAGTAGAAACAACAAAATATGTCACTCTGCACTAAGTTGTTGTCAACATAACTCTGTAGTGGAAATGGTCATTTTGAGCATAAAAAAACCTCAAGCTACCCTTTAATATATATATGGTGCTATAAATTTTTTGTTTTTATCTGTTTTTATCAAAGAGATATTAAGTTTTAAAGAGTATATACATTACTTTGGGACACCCTGTATTTTTAATTGTTCATTGCACATGTCTTCTTTGAACTGTTCCCAATATTCAGCTACTATTATATTCGGAGTGTCACCATCTTTTCTATGGCACAGCAGTTGAAGACTATATTTCTGGGTAAAGTACATGTGTAACTCTGAATAAAAAACTTCTCAAACAATTCATGTGGTTTAAGCAATGCAGATTTGTTGAAGATTAGAGAAAACATAAAATTATTTACATTTTATGGTTTGCAAGGCTAAATATATCTGAATAATCATGGAAAGAATGAATCAGCTAGGGAAAGAGTATTGCAAAAAGAAAAAAAAGTCTATCTATTAAACCGATGTGTAATCACATTGAAACTATTAATTTACATACATATTTTCTGGTGGTTGTGTAAACTTCATATTTTGAGTCATCAGCCTCCCAAATGAAATCATTTGTTTTTGTATACAGGTAAACATTGTTAAAACCAATAAAGTTTAGAATATTTTTATTAATTGACAAGTGATAACCATCAACTATATGGAAGGTGTATCTGAGCACTTGTGATGAGGTCTCCTAACATCTGATTGTCAAAAATAACTTCCTAATACCACACATTTTGCTTTACATATAACAGTCAATAATTCAGTGAGTTTTCTGTTGGCTACAGTTGCAGTTAACACTATTAGTTTTTGTTGGGAGAGCTTTATGCCAATAATAATTCACTATCTAGGCCTAGTGATGTGAAACAGAGAAGTTATAGTTCACTGAGTTGCTGAAAATTTGTTTGATCGATTTGTTCAGACAGTGAAGACCTATATTTCCAATGAAGTGTTATCAACAGAAATCTGAGGCTAAATACTGAACTAATACAAATTTTATGTTTATGAAATCATGTTGTGGCACTTCTCTTCAGGTATTGGAGGCATTAACAAGTATCTGAAGTTATTTTGTAACATAAAATTCAGCTATGTTTAAGATTAATTTTGTACTGAAACATCTGCACTCAAAGTCATTGTTGACTAAGATTAATTTGTGGACTGGACGTTCTTGTGAAGTATACCAATTTTTTACCATATTATTGTAAACAGGCTCTCAGTTCATGTACTGTTTGTGTTTGCATACTTCTTAACACAAATCTCTATTCCTGTTATACTGATGTATCAAAGAGCAATGTTAACACAACTGTAACTAAAGCAAATCTGGGAACCTTTTGCACCAATCAGTGTGAACCATATCTAATAATACAAAAGCCTAAAAATATAGATTAGACACTGATTATATACATTGTTCTGTCCTCATTATTAAAAACTCATTGCAAAAATCTGCCAAATCTTTGCAAATGTTACAGTTGTGTCAAAAGTCACAGTTTGCTCTATATTGTGCTTATGTTGTATAAGTAAATATTCAGTCAGAATATAAAGCCATCTGTTGTTTGATCCATGGAACATACCGTGGTACATATGCATATACTCCAGGAAGATGAGGATGAGCACATTTAATCCCCCAACTAACAATACCACCAACAAACCATCGATCAGGATTTTTTTCATCTTGGCACAGTAGGGGCCCACCAGAATCTCCCTGAAATACAAATAGTCTAATGAGAAATATTCCCCATAGCAGGTATTTAAAATTTAATGTTCAAATATTTGAGAATATATGAATAGCACACAGAAAGATAAAATCTTGTTACATACAATCTGTTATGAGCAGAATAAAGTGTGAATCTTACAGAAACTTTTAATTTAGTCTGTTTGATACCCCATCTCTTCCTGCCTCCAGATTTGTCATGCAACATCTTCAGTAATCTGATTTGTGTACACTATGTTATCTTTATTTACAGTGCCACATCATTTGCCACTCATAACTGTGTCATAACAGACTGTGTCGAGATTGTAATTTTAAACACTAAATTATTGTAATATGTGCTTCATAATATAGTGACAATAGGTGTTCTCATTGCTTGTGGCACTTCATGTAAAACACTCCTTTTTTCTACAAAGAAAAAACTGAAATTATAAAATGGTAAATTTCACAGAAAGAGATATACACTGCCTAGTAGGGAGTCCTGATTATCTACAAGAGGCACAATGACCGATACAACTGATACAAACACGTAATGACAGATCATTCATCTTGGAGGAACTCACTTTGCATTAGAAGACAGTGTTGGATAGGTGGTACATTATTAAGTACGATACCAGCTGCAATTCAGAAATTTTAGAAGGAAGAGATAAAGAAAGATGTAAAGACTGATTAGACAATGAAGAGGAAATTGAAAGTGGAAAGAAAAATACAAATAATATAGGGGTGAGTCAAAAATGAGGAAAAATGTTGCCTAGAAATTGTCACTGCAAACTCAAGAATGTTTGTGTCATGTTACTACATCACCAAATTGCAGTGCAACTTAATCATATGAAATTGAGAAACATGAAGGAGACTTTTGTGTGTTCCCATGCCCTTGCATGAGTTAACATGTTGCCAAGGTTGTTTCAATCATTCTGCAAAAGTTTCACTCAGAAGCTCTTAAACATCACCCATGCATTCCTGATCTCTCCCCATGTGATTGTCATATTTTTGGAGCCCAGCAGAAAGATATTCATGATTGTTGATTTGCTTCAGATGAAGAGGTGCATGCTTGGGTACAATCACAACCACAAACATTTTTCAATGAAGGCATTGACCATCTTGTTTCACAGTGGGATAAATATATTAACAGTTATGGCAATTACTTTTGAAATAATAAACAGTTTACTTATATCCATCTGTCTCATTTTCATTTAACTGTCCCTCACAGTTTCTGCTTATTTTAAAGTGCAAGTGCAAAAATTTCCAGTATAGAATACAAATATTGTGTTACATATCAGTCAAGCAAAACACATACAATGCAAGTGTAAAAACTGAAATGGACACAGTACACAATATCTTTTGCTGCATTTGTATTTCATAACCTTTATTTGAAATGGCATAGTGTCAGAGGCATGTTACGAGGGTTGTCCAGAAAGTAAGTTCCAATCGGTCACGAAATGGAGACCATAGTGAAAACCAGAAATGTTTTATTTGCAACAGTTAGGTACACATTCCACCTACTTCTCTACATAGTCACTGCTCCAACTTTGAGTTTTGTCATAGTGTTGTATCAACTTTCCAATATCCTCATCATAGAAAGCAGCTGCCTGTGCTTTCGGCCAGTTGTCTGTAGAAAAACTTTGTTTTCATAGCCAGTTGTTCCTGTGAGCAGAGATGAGACTCAGGAGGAGCCAATTACAGACTGTATTGTGGGTGATCAAACACTTCTCATCGGAAATGCTGCAGGAGCATCTTCATTGACTCTGCAATGTATGGCCAAGAATTGGCATGAAGGAGGAACTGCTTGACAGTTGCGTTATGTGGGCTGCATGGCACAGGCAAAATCTCTAACCAGGCCTCATACTTGGTGGGAGACGCTATTCTCTATGCATCTTTACATGCTCACTGTTCACTCAAAACTGAAAAGAGTGATGCAACACAGTAAATAGGCATACTGGGGACACTGCCCAACGCACCTGTACAAAGCTTTACCAGATTTTCCCAGAGGTTTCCATTTTGTGACTGATCAGAACTTACTTTCTGGACAACCCTCATATATTCTAAATTGCAGTGTGATGAATGTGATAAAATCTTACCTTCATAATTTACGGATTTCAGATGGCCTTGTAAAAAGAAATGAAGTGGCTGAAGGTCTGACAATCTAGCTGGCCATGCTGCAGGACCTCCAAGACCATTTTATTTTCGAGGAAAGCAACTGATCAAGTAATATGTTGTGGGATGGAAATGAGCTGCAGGCTCATCATCCATGATTTTTATATTATTATTGAATATGTGGCCTAAGGGTAGTGTCTTGGAGTAATAGTCAAAACATCCTCAGGTTTGAACCTAGCCACTGCTTAAATTTTGAATAAAAATCATCAGCAATGGCAACTGAAGACTTCTGGCATAAGTTGCCACCCTTGCTCTGCCAACAGCTTTGTCAAAGATGTGGAGGAGGGAACAGAGGTTCAGGGCATTTCCTTGGCCTTGGCTGGGAAACAGCCTCTAAAAGGAGGGAGAATCAGCTATCATCAACAGCATGAGTATACAGAAGGTAACAGACCACTGCATTAAAAATACAAAGCATATTGACAAAACATGTAGCCTGCTATTGAAAATAAATGGTGTGATCTCTCCATTGGCAAAGTATTCAACATTAGGCATTTTTCAGATTCTCAGGAGGGGTCTACCAAGGGGAAGGTGATCATGAGAAAGAAAAGTTGTTCAACCAATGAAAGGTTAGGTTAACATTATATGAGTTGGGGTATGGATTGTGAAAATTTTGAGCAAGGTAGGAGAACTTTAAAAAATATGAAGGGAAATGCTAAGGCTTAATCTAAGTGTAGTGGGGGCCAGTGAAGTGAAATGGAAGGAAGACAAGGATTTCTGGCCAGATGAAATAGGGTAATATCAACTGTAGTAGAAAATGGTATGAAAGGATAAGGATTAGTTATAAATGGAAAGGTAGGGCAGAGAGTCAGTTACTGTGAACAGTTCAGTAATAGGCTTGTTCATCAGAATCAACAATAAACCAGTGCCGACAATGATAGTTCATCTATATATGCCAATTCACAAGCAGAAGATGAAAAGAGAGAGACTGTATATGAGGATATTGAACTGGTAATTCAGTGTGTCAAGGGAGATGAAAATCTAACAGTCATGGGGGATTTGAATTCGGTTGTAGGAGCATGAGGAGAAGAAACTGTTATGAGATAATCTAAGACTGGCAGTAGGAAAGAGAGAGGAGAAAGAATAATTGAGTTCTGCAATAAATTTCAGATGATAATTGCAGTTAGTCTGTTCAAGAATCACAATAGGAGGAGGTTTATTTGGAAAAGACCAGGAAACATGAGAAGGTTCCACCTGGATTACATCATGATCAGACAGATTTCAAAATCAGATATTGTATTGTAGGTGTATGCAGGTGCAGTTGTAGACTCGGACCACAATTTAGTAATAATGAAGAGTAGAGTGAAGTTTAAGAAAATCAGGCAAAATAATCAATGTGGAAGGAAGTGGGATACTGAAGTACTGAGGAATGACAAGATGCATTTGAAGTTCACTACAGATATGAAGGTGCAGATGTAGATTCATATCACATTTTATTAATAATGAAGAGTAGACTGAAGTTTAAAATAATCATCCAAAGGAATCAATGTGGAGGGAAGTGGGATATTGAAGTACTGAGGAATGATACGATGCATATGAAGTTTGCTACAGACATGGATACTGTTCTGGACACCACAATGGGCAGTCCAGTTGAAGAGGAGTGAACACCTCTAAAATGTGCAACCACAGATGTTGGAAAGACAATGTGCAATCACAGATGTTGGAAAGACAATGTGCAATCACAGATGTTGGAAAGACAAACATAGGTAGGCTACTACAAAACTAACTGTAAAGAAACCTTGAATACCAGAGGAAATACTTAACTGATCAATGAAAGAAGCAAGTACAAAACTATTAAAAAAAGGAATATAGCAATATGATTCCCTTAAGAATGAAGCAAATGGGAAGTGCCGGGAAGCCAAGGAAAGATAACTGCCGGAAAAATGTGAGAAAATTGAAAAAGAAATGAATGTAGGAAGGACTGACTCAGAAAATAGAAAAATCAAAACAGAATTTAGTGAAATTAAAAGCAGGTTGGCAATATTAAGAGTGCTACTATGGGAATTCCACTGTTAAATGCAGAGGAGACTGTGCATGGGGGGAGGGGGGAAGAGTACAGCAAAGGTCTCTATGAGGGGCAAGAATTGTCTAATGATGAGGTAAAATAAGAAATTGGAGTTGATATTGAAGAGATAGGGGATGAGTATCACAGACATAATTTAAAAGAGCTCTGGAAGACTTGAGATAAAATAAGGCAGAAGGGATAGATAACATTCCATTTGAGTTTCTAAAATCATTGTGGGAAGTGGCAGCATGGTGACTATTTAAATTGTGTGCAGAAATCTCTGAGACTGGTAACATACCATCAGACTTTTGGAAAAATATATTCCACACAATTATAGAGATAGCAAGGAGTGATAGGTGTGACAACTGTTGCATAATCAGCTCAACAACTCATGCCTCCAAGTCACTGACAAGAATAATATACAGAAAAATGGAAAATTGAGAATCTGTTAAATGCTGATCAGTTTGGCTTTAGGGCAGTTAAAGGCACCAGAGGGGCAGCCTTCATGTTGTGCTTATTAACAGAAGCAAGACTGAAGAAAAATCGACACCTTCATAGTATTTGTCAACCTAGAAAAAGCATTTGAGAATGTCATATGGTGAACGCAATTCTAAATTCTGAGAAAAATAAGAGTAACTTGTAGGAAAAGACAGAACACATACAGTATAGTTAGTTGCAAAAAAACCAGGGGGGAACTATAAGATTGGAGACCACGAATGAAGAACTCAGATACAAAAAGATTTCCATTTTCATGACAGGTAAAACTGTTTTGACATTAACAAAATGTGGTTGATTGGCAAATATCACATATCCCATGTTAGAAGACATTCTTCTCTTTCATGGTACAAGATGGTGTACAAACTATGAAGTAGAACTTAAGCATCATGACTAATTTGAAAAGCACGTGTAACAAAAATGGAAATTTCTGGATGGATAATGTGTGTGGTGAATAGAAACATGAAACAAACAGTATTTTACCAACTTTCAAGCTTTTGCTTTCTGACAATGAAGTAAACTCATTCACACACATACAGCTACACAGATGCCCAAAGGCACACGTATGTGCCCATAGTGAGACTACCTGTTGATTATCGATAGCAGTTTCCTGGGCAGATGGGAGGGGGAGTGGGTGGAGAAGAGTGCATGTGGTGAGGAGGAGGAGGTAGTGCAATGGTATGATGCAGGTCTTTCAACAGATGACTCAGTGCCTGCACAAGAAGATGGAGTTCAGAGGGTAGAGCATATAAGCAGTAGAGAGAAGGAGAGGTTGGAGGAAGGGAAGGCAGGAAAGAAGAGGGAAATGGAGATGAAAAGGCAGACAGAGAGGGAGGGAGAAAGGAGGCAGACAGAGAGAGAGAGAGAGGGGGAGGGGGAGAAGCCAGTACATGAACTATATGAGGAAGGGGTGGAGTGGACGATAAAGAGAGGGGCAAAGTTAATGTGAGGCAGCGGGGATGAGGATGGTGGAGTTTTAGGTCAGGACAATTGTGAGGGCACAGGATATCAGGATATGTTGGTGAGACAGTTCCCACCTGGATGGTTCAGAGAAACTGTTACTGGAAGGGAGTATCCAAATTACTTTTGTAGTGAAGTAGTTGTTGAAGTTATTTGTGTTGTGGAGCACTGCATGTTCTGCAACTGGATGGACAAGTTTGCAGTTTGCCACAAGTGAGTGTGAGTAGACAACTGATCACTTACCATGCCCATACAGAATGCTATACAGTAATTGCAGAATTTTTTGAGACATAAGTCATCTGACTGGTTTGATGCAGCCGGCCACAAATTCCTGTTATATGCTAAACTTTTCATCTCAGAGTAGCACTTGCAATCTAAATCCTCAATTATTTGCTTGATGTACTCCAAACTCTGTCTTCCTCTACAGTTTTTACACTCTTCAGTTCCATCTAGTGCTATGGTGTTATTCTCTGCTGTCTTACAGAGTATCCTATCATCATGTCCCTTGTTCTTATCAGTGTTCTCCATACATTTCTTCCCCTGTCGATTCTACAGAAAACCTCCTCAATCCTTACTTTTGTACCACCACATCTCAAATGCTTTGATTCTCTTCCATTCCAATTTTCCAAAAGTCCATATTTCACTACCATACAATGCTCTGCCCAAAACGTACATTCTCAGAATGTAAGTTTTTGGCCAGGAACACTCTTTTTGCCAGTGCTAGTCTGCTTCTCATATCTTCCTTGCTCCATCCATCATGGGTTATTTTATTGTCTAGGTAGTAAAATTCCTTAACTTCACCTACTTTGTAATCACCAATTTTGATGTTAGGTTTCTCACTGTTCTCCTTTCTGCTACTTTTCATTACTTCCGTCTTTCTTTGCTGTACTCTCAGTCCATATTCTGTGCTCCTTAGACTGTTCATCCCATTCAACATATCATGTAATTCTTCTTCATTTTCAATTAGGATAGCAGTGTTATCAGGGAAACTTATAATTAATATCCTTTCACCTTGAATTTTAATCCCACTCTTCAACCTTTCTTTTATTTTCATCATTGCTTCTTCAATGTATTGACCAAAGAGTAGGGGCGAAAGACCACATCCATGTCTTACAGCCTTTTTAATCCAAGCATTTGGTTCTTGGTCTTCCACTCTTATTGCTCCCACTTGGTTCTTATACATATACATCTCCTGTCTTTCTCTACAGCTTATCCCTATTTTTTTAAGAATTTTGAACATCTTGCACAATTTTACATTTCTGACAGCTTTTTCCAGGCCAGCAAATCCTATGAACATGTCTTGATTTTTCTTCAGTCTTGCTTGCATTATCAGTCACAAGTCTGAAGGTATATCACCAGTCTCATACATTCTACACACCAACATGAATAGTCATTTTGTTGCCACTTCCTTCAATGACTGTAGAAATTCTGATGGAATGTTATCTGTCACTTCCACCTTATTTGATCTTAAACCTTCCAAAGCTCTTTTAAATTCTGATTCTAGCACTGGAGCCCCTATCACTTCCCTAATGACTACTTCTTCTTTCACATCATCAGACAAGTCATCCCCATCATAGTATTTTCTCTTTACTCTGTATTTAACAGAGGAATTCCCACTGCAGATTTAATGTTACCGCCCTTGCTTTTAATTTCACCAAAGGTTGTTTTGACTGTTCTGTATGCGGAGTTAGTCCTTCCAACTATCAACATAATTAAATATGTAATATGGCTGCTTTCAGACATGGCCTTGCTTTTTAGAGGTTTGGAAATACCTGTGACTGGATTGCACTAGGAGGGTGTGTGTGGATGTATGCATAGGGTCACAGGTGAATGACCCATGGAGTGCAGGATTCAGAGCAGGATTGGATGGGTATGGAAAAAGATGTTCTGTTGGTTGGGTGGGTGGTGAAACACAAATTTGGATGATGGCAGATTTTGAGTAGGATACTCCTTATCTCAAAATTTCAAGAGAGGCAGTTGAAGCCTGGTGGTTAAGCTTATCTTGACCAGGGTGATATTGGATGATCAGTGGAGTGCTGTTTGGTTCCTGGTTAGCAAGCATGGGAGATCATTTTATGGATGAGCTGGATAGGATACTTTTGGCCAACAAAGGCTCTGATGTGGCTATTGGTATATTTTGACAACTGATTTCCACTGCAGATGTATCATGCATAGGTGGTGAGGCTGTAATAAAGAAACTTTCTGACATGGAGTAGGTGGCAGCTATAAAAACAGAGGCACTGTTGGTGGTTGGTGCACTTGATATTAATTATTTATGACCAATCTGAGGGGTCAATCAAGATCAACATTTAGGAAGGTGGCTCATTGAAATGAGAAGAACCAAGTTAAATGGATTTGGGAGTAGGTGTCAAGGTTATGGAGGAAATAGCAAAAGTTGTCCCTGGCATGAGCCCAGATTATAAAAATGTCATCAGTGAATGTGAACCAGACAAGGGGACTTTAATGTTGACTGGATACGGAGAATTCCTCCAGATGGGCCATACAGGAATTAGCACAGGATGGTGCCATGTGAATACCCATGGCGGTACCACAGACTTTTGTTTACAGATTTCGCTTTGAAAGTGAAGCAATTGCGTGTCAGTATTAAGTTGGTTAGGAGGATAAGAAAAGATGTGGTGGCTTGGAATCAGAAGGACATTGGGAAAGGTAGTGGGGGATATTTGTGTATAAGGACATCACATACATAGTGACCAACAAGGAATTTGGTGATAATGTGAAATTAACTGTGGAAAGGCACTGAAGGAAGATAGTGGCATCTTCAATTAGGATGGCAAGCTACAAACAATAGTTCGGAATTGGTGGTCAGCCAAGACAAACATTCCTTCTGTGGGAGGCCAGCGACAGTTGTATGACTGTTAGGGGATCTGTGGGGTTGGGTGTGGGCATTCAGGGAGTAGGTAAGAGTGCAGGGGGTTGCTGCTGTGTGGAGAGAGATGGATTCAGGCATCACGGACCTACACCTAGACAATTTGCTAGATGTTCTGTTGGACTTCTGGGAAGGGTTCATGGTTGTTAGGTGTGTATGTAGAGGTGCCAGAAAGTTGGCAGAGACCCTCAGCCACAGTCATTGTGATTCATGACCACTGTTGTGGAGCCTTTCTGTGGAAGACGGATGATAAGGTCTGGACTGATTTTCAGGTATGGATAGCTGTGTGTTCTGTAGCAGCGGTGTTGGACTCACTGGGAATGTATTTAGGAAAGGAAGATGAAGCCAGGCTAGAAATAGGAATTCCTTAAAGTTTAACATGGGATGGCTGGGTGGAATGGGAGGATCACAGTTCAAGGAAAGCTGGAACTATTTTAAACAAGGTTCTTGGTCGGGCTTTTGGTTGGCTGCAATAAATAGCATGTGTGGTGAAAAAATATTTTCACTGTAAAGAACAAGTAAAGGAAAGAATGTGCTTCAGAAGTCCAGAATTATTGAACTTAAGCTTAGGGCTAAAGATGAGGCTTTAGAAAGTACTGAGGCTCCTGCAGGGGTCAGAGTTTTTGTAGAAAGGTTAACAACAGTGTTACACGATGGATGTTCAGGAGCAGTGTTTCTCATAGAGTATGGAGAAAGATTTTGTTGATGTTAAAGGCAGAATAAATCAGCAAGGCATGTTTTATTAGCAATGAGGGGAGGGGGGGGGGGGAGAAGGGGGGGGGGGGTTTGACATGTTGTGGGATCAGACTGACACTATCTTTTTTTACTACAAGGAAACCCATGTCGGCATAGGACAGGAGTAACCAGTTTAGCTGCCTCAAATAGTGCTGGAAATGGTGTTCCAGCTGTTGAAGGGAAATAATTTCTATTACAGAAATGTCATTTAGGAAGTTGTAATCACAGAGTAAAAGAACATTGAACTTGGATTGCATGATTATGAAGGAACAAACTGGACTTGGCAATGTGAAGGTTCTTGTAGTAGGATGGGTGACAGCCTAAGATGCCAGTTTTAATGGTAAGCCCATTAGGTGGGATACTGTGTGCCAGACAAGCTTTCAGAAAGAGGATATGCTAGGTCAAAGGAGAGTTTTGGGATTGGTTGAGGTTGAATGAGCAGGGATTCATGGCTGCATGATTGAGATGTTGCTACTCTTATCCAACCCTGTGTCAACACCACATAGCTCCCCAACCATACCTTACTAACTTATTTTGCTTTCCGTATCATGAAACACTTCATCCACCCTCCATGAAGCACACTGCTTCTTAGCATCCATCCTGCAACACTGTTCTCAACCTCCATGCCAAAACTCTGATCCCTACAGAAGACTCACTAGTTTCTAAATGCCTCATCTTTAGCCCTAAACCTAAGTTCAACCATGCAAGATGTATAAAGGAATTTCTTTATTGAACTCATTCTATATAGTGGAAATATTTGTTCACTACATACACCACTGACAACAGCCAACCAAAACCATACATAGAACCCAGTATTTATATAGCAGAAAAATTGTCAGTAGGTTGGAAAGGAGGATATATTTGAAGTCTCTTTTCTGGGATTTCATTATAAAATATTGAAACATTCCAGTACTGAGTATTTTTTAATGCCGTAAACAAAAGTATATTTAAATTGTGGAGAGATGGTGAGACTGTGGCACTGAAGTTTGAGTCAAAAGTGAAACAACACATAAATTCCAGCAAGAACAGTGAATATCTGACAAAGTGAACCACTGACAAAAAAAGATACATCATTTTCAATCAAAATTTGTATGGTTTGTTTTGTTTGAATTCTTAGATGTCAGTCATATTTTTCAAAATGACCACTGCTGAGGGAAATGTTGAACAAATGAACAGTAAACTAGAATGAGATATGGATACATGATTTGGATCAATCTCATAGTAGTTTAAGGTGAGAAGACAATACACAAGGTTTGGTAGAAATGGTGAGAATATTTTCAATTCAATTGCATCAAGAATTTTTGAAGTTCAAAGTAGGAAATAGTGAAGAACTAAAATCAGAGTTGTAGGGAAACAGAAACAGTTAAAACCACTGTTACAAGCAAACAGTGAACAGTTGAAATCAGAACTGCTGGCAAACAGTGAATGATTAAAATCAGACTTACAGTCAAAAACTGAAGAAAACAGAGTCTTTTAAAAATTGAACATAAGACAGAAATCAAGAATGAGCAGAGGAAGGTGGAATTTGAGTCAAGACTGGTTTAAGTGACTTGGCGGCTTCAGAGTGGATAAAGCTGAAAATAGAGTGGATAGTTTACAAAATGAGTTAGTCAAGGACACATGTGGGGACGAAAAGAATTTTAGTGATTTTACAAATTCAATTAAAGATGAGATTGATAAGATTAATGTAGAACTCTGTAGTGCAAAAAGTAATCTGTAACATATTTCTGTTAGATACTAATAATACAATGAGGAAATTAACTGTATTAGACTCAAAGATGAATGAAGTTGACAAATGTCAGTGATGATGTTCATCTTAGAAAAACTGATTGTCTGCATTAAAAGGTGGATTGGCCAATATAGAAAAAATATTGGGAGATACTGAAGAAAGTCTCATAGTATAAATATTTGTTTAATAGCAGTGGTGACATGTGGGCAAACCTTCTAACAAAATTCAAACCAGAGCATGATATTTATGGAGTATGAAAAAAGTTTTCTACAGAAATTTTCATCAGAACAAGAGCAAGCCAGGGTTAAAATTATACTTCTGAATGGGACAAATTGTAGGGAAGGAAATGAGATTATGAGAGAGGTTTGTAAAAATCAGTTAAAAAGATTAGTGTTTTTGGACAAACCTTCTGACGAATTGACTCAAACCGATACTTTAAATAGTAGATTACCTGAAAGGTTGGACTGAGGATTATTGTATGGTCCTGAACATCCAGCAGAACAGTTTTTGAAAGATGCGGATACACTGATCAGGTCATTGGGAAGACGTGATAAGCAAAATTTTTATTTGGGAAATTACAAAAATGAGGATGCAATCAGAAATTTTAATGGGAGAAATCATGAGAGCAGAGAATATGGAACCTATAGCAATTATTACTGGTATTATGATTGTGGAACGAGAAGGAATTTTAGTGGAAATGGGAGAGGTAGAAACAGAGGCAGATGATCTGAAAACAGAAACAGAACATGGAAAGGGTGTAGTGGTATGCAAAACAATGAAACATAACACAAGTGAAGTAGTTTGGAAAACTGATGATCACTCCACTGAGGTTCCATAAGTTAGGGGAAAGAAATATGTACAAAAATCAGACCAACAAATCTAACAAATGTTTCAGAGATGGAAGGAATCACAGGCTTCATGTTCAAAAGATTGGAAGAATACACCAGGAGAACAGGTTGGTTTTTGATAAAAACATTTGGGAAAATTAGACCTGGATGCTGGGGTGCTTACAAATTTTTAGTCTGACTGGAAGTTTGGTTCAACAGGAAGATATAATGGGAAATGATGATTACAGTGATCAGATATTATTTAAGATAATGATATAGTGGCAGAAGAAGGATGTGGCTCTTTGGATACTGAAAGGTCTGATGTTATGGACTGGGGGTGAAAAGTCTATAGTTAATGTTGCTGCAGATAGGGATAATGTAATTATTGAGAGTCTATATGCTGAGTTAGAAGGACGAGCTGACAAACTTAGATAATGTGAAAAGGATTACTGATGATGAAGGTGAGAAGGATTTTGGTGTTGATGGGAAAGTACATAAAAGTCAAGTTTTATCTATTACTGCCAAAAAACCATTGGTCACTTGGGGCATGTAGTGGGATACACAGTTATACTGATACATCATATTTAAACATTGGTTAATGGAGGAGGGAGGGGAGGGGGGGGGGGGGGGGAGGGAGGAAAGGTTTCTCAGAACTGTTTGGGATTGGTATGATGACGATTATAAAATGAGCAGTTCCAGACTGATATTGTACAGTTTTGTAAAAACTGGCACCCAGATTGATCAGAGAAGAAGAAATGTGTGCTACGACGAACACAGATTACAACTGTAACATCAGTAATCATTCTTTATCAGAGTCTTTAGTGTTATTTGCAAAGAGACTTGCTGTTGAGAGAGAGCTCCACAAGATGGAAAGGTGAGGATAGAAAGAAATCGTAATGAGTAAAATAACCTATCAGCTGCTGTCTCCAAAAATTTGGTGGCGAAAAGCTTGTTCAAACTATAGACATTTAAATAAATTTTTACATGAGGAAGCTCACCATCCTAAGAGAGTATTGAGTAGTTGTTACATAAATCTGAGTCTGAAATTTATGACTAGCTTGGACCTCACATCATCTTTTCATACATGGTGAAGAATGTTACCACCCGCATCTCGTGGTCATGCGGTAGCGTTCTCGCTTCCCACGCCCGGGTTCCCGGGTTCGATTCCTGCGGGGTCAGGGATTTTCTCTGCCTCATGATGGCTGGGTGTTGTGTGCTGTCCTTAGGTTAGTTAGGTTTAAGTAGTTCTAAGTTCTAGGGGACTGATGACCGTAGATGTTAAGTCCCATAGTGCTCAGAGCCATTTGAACCATTTTTGAAGAATGTTACCAATACTTTGTTGTATGATTTGGAACAAATATTTCTGTAACTGAATTCATTAGAGATTTAAAATTTGTTTGTGTCTGCAATTTACTCAGAAGTTACTATCTATGTTGATGACATTTTAATCACTGTTAAAATCTGGGAAGAATATTTTGACTTATTAAGGGAAGTTTTAAAGAATTGAGGGCCAGTGGATGATAGTGAAATTAGTAAATGTAAGTTTGCTGTGAGAGATCTAAATGTTTTGTGACTTACCTTTTCTTGGTATGGCATTTTATCAGATAATGTAGATGTAAAGGGTATTACAAAACTCCCCTTTTCCACAAATGAGAAAAAATTAAAATCATATTTTTTTTGGATTACATGGGCTTAATAGGAAATTGGTTTGTAATGAGATTTTGAATGCATCTTGTTTGATTAATTTTTTAATGCATAATTTTATGATTTTTTCAATTTATGTTCTAAAAAATAATATTTTCTATTAATGAAAACATCCTATAATGAATGACATTACAGACAGACATATAAAGATGGCTTTTCAAGCTCAAAGCAACACGTTACAAAAGCCTGAAAATCACCAATAATAAAACCCCCAGTATACCTGTGCACTGGACTTTGACTAAAATATCCTGAAACTTGAAGTCTTTTTTTAGTTTCTTTGTAGCTATGAAGTCTAACCATATGTTTCACAATGGTGTCCTGTGAACACAAATCTTGGAGGAGTTGACTGAAGAACAGTGGCTGTATTTATCTCATACCAGTGGTGACTACTTGTTGCTCAACTGATGAACTGTTGTCACTTTCAGTCTCTAATGAAGTAACGTCGCATTCTACTTCACTTTTTGAGTCACTAAATTCAATGTCAAATTCAGGATCACTATGGTAACCCTTTTTTGAAAGAAATACCTAAACAAAAATATAGGAGAGAGTCTGAAAGCACACATTTTGTTGTCGAGTATCCAAAGCTGCACACAGCACATGACATAGTGGCAACTATCTCAACTGAAACATGACAGCCAGTCTACAAATATAGTACCAGATGCTCTCTAAAACATAACTATTTGAGCTGAAACTGAATAAGCAGAGTTATTTTTTTGAAGGTCTCTTCTTAAGTTGCCCGAGTATATGTGGGGTTTTAAGTTTCTGTCAAAATAATAAAAATGAGATAATTTGTGCTTTTATCTTGCAGGGGTAAAGAAAAATGCAATATGGGTTTAGCCACTTGATGAAATTAACATCCAATTTTTTTAGAGTAAGATGTTATGTGGACTAGGTTTATCAGTTTCTTTTTTTGGAGAGCACTGTTCTGGAAAAAGAGATAGAGCGGACAACTGAATAAAAGTCCATTGCTTTTGCTAGCAATGTGCTACAAAAACATGAAAAGATATATATTGTTTTGAAAAGGGACATTGGACTTTTAACATGTTTAAAAGTTACCTAGTTACATACCAAGTATTTGTTTATTCTGACCATTACAAGAGTGTTTGTTCTGCTGTAGTACATTAAGCAGATGAGCTATATTTCTGCAACAATTTGATTATGAAATTAAGTACATCAAAGGCAAAAAACAAAATTGCAAACACAGTATCTGCATTACCACTAGGTGTAATAGAAAAGAAGTAATGAGAGGTATAAAATGGAATTTAAAATCATGTATTTGAAAGGTATCAGTCAGTAAAGGGAGATCTTGAACATTTGTAATGATATAAGGAAAAATCAAAATTATGGTGAAGCCTTGATATTGGTTAAAAGTTAATTGAAATACAGGGTACATGAAAAAGTAGTGTTCATAAATGAACACTAATTAGAATAACTGTCCAGGACACTCTTTAGAATAACTACCCTGGATACTGATGCATAGAAATCATGTAGGCCTCAACAGCACACTGACATTCCAGTCAAAATGTATGTGAAAGTTTTGGACATTGTGGTCCACCTAAATTATCCCAGTAGAATCAGGAAAATATTTACTTTTACATCATGACCAGGGGAGCAATGAAGAAGCTTATAACAGATGATAGATGACATGTGGTAAAAGTCATAGCCAGTTCTGCAGGGGCTAAATGCAAAATATACTTACTACCTGATAAGGAATTGGATCTATTGCCTGCAAACTTATTGGGGCCATTACCTAGAGCAGAAGACAGACTTTGCTACATTTTTGAAACAGCTGATTTGTTTTCTAAAATTATAAAAGTATATTCCATTAAGAAAGCTAGAAGTAAGAATACAATTTCAAGTATTGTGAGAGATTACATTTTAAGTATTAGTACTCCAAAGTCGCTTCTGTCAGATGAAGGACCACAATTTACATTTAAAACATAGAAGACCTTCATTGACATGGAAGATATTGAACACATCTTGATTTCAGTTTATTATCCTTCTAGCAGTCCAGTTGCTATTGTTTGAGGGAGACTTGGAGGCTGTGCAGGATATACTGCAGTGAGAAACATTTGAACTTGATTGGATTCATTAATGGCTTTGAAGACATCATGAATTGTCTACAGCATTCACCTTCTGTATTTAACCTGTTTGACATTATGTATGATAGAAAACTCACCAATGCTGTTTCTGAAAAAGTAGAGTATCTCTGCCAAGAAAGAGAAACAATTGTCAGAGAGATTACGGAAAGATTGGGCGATGCAAGTGAAAATGTGTCAAAGTGGGGGAGGGATGGGCGGCAGGGGGGGGGGGGGGAGAAGGAGATGACATTCGACATTTAAAGATAAGTATGTTATTTCATTAGTCCCACATGTCCAGTCATGTGTGCATACACACACACACACACACACACACACACACACACACACACACACAAGTGCACTCTGCAAGGAGCACCTGTGCTGGCCACAAGGTTGGTAAAGAGTTCTTATGGTAAGGCATTTTGTTTGTCCACCAACACAGTTGGTAACTGCTAGATGGTCGTTGGTGCACAGGGACATGCTACAATATGCATCCTTAATTCATATCACATGAGATTGATGGAATTTAAGCCATGGGAATGAGTGGGCTAGTCCATTCCCTGAATATTGTCTCATACAAAGAGCTCCTCTACCCATATTGTTTGATGCAGTCACACATTATCATCCATAAAACTGGAGTCAGGACTGAATGCTCAGTCTCCAAGGATTTGGAGGTAAGCAAGTCCATGTTACATGAATGTTTATTATAAATGAGTCATTCTTTCTATTCATACAGTTATATATGAGTATGTTACTAATAAGTTTTGTGAAGAAATTAAGCCACTCTGTAACTAATTTGCCCCTAATGGTTGGGAGACTTACTATAATTGTATTTGTTGGTTAAGAAACAAGTACTCAACACAAATGCAAATATGAGCTGTATCGGACCTGACAAAAAGTACATATAGATGTAAGATTAGATTTCTGTTGCCACAAAGAACCAGTCAACAAGACAGTGAAGAAATGAAATCAAACCAAGTAGAGTACAATAAATCAGAAATACAGAAGGATGCACAGCAAAAGTTGTTTTTACTAACAATTGCAATTTGATGTAATTTTTGTTTCATGTTTATGTGTGAAAAATCAAAAGCTTGTAGAAGCATGTGAATCGATCAGTGTACACAGACATCAGTAATATGTTTCAGTGCATTTTATCTGTATGTTTATTCTTCTTTGTTCTACTTTTTTTTTCTTTTTCTTTCAGTTTTTTTTTCCAGCAAATTGCCATGTTTGTAATTTGTGCTTTGGGGTAAACATATTAAGTTATCTTGCAAGTGTAGAGCTTATTCTTTTTCACCATCAGTTCTATTCACTTAAGGTAGATAACCAAAGTGGTGGCCCCACCAAAGAACTACAATAATATTAACATTAATGACAGTGCTACACTCAAGTTGGAGCCACAGCAGCAGCCTCAAAATGCAGCTACACAGGAAACCACAGGTGAGGCATACTCTTCAAAGTAACATACAGTCTTTACAGTTCAAGGTAGGAATTTTGGAAATTTTAAACTTCCCACACTGTCGATGAAATAACTGCACCTATGGTGCAGGCAGATAGATTGGACTGGATTGATTTGGTGGAAGAGACCAAACAGTGATGTCATCGGCCTCATCGGATTAGGGAAGGATGGGGAAGGAAGTCTGCCATGACCTTTGAAAGGAACCATCCCAACATGTGCCTGAAGTGATTTAGGGAAATCATGGAAAATCCAAATCTGGATGGCCAGACATGGGACTGAACCATCATCCTCACAAATGTGAGTCCAGTGTGCTAACCACTGCACCTCCTCGCTCTGTCAGGCAGGTAGAGAGCATACTTTTGCAGCAAGGTGTCCTAGCTTCACTTGAAAAGCTTAATTGTGTAGTGGCACATTTGAATGAGGCACAAATTATGCAAGAAGAGGTCTATGTTAAGTTCACAGAGTTATGAGATTCTAAATGCAGGTTTAATCAAAGAGTATTTCTTAACCTCAGAGAGCAGATTGCATAAACTGTTACAGAAGGCACTGCCTAGTAACATGCTGCTGAAACAAACGTTGGCACAACTAAAATCATTAGCTGGCAATGATTTGTTACCTGAGGCTTCCCTTTGGTCATTATGGCTTAGGCATCTACCGCCAGCAATCAGTACTGTCTTAACAGGATAAACAGAATTACTCTTGGCAATCTTGTCTGAAAAAGCTGTGATGATAACTGCATGTTCAGAGCATAGAGGTTGAAACACTGTGAAACAGACCAGCATGGCTAAAGGCCCCAAACCAAGCATTACCAGTAAAGGTGGACAAAGCAGCCCCAACTCAAGTATAGTGCCAGCTACACCCCTACACAAAGTAGAACAACTGAAAAAGTGTGTGAGGGAATTAAAATCCATGGTGGTGGCTCTGAAACATGAGCAAATAGCCACTCCAGAAACAAAAATAAACACAGCTAAACAAAAAACATAAGTTCAAGCTTCATAGTGTTTGTTGATAGACATTTCATTGTAAATGCATGCCAGTGCATCACTCTGCGCAATTTCCTAAACTAGTTCAATGACACCAGGAGGGTGTACATGTATGTTGGCAAAAATATCACCCCCTATTTCTTTTTCCCCTGTGTCTGCTGTATGAGAATTACAGGAGTCAGTCACTACCATATGTAGTTAATGCAGAATATACACAAGCATGTCACACTAGAAGATTTCTGCAGGCTCATGTGAGGAGCATCGTCAGTTAACAGGTCACATACCTCTGAGGTGTAACAGGATACACAGGATTGTTTTTATGCCGCTGGAAGGCATAGACTATTGTGCAACCCAGAGGCCTATGAGAAGACAGCACATAGCATTTATGTAGGGACTCAAAAACTATAGTTTTAATGAGCAGCAGCTGTCAGGTAGGAGGCAACTGACGCAACAGACTTGCCTTGTGCATGCAACTGAGAAGCAGTCTTGCTGGTTATTTGTGAGGGACAACACTTCTGAAACAACATTTTAGTTAGACACAGGTTCTGATTGCAGTGTGTTGCCAGCTAGAAGTTTCACAGGTGATGGTACCAAGGTTCTGATAACTCTAATGGTGGCAAATAATTCCAGAATTGAGATCACAGGAAGAAAATTTTTGACACTCGATCTTGGTGTACATCATACATTCACATGGCCATTCCTCATGGCAAATGTGATGGAACCATTTTTGGAAGCTGATTTCTGCTGACTGGCTCCAGACTTTTCTTCTAACCAAGCCCTAGAAGTGGTGCGATTGGCACAAGTTTCTAGTAGATGTACTGCAAAAATTCCTGGAGAGTACAGGTATCAGGAAACTGGGAATGGCTTACAACCATGGCACTCAGCATAACATTCGGACTGCGCTTGGCCCTCCAGTGATGCCCCACTCATAGAGGCTTATGCCAGAAAATTTTACTGCAGCTAAGGATGACATAGACAGGCAGATTACTGAACACATTTGTCTCCATCAGGTAGTCAAGGGCATATGCACAGATTCGAGTTACAAAGGGCATTAGGAAGAAGGCCACTATCACTACTCGTATTTGTTCCATTTCATCTTCATGTCCTTTGGTTGAAAGATGTCACACAATCATGGAAGAGGTATATTCACCAGGTTCTTTCAGGGATTCCATTTCTGGTTTGTTACATGGACAACGATCTTGTCTTATCCAACAATATGGAACAACATAAGGAGCACCTATGAACCCTTTTACAAAGTATTGAGGACTTTAATGTGACAATCAACAAAGACAAGAGCACTTTTTGGAAAGAGAGTGTACATTTTCTCAGGTTCATCATTTCCACAAAAGGTATCTCCAAATCCTAAAAGAGTACAACTCATCAATGACTTCCTGTTTCTGAGGACTTTCATGGAATTACAAAGATTCTTGGGAACAATTACTTTCTACTGATGCCATTTTCCACAAGCAGCTGCAAAATAGGTTCCTTTTACTGCACTTCCAAAGGGAAAGATCACCTCAGGGAACAAGTATGTACCATAGAATGAGAACCTACTGAAGGTCTTTGAGGATGTTCAGGATGTTACAGCAGAGGCTGTGCTAGTACAGCATCCTATTCAGAACCATAGTTGATGCCAGCCAGGAGGCAGGCAGCGTGACATTACAACAGAGGATCAATGGTGACTGGCAACTCTTGTCATTTTTTCCCTGCCTCTAGAAAGAAGCACAGCACAATTGGAACACTATAGATTGTGAATTACTAGCCATTCATACAGTGGTTAAATTCTCCAAAGAATACCTGGAAGGCATGCACTTTAGAATTCATACAGATCATGCACCGCTTACAGCATTCTTTTACTAGATAACAGACAGTGTCACACTGTCAATGTCACATGTCAGACTCACAGCACAATACTCCACAGACATTAGACACATACGTAGCATGAATAATGTGGCAGCTGATTATTTATCACAAAGCTGTGCCAGTATCAAGGCAGTCTATTGGGAGAAAAAATTGTTGATTAAAAGAAAGACTCTGAGTTGGCTCAGTTGTTGGTTAATCAATCACATTGTTCTGTGTTTGATAAATGGAGATGAAAGAGCTGGGATTTACCTTATGGTGTGATACATCACAGGGTAGATTACATGCTTACTTTTCATTGAGACACAGGAAAGAGATTTTCTGCACCTTTCATAATTTAGCATACCTGGTAGTCTGGGCTTCAACTAAACTGCTGGCAAAACATGTCATGTGGGACAGAATTAGAAAGAATTCCTGGCACTGGGCTCAATGTTGTTTACAGTGTCAGAAGAGTAAGGTGGGCAGGCATGTGCATGTGCCTATGGGACATTTGCTGAATTTATAGCCTATTTTATAGACCTACATAGTGATTTGGTGGGACCTCTTCCATGTTCTGAAAATTACAGGCATGTGTTGGTGGTGGTGGATCATTTTATCCATTATCCAGAAGCACTCCCAGTTTCCAATATTTCAGCAGCCACTGTGGCTATGACACTACTGGTAGGTTGGTTTGCTCACCATGGCGTACTGCAAGTGATCATGTCTGACCATAGAAGGCAATTTGAGGCTTGTCTGTTTCAAGAGCTGCTACAGATCTGTGGCTGTAGTCACATTCAAACAACTCATTACCACCCAGAAAGCAATGAGTAAGTTGAAAGATTTCACCAGTCTCTGAAGACTGCAATAATGGTGCATGGTTCTAAGTGGACAGAAGCTTTGCATCTGGTGTTAGGCCTTAGATCAGCAGTGAAGGAGGATCTAGTTTGTTTACCAGCAGAGTTTGTGTTTGGTGAGTAAGTATGCTTAGCTGCTGATCTACTGACCAATAAACCTACAGTTCTACCATCAGAAGAACATAGGTCCACTTTCAGCAGATGATTAGAATAGAGAATGTCATGGGTCAATATGCATCCTCAGCAACATCATGGCAACAATGGAATTTTCATACTTAAGCATCTGGTCACATCAGTGCATGTCTGTCTATGGGATGACACTGTAAGTTCCCCTCCCATCCAACATATACAGGTCTGTTCTGAATGCTGTGCTGATTGCCAAACAACTTCATGATAGACTGGAATGGAAAGCATGAAACAGTCTACATAGAGCAGTTGAAATCTGCTTACCTCGACGTACAGGATAATTGGACTTCAAGTGTGGTCGCTACAAACCATGACCTCTGGAGGCCACACAGACCTTGGGCTATGGACCACATCGTACTACCTACAGACCCTCCATCTATTGTTCCAGTGATCACACGGACTGGAGAAACTGTTTACCATGAGTACCAAAAACGGGGGATGGTGTAGCGTCAAGTGATATTATTGATCAGTGGACATAGATGTCAGTGATTCATTTTAGTGTGTGATATCTTTATGTATGTACCTCTTCATTCTGTGGTTCAGGTGCTTGCTCTCCATTTCAGCACTAACTCATTATGTTTGTAATTTATGCTTTAGTGTAAATGTATTAAGTTATCTTGCAAGTGTGGAGCTCTTCTTTATAATCATCAGTTCTGTTCACTTAAGTTAGATAACCAAAACTCTGTGACTGGTTTTTCATGTCTGATTCATCAGTAAGGTTTTTAGTTTATTTTTATGTACAATGTAAAATTTGTGACTGAACAATCATATGAATATCTGAATAACATGAGAAAATCTTGTAATCTTACATCAATTAGTAGTTTCATTACACTGTGAGGTACTAAATGAGAATTTTTCCTTCAAATCTTTTCAAAAATTGAGTCTACATGTGTATTTATGTACACTTCAACTGAGATTTCATTTGCATAGTGAATGTGTTTTGTTTAGCTTAATAGTAATTTTGTTGACTAGTTGGTAACTTTGAAGTGAACCCATACATTTTGTAATGCTATAACAGGGCACGATGATTCAAAATAGCTTTCACTTGCAGTTGTATAAATGCTTCAGAATATTGATCTAAGTTTGCTTAGTTAGGAAGGAATATAAAATTAAATGAGATAAATAATCCGCAAATGAATTAAAACTCTTACATGTGAAAAAGCCCATGCATACATTATAAGTGTGTAATTTGAGGGAGAGAGGGGGTAATTATATGTAACTGAGGATAGGTAAATCTTTACAGTTGAAGTACCTAGCACAAATAATTATGGAAGTTATCACTACACATTTTTTACTGTAATGTGCAATGCAAGTGATTGTATATACACCACTTATCTATTTTAATACATATATTCACATTTTCTAAAGCAGCATGTAGACAGATTATAATTGCAACAAGCATTCCTATTGAGTGCAGTAATGTCTACTACTTGTTATCTGCAAATCATAAAGGAGGTTTCTGATCACATATGAATTATTTAAGTTTTTCTTCCTGCTATATTTCTCTAAACTTTGTTATTCACTGTATAGTTTTCAGATCACGGACAATAACATAATTAGATTTTTGAGGAAACATTTTCATTAATGAATTATTCTGAATTTAAGATCCAATAAAACTATAACTTATGCCATTCGAAGTTCAAACCTGCTGCTGATGATTAGTTTTAGAACTGGTCAACTTTGTTTAAAAGCACTCATTTCTGTCTTTCCAAAGAACATCTTTTTTTTCTGAAAACTTGGTATTTCAAAAGTTATTCACATTTATATAATAGAGGGAAACTTCCACATGGGAAAAATATATATAAAAAACAAAGATGCTGTGACTTACCAAAAGAGAGAGCACTGGTAGGTAGACACAATAAAAAACACACAAACACACACATAAATTTCAAGCTTTCACAACCCAAGGTTGCTTCACCAGGAAAGAGGGAAGGAGAGGGAAAGACAAAAGGATGTGGGTTTTAAGGGAGAGGGTAAGGAGTCATTCCAATCCTGGGAGCGGAAAGACTCGCGCGCACGCACACACACACACATCCATCCACACATATATCACAGGCAGACATATGTACATGCAAAGAGGTTGGGCAGAGATGTCAGTCAAGGCAGAAGTACAGAGGCAAAGATGTTGTTGAATGACAGGTGTTGTACGAGGGGCAGCAACTTGAAATTAGTGGAGGTTGAGGCCTGGGGGGTAACGAGAAGAGAGAATATACTGAAGGGCAAGTTCCCGTCTCTGGAGTTCTTACCATAAAATTCTTCTGGGCTTTTTTAGATCCAAATGTGCACCAAAAACATCTGCCATATAAAACAGATCTACAGTATGTATTGATTTATGACATTCAGCCACTTGTTACTACTATAACATATGTGCCTAATCTGAATCTATATTCTATACCCTTTCTGATTTTTATATTATTATTGAAGATTTCACAATTATATCATTTGAGTCTCTACTGCCCCCTTCCACCATGACACCAACAGGATATATGTATATATAGCAATATCTCTCTCTCTCTCTCTCTCTCTGTGTGTGTGTGTGTGTGTGTGTACAAGATGTGTTTTATCAAATATCACTTGAAGCATTATTGTACACATCACATTACAGGTGCTGTGCAATTCTCAATAAATGTTTGAATATCCCACCACCAACTTCAATGCATTTGTGCAAGGGCACCCATTTGATAATCTGGTAGGGAGGAGGGCGGAGGGGGCTAGACCAGGAAGTATGGAGTCTTTCTAATATTCTGGAAGACAAATGGTGATTCATAACTAATCATAAAAGACTTTCAGTTCTGACCTTCTTAAAAACCTGCATAATACTGAATTTTAAATAATTTTCTTGAAAGAAAACACTGCCTAAAACATATTTTCTCCTTTCCCTGTAAGCTAATGGGGAGTGGTTGGTGCCTCCCCCCCCCCCCCGTCCTCCTTGCATTTGTGCGCTCTTGGGAGAGTATGTTGTGTTGCTTCTCCAAGGGCCTGTGGTTGCTAATAAGGGCAGCAGCATCCATGACATGATCAAACAGTTCATCCTGCACATTCACTATTCATTTGTACACCTCAGACTTCATTCAACCTGATAAACAAAAATCTAATGGCATGAGGTCTGGCAATCTTGGTGCCCAGTTTATAGTACTACTACAACCAATTCAGTAATTAGGATACATGGTATTGAGAGGTCCCCTCACACATCTGGTAGATTGTGGAAGGGCTCTGTCATGCTGGAAGTGTATTGCAGATTGCATGGCCAAAGGAACCTCCTCAAGGTGTTCAACAAATGAATTTCCTAAAAAATGCAAGTAATTCTATCCCATCATTTGCTCTTCTAAAATGACTGGACTTATCAACATGTTACCAATCATGCCACGCCAAAAATTGATTGAAAAATGAACATGGAAAACGATTTCCACTGTAACATGCGGATTTTACCATGAGAGTTGATGTTTATCACTTGTGTTGTTGGTCCAGTTCCGTCTAAATGTGGCTTCATCGGTGAATAGTGCTAATGGCAGTAAATGACAATTGTCATTTAATTAGTGCCAAAATTCAAGCTGTATGGCACTGTTGCCAATGTGAAGATTCCATACCTGCTGTATGTGAAATGTAATGTTAACCATACATGTGCACGTGGGACATTGATACATGCGGAAAGTCATCATCTGCTGGCTGCACCATTTCAGCAATGTGTTTCTGTCCCTGTATATTTTATTGAAATGCATATTTAGAAAAAAATGGGAACTTGAAAGAAAATCTGTTTCTTGCAGTGTGCTAAAATCACTGGTAAGCACATTACGATCAGGAATCTCATGTGTCAGAAAGTGCTGACGGTTTTATTTGACAGCAGCAGGAGCACTAGCATTGCAGAGGCTGTAAATATACATCATATCTGTAAATTCTTCATTGGTGTAGGTGCATGACATTTTAACCAGTGCAAGAGTAAACATAGTTAACCAATGCTCCTCTTGGATACACTCTCAATCCCTCACACTACTTCAGAAATATGTCTTGAGTGAAGGGGTTGAAGGCAATGAGATAGGTTAGGCTAGAATAAAATGTCAAAGAGTTAGGGTGGGTAAGATGTGTGTGTACCACTAGCCCAAAAACAAATATATGCTGAATGTGCTGTATTTAGGAAACCATTTGAAATAGGGCATATGCCCATATGAAGTTTCTTGCTTTAAATAGGCATTAATGCTATATCCCTGAATATTGACCATAAGGGGAATGGAATGTGTCGGATGTTGAATGATATCATGTATGTATGTGATAATGCATTATCAGCACCTGAATGAGTTTGAAAGGGAGCGAGGTGGCGCAGTGGTTAGCACACTGGACTCGCATTCGGGAGGATGACGGTTCAATCCCGTCTCCAGCCATCCCGATTTAGGTTTTCCGTGATTTCCCTAAATCGCTTCAGGCAAATGCCAGGATGGTTCCTTTGAAAGGGAACGGCCGATTTCCTTCCCCATCCTTCCCTCACCCGAGCTTGCGCTCCGTCTCTAATGACCTCGTTGTCGACGGGACGTTAAACACTAATCTCCTCCTCCTCCTCCCCCATTGTGGGTCTCCATTTGGCCAGCTGGTCAAACTGTGCAATATTCATATTTATGGGGCATTTGTATAATAGTGGTCCAGTGTTGGACTGCATGGGAATATGAGGGTACACATACTCTTCATCAATGTGCTGGTCAAACACATCTGACCATCAAAAAAGAGATTGTGCATGAACCTCACTTGCCATCCAAGAACAAGTAATTGGCTCCCTGCAACATTCAGTTTAATTCTGTGCCATTGTTCAGAGACTAGCCACAAATGTACTAGGGAATTATTGTACCACACACAGACTGCCAATGACAGGACAACATGAATGGCTGTGTTCAGAGCTGTGCCATGACAGGGAAGCATTGATTGCTGATGAATGGTGTCGCATTGTTTTCCTAGTGATGAATCACAATTGTGCACTACCCCAGATGACCATCATAGTGGCAGTATGGGGAGAGGTCCCATTCTTCCAATGTTCTGGAGAGACACAGTGATTTTACTTCGGGCATCATTTTGTGGGGAGCTATTTGCTATGACTTGAGGTCATGGATAGTAGTGACGGAGGGAATTCTGGCAGCATGACAAGTACATAATGGGCATCTTGGGTCTTCACGTGTTACGTCTCATTTGACAATATTGCAGTGCTGT